>NC_081354.1:163825778-164425778 GCF_030684315.1 Stegostoma tigrinum
ACACTGCCCTCCAACCCCACCACACCCGGCACCTTCCCCTGCAACCGCAGGAAGTGCTACACTTGCCCCCACACCTCCTCTCTCACCCCCATCCCAGACCTCAAGATGACTTTCCATATAAAGCAGAGGTTCACCTGCACATCTGCCAATGTGGTATACTGTATCCATTGTACCCGGTGTGGCTTCCTCTACATTGGGGAAACCAAGCGGAGGCTTGGGGACCGCTTTGCAGAACACCTCTGCTCAGTTCTCAATAAACAACTGCACCTCCCAGTCGCGAACCATTTCAACTCCCCCTCCCATTCTTTAGATGACATGTCCATCATGGGCCTCCTGCAGTGCCACAATGATGCCACCCGAAGGTTGCAGGAACAGCAACTCATATTCCGCTTGGGAACCCAGCAGCCCAATGGTATCAATGTGGACTTCACCAGCTTCAAAATCTCCCCTCCCCCCACTGCATCCCAAAACCAGCCCAGCCTGTCTCTGTCTCACCCATCCCTTCCTCCCACCACAAGCCGCACCTCCATTTCGTACCTACTAACCTCATCCCACCTCCTTGACATGTCTGTCTTCCCTGGACTGACCTATCCTCTCCCTACCTCCCCACCTATACTCTCCTCTCCACCTATCTTCTTTTCTCTCCATCTTCGGTCTGTCTCCCCCTCTCTCCCTATTTATTCCAGAACCCTCACCCCATCCCCCTCTCTGATGAAGGGTCTAGGCCCGAAACGTCAGCTTTTGTGCTCCTGAGATGCTGCTGGGCCTGATGTGTTCATCCAGCCTCACATTTTATTATCCACTCAGTTAAAAGACCCAGTTTCAGTTACATTGATTAATCTGACTTGCTGCTTCACACCTTACACCCTTAAACCTGCGTCTACTGGGACAACATCCAATTGTCTTTGGAAAAACCAAAAGAACTGTGGATGCTGTAAATCAGGAACAATAACAAAGTTGCTGGAAAAACTCAGCAGGTCTGACAGCATCTGTGAGGGTAAAAACCAGAGTTAATGTTTCGGATCCGGTGGCCCTTCCTCAGAATTGGTGGTGGCTATTGTCTTTGGAATTTGTTTTTGAAGGCAGCTTCAATGGTTGTTTTTAATTACTTATTCAATAATAATTCAAATGAAGATATTCTGCGTGCTTTCTGTTCCTATCCTTAATTTATGATGGTAGACTTTTCTCGCAGTGAACAACTTAATGAATCTAGGAATCACTCAATAGGAACAATTTTTAAAAGCAAAATACTCAAAATCTGTTGAATTTTGAAGTCATTGAACAATATTAGACCATCCTAGCTCCCTAATGACTTATTTTTTCAAAAAGGTTCCCGGATCATCTGAGAGTCTCATATCAAACTGTCCTTGTAAGTAATTGATGAAGTTCCTGGGCACTGTGGGCCCCCACATTCATCGTTAAGTAGCTCATCCAAACACTGAATACTGTACAGTTAGAATTCTGCACATAAACCAGCAGATGGATTAGAATGCTGGATTTAGTAATCCAAAAATCTAGAATTAGAATTTAAAAGGCTTGTGAAGATCATAGGAATAAGAAGAGCAATAGATTATTCAGTTGCTTGAGCCTGCTCCATCATTCAATCAGAATACAGCTGATCCTTTCCTGTGATTTCATGTAACCCTTGATTGCCCGACTGATCAATAATGTATCTATCTCAGCCTTGATTATACACAAGGATGCTGCCCCCACAGCTCTCTGCAGCAAGGAGCTCCAAAGACTGACAATCATGTGAGTGAAGAAATTTCTCCCTCATCTCAGTCTTAAATTGATGCCCCTTTATTCTGAGACTATGCCCACTGGTCCTACAGTCCCCCCGTGAGAGAAACAATCCTCTCAACATTTACTCTGTAGAGCTCCTTAAGAATCCTATTTGTTTCAATGAGATCATCTTTTATTCTTCTAAACTCCAGTGAATAAGTCCCAATTGTTGTGATTATAACAAGGTCAGCCAGGTGAACCCCATAGAATAAGAGTTCCTTGATTGGGGCTGTTATCTGGTCCAATCAGAGAGCTCTGCTTGACTTGTATAAGCAGGAGTGTAAGGAATTCTACTCTCTCTAGAAGCTAGCTCTGAGCTGTGTTTCATAAGGGTGACTTGGTGACTAGCCTCTGTGGAAATATTTCACCAAGCTATTTAGACTTTCCTCATGAAATAATCCCTCCATACCAGGCATCATCCTAGTGAACTTTCTCTGAACTGCCTCCAATGAATTAGTCATAATGTGGATGGACCTCCTAACCCTCACTGGTCCGTGCACTGACTGTTACCTAGACCAGTTTCAAAATAATATGATCTCAGCATGCAGCAGTGTATTCCAAAGGAACACAGCTATTTCCCATAATTTCCACATGCGTGCATAGTATTACTGCAGTTGATTGGTCTTCAGTAAGACTGGGACAGATACAATGTTTTCCAGATGGTAGCAAGAGAGATTTAAAGCTCTGCAGCTGTAAGTACCTATGGAATAAGAGGGAGGAGTGAGTGTCAGTAAAGTGAAGCTGATCACAACCCAGGATACAATCACTTACATTTCCAAACTCATCAAACCTGATATTTGAATGTACTTTCCTAAAAATATTCATAACTTGAGCTATAAAATATCAATCTAACCCATCAAACTTGTCTGCTCTCCTCCAGTTTCTAATTGTTTCAAATATGACCCACATCTTTCAAAGGAAAACCACAAGGAGATCTATTTCTACATACAGTTAGCAGAGAAAATCTGCTTTATGTTTATGTGTAAGCCTGCTGCATATTTCTGCATTTTTTAAAAACTGGAAATTGATTGGAAAAGGCGTTTAAATGATTATGAGCCTACTTACTGCCTATGGGTAACCTGTCAACTAAATCATTTTAGATTTGCATTAATTGTCAAATTACTTTATAGCATTACAGATATTTTGCTCAATTTCAAAACATTTCTACAATTTAACCATTTCCAGTTTTCCACTTAAAGCGCTTTAGGGAACATTTGATTTCTTTTCCTGTCTGTGTTTGCGTTTTTCACTTCCTCCTTCTTTGAAATAGCATTCATTTGTAATCTCTTCCAAGTGTGAGGTAGGTTCCACATAAGGGAAATAGCCTTGCAGTTTGCTGTACAGATAGCGTCTGACCAGGCAACTTCATAACTCCAGGTCATTTTGTTTCAGTCACTTATGTTATTCGCTTCTTGTTTTCAAATCCCTCCATGACCTCTCTCCTCCTAATCTCATTCTTTGACTGTCTGAGGTACCTGCCCTGCTTCAGTTCTGGCCTCTTGTGCCTGATGAAGGGTCTAGGCCCGAAACGCTAGCCTTTCTGTTCCTAAGATGCTGCTTGGCCTGCTGTGCTCATCCAGTTCTACACCTTGTTATCTCGGATTCTCCAGCATCTGCAGTTCCTATTGTCTCTCTCACTGCACTACCATCTCGCTAGCTATTCTGTGGCATCAGAGAGAGACAAGTTTAAAAAATCCTGGGCTCTGATGTGCTGGTGGTTTGGCAGAAACCCTGCATATGTGTGTAAATTCAGTTTCCAGCTCAATCCTGATAAAGCTACGGTGGTGTATGGCCAGAGGTTCATGAAAATTCAAGGCTTATTTAATTGTTTATGGTTGTCATGACAACTGGATATGCTGCAGGGCATCAGACCCCTAATTCTCATGAAAATTGCAATTAAATAGATTGAGCTTTAAGTTTGCATTTCCTTATCAAACCCACACCACCTTATTGTGCAGTCCTCCTGGTATCAAAGGCCAGAGGATGCAGGAGCCAGC
The DNA here is from genome assembly GCF_030684315.1 of Stegostoma tigrinum. Taxonomy (NCBI): domain Eukaryota; kingdom Metazoa; phylum Chordata; class Chondrichthyes; order Orectolobiformes; family Stegostomatidae; genus Stegostoma; species Stegostoma tigrinum. The sequence continues at coordinate 163,829,558 of NC_081354.1, forward strand.
AGCAGGCCATTCAGCATCAAGCTGGCCATTCAAGTCTGATGCAACCTCACATGAAATAACAAAATTGAAAAATATTGGTAATAGGCATTAACACGCCTGTATGAAATTCCTCTTCTTGCTAACGTAGGTCATAGTCAGTTCATTTCGGATGGTTAATACAAAGAAAAAGAGCAAAGAAAATTACAGCGCAGGAACAGTCCCTTTGGCCCTGCAAGCCTGTGCCGATCGAGATTCTCTGTCTAACCTGTCAACTATTTTCTAAGCATCTGTGTCCATTTGCTCCCTGCCCATCCATGTACCTGTCCAAATATATCTTAAAAGATGCTAACGTGTCTGCGTCTACCACCTCCGCTGGCAACGCATTCCAGGCGCCCACCACCCTCTGTGTAAAGAACTTTCTACGCATATCTCCCTTAAACTTTCTTCCTCTCACTTTGAACTCATGACCCCTAGTAATTGAGTCCCCCACTCTGGGAAAAAGCTTCTTGCTATCCACCCTGTTGAGACCCCTCATGATTTTGTAGACCTCAATCAGGTCCCTCCTCAATCTCCGTCTTTCTAATGAAAATAATCCTAATCTACTCAACCTCTCTTCATAGCTAGCACCCTCCATACCAGGCAACATCCTGGTGATCCTCCTCTGCACCCTCTCCAAAGCGTCCACATCCTTTTGGTAATGTGGCGACCAGAACTGTACACAGTACTCTAAATGTGGCCGAACCAAAGTCTTATACAACTGTAACATGACCTGCCAACTCTTGTACTCAATACCCTGCCCAATAAAGGAAAGCATAACATATGCCTTCTTGACCACCCTATTGACCTGCGTTGCCACCTTCAGGGAACAATGGACATGAACACCCAGATCTCTCTGTTCATCAATTTTCCCTAGGACTTTTCCATTTACTGTATAGTTCGCCCTTGAATTAGATCTTCCAAAATGCATCACCTCTCATTTGCCAGGATTGAACTCCATCTGCCATTTATCTGCCCAACTCTCCAGTCTATCTATATTCTGCTTTAATCTCTGACAGTACCCTTCACTATCTGCTACTCCACCAATCTTAGTGTCATCAGCAAACTTGCTGATCAGACCACCTACACCTTCTTCCAGATCATTTACGTATATCACAAACAACAGTGGTCCCAGCACAGATCCCTGTGGAACACCACTGGTCACAGGTCTCCAATCTGAGAAACTCCCTTCTACTACTACCCTCTGTCTCCTGTTGCCTAGCCAGTTTTTTATCCATCTAGCTAGCACACCCTGGACCCCATGTGACTTCACTTTCTCCATCAGCCTGCCATGGGAAACCTAGTCAACAGCCTTACTGAAGTCCACATATATGACATCTACAGCCTTTCCCTCATCAATCATCTTTGTCACGTCCTCAAAGAATTCTATTAAGTTGCTAAGACATGACCTTCCCTGCACAAAACCATGTTGCCTATCACTGATAAGCCCATTTTCTTCCAAATGGGAATAGATCCTATCCCTCAGTATCTTCTCCAGTAGCTTCCCTACCACTGACGTCAGGCTCACCGGTCAATAGTTACCTGGATTATCCTTGTTACCCTTCTTAAACAAGGGGACAACATTAGCAAGCCTCCAGTCCTCCGGGACCTCACCCGTGTCTAAGGACACTGCAAAGATACCTGTTAAAGCCCCGGCTATTTCCTCTCTCGCTTCCCTCAATAACCTGGGATAGATCCCATCGGACCAGGTAATGGTAAGATAGTTCTTATACAGTAGGTTCTGCTGTAGCGCAATAGTTGTATTCCTGCGCAACATTGCATTATAGAAAATTGTGCTATAGAAATAATGGGGCCTATGGGAAAAACAGGGTTGGGGACAGACCACCAAAAGATACCAGTCAAAATTGCTCAAAAATCACTGAAAAGCCTAACACAAAGGATAGCACAGTTTAAATAAATGTTTAATTCATATTTAATAATGAAATAAAAGTAAATTTAACACCTTACCTTGAAAAAAATCAAGATGACTTGATGGGGGTGAAGGTTTTGAAGTTGTTCGGTTGTTAATGCAGGGGCTGAGAGTTCTCATCCTCATCATCTTCAGGTGCAGTTGCGTTTGCAGGGTTAGGGTGAAAAACAGCCAATCCAGGCGTGGATGGGCTATGATTTATCGTCTCCTGACTGTTTCTTGGGGTTGGCTCAAAAATGATATTCAGTTTTTGCTGCTTGGTCCTTTTCCTTCTCTCATGAAGAAGCTTTCACAGGGTACCAAATTAGATCTTATTCCACAAACGGCTTCCCTGTTCCCGCATTGTAATCGTTGTCCCCTAAGAGCTGCAACTGCTTCTCAATTTCCCTCAGTATAGAAAGCAAAACAGAAGTAGAAAGCTCTCGTGGTGCTGCATCCTGGACTTCAACTTCTTCATTTCCAACTTCCACTTCCCCCTCAGTGACAATTTGTTGTTGCAAGTTTTCATAGAGAGGTCCTCACAGTGGGACATAAGCAGCTCTGCGACATCCTCGCTCTTCAATTCTTCAAATCCAACTTGTTCTGCAAGATCAATACAATGTTCTTTGATTCTTGGCAGTTCCTCTGATGGATCAAAGCCTTTAAAATCTGGAAAAAAAATCTGGGAGAAGCTTCTGTCAAACTGCATGCAAGCAGCACTTACTGACATCACCCTCAGCCTTCACAATAATTTCAACTGAATTCTTGATGTTAAAGCTCTTCCAAAGTTGATACTCTTTGGGCGCTAACATTTCTCATGCTCAGGGCAAAGCCCACAAAATAATCATGTCATGTTGATACATACCCCTCTGTGCCTCAATGGAATCGTGATATAGCCAACACAAGTTCGCGTTTTAGGCATTGTGTTCCCCTATTTGTCAGTCACATTACAGCCAATTAGCATTGCCAGAACATGAGTTATAGCAGAACCGACTGGACTTGAAGAAAAAGGCACAAAGAGGATTTTCACACAAATGCATTACAGGCAGTCCCCAGGTTGCTAACAAGTTCAGATCTTGAGTCTGTTCATCAGTCAACTTGTACGTGAGTTGGTACCCAAGCCGTTTGTAAGCACAGGAACTGCTTGCATGTCAGATTTTTAAAATTCCATCCCCGTATGAGATTGTGTTTGGATGGATGAGCATTCGTAAATGCGACATTAGCAAATTGGTAACCCTATGTTGTATGTCCAATTATTAATAATTCAATGTCTCCCTATTTGTTTTCATATTCACTTTAAATCTTAGAAAACTGCAGGCAGAACCATTTATTCCATCTTGTTGACTTGCAGCATACCCAGTTTTAAATGTCCAGCTTCAATGCAGGTAGCCAGGCAACAAGCTCAGGCCTCTTGAAATGTAATAGGCCATTCAATATTTCACCGGCCTATGAACCTGATCTCTGAAGATCAAGTCCATCTAATCATACGACTTTAACATTAAAGGAAAAGTAACCTTATCAAGGATGAAATGGAATCAAAAATAATAAGCCTGAACAAGTTCTTAAACAAAAAAAAACAAAAAGATTATAATCTCATAATGCCAGAAGGCCCTCAACTATTTTAATTATTGTCTTAATTAAAGGCTCATGTCCACACAACTGCTCTATTATATACCTTAGCCACAACCAGGTTTAATACATAATTTCCTTCATCATAGGACCTCACGTTGCAACTGTTCCAATCTGTCCACAGTTGCTTTTGAGCCTGAGGTTTACAGTAATGTTTTCGCAAAGGAAGCATGTCATATTTAATTTCGAGATTTTTCTTTGAACGACTGTCACGTGTTCTTTTAATCCCTCACATTTTAACATTCATCTGCAAGATGAGAATTCCAGCAATGTACTGGTCCCTCAGTACTAACTGCAGTTCTATGTTCAAGTCTCTGGAGCAGAAACTGAAACTACAATCATACAGTTCCAAGGTGACAGGTGTCTTGTAGAGTCAAAGCTGATGCTATATCAGTGGGAAATCTTGGAAAGAGAGTTCATGACTATTTCTAGCCATTTGCGTCAATCCTTAAAGAAGCTAAACCTTTCCAATCACAGATTATTGCTCAGAGTCAGTACAGTATGGAGTTGGAGGAACTGGAGCGGCACGGTGGCTCAGTGGTTAGCACTGCAGCCTCACAGTGCCAGGGACCCTGGTTCGATTCCAGCCTCGGGCAACTGTGAGGAGTTTGCACATTCTCCCCGTGTCTGCCTGGGTTTTCTCCATGTGCTCCAGTTTCCTCCCACAGTCCAAAGATGTGCAGGCTAGGTGGATTGGCCGTGCTAGATTGTCCGTAGCGTTCAGGGGTGTGTGGGTTATAGGGGGATGGGTCTGGGTGGGATGCATCAAGGGGTGGTGTGGACTTGTTGGGCCAAAGGGCCTGTTCCCACACTGTAGGGAATCTAATCTAAACTCAGCAGGTCAGGCAGCATCAGAGGAGTAGGAAAGTCGACATGTTGGGCCTAGACCCTTCATCAGGCCTGACTCCAGCACCTGCAGTTTTTGCTGTCTCCGATTATTGCTCAGTTGCCTCATGCAGTGAAGCTGATCTCCTGACCCAGGGCTTGATCACTCTGATCACTTTCCTTCTTGCTTCTTTTCTTTTTCTCTCTTTCTTTTCTTGTTTCTTTTCCTCTTTTATTTTACTTATCTCTTGATGAAGAGCTCAGTTGTGGCGATGGCATCAGCAGTGGTGAGCAGGCTCAGCAGTGCAGAGTCGAGACGGCGTCAATCGGAAGTGCGTTTGCTTTCCTGGTGCATATTCACAGAGGCAGCAGTGAAGGATAGTATGGGCCCAGTGTGATACCTGGTGTCATCAGCAGGGGCTGCATTGGCGAAATGGACCTGAAGCAGGCTAATGCAGGCAGAGGAGTCAAGTTTGGCAAGTTGTGGCATCCAACAGCATCGGCGGTGTCTGCATTGGCAAGGACTCATAGTGGCAAAGATATCAGTTGGGGTGAGGTGGCACCAAAAAATGGAGTGGAAGCTTGGAGACTGGGATTTGTGCCTGGCCACTGGGTCCATGGCCGATGACAGAGCACTCAAAAACAAAGTCTATAAAGGTGAACACTTTTTCTTCAGTTTTCTGCCTTTGTGTTCAATGTTTTATTTATTCATTCATGGAATGAGAGTGTCACTGGCCAGGCAGCATTTATTGCCCATCCCTAATTGCCCAGAGGGCAGTGAAGAATCAACCAAATTTCTGTGGGTCTGGAGTCACATGTAGGCAACACCAGATAAGAAAGGCAGTTTCCTTCCCTAAAGGGCATTAGTGAACCAAATGGGTCTTTCCAATAATCAACAATGAATTCATGGTCATCATTGGATTCTTAATTCCAGATTTCGTTTGAATTCAAATTCCATCATCTGCCTTGGGGAGATTCGAACACGGGTCCCAAAACACTATCTGGGTGTCTGGATTAACAGTCCAGCATTAATAACTCTAGGCCATTGCCTCCCCCATGTTTTGGTACGTAATTTTTTAAGATGGCAGAGAGTGGTGACACTGTACAACACTTTTCACCATAAATTACTTCCAAAATTCTCTCTGCCCTTGTCAAATCTCTTGCTAAAAATTTTACCAATTCACCAAACTAAGTGTCAATGACAGATTCCTACTCATCGTCTGCCTGCTTTAGTCCATCATCAGAGGCTGATGCCCAAACAATTGCTGTCATCTAAATTGATGGTACGACTGAACAAGTCAGATCCCAGAAAGAAAGTTGGTTTGATAGATCACTCAGAGATAGTAAGAACTGCCGATGCTGGAGTCAGAGATAACATAGTGTGGAGTGTGGAGGAACACACCAGGCCAGGCAGCATCAGAAGAGCAGGAAAGCTTGATAGATTCTTTTTAAATTAAATTTTATTTAATGTGGCGGTCATTCACCGAAACATAATTACATGAGGCTAGAGATTTTTTAACAATAGTTTACTACACAAAAGATGAAAAAAACCCAAAAGAAAGCAAGTTAGAAAAATCTTACAACAAAATTTCAACCTATTTTCCAAAGCCATCTCTGTACAATGTCACAAATATAGAGAAAATATACCTCTCTATCAGATCTATACGTTTGACATATCCAGTTCTCTCCAAGTTCTGCACTAAAAACGATGAGGTTTTCTTGCGTGAATATTCACAAAACTGAGAGATTAGATTTTCTCAGCTTTTGACAGCCTGCAGATTTATAACCAAATATTCCTGGTCTTTGTGATAAAAGTAATACGAGTAATAGAAAAGGAAAAAGAAGTGTCAGAGAGTACATCAATCCATGGGTGGCTTAACTGAACAATGAAGGGTTAAAACACAACAAAACAGCTCAGAAATAATGGGAACTGCAGATGCTGGAGAATCCAAAATAACAAAGTGTGGGGCTGGATGAACACAGCAGGCCAAGCAGCATCTCAGGAGCACAAAAGCTGACGTTTCAGGCCGAGACCCTTCATCAGAGAGCGGGATGGGGTGAGGGTTCTGAAATAAATAGGGAGAGAGGGGGAGGTGGACCGAAGATGGATAGAGGAGAAGATAGGTGGAGAGGAGAGTATAGGTGGGGAGGTGGGGAGGGGATAGGTCAGTCCGGGGAGGACAGACAGGTCAAGGAGGCGGGATGAGGTTGGTAAGTGGGAAATGGAGATGTGGCTTGAGGTGGGAGGAGGACTCCCACAGCTACCTAGAATACACCTCCTCCCACCCAACCCCATGCAAAAATTCCATCCCCTATTCCCAATTACTTCGCCTCCGCCGCATCTGCTCCCACGATGAGGCGTTCCACTCCGGCACATCCCAGATGTCCGCGTTCTTCAAGGACCGCAACCTCCCCCCCGCAGTGGTCGAGAACGCCCTTGACTGTGTCTCCCGCATTTCCCGCAACACATCCCTCACACGCCGCCCCCGCAATAACCTCCCTAAGAGAATCCCCCTTGTCCTCACATACCACCCCACCAACCTTCACATACAATGCATCATCCTCCGACACGTCCGCCATCTACAATCCGACCCCACCACCCAAGACATTTTTCCATCCCCACCCTTGTCTACCTTCTGGAGAGAACACTCTCTCCGTGACTCCCTTGTTCGCTCCACACTCCCCTCCAACCCCACCACTCCCGGCACCTTCCCTTGCAACCACAGGAAATGCTACACTTGCCCCCACACCTCCTCCCTCACCCCTATCCCAGGCCCCAAGGTGACTTTCCATATTCAGCAGATGTTCACCTGCACATCTGCCAATGTAGTATACTGTATCCACTGTACCCGGCGTGGCTTCCTCTACATTGGGGAAACCAAACGGAGGCTTGGGGACTGCTTTGCAGAACACCTCCACTCGGTTCGCAATAAACAACTACACCTCCCAGTCGCTAACCATTTTAACTCCCCATCCCATTCCTCAGACGACATGTCCATCATGGGCCTCCTCCAGTGCCACAACGATGCCACCCGAAGGTTGCAGGAACAGCAACTCATATTCCGCTTGGGAACCCAGCAGCCCAATGGTATCAATGTGGACTTCACAAGCTTCAAAATCTCCCCTTTCCCCACTGCATCCCAAAACCAGCCCAGCTCATCCCCGCCTCCCTGACCTGTTTTTCCTCTCACCTATCCCCTCCTCCCACCTCAAGCGCACCTCCATTTCCTACCTACTAACCTCATTCCACCCCCTTGACCTGTCCGTGCTCCCTGGACTGACCTATCCCCTCCTCACCTCCCCACCTATACTCTACTCTCCACCTATCATCTCCCCAAAACAGCTCAGGTCAACCAGCAATAAAATTTGCATGATAGCAGCAGAGCTGTCCTACAGTAAACGGGGAGCATAATGGCTAATAGCAATTTGGATCATAGAGCTCTATACTGGGTTTTAAATCCAACAGCTAATAAATGTCCAAGACACCTAGAGAACACAATCAGCATTTTTGTAACAAGAGGGAAACGCACAATGTGATGGTTAATGCTCTCCCCACCCCACCCCACATCATGCAAGGATTCCATCCCATTCTCCTAGTTCCTTCGCCTTCATCGTATCCGTTTGGATGATGCCACCTCCCAAAACAGCACATGGCTTCCTTCTTCAATAACCGTGTTTCCCACCCACTGTGGTTGACATGACCCTCAAATGTATTCAGCCTGTCACCTGTGCTTCTGCACTTTCCTCTTCGCGTCACTCACAATAGTGTGATTGGTCCCCCTTGTTCTCGCTTTTCCTTCCACCAGCCTTCGCATTCAAAGGATCATTCTCCACCATTTCAGACAACTACAGCAGAACACTGCTGGCAAATATATTTTCCCCTCACTACCCCGTCTGCATTGAGCAGGGATTGTTCCCCCCAGGACACACTAGTCCATCCCTCAACCACAAACACCACCCCCTTCCCACTGCACCTTCCCATGTCACCACAGAATGTGTAGCACCTGCCCCTTCACGTCCTCCCCCGTTCACTATCCAAGGACCTCCAGTGAATCACAGCGCAAACTGGGGAAGCAACATCTCATCTTCAAACTAGGCAGTTTACAATCTTCTAGGCTCAATATTGAGTTGAATGCCTTCGAAGTGTGAACCCATTCCTTCCCTTTCTTTTAACTTTGTTTGTTACATTCTCTGCTACCATGTTCTCTCTCTGCTCCCTCCTCCCCAGTGGGACTATCTGGCTGTTAGATATACCATTGTTCTGCCATTCCCATATTCCGAACACTTAATCTAAACTATCAACATCCTTTCTCCCCAGCACTCCGCACCCCCCCCCCCACCCCACCGACCCTTTAAGGATGGCAGCTTCCTTCTCTAAAGGGCATTAGTGAACCAGATGGGTTTTTCTGTCAATTGACAATGGATTCATTGGTCATCATTAGGTGCATAATTCCAGATTTTTATTGAATTCAAAAATTGCACCACCTGCTGCAGCGGGATTCAAACACTGGCCCCCAGTACATTGTCCGGATGAACAATCCAACGAGTATACCATTTGGCCAGCACCACCCCAGTTGGTTGAAATATGTGAACAATGAGCAACAATCACTAAGTCTGCTGAAACTGGCAGAGACAAGGGAAACCCACCATGATGAGCAAAAGATACCATCTCTTTCAATTACACCCTGATATCTTTGGCAATGGGAGATCAAAACTTATTTGTCAACATGGATTATGTACCAACGGCCAGCTATCATATGACTGAAACTTTCCTTTCTGAAAAGCCATGATTATAAACTTGATTACTACAGAGAGGATTAACATCAAGAATATATGCAGCATGGAATAATAAGAATGATGCTTTCTCACTGGTCTTTCTTCAAGCTCAAACCATATCTTTGCTCCAAGTTGGAATACATTACAGAGGTAAGTAATTTTAAAATAACTTCAAGTGCCATGGCACACATGCTGGACTATGGCTTAAAAGAGATTATCACCAGAAAAATAACTATCTTACGTTGGCTACAGCATCTCTGATGTTCATCACCACAAAAAGAACCTTAGAACAGATCATCAAGATAATGGGAACTGCAGATGCTGGAGAATCCAAGATAACAAAGTGTGAAGCTAGATGAACACAGCAGGCCAAGCAACATCTGTGCTCCTGAGATGCTGCTTGGCCTGCTGTGTTCATCTAGCTTCACACTTTGTCATCTTAGAACAGATCATCAATTTCATTACAGATTTTAACTTTTTTACAATCGCCCACAGTATGACTTGTTCTTATCTTTATCCTAGTGTGTTTATGTTGTGAGATTCAGGACAGGTTTACCTTTTCACTACATTTTGTACTTTACCTGAGTGAGTGTACAATGAGCTAATTTTTTTTTATAAATTCAAAACTTCTTATGGCTCCGTATACTTTTACAACTGACCTGGTGCATGCCAGATTGAAAACAAAAACTATATCTCTTTAAAAGTCTGGGGAGTTATTCTGATGTAATGAAACAAAAGAACTGCAGATGCTGGAAATCTGAAACAAGACCGAAAATGATGAAAAAACTCAGCAAGTCTGGCAGTATCTGTGAGAAGAAAGCAGAGTCAACGTTTTGAGCCTGGGGACTCTTCAACAGAACAAACACCGGCAACAAAAAAACAAAGTTGCTGGAAAAGTTCAACAGGTCTGGCAGCATCTGTGATGAAAAAATCAGAGTTAATGTTACGAGTCCAGTGGCCCTTCATCAGAACTGAGGAATTCAGAACCAGTTCTGAGGAAGGGTCACCAAACCTGAAACATTAACTCTGATTTTTCTTCACAGATGTTAATAGCCCTGCTGAGCTTTTGCATCAATTTCTATTTCCTTTCCTCATTTACAGCATCTGCAGTTCTTTTGGCTTTTATATCGCCAGCAATATCTGTTTTTCTTTCAGATCTTCAGCATCTACAGTTCTTTAGACTAGAACCCATGGGCACAGCCTTAAAATCAGAGGGGGTAAATTTAAAACAGAAATGAGATGACATTTCTTCAGCCAGAGAGTGGTGGGCTTGTGGAATTCATTGCCACAGAGTGCAGTGGAGGTCGGGACGTTGGATGCCTTCAAGGCAGAGATCAACAAATTCTTGATCTCAGAAGGAATCAAGGGCTACGGGGAGAGTGCAGGGAAGTGGAGTTGAAATGCCCATCAGCCATGATTTAAATGGCGGAGTGGACTTGATGGGCCGAATGGCCTTACTTCCACTCCTATGTCTTATGGTCTTATGATCGTATGGTCTTTACTTTCTTATAAAGGAAAATATTTATGGTAAGACAAAGGCTGAGAGATATTAAATATCGGAAGTGTTCATGAAACAGCAGCCAATAAAGAACAGTAATGGATATCGTGAAGAAACAAATGTTGTGCCCAACTGAGGCATAACCTGTGATGAAAATAAACATTTTACTGCATCAGGACAGGATAAAGAAAGGAATAACACATGTAGAGCCACCTGGAAAACAAAGTTGAAAGAAAATGAAGGGACATTGATAAGATGGAGAATTCTAGAGTTTACGGTCTAAAGTCACTCAGGTGAGTATTGGGTTTCTAGGGTTCTGAGTTAAAAGATAAGGTTTTGTTCCTCAAGTTAGCATTGAGCTTCACTGGAACACTGTTGCAGGTCATGGAAAGAGAGATCAAAGTTGAAACAGGATGGAGGATTAAAAGCTTGGGTTGTGCTCATGGAGAGGTGTTCAACAAAGCAGTCACCGAGTCCCAATTGCATTTGCTCAATGTAAAGACTACATTGTGAGCAATGAAGGCAGTATATAGCAAGTTGAAAGAAATACTGTACTAGACAGAAGGAGGCCTTTTGCCCAGTCAAGCTAATGCTGGCCTTCATTCAAGCGGCCCATGAGCTTTGTAAATACTTTTATCTTCAGAGGAAGGACACAAGCAAAACAAGGCCCAACTTTGCAGATCAAAATCTTACAGCCCAAAGAAAATACGTAACTCAAAATTGAGTCATGCCATTTTAAGGTTTAAGGTTTGAGGTTTTATTGCCATTTGTACTCAAGTTCAGGGCTACAAGAGCACAGCGAAAAATGTATAATGTCTCCACACAAGGCACCATCATAGGAACAAGGTATCTAGGCACAAAAACTTAGTTGCAAAAGTGGAAAAATAAAGAAATTAAGTTTAAAAAGTCTTCAGGTGTCTTTAGTAAAAAGGTGTATTACCCATTTCCAGACTGGCTTTGGATTTCCGTTTGTGAGGCAGGATTGTCAGGATAAGTGGGTATTGGGAACGATTCCAGTCAAATTTCTAGATTGCAATCTCTTTTATTAGTGTAGACGGAAACCCATCACGATTTTACTGCAGGATCTTCTGAGCCTTACGTATTTTGATTCTTGTGAAAATACTCAGGTGGGAAGAGAAGCCCCAAAGAAAGTTCGCCATGCTGGGGTGTCACAGTAGAAAGATTGTGATACTTTATGACTGCTCTCACAGTATTTTAAATTAGGACCAGACGAAGTATTTACTGCTAGTGTTTATGTAGGCAGCTGTAATGAATGAGGTATTTTTTGTCTGCTTTTTTTCTGAAATTCCTGATGAAAATGCTCCTTTAATATCTTTTCCTGTAAACATCAGTCCATAATAAAAAAGGACTGTAGAGTTACATTCCCCACAAATCACACCATAAAGGTCAACAACATGTAGAATGATGTGGCCTGCGATGAACTGAGATATTACCTTTTCAGAGTTGGTGACTTCTGCTCCCCAAACCAACATAAAATCAGCATAATATTTGATAGAGATATTCAAAATCATGAGAGGTATGGATAAAATGCACAGGAAGGAATTGGTCTCACTAGTGGAAGGACTGAGACCGAGAGGGCACAGACTTGCAGTAGACAGTGTAAGATATTAGCAGACATGAGGCGAAACTCCTTTACACAGTGAGTAGTTAAGATCTGGAATGCATCAACAACAACAAAACCAAAGAACTGCGGATGCTGGAAATCAGAAATAAGATCTGGAATGCGCTGCCCGAAACTGTGTTGGAGCTAGGTTCAAGAGGGAGTCGGATTATTATTCGCAAACGAACAATGTACAATGATGAGCAAGCGGAGAATGTTACCAGGAGCGTTCCACATTCAGAGTGCCTCTGCAGAAGTGATAGGGTAAATAGCCTACCAGGCTTTTTCCATGCTGTGAGTCAGCTCTTTTTGACTTCCCTGCTTTCTCTGAAACACTTATTGCACAGGTAACATGCGACAGCTAGTGGTGTACAACATGTACATCCAACATCAACCATCCCCTTTTCCTGGGACACCATTTGTTGCTGTGGATAGCAGCGGAATAGGGTTACTGAGCTTGTGCTTCGCCTGCTCCATTTGATTTTCTTTTCATTTTTCCCTCTGTCTCTTCCCTTGTTTGCCTTTTCTTTCATTTTACTCACCACTTGGTGAAGGGCTTGGTCTTGCAGGTGGCACAGATGCTGACCAGTAGGCCCAGCAACAGTGGTGGAGGTGTGTTCGGTTTCCCAGCAGCCCCTACCAAGGCTGTCCTAGTGCTGGCTCAACGCCTAGTTCAGGTGAGGCACATGGCTTCGGGAGATTGCAGCAGGAGACGGAATCCGGCCGTTCCTCATGGCTGCTCCAACAGCAGCTGAAGGCGAGACCATTCGGTGTCCTCTGAAGGGTGAGGACAGACCTGACGTCTCAAGCATGTGCAGCAGGAGTTAGGCCCTAGGGGAGATCCAGGCCACCAAGGGAGAGAGCAAGCTTTTGGGGAGCTCACAACAGCAGCGATTGTGGGTCCAGTAGTGAGCGATGTCACCGGACTGAGGCGTCTTCCATATTGCCGGGTCTGGCAGGAGACTCAAGATGGCGGCAGCAGCAGTATTGGTCTTCAGCAGCAGAGCGGCATCTGCAGTCGGCCAGCTCCAACAAAGTGGTAGGCCTGTATTCAATACTCTGGGTGGATCAATGGGAGTGGCGGTTGCTTTGGTGGTGGTGTGGCTGGCTTGGTGTGGGGTCTCCTGGAATGAGCTGTGCAGCGGCAGCATTGCAAAAAGGAGGCCCTTATAGCAAGTGCAATCCCAGCGTGGCACTTTTGAAACCCATCTGTTGGAATATAACCAAATTATCCCAGTCCAGACTAGCTGAGATTCTCTTGTCAGGTCTGTCCTTTCTCACAATAAATTAGGAGTTAGTCTGACAGAGACTACTAATTTTTTTTAAAAACATTGTTAGTTGTACAAAGAAATGGGCTTGTTTAAACCAAATTCTCTACAGGAATATAAACAGCAATTATACAGGAACAACTTCAGACGAAATGACAGCTCCAGTCTATAACCAAATTGCTTGGCTCTCAACCATCCACATACAACTAGTTAAGCCTATACAAAATTTCTTTAAGATAGATTTTTATTTTGCCATGGACAAGAGGGAGAGGTGAATTGAAATCAATCTTACTGTTCTCCCCTGCAGTCCAGAGCGGAGGTGTTTTCTCATTCTTCTTTTCTTACTTCTCCTTTCTAAAAATAAATAGAGCTGTGTTTCCCCAAACTCTGGTTGTGAAGTCAAAGAAAAAAATGACCCATTGCAAATTCTTTAGGATTAAAACAAAGTAGGGTTTATGACAAAACTGAAGAGATTAGAGGCAGTTTGCAATACATATTCATCGCATACGCTCATCCACAAAGTAAAGGAAATGAAGAAATTACAAATGACTTAAAATCAAAGTTATCAAAATCAATTCGCACAAATTAAAGAGAATTAGAGTCAGCGTCCATTTGAGGACCAGTAAGCCATTGTCCTGCACAGAGAAGAATCCCTTAGAGAAGCTCAGACACAAGTTAAATTCCTAATACAATTCTAATAGTTCTAAACTGGGAATAAGTTCATTTTTCAGATGGATTATTTCCCAGAAATCAGACTTCGAGATACATTGAAATCAGAGGCAAGCTTTAGCTCAGGCTGGAGCAGTTTATCCTTCTGGTGTTACAAGCAGACTCTGGAACAAAAGCCAAAGCCGAATAAGTAAAGGGTGAATCAAACAAACCAGCGGTTTCAATAATGTCAGAGATAATGGGAACTGCAGATGCTGGAGAATCCAAGAAGGGTCTAGGCCTGAAACGTCAGCTTTTGTGCTCCTGAGATGCTGCTTGGCCTGCTGTGTTCATCCAGCTCCACACTTTGTTATCTTAGTTTCAATAGTGTACCGGGGCTTTGGGCTAGTGCACTCAATGAACAATGTGTGTTAATATTCCCTCATCAGCAACTGCTTTGTTTTGTAACAGATAATTGTAGATACATTTGCACCAAAACAAGCCATAGTTGGTTTTAATGGTTTTCTTTGTTCAGAACATGCTAAGATGTGTTGGCTTGTCTGGCAATTATTCAGACAATGCAAGAAGTGCCCATTCCCCAGGAGGTAATGAATTTGCTTTGGTCCTGTTGAAACTGTTAAAAATTTCTGGAAGTAGTCAATTTGCTCATTCTGAGCTTGATGATATCCATGTAAAAATCTGACAAGAGGCTTTTTTTTGTTTAAAAAAAGGCATAAACAGGAATATCTCATGTGTTTCTGTCTTCCTGCCATATTGCCACAACAGTTTTGTGTCTTTTAGATTAGATTAGATAAGATTCCCTACAGGCCTTTCGGCCCAACAAGTCAACACCGCCTGTTATAACTTCACACCCAGACCCATCCCCCTATAACCCACACACCCATGAACACTATGGGCATTTTAGCATGGCCAATCCACCTAACCCGCACATCTTTGGACTGCAGGAGGAAACCGGAGTGCCCAGAAGAAACCCATGCAGACACGGGGAGAATGTACAAACTCCACGCAGACAGTTACCCAAGGCTGGAATCGAACCTGGGTCCCTGGCACTGTGAGGTTGCAGTGCTAACCACTGAGCCACTGTGCTGCCTCTTCTAAGCACCACATCTGGTTTGATCAATACATTTGTTCATACTTATCCATGCTGCAATTTTGTGAAACTTGCGTAAGGGATTTTAGGAAAATAGTACTGATTCTAGTATTATCAATGCATGTCCTAAACACTTTACTTGAGTTAACAACATGAAATGTTGGAAATACTCGGCATGTCTAGCAGCATCTGAGGAGAAATGGGCAACATTTCTGGTTAATAGACCACAAGCATATTCTCGGAGGTCGCCTCTTAATTGATTGCCTCTGACGTCATAGTCAAAAGGGAGGGTAGGCAGGACCCCAAAGCCATCTTCTAGTGACAGGGCTGGGAGCTCTGAAACCTGAGCAGCATAAGGGAAAATTAGAGGGCATACAGGACAAATTGTCTAAGGTAGATTGGGGAAACACATCAAAAGGCATGATTGCACATAGACTTTAAAGAACTATTACATGGCTGACAGCAACTATACATTTCTTCAAGGTGCAAAATCTCAAAAAATGTCAGTCAACCATTGCTGCCAAAGAAACTTCAGGATTGTATTAGAACATAGGAAATGGGTAACATTCTTAACGGGTACTTTGCATCGGTATTCACCAAGGAGAGGGACATGACGGATGTTGAAGTTAGGGATAGATGTTTGCTTACTCTAGGTCAAGTTGACATAAGGAAGGAGGAAGTGTTGGGTATCCTAAAAGATATTAAGGTGGACAAGTCCCAGGTCCGGATGGGATCTATCCCAGGTTTCTGAGGGAAGCGAGAGAAGAAATAGCTGGGGCCTTAACAGATATCTTTGCAGCGTCCTTAGACACGGGTGAGGTCCCAGAGGACTGGAGACTTGCTAATGTTGTCCCCTTGTTTAACATAGAACATAGAACATAGAAAATTACAGCACAGTACAGGCCCTTCGGCCCTCGATGTTGTGCCAACCTGTCATACCGATCTCAAGCCCATCTGATCTACACTATTCCATGTAAGTCCATATGCTTGTCCAATGATGACTTAAATGTACCTAAAGTTGGCGAATCTACTACCATTGCAGGCAAAGCGTTCCATTCCCTTACTACTCTCTGAGTAAATAAACTACCTCTGACATCTATCCTATGTCTTTCACCCCTCAATTTAAAGCTATGCCCCCTCGTGCTCGCCGTCACCATCCTAGGAAAAAGGCTCTCCCTATCCACCCTATCTAACCCTCTGATTATTTTATATGCTTCAATTAAGTCACCTCTCAACCTTCTTCTCTCTAATGAGAACAGCCCCAAGTCCCTCAGCCATTCCTTGTAAGACCTTCCCTCCATACCAGGCAACATCCTAGTAAATCTCCTCTGCACCCTTTCCAAAGCTTCCACATCCTTCTTATAATGTGGTGACCAGAACTGTACACAATACTCCAAGTGCGGCCGCACCAGAGTTTTGTACAGCTTTACCATAACCTCTTGGTTCCAGAACTCGATCCCTCTATTAATGAAAGCTAAAACACTGTACGCCTTCTTAACAGCCCTGTCAACCTGGGTGGCAACTTTCAAGGATCTGTGTACATGGACACCAAGATCTCTCTGCTCATCTACACTGCTAAGAATCTTACCATTAGCCCAGTACTTTGCCTTCCGGTTACTCCTACCAAAGTGCATCACCTCACACTTGTCTGTGTTAAACTCCATTGGCCACCTCTCAGCCTAGCTCTAGAGCTAATCTATGTCTCTCTGCAACCTACAGCATCCTTCGTCACTATCCACAACTCCCCCTACCTTAGTATCAGAGATAATGGGAACTGCAGATGCTGGAGATTCCAAGATAATAAAATGTGAGGCTGGATGAACACAGCAGGCCAAGCAGCATCTCAGGAGCACAAAAGCTGACGTTTCGGGCCTAGACCCTTCATCAGAGACCCTCTCTGATGAAGGGTCTAGGCCCGAAACGTCAGCTTTTGTGCTCCTGAGATGCTGCTTGGCCTGCTGTGTTCATCCAGCCTCACATTTTATTATCCCCCTACCTTAGTGTTGTCTGCAAATTTACTAACCCATCCTTCTACGACCTCATCCAGGTCATTTATAAAAATGGCAAACAGCAGTGGACCCAACACCGACCCTTGCGGTACACCACTAGTAACTGGTCTCCAGGATGAACATTTCCCATCAACTACCACCCTCTGTCTTCTTTCAGCAAGCTAATTTCCGATCCAAACTGCTATATCTCCCACAATTCCACTTCTCCAGATTTTATACAATAGCCTATTGTGGGGAACCTTATCGAACGCCTTGCTGAAATCCATATATACCACTTCAACTGGTTTACTCTCATCTACCTGTTTGGTCACCAAGGATAATCCAGGTAATTATCGACTGGTGAACCTGTTGTCAGTGGTAGGGAAGCTACTGGAGAAGATACTGAGGGATGGGATATATTCCCATTTGGAAGAAAATGGGCTTATCAGTGATAGGCAACATGGTTTTGTGCAAGGAAGGTCATGTCTTACCAACTTAATAGAATTCTTTGAGGACGTGACAAAGTTGATTGATGAGGGAAAGGCTGTAGATGTCATATACATGGACTTCAGTAAGGTGCTTGATAAGGTTTCCCATGGCAGACTGATGGAGAAAGTGAAGTCACATAGGGTCCAGGGTGTGCTAGCTAGATGGATAAAAAACTGGCTAGGCAACAGGAGACAGAGGGTAGTAGTAGAAGGGAGTTTCTCAAATTGGAGACCTGTGACTAGTGGTGTTCCACAGGGATCTGTGCTGGGACCATTGTTGTTTGTGATATATGTAAATGATCTGGAAGAAGGTGTAGGTGGTCTGATCAGCAAGTTTGCTGATGACACTAAGATTGGTGGAGTAGCAGATAGTGAAGGGGACTGTCAGAGATTACAGCAGAATATAGATAGACTGGAGAGTTGGGCAGATAAATGGCAGATGGAGTTCAATCCTGGCAAATGAGAGGTGATGCATTTTGGAAGATCTAATTCAAGGGTGAACTATACAGTAAATGGAAAAGTCCTAGGGAAAATTGATGAACAGAGAGATCTGGGTGTTCAGGTCCATTGTTCCCTGAAGGTGACAACGCAGGTCAATAGGGTGGTCAAGAAGGCATATGGTATGCTTTCCTTTATTGGGCAGGGTATTGAGTACAAGAGTTGGCAGGTCATGTTGCAGTTGTATAGGACTTTGGTTCGGCCACATTTAGAGTACTGTGTACAGTTCTGGTCGCCACATTACCAAAAGGATGTGGATGCTTTGGAGAGGGTGCAGAGGAGGTTCACCAGGATGTTGCCTGGTATGGAGGGTGCTAGCTATGAAGAGAGGTTGAGTAGATTAGGATTATTTTCACTAGAAAGATGGAGATTGAGGGGGAACCTGATTGAGGTCTACAGAATCATGAGGGGTTTCGATAGGGTGGATAGCAAGAAGCTTTTTCCCAGAGTGGGGGACTCAATTACTAAGGTTCATGAGTTTAAAGTGAGAGGAGGAAAGTTTAAGGGAGATATACGTGGAAAGTTCTTTACACAGAGGGTGGTGGGTGCCTGGAACGCGTTGCCAGCAGAGGTGGTAGACGCAGACACGTTAGCGTCTTTTAAGATATATTTGGACAGGTACATGGATGGGCAGGGAGCAAATGGACACAGACGCTTAGCAAATAGATGACAGGTTAGACAGAGGATCTTGATCGGCGCAGGCTTGGAGGGCCGAAGGGCCTGTTTCTGTGCTGTAGGTTTCTTTGTTCTTTGTTCTTTGTATAAAGAACGCCTATAACGTTGCCAGGAATAGTAGTAAATCTGATGATTGGCAAAGGAGGACAAAGAAACTGACAAGGAAAGGGAGAATAAAATTTAATACAATCTAACAAATAGCATTGAAATGAACAGTAACATTCCCTATAGATATGTAAACAGGAAACAATTGGCCAAAATAAATATGGATCCATTATCAGCGTAGTCAAAAACATTTGTAATGGGGAATAGAGAACGAATCTAAACTAAAAATGGCAGAAAGGCTTAATAATTACTTTGTGTCTATTTTCTCTGAGGAATATGGAAGAAATCTTCCAGAACCAGAAACCCAAGAAGCTAAGGAGAATGAAGACTTGAAGGAAATTAACATTAGTTCGAAGGCTCTACTGGGGAGTTTATGGGACTGAAAGTAAAGACATCTCCAGCGGCCCACATTTGAGGGTTGAAGGAGCTGGCTATGGTTGATGAAATATTGATTATTTTCCAAATTTCCATAGTTTCTGGAATGATTGCTGTGTGCTAAAATGTCATCTCATTATTTAAGAAAGGAGGAGAAAGAAAATAGGGAACCTCAGACCTGTTAGCCTTATGTAGTAGCAGGGAAAGGCTAGAATTTGTCATAAAGCAGGTAATATATTCCGTATGGGAATAATCAGCATGAATTTGTAAATAGGAAATCATGTTTGACGAATTTGGAATTTTTTTGGAGATGTTGCTAATAGCAACATTTGAAGATGCAATAAAGTTGATAAAGGAGTGGTGGTGGACTTTGTACACTTAGATTTTCAGAAGGCTTTTGATAAAATCCGCCACAGGAGCCTGTTTAGGAAAAATAATCACATGCGATAAGAGATAATGAACTGACACAGAGTAATGATTTGGTGACAGAAGAAAACAGAAAGTAGGAATAAATGGGTCATTCATATGTTGTCAAATTGTGAATAGTGGGATATGACACGAATCAGTACTTAAATCCCAGCTGTTCATAACATATATCCATGATTTGGGGATGGAGACCAAATGTCATATTTCCACATTTGCAAATGATATAAAGTTAAGTGGGATTGTGCGCTGTGAGACAGATGTAAAGCAGCTTCAGAAGGATTTGGACAGAATTAGGGGATGGGAAAGAACATGATCAATGAAACAAAATATGATTAAAAAGTGAATTATTCAGTATGGCAGGAGAAATAGATATGCAAAGGTTTCCTTAATATATAAGCAATAAGTTTAAATGTATTGATGTACAATAGGCACATACAGGTTCACTAAGCTATTAGAGTCATCGTGTCACACAGTCATAGAGATCTACTACACTTAAAAAGGCCATTTGGCTCATTGAGCCTAAGCCAGTCAAAATCAACCACCTAACTATTCTAATCCCATTTTCCAGCACTTAGCAACCTTTATTGAAAAGGAATTGAGTACAGGAAAAGTGAAGCCTTTCTACAATTTTATAGGAACTCTGTGAGACAACACTTGGAATACTGTGCACAATTTTTTTTCATAGAATCCCTACAGTGTGAAAACAGGCTGTTTGGTCCAATAAGTCCACGTTGACCCTCGGAACTTCCCACCCAAACCCTTCCTGCTAATCTACACATCCCTGAACACTGTGGGCAATTTAGTATGGCCAATCCACCTAAATTGCACATCTTTGCACCATGACAGGAAACTGGAGCACCTGAAGGAAACCCATGCAGATACAGGGAGAATGTGCAAACTCCACATAGACAGTCACCCAAGGGTGGGCTGGAACCCAGGTTCCTGGCGCTGTGAGGCAGCAGTGGTTAAAAATAGAGTGCAATGTAGTTTACCATCTTGTTCCTGAGTCAGCAGGAATATTCTTTGAAGAAAGATTGGACAAATTAAGCCTGTATTCTCTAGAGTTTGGACAAATGAGAAGTGTTCCTATTGAAACTTGCAAAATACTAAAAAGGCTAGGCAATATAGATACAGGTAAGATGCATGGGGGGTCCAGAACCATGGGGCACAATTTAAAAATAAGGAAGATGTCACTTAGGTCTGAGATGAGGTGAAATTTATTTTATCCAGAGGGTTATTGAGAAGCTACCTTTGGAATTCTTTACCCCAGAGGACTTTAGAAGTTTAGTCTTTGAGTATACTTAAGATAGAGATTCATAAATTTCTGATTATCAATGGCGTATAAGGTTACATAGAACATTACAGCACAGTACGGCCCTTCGGCTCTCGATGTTGTGCCGACCTGTCATACCGATCTCAAGCCCATCTAACCTACACTATTCGATGTACGTCCATATGCTTGTCCAATGACGACTTAAATGTACCTAAAGTTGGCGAATCTACTACCGTTGCAGGCAAAGCGTTCCATTCCCTTACTACTCTCTGAGTAATGAAACTACCTCTGACTATGGGGATGAAGTGGATAAAAGGTATTGATCAGCTATGATTGTATTGAATGGTGGGGCAGGCTCAAGTGGTTGATTGGTCTACTCCTGTGCCTTTGTTCTGATGATCATTTGAAGTGCCCTGGCTACAGCCTAAGTTCTGGAAATGGGCAAATTGAAGCCTGGGGTGGGTGGACAGACTTTGGAGGAAGGAGGAGTACAAAGAGGAAATGATTCATGGTAACATTTTTGAAAAGTACAGCAAACTAAGCAGTGTCTTTTGGTATGATGGAGTAACACATATTATGTTAATGAGTGAACTAGATTCACACTGGACAACATGACATAACACACAGGACTGGGCCCTGAGTGTGAAGATGCTCAAAGATGCTCATTCTTAGCCTCTCTGCAAATACTGCTATACTGAATCAACCCCATTGATGTTTACTTACCTGAGTTTGAACAGCCATCAACCAATAACCTGATGTGCGCTTCCTATCAATCTCACAACTCTCAGTTAGCAAACAGTGACTCAAAATTGGTGCTTGCTAACCAGTATGGACAGGTGGAGAACATAATTGATAAGGCAAATGGCATGCTTGCCTTCATCGGCTAGGGCATTGAGTTTAAAAATTGGCAGGTATGTTGCAGCTTTACAGAACCTTAGTTAGGCCACATTTGGAACATTGTGTTCAATTCTGGTCCCCACACTACCAGAAGGATGTTGTGGCTTTGGAGAGGGTCCAGAAAAGATTTACCAGGATGTTGCCTGGTATGGAGGGCATTAGCTATGAGGAGAGGTTGGAGAAACTTGGGTTGTTCTCACTGGAACAACGGACATTGAGGGGCAACCTGATAGACCTCTACAAGATTATGGAGGGCATGGACAGAGTGGACAGTTAGGAGCTTTTTTGCAGGGTGGAAGAGTTACTAGGAGGCGTGGTTTAAGATGCAAGGGGCAAGGTTTAAAGGTGATGTACAAGGCAAGTTTTTTAGAGGGTAGTGGGTGCCTGGAATTTTCTGCCGGGGGAGAGAGTGGAAACAGATATGATAGTGACTTTTAAAGGACCTCTTGACAAATATGTGAATAGGATGGAAATAGAGCGATATGGTCCCCAGAAGGAAAGGGGGTTTTGGTTGTGACAGGCAACATGTCAGTGTAGGCTTGGAGGGCTAACGGGCCTGTTCCTGTGCTGTAATTTTCTTTATTCTTTGAAGGCCTCTTTCCAAGCTGCATCACTCTTTAACACTAACTTCTCACTCATTCTTATCCCGTAAAATATTTCTTGAACCATACTGTGCAATTGCATGGAGAATTACGCTAGATACCATAACCCCAGCTTCTCGGGTCTGTCCACAGAATTAAAGTTCGTTATCCTTGGCACTATTGTGGGAAATCTCTTCGACATGCTCTCCAAGGGCTTGATATCCTCCTAAAGTATGGTGTTAAACAAAATACTCTAGCTGGAGAGTAACCTGTATTCCTTGGAGGTTTGGCATTGTGTTTGATGTCATTAGATACTGTAGAAACTTTAAAACAAACATTTCTGCTTCCATCAAATACTGCTGAGCAAAGTATAGGAAACTCATTCTGTATGTAATGCAATCTGGTCAAAATTTCATAGGTTCAGTGCACTTTCTTCGTTTCTTTCCTGTTGATTTGTTAACTTAATCCATGTCTTCCTGACTTTGTTTTGAATGGCCCAGTTCATTATTACATTATCAGCAGGTTGAAGCAGGTGTGGGATTGGAATAAGAGAATTTCAATCTGTTTGCCATCAAGTGCAAAACGTACAGCTCTGAGACTGCCCATTATCGTTTGGATGCCAGGATTGTAACTTCATGCTTTGTTTTCAATTATACTAGAATGCCCATCTCCATAGTAAATAGCAGCAGATCCCTGTACTTAGTCCAAATTCTTCACCAGAATGTTATGCCTTTCTGTGTCAAATCGCCTTTAAGTACTTAAAGAAAGAATTCCAAAAATATGTATCATCCATATTCGTAACGCTTCATTCTACACTTGTTGACACATCAGAAGGCACCTTTGGCTTACGAACAACTTGACAGAAGCAGCAATTTTCTTTCTGCTTTCCCAATATATTTGTTTCCTTCCCTATTTATTTCCTGTGCCGTTCTCTGACTGCCAGCAGACCTGTGCTACTGTTTTTTTGCCTTTGGCAAAGATACAGATGTATCTGACTCCCACGTGTCAGAACATACTCAGGTTCTCGGAACTGTCTCATTAGCATTAATCTCACCCATTCTGGGGCCACAGAACAGAATACAGACACTGCTTATTGAATGAACCACACTGACCACAGTCCAGGCAATTCAACTGACAAACTTATGCTAGTGAATTAGATGGCACGGAGCACTAAAGAGTCAAACGTTTGCTCCCATAATGTTTACTCCGAGTATTTGAGCCACATTCTTTCTACACACAAGCCAAATAGCAGCAACATGACTCACCGACTTTATTCCAACTCTGTTTTTGTGTGGAGAAAAGTCTTGTGGTTCTGTAGGTGATGTGTTTGGAGTCAGAAAGTTCCCTTAATTAGGCAGTGTTGCCATTGTCAAATTCCAAAATGGTTTATACTCCAATGTACACGTACCTAACATGAATAATGCCAGATGTTGTCAATGAAGCTAATGTGCACATAATAAATGCTTGCCATAATGTACAGAGCAAGCAGAGCATCTCCATCAGTGCACAATGGTAATTCAATGTCTGTGGTGCCATTTTGGAGTTTAACTCTCTAGCCAACACCTTCTCTTAAGTTTGCACAGCTAGACACATGTTAGGCAGCTTGAAGAAGCTTCCCCACTTTCGCCACAAGATTTAGTTAAGGGAATCAACTATTTACATAATTCTTCTGCTTATTGTTATAAATCGGTATGTTTTGTGATTTCCAGTGTTGCAATAACTCTCAGATGTTGGTAAAGTGTTCAAACAGGTACTCACCAGTATTTTGTGGAGAACAAGTTGTCAAGACCTTGCTCAGGGAAGGCCAGGAATGGGTGTGAACTATTCCTGCATACACATTATTCAGAAAAGATAAGGAAAATGAAAGGAGGATGGATGGCAGTTCTGGTCCAGGACAGCATTGCAGTGCTGGAGAAAGAGGATGTCCCAAAGGGTTCAAAAAATCTTTGGTTAGAGTTAAGGATAAAAAGGGTGCAATAGGTCACTAGGTGCAGTCTATAGCCTACCAGCTAGTGGGACAGACAATAGAATCACACAGTACAGAGGAGGCCCTTCGTCCTATCAGGTCTGAACCGCCAAAAATACACTTGCCTCACTTTCGTACATTGGCTGCATAACTTTGAAGGCTGTGACATTTCAAGTGCTCTGCTAGGTATTTTTTAAAAGGTTGTGAGGTTTCTCACTTCAATTACTCTCCCACACAGTGAATTTCGAGTGTGGAGGAAGAAATCTGCGGAGAAATTACAGAGAAGTGCAAACATTATAGAGTCTTTAGGAACCCAATTACCTAAATGTGGACTGGAATACTAGCAGTGCAAGGGCAGCAATGGTAAGAATTCCTCAAATATATTTGGGAGAATTTTCTAAAGAAGTGTTTCTCCCGTCCAACGAGAAAGGATGCACAGCTGGGCCAGGGTCTTGAAAATGAAATGGACTGAGGAGATCCAGTGTCATGCAAGCAACATTTAGGAGTCAATGATCATTGTGTCATAAAACTTAGGATGATGATGGAGAATGGCCACGGTCCAGTACAAAGGAGAAGCATCAATTGGTGCAAAGAGCTAAGAGGAGATCTGACAGAACTTTTCCAAACCATGAAGGGTCTGGATAGGGTAGATCAGGAGAAACTGTTCCTGCCTGTAAAAGGATCAAGAACAAAAGGGCATAGAGTGGAAGTGATTTGCAAAAGAAACAAATGCATCTCTCTCTACCAGGATCCTGACGTGCTCTTTGTGACCTCTATTCATTTTCCCATCCGTGCTGTATTCCACGAGCAAGATCCTTTGGTCCATGGTTGCCTGTGAACAAATGGCTTGAATCTTGGAATCACAGAAATGTTATGGCACAGGGGGAGGCTATTCAGCCAATTAAGTCTGCAATGCTTCTCGAAATTACCATCTTGTACTTAATGCCATTCACCTGCCTTCTGCAGATCCACTTGCACATTATCTCAATTTAAATAATCGTCACATTCCCTCGGGAATGCCTAGAATGAACCTGCCTCGATAACGCTTACAGACAGCGCTTTCCAGACCTGAACCACTTGTGCCTGAAGATGCATGTTCTGACATTAGAGCCATTGGCATAGCAGTTAAAGGTTGTAGTCATGGTTTTCTCTGAGGTTTGATTAAAGTATGTTCTTACATAAGTGCAGTGTCTCCCATATTGCTTCTCATTGAGGTTCAGGTCAAATAATTACTTTCTGAAGAGTATTGGTTGATATGACCTTATGTTGTGCGTCTTTCTCAACATCCTCAAAGTAACCACGGTGCTGTTTTAACCTTCATGCATTTTAACTTCTTCCAGGCTGGAACTGGAGATATTTCAACACCTCACAGGTTGCAGTGGACTGTTGTGCAAGATATGTTACTGAGAATCTCTATCCGAATCAAGATAAATTTATTTCATTCTCTCTTCCCAGAAGGTTCTGCAAGCAATATAATAAAATGTGAGGCTGGATGAACACAGCAGGCCAAGCAGCATCTCAGGAGCACAAAAGCTGACGTTTCGGGCCTGGACCCTTCATCAGAGACGGGGTTGGGGAGAGGGAACTGGAATAAATAGGGAGAGAGGGGGAGGCGGACCAAAGATGGAGAGAAAAGAAGATAGGTGGAGAGAGTATAGGTGGGGAGGTAGGGAGGGGATAGGTCAGTCCAGGGAAGACGGACAGGTCAAGGAGGTGGGATGAGGTTAGTAGGTAGATGGGGGTGCGGCTTGGGGTGGGAGGAAGGGATGGGTGAGAGGAAGAATCGGTTAGGGAGGCAGAGACAGGTTGGACTGGTTTTGGGATGCAGTGGGTGGGGGGGAAGAGTTGGGCTAGTTGTGTGGTGCAGTGGAGGGAGGGGACGAACTGGGCTGGTTTAGGGATGCAGTTGGGGAAGGGGAGATTTTGAAACTGGTGAAGTCCACATTGATACCATATGGCTGCAGGGTTCCCAGGCGGAATATGAGTTGCTGTTCCTGCAACCTTCGGGTGGCATCATTGTGGCAGTGCAGGAGGCCCATGATGGACATGTCATCTAGAGAATGGGAGGGGGAGTGGAAATGGTTTGCGACTGGGAGGTGCAGTTGTTTGTTGCGAACTGAGCGGAGGTGTTCTGCAAAGCGGTCCCCAAGCCTCCGCTTGGTTTCCCCAATGTAGAGGGAGCCGCACCGGGTACAGTGGATGCAGTATACCACATTGGCAGATGTGCAGGTGAACCTCTGCTTAATGTGGAATGTCATCTTGGGGCCTGGGATAGGGGTGAGGGAGGAGGTGTGGGGGCAAGTGTAGCATTTCCTGCGGTTGCAGGGGAAGGTGCCGGGTGCACATGGCTTCACACGGATTACGAACTCCCTCTCTGTGCAGGTACCAAATCTTACACACTCATGTGCTCCCAGCTTCCGTTCCCTCAGCATTCAGCTGGTGTGTGAACATCGGAAGTAAATCATACAGGCTAATGTCCAATATTCTAGCAGAAATCATGACGCATTTTTTCACAGCAGGGTGCTTTGCGAGTTGCATTTCAACTATCATCCTAACAGCAGCTAGATACTGGCGCCAAGACTACAGTGTTCAACCCATACACATAAGTGTTTTGGGTATACAATGAGAGGCATGCTATTACTGGCAGCCTGATGGAGTGGAGGCCCCTGGCAGCCTGGACACCTTTAAGAATCCATGAAGTTGGCATCTGAGTAGGTCTCAAGATTTGTGGTGGTCTTTCATCATGATGACATTAACCACCTGAATTCTCCCTGTCTATTTCATAGATTAGGAAGGATGCACGGATGTTACTTACAATCTCAACGTGGAACTGGGACTCATTGCAACACTAAATATACAGTTTTTTTCTTAAAACTGGTCTAATCTTCAATAGTTCATCTCCCAGTTCCACCCCCCCACCCACCCACACAACACCCACGCTTCTTCAAAGCATCTTGTATTCCATGGGGAAGGTCCCCTGGGAGTATTGAAAATATTCTATTAATTAACCCATTTATGTAAATAGTACTGGGATTTAAGACAAAGCAAAATGCAGACACATGAGCTAGCAGTCTTATATTTCTAGCTGCACAGCAAGTTGTTCAAGGAACCTCAGGGATTATAGTTAGAAATTAATTTAAAGTACAAGCACAATAGAACTTTAAACCTCTATACCACTTAACCTATCAAGACTTTAATACTACAATCCTCAACACCAATTTATGTCAAGGCTCCCCTGTAACATTTACAGCTGCAGTTCACCCTCAGCTCCTGTGCAGCTACCGCTTCCCAACGTATTAATATTTATTCCTTAACTAAAAGCAGAATAACTCATTGTGAGCACATTACTCTCTGTGAGACCTTTCAGTACACAAATTGGTTGCCACATTTCCTATACTGTGCAGTGACTACAATTCAAAAGTACTTCCTTGTCTGTAAAGGGTTTTGGATATCCCGAGGTCAGGAAAGGTGTTCCATAAATGCAGGTCTTCCTTTTCATAAGACAATATATTTGCTCCAGACTTCTTGCCAGCTCCTCCAAATGAAAAGTGCTCTCTTGTAACACTGCTCACATTTCCTTGAGTGCAGAGGTTAGGCCACCCTGATTAAAAATAAGCATTGTTCTCCTTACTGTGGTCGCAGCTTTCAGGATCTAAGACCTCAATCTGCCTTTCTGGATTCTACGTATGGATATGCTCTCTACAGCTACATATCTGGAGCATTTTGAAATTTGTAGACCCCATCAGCTCCCTCAGACATGTGAAATGACTATTGTTACAGTTGAGTTGTCTGGAACAATTGCATTGTAGCTAACAAAAGCCCACTTTCAAAGTCAGTGCTCCAGAATGCCACACATTCTTCCAATTCCATCAGCATTTTATTAAAACAACTGAAAAATACGTGTTTGACCCTTTCTTTCAGCCAGAGGAATGCTGAGCCCTGCAGAAAGTTAAAATTTGCCAATTTTACAATCATAAAAAAACCATCTTAAATTACACTTGAAAGACATGTGTGCCTTGTTTAATGTGTAATCCTAAACTCACAGTTAGTAATCTTTCCATGAAAGCACTTTAACTTTTTAATTAAGATAATAGATATTGTCTGAAACTCTGGTGTTAACACAAAATCACTTTCATATGCTGGAGAGTAATAACCTCCTTAAGATCTTTACAGCCAGTTATTATTCTTGTTACATATTCTGCTGTAATATTTCTAATAGCAAGAATCTTCTTTTTGTCCGGGCAGTGGTTCCTTCATTCACTTTCGCTGTTAACTTTTTAAATTACAGTTTCTTTCTGTACTAATGATTGAAATAATTTACAAATGTGAATGAGAAAATGCTGCATTCATTTGAACTCTAACACTGCAGAGGTCCAGCAATTTCACAGGACATTTAAGGAACCAATACATACAGGGAGAGTGCTGGGGCTGAGGGTTCCAGTAGATCTTGTTGGAATTAGTTCATCAATATTTTATAATTTTATCTTATATTTTTATTTTTCCTTTGTCACTGTCATTTGTTGCCCATCCTTAAGACCACTTGAAAATTCAGTGTAGAGCTACATTCCTGATTGATTTGGTGTAGATGGACCCTTAGGATTGTGAGGAATGGTGTTTACAGATTTTTTCCACCAACTACGTAGGAACAGCCATATTGACTCTAAATCAGGGTGATGGGAAGGCAATGACCTAGTGATCCATAGAGTATCAATACACAGACCCAGGGTGGAGACGCCACTGTTAGAATGGGACAAACAACATCAGAAGTCACACAACACCAGGTTATAATTCAACAGGTTTATTTGAAATTGCAAGCTTTTGAAGCACTGCTCCTTCACCAAGTGAAGTGAAGAGAAGCACACAGACTGATTTATTGGTTTATTTATTGTCACATGTACCAAAATACAGTGAAAAGCTTTGTTAATGAGCAGTACAGGCAGATCATTGTAAGCAAAGGGTGTACAGATCAAAAGGACTTAGACAGAGGCATACAAGGTATATTGCATAGGGTGTGTGTTAGGCTAGGTCAACATTAGCAAGATCAGTATTATTTGAGGCTAGAAAGTCTATTCATCAGTCTAATAATAACCAGGAAGAAGCTGTTCTTGAACCTGCTGGTGCGTATGTTCAGGCTTCTGTATCTTCTGCCTGATGGAACAGGTTGAAGGAGATCATTACCAGGGTGTGATGGGTCTTTGATGATGTTGGCAGCCTTCCCATGGCAGTGAGCCATGTAAATAGAGTCCATTGATAGAAAGTTGGCTTTGTGATAGTCTGGGCTGTGCACACACCTTCTGTAGTTTCTAACAGTCTTGGGCAGAGCAGTTGCCATATAACGCCATTATGTACCTGGACAGTACGCTTTCAATGGTGCATCTGTTGAAGTTGGTGAGGGACATTACAGACATGACAAATGTCCTGAGCTGCCTGAGGAAGAAGAGGCACTGAGATAGTAGGAACTGCCGATGTTGGAGAATCTGAGATAAAATGGTGTGAAGCTGGATGAACACAACAGGCCAAGCAGCATCAGAGTATCAGGAAAGCTGACGTTTTGGGTCAAGACCCTTCTTCAGAAAAAAGGTCTCAGCAAATGTATCAAATTTATTCAAATAGATACTTTATTTGTCTTCTTAGTTAATTTGCCTTCTAACAGGCACCCAGAAAGGGCATCAGCACCACCCTCAAAGTGGGTAAGGTCCTCCTCTGACCCAATCAATCCCCAGGGAGTTTTCCAGCATCCTGGCCACATTGAACAATTCCACAGGCCCGGAATTTAAATTCTTGTGATTTGTTCCTCATTTTGGTAGGAAACAGTAGCACCCTGTGATTCATTAAAGACCTTGGCCTCACTGTTCTGACACCCAACACGCTGAGAGCAGGGCTTGATTATGTCCAGGAAGCGCAGGAATAAATGCAGCACTTGGCTTCTGAACATAGACACTACCTCACCGTTCTATATGCTTACTTTCTAACCAATTAGCTCGAGCAGTCGTAATAATGACCTGCATGAGACTATTTCAGTGTCAGTATTTAAAGGGCTATTGCAAACATGGAGCATAATGGAGTGTAGAACAAATTGATTTGACTGAATGGTGAGGACATGCTTAAAAGCTCCGAATGCAGGAGCTCCTTCTTTAACAACACTGTCCCCAAGGACCACAGCAGTTAAAGGAGACAGCTAAACACCACCTTCTCCAGGAGAATTCAGGACAGGCAATAAATGCTGGCCCAGCCAATGATGCCCACATCCCATTATTTTCTTTTAAATTAGATAAATTAAGTGAGTGGGCAAAACTTTGAAAGATGATGTATAATATGGAAAAATTGGAACTTGTCCACATTGAATAAGGTAGAATAAAAGCACAGCATATTATTTAAATGCAGAAAGGCTGAAACATTTGATGGTGCAGCTTGGTGTTCTGTCAGCTGTCCTAGTACATGAATCACAGGACGTTAATATGGAGGAACAGCAAGTAATTAGGAAGGCAAATGGAATATTGTTATTTATTACAAGGGAAATATAACACTAGGGAAGTGTTGTTAAAGCTGTACAGGGCTTAGTGAGGGCCTATTTGGAGCGCTGAGTACAGTTTTAAGTCTTCAAGCCTCAAAGGGTGGCACGGTGGCTCAGTGGTTAGCACTGCAGCCTCACAGCTCCAGGGACCTGGGTTCAATTCCAACCTCAGGTAACTGTCTGTGTGGAGTTGCACATTGTCCCCATGTCTGTGTGGGTTTCGTCTGGGTGTGCCAATTTACTCCCACAGTCCAAAGATATGCAGGCTAGGTGGATTGGTCATGCTAAATTGCCTGTAGTGTTCAGGGGTGTGTACGTGGGATGCTCCAAGGGACAGTGTGGACTTGGACTGAAGGTCCTGTTTCCACACTGTAGGGAATCTAATCTTCCTTACTTAAGGAAACATATGATTATGTAAGATGCAGTTCAGAGAACATTCATTTGGCTGATTTTTGGGATGAAGGAAAGTGAAAGCAAGTTCAACCTAAACCCACTGAAGTCTAGAAGAATGAGAGACCATCTTATTGAACAATTTTAAGATCCTAAAGGATAATGAAGTAGATGTCAAAAGGACGTTACCCCTAGTTAGAGATTGTGTAGAATTTAGGGACACAATTTAAAAATTGGGAGTCTCCCATTTAAGAATGGGAGGAGAAAATCCTTTCTCTCACAGGATGCTATTAGTTTGTGAGATTTGCATTCCCGGAGAGCAGTGGAAGTTGGACATTGAATATATGCAAGGCTGAGTTTGATAGATTTTTGATTGACAGGGCAGACAAGGATATGAGGGAGTCAGGGTAGAGAAGAGGGGTGTTTGAAGTACAATTAGATCAGCCACATTTTTTTTTGAATGATAGAGTAGACTCAATGCTCCAAATCACCTTCTCCCACTCCCTTTTGACTTCTATTATTCAGATCAGAATGGTTTCCACCCAATTTTCCTCATCCTAAATTCTGAAAGTGCCGGGAACCTGCCAAAATTTGCCCCAGTTGGGTCTTTCTGTGCCAAATCATTCCAAACAAGATTCCAGTAACCATTTGATTCAGTCACAATTTCAGAAAAATAAAATACTGCTACCTATTCAGTATAAAATCTGAAAGTTCTGGAGAAACTCAGCAGGTCTAGCAGCATCTGGAGATGGGAAAAAAAAACAATTACAACATTTCAAGCCCAATGGCTCCTCTTCAGATTAGTTTCAGATTTCCAGCATGAGCATTATTTTGCTTTTATTTTAATGCCCTTTCCGTGTTCTGTTCTTAGATGTAAGTTTGTCCTGAAGTCATGCTCCCATACAGCTGCTCCATAACCCTGTTGATATTACTACTCATAAATATAGAAACCACAATCTAAAATATAAATATACACTCATGTGAGTGGAGCCCAGTGGGACTCATAGAATGCAGAATGCAGTGAACTTTTCCTGTTAATGTCTATTAGTGATCCTCTTTGTACAGATTACTGAATCTTCAGGTCAGGTAGTTCCGTACAAAATCCCTCTGGTCTATATTGAATTACTAGATGTACCATCAAATGAGCACCAAGAATTACATTGACCAGCAGCCATTGCTTACAATACAAAACAAACATCACAAATCACATTTTTGTGCCATTATCAAACGTCCCATAACACTATTCCTCTTGGCAATGGATAAATGTAAGAAAGTATAAAAGTCACCTGGCAGGAATATCACTTCTTTAATTGTGAAAACTGACACGTCAGATTGTCAACTAATGGTGAACAATAATACGAAAATATTTTTTCTTTGCCTCGGTAATCGTCCTTTAATAAAATTCACCAGGGTTAATGGCTATGTGATCAATAATACTGGAAAACTGCATTTTCGTATTATTGAACATATTTTCAAAAATTCTAACAAATTTATTTTGCACTGAAAATAGAACCATTGTTTTTATCAACAGCTGAAATTGCAGTCACCTTCCAGCTAACAACTTTGTTAAAATTGCTGGATAACGTTATTTTAAAGTATGTTAACCTTTGGTTGACAAAGTTTTGAAAATATAGTCAAAGGATTTTAGTATTATTGAGCATATTTTCAAAAATCCAAATAAATTTGTTAGAATTTTTAAAAATGTGATCAATAATACCAAAATACTTTTATTTTGTTCCTCAGTAACGTTCTCATGATATGATCTCAAGTGTTTATGATTTTCTGGCAAGGGCTTTTCAGTTTTTAACAAGTCAATTCGATCTGATCAATCTCTGAAATGATCTGCGTGTGCCTTACCACGATGGACCTGTTTAGAAGGTAAGTGAATAAGGCTGCAGTTTTTAGTAAGCGCATGAAACAGCTCCACAGTGTTCCAGTGGCTCCAGGAAAACCTGTCCATGACCTCATTTATTTCTAGCGCAACAAGTCTGTCAGTTGTTTGCTTTTAAATTATGCTGCCACTAATATCTTTTTTTCTACAAATCCTTTTCATTTCTTTGCGCGCCCCCTCCCACCACAAAAATAACGTGAATGCTTGAATGGCTGTTATCAAAGAGCTCACTTTTCCTGAATTGATATTGCAACTGTAAAGCCTGTGCAATAATACAATTAAAACAGAGTCTTATTGTTGTGCGCCTGTCTAAGAGCAAGACAAACTGCACATTAGAGATGAAAAGCAATTAATCGCAACGGAGTGCTTGTACAGTAATTTCTCTCCCTCTGCAGTGCTGACAGGCCACTATAAAGCCATTCAAACTGACAGCAAAGGCCGAGTGCCTTGTGGCAATTCCTGGCCTGCTTGAATAATAGCTGTTTGGTATCAGAGCCACAAGAGCCAACTGGTGTTTACATTTTTTGTTTTGTGGGAAGAATGGAGCCCATACAGACATGGTCTGTCATTTACCAACACCCACCCCCCCCCCCCCCCCCCCCACTCCCTACCCCTCCCCAGATGTTAAAGTTTCAGTACAGGAGCTGCAGCTGTCAGTCTTGGCAAAGTGACTAGGCCAGCTTTAGACTCTGACAGCCAGAGGGGCCTGTCAAATCAAACCAGTTACAACTCTGGACTACGTCCAAACCCCGAGTTTCTTGGCTCAGTCATGTAGCTTACAGCTAGATACACTCTCCAGAGCACATGTCCAAATAACAATTAGCCACATTATTTTGCATTGAAAATACAGCCAGTGT
This sequence comes from Stegostoma tigrinum, assembly GCF_030684315.1. Lineage (NCBI taxonomy): Eukaryota > Metazoa > Chordata > Chondrichthyes > Orectolobiformes > Stegostomatidae > Stegostoma > Stegostoma tigrinum. Next base: position 163,863,782 of record NC_081354.1, read on the forward strand.
TTAAACCATCAACTGAAACTGCAGTCACCTTCTAGTTAATGACATTGTTAAAATTGCTGGGCAAAGATCGTGCTAATGTATATTAATCTTCGGTTGACTAACAACAGCAGGCTTCACATGGATCAATAGCCCCATAAGCATGGGCAAGAATTCATTTCTTTGTAATAACAACTGGTACATGAGGGCTTCTTTCCTCAAATGAGTTCCACCATATTTTTGTTAAACTCACTCAGTAACGTTTTATTATAAAAGCCAAGTGGGGCACTTCAGAAAGAGTAGTTGCAGCACTGGGAAAAGATGGCATTCCCAAACTTCTAAAAACAACCTTCAAAAGTATTGAGAAGCACATAAGATGATAACATGTAACAACTGAGATGCTGTTAAAAAATGATGAGGATTGGGCACTTAATATTCCAGGATAAAGGATGTTCGAAAATATAACAAGGGTGAAAAGAAAGGTAGCGTGACAGTGCTGATTAGGGAAAAATTGTAGCATTGAAACAGGAGGGTCAAGGACAGAATTCACTTAAATAGAGTTGTAAACTAAAAAGGATATGATCGTGTTACTGAGCAGTTATTTCTAAAGGTCAAGTTAGAGAGAGAGTGTCAGAGGAACAAATCAGCAGGGAAATCATGGGCATGTACGAAAATTTAAAAGTGATGATGTTGACAGGCTGATTGTCATTTGGTAATATGGAACTTGAATATTGCTGAAATAAGACACATGTTTTGAAACTTTTCATCGTGTACTCAATTTGCGAGAGTAGCAAAGGGAAAAACCAACATTATAAGGCACATGAGGAGAATGCCGATTGGTTAGCAAGTGAACCCTGGTAGCTAGAGGTATTGTCAGAGAGGATACACTCACTAGTGTTAATTGACAGTTAACAGTGAGGCTTTATTTAAATTTTAAACCAGGGCAGGTTGACTCTGATATTGTCCTAAGAAATCAGCCAGGCTGTCAACTATTTTGTTAGACTGAAACAAGCACAGTATGTTTACAAGCTTTTTCTGTCTGCAAAAGAAAAGGGCCATTTGTGTTAATACCATCCAGTTCTGAGGAATGGTCACTGGACCAAAATGTTGACTCTGATTTCTCTCCACAGATGCTGCCAGACCTGCTAAGTTTTTCTAGCAATCTCTGTTTTTGTTTCTGATTTACAGCAGTTCTTTCGGTTTTAGCTCTTAAATGGGGGCTCAGCCACTTGTTCAATGTGTAAACTTGATTCTGAAACAGGGCACACCAGAGTCCTCCTGTAGGATAATGGCTATGCTGATCAGATCATATCTCACTGTACATTGTGCAGACTCCCCATCACAGGTTTTCCCATCACAGATTTCAAGCTAACTGACCTGTAATTCCATTGTCTTCCCCTTTTGCACTTCTTAAAAAGAGGAGTGACACATGCAATTTTCCAATCCTGAGGGATGGCTCCTGTATCTGGGGAACTCAGAAAGCTTATAGGTAGGGCATATACAGTATGTTCCCTAACTTCCTTTAGCATTCTTGGATCAAAGCCATCATGTCCTGGAGATTTGTCACCCTTTAAGTCCATAATTTCCTCATTACCAGTGTTTTGCTTTCATTAATTTTAATCAATCTCTTACCCTGATCCATTATTAATTTCCTCAGGACAGCTGGCAAGCTATCTTTCTTTTCAACTGGTGAAGGAAGATCAGTAAATAGTAATTGGGCAGAGAGACTTGGGGAGAGTGGTGAAGGAAAAGGTGAACTCTATCTTTAGTCTAAAAATAGCCACTGAGCATGTGCATAAGACATTCTGCCTGATGATGCCTGCTAACAAGAGGCTGAGACTTGAATGTGTAGGTATCCAGGGATGCCCTCTTTGATAGTTTCTAAATAAAAACTGTATTATGCACCACAGTAGTAGGTGGGGCTCAAACGTAGGCCTCCTGGACCAGCGATAGGGAGTATATAGTTTATAGACTTAATGATTTGGATGAAAAGTGAATGTACTATAGCTAAGTTTGCAGATGGCACAAAAACAAAGGGAGGCAAATGGGGAGAATGACACAAAGAGTCTGCAGACAGGTTAAGTGAGTGGGCAAAAAAAAGGCAGGTGAAATATAATGTGGAGAATGTGAGCTCATGCACTTTGGTGGAAGAATAGACGGGCTGAATATTATTTGAATGGAGAATGGCTGCAGAAAGCTACAGAACAGAAGGGTTTTGGAGGCCTTGTCCACAAATCAGAGAGGAAACTAGCACCCGTCTTCAGCAGGTAACAGGCAAAGTAAATGGAAAATTGGCCTCTGCATTACTGTGCAGAAGGAGGCCATTCAGCCTATCATACCTGCACCAGCTCTATTATCTAGTTCTGCTTTAAAGTTTAGGGCCAATATCCTGCCTTTTCCCCAGGTCCCTACACATCATTACAATCCAAATCAAATCTAAAGCCCTAGATAACAAAGTGTGGAGCTGGATGAACACAGCAGGCCAAGCAGCATCTCAGGAGAACAAAAGCTGACGTTTCGGGCCTAGACCCTTCATCAGACCCTCTGATGAAGGGTCTAGGCCTGAAACGTCAGCTTTTGTGCTCCTGAGATGCTGCTTGGCCTGCTGTGTTCATCCAGCTCCACACTTTGTTATCTTGGATTCTCCAGCATCTGCAGTTCCCATTATCCCTAATCTAAAGCCCTCTTGAGTACTTCAAATAAACCGGCCTCTACCACATTTCCAGGCAGCGTATTGCATAGCCTAACGACTCACTGTGGGAAAATTATTTTCTCTTCTCATCCTTGCCTCATTTGCACATCACTTTAAATCAACGCCCTCTCCTATTTGTTTCTTTTACAAGTGGAAACAGCTATCTGCTCTCAGGAACAAAAACAAAATTGTTGGAAAAACTCAACAGGTCTGGCAGCATCTGTGAAGAAATAAACAGAGTTAATGTTTCGGGACTGGTCACTCTTCCTCCGAACTGTTCTGAGGAAGGGTCACCGGACCCGAAATGTTAACTATAATCTTTTCTTCACAGATGCTGCCAGACCTGCTGAGTTTTTCCAGCAAATTTGATTTGTTCCTGATTTACAGCATTCACAGTTCTTTTGGTTTTTGTCAGCTATCTGCTCTGTCCAGCTGTTCATGATTTTGAATACCTAATCAGACTCTAATTAGACCATAGCTGGGACACCGTGAACAGTTTTGAGTCTTTACCCAAAACAAGACATACTGGCATTGGAGACAGCTCAGAAAAGGTTCATGAGGCTGCTACCAGGTATGGAGACTGTCGTATGAGGAGAGATTCAGTATATTGGCCTGTATTTGTTTGAATATAGCAGAGTGAGGACACCTTATTGAAATGTACAAGAGTTTTGTCGCTATGGATAGGTTGTTTACTGTCTTGGGAGATTTTAGGACTGGAGGGCATGATCACAGAATAAGGGGTTGCACATTTAAGAGGAATTTCTTCTCTCAGAGGGTATTGGATCTGTGGAATTCTTTATCACAGACAACTGCTCAGGCTGGGTTATTAAGTACATTCAAGGCCGAGATAGAAAGGTTTTTAATCTGTGAGAGAATCAAGAGGTGTGGAGAAAAGGCAGAGAAGTGGAGTTGAGGATTATCAGATCAGCCATAATCTCATTGCATAGTGAAGAAGACTAAATGGGCTGAATGGCCTACTTCTGCTCCTACATCGTATGACCTTACAACATTGACAGATATGGGTGTGGATCACACTGTAACAATCCAGTCATGATCTCATCCCATTTTCAGACATATATCAAAATCCCTATTGAAAGCTACCATTGTATCTGCTTTCATCATCCTTTCAGTACATTCCTGATCAAAAACATTTGCAGCAGAACAAGCCTCTTCATCCTGCCTCTGGCTATTTTGCCAATTATCCTAAACCTGTGTCATCTGGTTGCTGTTCTCCTGTTAGTGAAAACAATTTGTCCATGCTTACTCGATCATAACATTCCATAATTTGTTAACATCTATTAAATTTCCCCTTACCCTTAAGTACACTTCAAGTGATTTGAATGTCAATAAACCTACCAAATTACCGGAAAAAAATGATACTTTCACAACCTTATACTCAATTTAGATTCTCTTCCTTTTTCTATCATTCAATATTTTCATGTTGAACTGAATAAATGCTAACATGCTTGAAGAATGAATTTAGACTTGATTGACATTTGAGAGGTTATAAAACAGCTAATGACAGGTTTCTCGGACGAAGCCACCAAGATAGTAAGACCTGGGTTGTTGGTGCTGTTATTTTATTTTCTATCCACTTACCTCACTCGTTAATCACGGTATCAAGCACTATCCTAGAAATTAACTCCAATCCCACAGCTAAAATATGATGTACTTAATGGATCTGAATCATAGGGAGGCAGCTTGCTAAGGAGTTGATTCTGAACTCACTACTCAGCCCTGTTTTTAATCAGTTGTGCTGCTGGGAGCATAAGTTTACAGATGACTAAATTCTGAACAAAAATTAAGACAACATAGGACTTTAATCAAATGCAGAGATTTGGCGTAGACCAAAACTTAGAGTTAGACCATTCAGGACTGATGCTCGGAAGCACTTTGAGACAAAGAGTGTGGTACAAGTTTGGAACTCGCTTCCACAAACTCTCACAGTTGATGCTAGAGCAGTTGTTAATTTTCAATCTGAGATAAATAAATTTTTGTTAAGCAATGGCATTAAGGGACATGGGCCAAAGGCACAGATGCGGAACTAGGCCAAAGATCAGCCATGATCTTATTGAAAGGCAGAACAGGTTGAGGGGCTGAATGGCCGACTGCTGCTCCTATGCACCCATATCGATGAACGAGGAAGCTGAACCACACTATGACAGTTGTTCTCTGACCAATGTCACAGCTATGCCTTGCATGTTAGTAGGGTAAACACAATAGTTTTGATGAAAGGTCATGGAGCTGATACTTACGTTCCTGAAGCTGGTGAGCTAAGACATGGAAAGGCTATTTCATAAGGCAGGATAGTGGCATATCTGAACTTCTTGACTTTCGTATCTCTGCTGAAATTATGATCTGGGCAGGTGGATTCATAATTAATGTTCCTGCCTCACACTTACTGAGGGGTGGCGTGGTAGCTCAGTGGTTAGTACTGCTGCCTCACGACTCCAGGGACCTTGGTCCGATCCACCCCTGGGTGACTGTTTATATGGAGTTGGTACATTCTCCCCATGTCTGCATGGACTCCCTCTGGATGACCTGGTTTCCTCCCACTGTCCAAAGACATACAAGTTAGGTGGGTTGGCCATGCTAAATTGCCCTTAGTGCCCAGCAATGTACAGGTTAGGTTGTATAGCCATGGGAAATGCAGGGTTACAGGAACAGGGTAATGGGGTGGGTTCGGGTTGGATGGTCTTCAGAGGGTCAATGTGGACTTGATGGGCCAAATGGCCTACTTTCACACTATGGGCATTCTGTGATTGTAAGTGGCTGATCAAGGCTCAATTTAGAACCTTACCCTACTGTTACAACCAGACCCCCAATGAGGATCCCCAAGTTATTACAATCCCGGAGGTGATAAACAAAGTGTCCAGCTTGCTAATAAGGAGGAATGCACTGGGTCCCCTTGTCTATTCACCCACTCTCCCCCCTCCCCTCAGTTGATCACAACTATGTTCATTTACAAAGGACCGCTTCTTTCACTGATACCTTTCTCCCAGACCCAATAATTTTAAAGGAACTAATTTAACCACATTTTCTTGAGTTAACAAAGAAGAAAGTTCCTAAATGTAGGAAGAATTATTAATGCAGCATGCGTACACTCAAATTAGAAATGAAAAACACAGAAAAATAAGATAAAAATTAGAAGATACTTGCATCAGTCTCTATGTCATTCATGAAGAGCGGGTATGGAACATCGACAGTCAGTCAATGTTGGGATTCTTGACTTGACAGGTTAGATGTAATTCTTTTGTCCTCTTTCACTTTAACTGGCTTGCTGGCCAGTTGCTTTCTAATGATCAGAACAAGAGAGCCTTTTGTATGAAACACAATGGTGACTAACGGATGGTTAGTTAAATCCACACCTTAACTCACACATAGACTTGGGATCAAATGACTTTTTAACCTCTGTTCTTCTTGAAAGGAGAAGACACAAAACTATGCCTCTCACCAAGGATGAGTGATAATGAGAACGGCTCTTGATTTTTGTCTCATTATGCCCACAGCCTGAGATTACACCCAGGAGATTACAAGGCAGTAAGGACAGCAGTGCTGGAAGCTAGAATCAAATATGTACCTGAAAAAGCATAGCTGGTCAGACAGTATTCGAGGAGCAGGAAAGCCAACATTTTGGGCTGAAGCCCTTCATCTGAACTAACCCAGGAAATTACGTTCGGTTGGCACACAGTTTTCTCCTTTTCAATCCATCCTTTTGAAGCCTCCTTAGCACTTCGTCACCCAGTATGACATTCCAGGATCTCACACTGTCCAGACAGCCACTGAATTGACATCTGCAATCAGGTTTGGGCTGTGTGCCTTTTGTTTCAAAAGAAACAACTAGAAGCTCAACCTGTTTCCATGTGGAGCTCACACTAGCTGCTCCTAGTGGCACCTCAGGGATGCAGGATACCTCTTTTGATGGAAGGCGATCAGTGTTCAGTCATGGAACAGGACATCAGGATGAGAGACACCTGCTGAGAGATACACATCCCTGCTCTACTTCTAAAACACTGCGCCCTCCCCATCCCTGTGATTCCAACATGAGAAACCCTTACTCTGCTTCACTAATGTTTATCCTGAGCCCTCCTTGCCCCTGGAATTCTTCCAGTAGCCACAGCCTCTTCTTTGGCATGATAAATGCACGTGATAATGGCCTCTGATTGATAGGCAGCTCTAGCTAGATGGAATCTTGGCCCATGGGGCCTTGATTCCAGCGTAAGGCTCTCCTCTGGCTTCACTCTTGCCTGTCTGGTGTGTCTTTTAACAGGCCATCCCTGGAAAAGACATCACAATCTCCCACTTGTTCTCCACCTGGTTGACACCTGAATGCTGCAACAAACTTCCACTCGGTATCTCTATTTGTCTTTTGACAGATGCTGCCCGAGTATTTTTAGTGTTTTCAGTTTTCACTTCAGCATCCAAAGTATTTTCTTTCTCTATTAGTTGACTGAGACACAATCTGACTGAAGTCTGTAATTAAAGGGCTGGATAGTATGCCTCTGGTACGTTAACCCAGTTTAACAGGTTGAGGCAGGAATGGATCGGACATGAGGTGGTTCATCTCTTCCCAGAGAATAGTGAGACTCTGATGATGCATTGTTACTGTGTGCGGTGAGTACAGACTTGACATGTGTCTCTAAAAGCAAACTGGATCAGTTCCTGACTGTGCAGGTAGTGTATCATTAAATACAGAAGGTCCATATGTGAGGTCTTGAACTGGTTTTGTCTACCTGATCATTAATAGGGTGTTTTCCAAACTACATTTTCTTTTTTTTTACTTGGGGTGTGCAACTGTTTCTTTGCCATTTCTGTGAGATGACATGGCAGTGTTGGGAGGCAGGAGTATGAATTTTCTGGTTATTAGTCATGATGCTGCAGCTGTCATAAATGTTGTTGGATCAGTCTTTTTGCTGCTTCCACTTTCAGAATGATCGTTACTTGAACATAAATTCTATGTAGAGAAATAAGTTATGTTTACAGAAAAATAATAGACTAGATCTGGAAAGATGGAATGCTCCCATCTCAGATGCCTCAAATACAGAGGCAGGTAAGACATTTTCAAATAGTTACTACACCTCTGGACCCAATGATATTTCCCTGCTGCTAAATATCAATGAGTTAGAGTCATAACTGCATGGACAGAGGGCACATAAACCATCAGTTCATGTTGACTCTCTGCAGTCCTTAAATTCCCTTTCTCCCATACTCATAGCCCTGTAAGCTTATCTCCTTCAAGTGCCAGTCAGATTTCCTTTTGGAACCAAGTTTGTTTTCTTGCATACCCATGCTATTTCCCCAGGGCAGGATTGACTGCCACGAGGGGTCATAGTTTTAAGGTGTTAGGAGGAAGGTATAGAGGAGATGTCAGAGGGAGGTTCTTCACCCAGAGAGTTGTGAGCGCATGGAAGAGTTTGCCAGTAGTAGTCGTGGAAGCAGAGTCATTAGTGACATTTAAGCGACTGCTGGACATGCACATGGACAGCAGTGAATTGAGAGGAATGTAGGTTAGGTTATTTTATTTTTGGATTAGGACTATTCCACGGCACAACATCATGGGCCAAAGGGCCTGTACTGTGCTGTACTTTTCTATGTTCTATGAAAAGTTTCAATTCCTTGACTCCTTTTAGGAATGTGGACAGCTCATGAGCTCTGTGTCACTGATTAAAGATGCAGAATTGGCCATTTCTATTGAATTCTTCCTTTTGTTGTGTTTGTCAATGATCTGGCACTGTGATGCTTAGTGTTATTGTGTAGGAAGGGAAAGTAAATTAGTTTCATAGGCTGTGGGCCATCAATATCTGACATGGGGCAAAGCTACAATAATGGTATATAGCAATTGTTGAGCAGCATTAACTGAAAATCTCTATTATTGTGCAGAAGGTTTCTTAAAGTACATATTTTTCTTCAGCTTCACATTGATTTGAAATTAATTTGATGAACTTATATTGTGGGGAAATCCATATGAGGCCATAAAGGGTGGAAATAACTCAATGACACATAGTCACTCATTCTTGGAGGACACAGCATCAATGAGTCAATGAAAGGAAAATGCCTCCTTGAATGAAGTTAGAATATCTTCTGAGGTTTGACCATCTGTATCTCTATCCATCAGGCATAATGCACCAACACTGTACACAAATTCAATGTCAGACTTTTCCATAGCCTGCCTGAGAAGGAAGAGGAGTAAGAAGGATTTTCCTGCTCTTGTTTGTGAATGGCAAAACTGGTGCAATCTGGGGACCCTGGCCTCCAAAAAACAAATGTGATACCAGCTGCCAGACAGATCACTGTGCCCTGCCTTGGCACTTAGAGATGCCAAGTTGTACCTAGTGGATCTTCAAGAGGGTGTCCAGACAGAGACTCATGGGGCCATTGACCTCTCACCGTAGACAAAAAGGTCACCAGTAATAATGATGTGACAACATTGTGCAAAGTATTGCTGTAGGTTAGGGTCACTGGGGGCATACTCTTGGCCGTCCATCAAGGCAGACCATACAAAACTGTACATGGCATGCATTGATCTGCATGAATTTCATGAAACTGCTCCATTGTTGCTCGGTGATTGGTGATTTAAGCCATGAAAGTCTCACTTTCTGAATTATTATTTTTGTCTTCCTTCCTTGGGCAATTAATGGAGTGTCATTGATGGAGTGTCTGTTGTAGTCTGACATTCCCTTTGCACATGCTCCATAACCATGTCATACTGCATCAAACACAATTGAAATCTTATCAGAGATAATGAGAACTGTAGATGCTGGAGAATCCAAGATAATAAAGTGTGAAGCTGGATGAACTCAGCAGGCCAAGCAGCATCTCTTTGCTCCTGAGATGCTGCTTGGCCTGCTGTGTTCATCCAGCTTCACACTTTATTATCTTACAATTGAAATCTTGTATGGCAGCTTTATGATTGACTTTGAATTCATGAGCATTATCAGTAATTTGTTTAAATCTTAGCCAATAACTTTAAGACTTTGTCAAGTGAATTTCTTGCATGCCCAGGTCACAGCAATCACTTTTTTTTCTAAGAAGGCAAATCAATGTTCTATGTCAATGAGAGTTCTCACAGACAGGTTATCTGATCCCATCACACTGAATCTGAAATAGGATTGCTCCCAGATTTGTTGTTGATGCATCTGCTGCTGTGATAATTGAAAGTTTGGATCTTAAAGAATATATTCATGATTCAGTCAAATGATTTCTCTTCACGGTTAGCCCAGCACCCTGCTTGATTCTGTTTCAAAAGTTGACTTAGAAATTAATTCATTTGCATTAGGTAGGTACGAATTTTCTCACATAATTCACCATTCCTGTAACCAACTAAAGTTCTGTAAGATTATTAAACAACAGAAAGCTCTTCCCCCCCACCCACTGCATCCCAAAACCAGTCCAACCTGTCTCTGCCTCCCTAACCGGTTCTTCCTCTCACCCATCCCTTCCTCCCACCCCAAGCCGCACCCCCAGCTACCTACTAACCTCATCCCACCTCCTTGACCTGTCCGTCTTCCCTGGACTGACCTATCCCCTCCCTACCTCCCCACCTACACCCTCTCCACCTATCTTCTTTACTCTCCATCTTCGGTCCGCCTCCCCCTCTCTCCCTATTTATTCCAGTTCCCTCCCCCCATCCCCCTCTCTGATGAAGGGTCTAGGCCCGAAACGTCAGCTTTTGTGCTCCTGAGATGCTGCTTGGCCTGCTGTGTTCATCCAGCCTCACATTTTATTATCTTGGAATCTCCAGCATCTGCAGTTCCCATTATCTCAGAAAGTTCCTGATGGCTTCTATCATGGCTTGCTGTGTGATCTTTGATGCTTGGACAATGTGACCCAAAATTAGAACTAGAACATTGAGCATAGAATAGTACAGCGTAGTACAGGCCCTTCAGCCCATTGTGCTGTGCCAAACTTATACCCTAATCCTAAAGTCTATCTCACTTCCACCCCTACCTTATGCTATCATCAATTTGCCTATCTAATAGCCACTTAAGTGCACCTAATGAAGCCAACTCCACTACCTTCTCTGGCAATGCATTCCACACCCCCACTCTCTGAGGAAAGAACCTACATCTGACGACTCCCCTAAATCTACCTCCACTCACCTTAAAACTATGCCCCCTCATAATAGCTACCTCCACCCTAGGAAAATTTCTCTGGCTATCCACTCTATTTATACCTCTGATCATTTTGTATACCTCTATCAAGTCACCTCTCATCCTTCATCGTTCTAAAGAGAAAAGCCCTAGCTCTCTCAACCTTTTCTCGTATGGCCTTCCCTCCATTGCAGGCAACATCCTAGTAAATTTCCTCTGCACCTTTTCTAATGCTTCCACATCTTTCCTGCAATGAGGCGACCAGACCTGGACACAGCACTCCAGGTGTGGCCGAACCAGGCTTATTTCCAAATTAACATTTGGAAAGCTTTGAAAATTCACATACCCTTAAGTATTAAGCCAGTATCTTGTAATTTTTACAGGCCACTCTATATCCTTTTGTTATATTGCTCTTCAATATATTCATGGATGGAAATGTCATCCTTGTGGCATATCATGCCTCCCATGCCTTCTAATATGTTGGCATCATCCTCTGGAAAACTTCAAGCCCAGGTGTGATTACAAGAGGGAAATGGTTCAAAAATTAATGTCTGATGGGATCTATGAAAGTGGATGGCTGTCTGAACTCCTCATTGAAGGGAACACCATAAAGTATAGCAAGCCCATACGTAGGAGTTGTTAGAAACAGAGTTCCAGATTTTTGTTCCAGAGAATGTCAAGAAATAATGATACAGTTTCAAATCAGAATGGTTTGAGAGGAAATGGCAGGTAATTTCTACCTGACGGAGGAGGTTGTAGAAGATCATTACTAGGGTACAATGGGCCTTTGATGATGTTAGCAGCCTTTACGCGGCAGTGAGCCATGTAAATGGAGTACATGGATGGAAGGTTGTGATGGTCTGGGCAGTGCCTGCACCTTCTGTGGTTTCTCACTGTCCTTGTCCTTGTCCTTCCTCGTGGTACAGTCAGAAATTTTGAGATGTGGTTTACTGGAGTCTTGGTGAATAGTTGCACTGCATCTTATGCATTACACATTGCTGCCACTGTGCATCTGGGTGGAGACACTGACTTTTAAGGTAGTGAATGGGGTGCCAGTCAAGTGGGCTGATTTTTCACTTGATGTTGTCACACTTGAGAGTCCCACGTTAGAGCTGCACCAATCTGGGCAACTGGAATATATTCCATGGTCAGATCAGTCTTCCTGGGAGTCAATCCAAGGAAAGTGACAGTCCCGGCCGAAATCCAAATCCTGTGTGGACCAACTGACAGAGGTATCAAGTTCCTCGGAGTAACAATAACCTGTCCTCGACTTCCCACATAAATGCAACAATCATGAACGCACAACAACACCTCTTCTTCATCAGGTCGCTCAGGAAATTGGGCATGTTCATAAGGACCCTCACCAACTTTTACAGATGCACCAATGAAAACATACTGTCTGCGTGCATAACAGCCTGGCATGGCAACTGCTCTACCCAGGATTGTAAGAAACTACAAAAGGTGTGTGCACTGCCCAGACCATTACAAAGCCAACCTTCCATCCATGGACTCAATTTACATGGCTCACTGCCATGGAAAGGCTGCCAACATCATCAAAGACCCATCATACCCTCGTAATGATCTCTTACAACCTCTTCCTTCAGGTAGAAGATACAGAAGCCTGAACACATACACACAAGCAGGTTCAGGAACAGCTTCCTGGCTATTATCAGAATGTTGAATGGATTATAACCTCAAATAATGTAACCTGCAAAGTAACCTGTATGTCTCTATGCCTTTTTGATCTGTACATCCTTTGCCTGCCGTGACCTGCCTGTACCACACGTAAGCAAAGCTTTTCACTGTATTTCGATAAGTATGACAATGAAACCAATCAATCAATTAATCAACCACAGTCCTGACTTGTAGATGGTGGAGAGACTTTGGGAAGTCAAAAGTTGAATTATAATTCACAGTTTCTAACTCCTTTGAATACTCAAATATGTATAATTTTGGCCCATTCAGTTTCAAATTAATGTAAATACTGGGCATGTCGATAGTGGAGTATTCAGTGGCATCGCCACTGAATGTCAAGGAGAGTTCATTAGATTCTCTGTTGCGAGAGGTGGTTTTTGCCATGCATTTATGTGATGCAATTGTTGCTTGCCAGATCTTGCTGCATAAGCACATGAACTGGTTCAGTATCTGAGGTATTGTGATTAGCACCGAAAGTCTTAGGGTTGCTAATCGCTAGAATAATTCTACAGTATCGCTAGAAACGTCACGAAAGAAATTCAAGTGGAGTGGGAGTGGGTGAATGGGTTCCAATTCTTAATTCAATTAATATAAAAGAAATAATCCTAGCAATCTCCAATACTTTTTTGGTGAAGTGTATTCTTGTTAGTGACAGACATGCATATGATTTTCCTGCATGCCTTATTAACAATTAGCCTTTCCACTTTGAAAGTAGCAACTTTGAGTTACTCATCTCCGTAGGTGTGATAAAATGCTGCTATTCCCTGCTTTTATTGGTTGCTGAATGGTCCATTTGAATTTAACATGATAATTCCTGAGCCCCATTGAGGAACAAGTCCACCAGTGATTAAGTAGTACCAGCATGGACTGATTTCAATGCTCACTTACTCACAATGTCCCTTCATTCTTTACACAGAAATCTATCTAACTGCCTCTTGAATGAATTTCTCTTGCTTGACTCTCTCTGGAAATTTATTCCATGACTGTACCCTTGAAACAAGAAAAATTCTGGGAAATTTCTCTTTCAAGTGCTAACTGCACATTACTTTTGACTAGTGTCCCCTGGTGTTTCAACCTCTCACCATACAGGGCAGTAATCGGCATGTTTGTGAGCTGCGATATCTGCAAGTTTCAACACAACTGAGTTCTCCTTAGCTGAATTTTGAAGCGAAAAAGAGAAATGTTGAATTAATGCCATGCTTATGTGCAAGCTCTAAGCTGTCACAAATCACCTTGCAGCCAATTAATGACTTCCAAAGAGTTTCTAAATTAGAACTGAGCAAAGGAGAGAGCTGTCACCAGAGCAACTGAGCTGGAGAAGCAGCCCAGTACTATGATTAAAATGAAACCTCATTTTGGAGGCAACTTTTAATTTTGGCCGACTGAATTTATTGGGCCTAATCCATTGGGAGTAGATTGTTGAAGTCTTTAAATAGAACTATAATAAATCTGGATTGTGGTTTAGTACCTAATTAATGATTAAAACAGTAATAGTGTAGGCATATTATTAATCTGGACAGTGAAACTCTATGTTATACAATGAGAGAAAGACCTATTCTTGATTTAGACTTGATTTAAACTCAAGTGTTAGAGATGAGAACAACAATTTTAAAAAATGCCACTTTGGCTCCTAAATAAAATCCAGCACTTTAATAATGGCCAATTTGTAGAAATGGAAGAATTTGGAAAAGAAGGCACTGTCTTTATTTTTAAATCATATGTTTACCACAAACTAATTACGTCAAAATGCCAAGTTATCAATAAGCTGGAATACAGTTCATCTGTAATTACGCAACAAAGGAAACATTAATAGTAGGATAGTAGGAACTGCAGATGCTGGAGAACCTGAGATGTACAAGGTGTAGAGCTGGATGAACGCAGCAGGCAAAGCAGCATCGGAGGAGAAGGAAAGCTAATATTTCAGGCCAAGACTCTCATTCAGAAATGGGGGAGGGGAAGGATGTTCTGAAATAAATAGGGAGAGAGGGGGAGGCAGATGGAAGATGGATAGAGGAGAAGTCAGGGTGAGAGGAGACAGGCAGGTCAAACAGGCAGGGATGGAACCAGTAAAGGTAAGCGTAGGTGTGGAGGTAGGGAGGAGATAGATCAGTCCAGGGAGGACAGACAGGTCAAGGGGGCGGGATGACGTTAGTAGGTAGGAAATGGGGGTGGGGCTCAAGGTGGGAGGAGGGGATAAGTGAGAGGAAGAACAGGTTAAGGATGCAGGGACGTGCTGGGCTGGTTTTGGGATGTGGTCGGGGGAGGGGAGATTTGAAGCTTGTGAAATCCACATTGATACCATTGGGCTGCAGGGTTCCCAAGTGGAATATAAGTTGCTGTTCCTGCAACCTTCAGGTGGCATCATTGTGGCACTGCAGGAGGCCCATGGCAGACATGTCGTCTGAGGGATGGGAGGGGGAGTTGAAATGGTCCGCGGCTGGGCGGTGCAATTATTATTGCAAACTGAGCATAGGCGCTCTGCAAAGTGGTCCCCAAGCCTCCGATTGGTTTCCCCGATGTTGAGGAAGCCATAATGGGAACAATGGTTACAGCATATCACATTAGCAGATGTGCAGGTGAGGTCTTCTTGGGGCCTGGGATGGTGGGGAGGAAGCATGTGTAAGGGCAGGTGTAGCAGTTCCCGTGGTTGCAGGGAAAGGTGCTGGGTGTGGTGGGGCCAGAGGGGAGTGTGGAGCGGACAAGGGAGTCCCGGAGAGTGTGGTCCCTCCAGAAACCGGATAAGGGTGGGGAGGGAAAAATGTCTTTGGTGATGGGGTCGGATTGCAGATGGCAGAAGTGTCGGAGGATGATGCGTTGGATCCGGATGTATGTTGGGTGGTAGTTGAAGATGAGGGGATTCTCTTTTGGTTGTTATTGTGGGGACAGGGTATGAGAGATGAGTTGCGGTAAATGGGGGTGGCATGGTCAAGAGCATTCTTGACCACTGCAGGGGGAAAGTTGCGGTCCTTGAAAAATGAGGACATCTGAGATGTTCAGGAGTGGAATTCCTCATCCTGGGAGGAGATGCAGCACAGGCAAAGGAATTGGGAATAGGGGATGGCATTTTTGCAGGAAGGTGGGTGGGAGGAGGTTTTTTCGAGGTAGCTGTGGAGTCAGTGGGTTTGAAATGCATATCGGTTTCTCAGTGGTTGCTGGAGATGGAGACAGAGAGGTCCAGGAAAGAGGGAGAGGTATTAGAGATGGTCCATGTGAATTTAGGGTTGGGGTGGAAGGTGTTGGTAAAGTGGATGAACTGTTCTAGTTCCTCGTGGGAGCATGAGGTGGCGCCGATACAGTCATCAATGTAATGGAGGACGAGGTGGAGTTTAGGCCAGTGTAGGTATGGAGGAGGGACTGTTCCACGTAACCTACAAAGACGCAGGCATATCTTTGGCCCATGCGGGTACCCATGGCCACCCCTTTGTCTGTAGGAAGTGGGAGGAATCAAAAGCGAAGTTGTTGAGTGTGAGGAGGAGTTCGGCTAGGCAGATGAGGGTGTCGGTGGAGGGGGACTGGTCGGGCCTGTGGGACAGGAAGAAACAGAGGGCCTTTAGGCCATCTGCATGGGGAATGCAAGTGTATAAGGACCGGACATCCATGGTAAAGAAGAGGTGTTGGCGACTGGGGAATTGGAAGTTCTGAAAGAGGTGGAGGGCGTGGGTGGTGTTACAGACGTAGGTAGGGAGTTCCTGGAATAACGGGGAGAAAATGGAGTCGAGATTGGTGGAGATAAATTCGGTGGGGTAGGAGCAGGTGGAGACAATGGGACGACCAGGGCAGTCATTTTGGAGAATTTAGGGAAATCGACTCTACTGAGTTAAAAAATGCACGTAGAGAAAATAAATTCAACTTGATTTTGAAATGCAAATGAACTTAAAGCCATTGTCATAGTTTATCTCAATCCGGATGGAGAGCAAGGAGTGAATGATGATACTTCTACCACATTCCACTGTGGGTTACAGCAGAGCTCAGCAATGCAGGGTTTGATTTAGCTATGAATGTGGACAGACAGCTGTGGTTGTGGTTAAACGAAAAAAAATCCCATCGTAAAAAGTGATTACAACAGCCTCGATTATAGCACTGGCTCTCCAGTGTTGAAAGTCTCCTGAGTCTTGATTACTGTGAGCCGAATCCAAGCAGCAGGTCAAGAACAATCATGCATCATCGACAGCTTGAGAACAGCAGAAAGAACATGGCGATAAAAAAAAAGAACGAGCTTCAGGAATCACAAGATTCTTATTTTCTCCCTCTGCTAATAAGGCTCAAAGTTGCACACATATGTGTTATGAATTTGCTTCCATGTCAAAATTGCTTTCATGTCAAGCTACTTTATCATTTTACTCAATTACATTCCAGCTCTTCACTTTTTTTAGGTTGCCTGGGGTCTTGTATCACATCTTTGACTGCAACACAGGAATAGGTAACTTCTGCCTGGTAGCTGAAGTGTTGGATTAATGCACAGTAAGTAGAAGACAATGAGCGCTTGTTTCCTGTCTAGTGAGCTACGCTGTGAATTTGACAGACAGACTATATGAGGTTCTGAGGTTTTCCCATTTCCCAAAGTAGAGGTCTGTGCATGTTGGCAAGAAAGCCACAATGCAATTTTTTTCAAGCTAAAAATATATTTACAGGGCACAAAAAATCAGCAGAAAGTATATGCTTTACATCTTTCATAAGTTTCAGAAATAGTATCCAACTAAACATGAAATATACTTTCATTTGAAGTGAAGGTTTCAAGTTGAAAGGTAATGATTGGAAATCGTTGTTCTTTGTTCCTGCTGAAAAATGATGAAATGAGTCTCTGTTATTTGATACTATTGATTAACAATGAGGGTTAGAATATAAATTGTGATAAGAAACAAATGTTCCTTTATCCTTCTGACCTTGTTCACACTGATAACCTTCTGAGATCTCTGCGTTCCAAAAATCCAGACCATTCTCATTTGGTTGAACATGCAATGCATATCCCAAGAAAAGATTAGCGTTGCATTCAACAGAGAGATGAGTATTTCAGGCGTGGCAGCAATATTTCTGCAATGTTTGCATCCATGAGATTGGCTGCATTTGTGATTCCATTGTGACATGGGAAATTCAAGAGGAAAGAAAGGCCACAGAATGAAATTAACCTGAACAAAAACAAAAGGAACCTAACTAAATCAAGTCTGTGTGATGTGAGGGGCTCCAGTGATAAACATGCTTCTGTTTTAAGAACGTAGTAATAGAAAAATACTTTTCCAGTAGACATCTGAACTACTTTGAAAATATTTTATTGATGAACAGTTTCTCTATAAATTGAAAAGCTCTATAAATCATTTACTAGCGCTCAGCTAAGACACTTTGTCCAATTCTTTGAGGCAGGCCCCTAAAGCTTTGAACAGAGAAGAGCAAATTAGATATCACTTTCAAAAAGTTGCACAAATATAATTTACAGAATGGCTCCCTCTGTGCTGCAGCATACCATGATTCCAAGAATAATATGTTAATTTTCCATACATCCTTCTTCAAATATAATTTAAACAAATTCCCTTGTTCATTATTTACCTGCCTCTATGAAGATTTATATATGAATAAAACTAGGAAGCTAAAGTGTATTGAGCATTTTGCACTAAATGTCAAGTGAAAATGACACGAACTAACCAACTAAAGATGCTCTTTATCCATATTCCTGCACTTTGATCAATCCGAGTTGATACCAAATATGTGCCGGTTGTGAAATAATAATATTCATTTCGTACTAAGCCTAACAGAAAAGATATTGAACTGAGGATGAGCCAGCACCAGTGGCATCATATTCAGGTAAAGTCAGATCTAAAGGTTGTTCAGGTTCAGAGAGACAAGTGTTGACAGTTGGAATCAAATTCCCTTTTCCATGTGTTCACAGCACATAGAACATAGAACATTACAGCACAGTACAGGCCCTTCGGCCCTCGATGTTGTGCCGACCTGTCGTACCGATCTCAAGCCCATCTAACCTACACTATTACATGTATGTCCATATGCTTGTCCAATGGCGACTTAAATGTACCTAAAGTTGGCGAATCTACTACCATTGCAGGCAAAGCGTTCCATTCCCTTACTACTCTCTGAGTAAAGAAACTACCTCTGACATCTGTCCTATATCTTTCACCCCTCAATTTAAAGCTATGCCTCCTCGTGCTCGCCGTCATCATCCCAGGAAAAAGGCTCTCCCTATCCACCCTATCTAACCCTCTGATTATTTTATATGTTTCAATTAAGTCACCTCTCAACCTTCTCTCTTATGAAAACAGCCTCAAGTCCCTCAGCCTTTCCTTGTAAGACCTTCCCTCCATACCAGGCAACATCCTAGTAAATCTCCTCTGCACCCTTTCCAAAGCTTCCACATCCTTCTTATAATGCGGTGACCAGAACTGTACGCAATACTCCAAGTGCGGCCGCACCAGAGTTTTGTACAGCTGCAGCACAACATTAAGTACAACCCCTAACCACTAGATAAATGGTACTGTTACCTCAGGGGAATGTATAATTGAGCACAACTTTGGACCTCCCATGATGGGGTGGAGTTTACTAGGTTTGATTTTGTAAATTGTTTAATAGATAATGTGTCGGATAATTGTTCAGAGATCCAGCACAGAATCACTCGAACAATACGGCCATTAAAAGATGTGTCTTTTTATGTTATGTATAGTTTGAAGCAATATTGAATCACCAACTACCAACCCAGGGCACAAAAGTTTAAAAAGATAACTTCCTATTATCTTCCCAAAATAAAGGATCATCGAATTTTATAAGATAGAAACCAAAATGTCGGTTTGGGATCCTTAATTGGCAATTGATATAGTAAGTTGTACAGAGACAGTGTAACTAAGAATTTTATAGCAATATGAAACTTCTGCACTCTGCCAGAGCTTGTTTGAATTAAGATGAATAGTTTTTTTACATGGCTAGTGTAGATTATATGGCCAGAAGCATAAGGAAGACATTTGAAGTGCACAAGGGTGCTAGGCAAATTACAAAATGAATGTTGTCTGAGCGTTAACAGTCAGATAATCTGCCACAGCTGTGTTCAATAAAGTATACAGCTGAAACTCCACGCAATTTTACATGGCTTAGAACTTTTACAAACATCCGAGCATAAGAAGAAGAATTGCAATCCTTCTGGAATTGATTGAATACTTCCTGTTTTCCCATTTTCCCAAGTATTGCAGGTCCATTGATGATTATGGCCCTCTTAAATGCAATGTCTTGCTGATGTACATAATAGTGATAAATGAGGAGCAGTCCACTCCTATCATAAGCAATATTCTTCTCAGGCTCATTTGCTGCAAGCAGAAGAATGAGGGTTTATCAGTGCTGAGCACTATCCCGTCATGGCCTCCACCCATTGAAACAAAGATTCTTGGGTGATTTAACGTTATTAACATCTCAAGGACCATTTTTTTCACTATCTGAAAATAACATGTTCAAATTTTCATGATGCTGGACACATCTGAAATCCAGGGAAATTGGTTGATATTTTCACCAGTACTCTTTTTTTTCCCCTTTGGAGAAGTGTGGGAAGTATTAGAAGGCAACTG
The DNA here is from genome assembly GCF_030684315.1 of Stegostoma tigrinum. Lineage (NCBI taxonomy): Eukaryota > Metazoa > Chordata > Chondrichthyes > Orectolobiformes > Stegostomatidae > Stegostoma > Stegostoma tigrinum. The sequence continues at coordinate 163,883,791 of NC_081354.1, forward strand.
GATCATTTCATGGCATTCCTTCCATGGTTAACAAGTCTATGAACGGAGCTTAAATCCAGATCCTCTACCTCAGGGGCATCAGCACTGTGGTCAGCTGACTCATGGCCTCCAAGATTGTCATAGAAAATCTGATGCTTTTCCATGAGCACGGATAAAAACTGGGAATGTAGAAGCCAAGTTTAAACCTAGCTGGACTCTGCAGAGCTGGAACAGTCAGTATTTGCACAGCCATGGACAATCAACTTCACATGGAAACTGGACAGGTCTAGGACTGCCTGGCCAGCTGCTAACAGCCACATTGTTACTGAATTATTTCTTATTTCCTCCTCCAGTGAGGGTCCTTTGTTAAAAGAGTGTGTAAATTCTCAATGTTTCCCAGCTCAGTGGGAGGTTGGATGCACAGCATGACAAGAACAGCAATGAACATCTTGGAAACAAACAAACTTGGAATCCCAGCACTCTCTGATTTTTGCACTTTCCTCAAAAGCATCTCCAGAGAGAATAGGAACTGCCAATGCTGGAGAATCGGAGATAACAAAGGTGTGAACCTGGATGAACACAGCAGGCCAGGCAGCATCATGGGAGCAGGAAGGCTGATGAGTTCGGCTAAGTGGATAAGGGTTCATGTCCCGCAGGCCTGGCCAATCCCCCTCCACTGACACCCAAATCCGCCTAGCCGAACTCGTCCTCACCCTCAACAACTTCTCTTTCAATTTCTCCCACTTCCTACAGACAAAGGGGGTGGCCATGGGTACCCACATGGGCCCAAGCTGCCTCTTTGTTACGTGGAACAATCTCTCTTCCGTTCTTACACTGGCTCTAAAACCCACCTCTTCCTCCGTTACATTGATGACGGTATCAGCCCCGCCTTATGCTCCCAAGAGGAGCTCAAACTGTTCATCCATTTCACCAACACCTTCCACTCTAACCTTAAGTTCACCTGGACCATCTCTAACACCTCTGTCACCTTCCTGGACCTCTCTGTCTCCATCTCAGGCAAACACCTAGAAACCGATATCCATTTCAAGCCCACTGACTCCCTCAGCTACCGAGAATACACCTCGACCCACCCACCTCCCTGCAAAAGTGCCATCCCCTATTCGCAATTCCTTCGCTTCCGCCACATCTGCTCCCAAGATGAGGCATTCCACTCCCGTACATCTCAGATGCCCTCGTTTTTCAAGAATCAAAAACCTCACCCCCCTCCCGCAGTCTCCCACATTTCCTGCAAATCATCCCTCACACCCCATCCCCGCACTAACAACCAAAAATGACTCTCCCTCATTCTCACGTACCACCCCACCAACCTACGGATCCAACGAATCATCCTCCGACACTTCCGCCATCTGGAATCCAACCCCACCAGCAAAGACATTTTTTCCTCCCCACCCTTGTCTGTTTTCCAGAGGGAGCACTCTCTCCGTGACGCCCTTGTTTGCTCCACACTCCCCTCCAGCCCCACCACACCCAACACTTTTCCCTGTCCCCACACCTCCCCCTCACCCACATCCCAGACCCTAAGAAGACCTTGCACATCAAGCAGATATTCACCTGCACATCTGCCAATGTGGTATACTGTATCCGCTGTACCCGTTGTGGCTTCCTCTACATTGGGGACACCAAGCGGAGGCTTGGGGACCACTTTGCAGAACACCTATGCTCGGTTCGCAATAAACAATTGCACCTCCCAGTCACGAACCATTTCCACTCCCCCTCCCATTCCTTGGATGACATTTCCATCCTGAGCCTCCTGCAATGCCACAACGATCCCACCCAAAGGTTGCAGGAACAGCAACTCATATTCCGCTTGGGAACCCTGCAGCCCAATGGTATCAAAATCTCCCCTCCCCCCCACCACATCCCAAAGCAACTCAGTTCGTCCCCGCCTCCCTAACCTGTCCTTCCTCGCACCTATCCCCTCCTCCCACCTCAAGCCGCATCCCCATTTCCTACCTACTAACCTCATCCTGCACCCTTGACCAGTCCATCCTCCCTGGACTGACCTATCTCCTCCCTACCTCCCCACCTACACTCACCTTTACTGGGCCCATCCCCGCCTCTTTGACTTGTCTGCCTCCTCTCCACCTATCTTCTCCTCTATCCATCTTCGATCTGCCTGCCCTCTCTCTCCCTATTTATTTCAGAACCCCCCTCCCCTCCCCCATTTCTGACGAAGGGTCTATGCCTGAAATGTTAGCCTTCCTGCTCCTATGATGCTGCTTGGCCTGCTGTGTTCATCCAGCTCTACACCTTGTTATCTCAGCATCTCCAGAGAGACCAGCTTGGCAAGGTGACCTAAAGACCATAATCAGCCCTAGGCAAGGGGGAAAGCCAAATCAATGGTTGCAGATCCTAAAACATCAGCCAACCCTCAAGGACAAAGGAACAGCCTATACCAGCTTCATTGAATGGGTATTACCAGTCTTTTTGGGATAAACAGTTCAAATACAGCAGTAGGGGCTAAAGGATTATGTACAGCAAATCCTTGGAAGTGCAAGTCAGAAGTAGATGGTTATGTAGATTAAAAATAGTTTATTGAAGAGATTGTACAAATTCTATCAATCAAAGTACAAAGTAGAGTCTGATAATTACTGTTTATCCTTGATAAACTGTTCAGTTATGATGTGTTGGAGCTTCCCCTGAATCTTGTTCCCTTTGTCCATCTCTTCACGTAACTTGCCTGAGTTGAAAAGAATTACCGCAGACTGATCAAGATTAGTCAGGTACATTTGCCCACATTTCACTTTACAACAGCACAACCAGCTGAGCTACAAAATCTCCACTTTGTGCTGTTTAAACTTTTCAAAAGCACCCACAGCAGGCCCCCAACTTCCCCCATAAACAAGCCCACCCAAATCTTACCCTCTGTCCCCCAACTTACACAAGGTCTTTCTCTCTTAGAAGCTCGCGAATTTACATTGGCCCTTTGCCTGATAACTTATCGAGCACTAAAATACATACCCTTCTTTCAAATCTCGCAATCACCTCACTGTTTCTTAACTTTGTAAATTCTTCCAGTCTTATAATCCTCTGAGATCTGTGAAATCTATGGATTGCCTGTGTGGAAATCTCTGTCATAGAGAGCAGTTGTGGCCAAAGCGTTGAATGTTTTCAAGAAGGAGATGGAGTTCTTAGGACTAAATGAATCAAAGGGTATAGGCAGAAAGCAGGAACAGGGAACTGAGTTGGGTGGTCAGACTGAATAGTGAAACAGACTCAAAGGGCTGTCTGCTCTTGTCCTGTTCCTATTTTCTCACGAAACTCATGAGATGGGTTTCATTCATACTCTACATTAATTGTCACGTTGACCGAAGAACTATTCTTTATTTGGGCACTCCTTTCTTCAGCTAGCTGGAAATGACTAATATAGCACAGGAAGGAGCTAGAGGAACACAGCAGGTCAGGTAGCATCAGAGCAGAAAAGCTGGCATTTAGGGTCGGGACCCTTCTTCATCCGACCCTAAATGCCATCTTTCCTGCTCCTCTGGTGCTGCCTGGCCTGCTGTGTACCTCCACACTGTGTTATCTTAGATTCCAGCATCTGCAGTTCTTACTATCTCTGGAAAAGACTGGTTTCAAGGTTTTTCGTACCATCGTGAGACATCCTCATGCTTTGCTATTTTCCCTGCCACAAGCATTAACCCTCCATACTTCTGATGAGGCACTATATCTTTGGTGAAAATTTTTTTTTTTAATTTTATGCTCCCATTGTAGAGCATGCTTCAATGTGTCATGACATGTAGCCTTGAGTGAATTAAAGATCCCTGGACTTAATACCAACGTAGCAAAATGTGAATACAAATCTTGTGCAGTGAAATGTTCCAACTGAAAGGCACTGCCTAAAAGGATAGTAAACATGATAGGCTGAATGGTCAGATTGCGCGCACTGGATTCTAAGACATCCTACTGCAATACAGACTATAGGAATATCTTCAACTTCAGTGCTCACTGACAAGACAGATGATGTTAATTCAGCAAGCCAGACTGTGATATATATTGCCACATGTTTAGTCCATGTCCATGGGCACTTGCTTGAACTTGTTGAGAAGAGTTTGTAACGGACAAATATTGAGGTTTTTAGAAGGGAATCAGCATCCAAAGCACTGATTCACTTTGGTGATGGGAGATCTCTGGTGCCATGTGTTGAAGCCTGAGGCTGTAAGTGCTCAGTCTCTGTGATGATGTACATGCCAGATTGAAGGCTGGCTGCACACTGCCCTCCAACCCCACCATACCCGGCACCTTCCCCTGCAACCGCAGGAAATGCTACACTTGTCCCCACACCTCCTCCCTCACCCCCATCCCAGGCCCCAAGATGACATTCCACATTAAGCAGAGGTTCACCTGCACATCTGCCAATGTGGTATACTGCATCCACTGTACCCGGTGCGGCTTCCTCTACATTGGGGAAACCAAGCGGAGGCTTGGGGACCGCTTTGCAGAACACCTCCGCTCAGTTCGTAACAAACAACTGCACCTCCCAGTCGCAAACCATTTCCACTCCCCCTCCCATTCTCTTGATGACATGTCCATCATGGGCCTCCTGCACTGCCACAATGATGCCACCCGAAGGTTGCAGGAACAGCAACTCATATTCCGCCTGGGAACCCTGCAGCCATATGGTATCAATGTGGACTTCACCAGTTTCAAAATCTCCCCTTCCCCCACTGCATCCCTAAACCAGCCCAGTTCATCCCCTCCCCCCACTGCACCACACAACCAGCCCAGCTCTTCCCCCCCACCCACTGCATCCCAAAACCAGTCCAACCTGTCTCTGCCTCCCTAACCGGTTCTTCCTCTCACCCATCCCTTCCTCCCACCCCAAGCCGCACCCCCAGCTACCTACTAACCTCATCCCACCTCCTTGACCTGTCCGTCTTCCCTGGACTGACCTATCCCCTCCCTACCTCCCCACCTACACCCTCTCCACCTATCTTCTTTACTCTCCATCTTCGGTCCGCCTCCCCCTCTCTCCCTATTTATTCCAGTTCCCTCCCCCCATCCCCCTCTCTGATGAAGGGTCTAGGCCCGAAACGTCAGCTTTTGTGCTCCTGAGATGCTGCTTGGCCTGCTGTGTTCATCCAGCCTCACATTTTATTATCTTGGAATCTCCAGCATCTGCAGTTCCCATTATCTCAAGTATGAGGAATGATATGATGGGCGATAATTAACAAGATAGAACAAAGGGAGAGAAGACGGTTTGCAGCATAGGTTGTAGGTGTTTCAGCAAAAGTACAGAGAACATTCAGATTCAACATTACCCATCTATGCTGCACACAAGCGTCTAAACAAAAACTGGAACTGAAAATTAGCATTGGTCATGATGACAATGGACCATTTTTGATTGTGAAAACCCATCTGGGTTCATCAATGTCCTTTAGAGAAGGAAGTCTGCCATCCTGACTTGATCAGTCCAAGATGTGACCCCATTCCCACTGGAATGCCCCTTAACTGCCTCTCTGAAATGGCTCTGGCAAGCCAAAATATCAAGGGCAATAAATACTGGCATTACCTGTGCTGCCCACATGAAGGAATTTTTAAGAACAGAGGACCTTCTTAAGAGACAGCCACTAAAGAGGCAAAAAAAAGAAATTAAGTTGTAATAAGTGGCAAATTTAGCTTTGAGTCTGAAATATCAAAACACAATAGTCATCATTGGGGAGGCAATGGCTGAGTGGTATTATGGCTGGACTGTTAATCCAGAGCCCCAGGTAACATTCTGGGCACCTACGTTCATAATCCCGCCATGGCAGGTGGTGGGATTTGAATTCAATAAAAAAAATCTGGAATCAAGAATCTAATGATAACCATGAAACCATTGTTGATTGTCAGGAAAAGCCCATCTGGTTCAATAATGTTCTTTCGGGAAGGAAACTGCCATCATTACCTGGTGTGTTCAACATGTGACTCCAGACCCACAGCAATGTGATTGACTCTGAACTGCCCTCTAGGCGATAACGGATGTGCAATAAATGCTGCCTGGTCAATGATGACCTCATCCTGAGAATGAACTTTAAAAAATCTCAGAAGTGCCAAATATTTGTTATCAAAGACAGCACTTTCTCCATTGATTCCACCTTTATGTCACCACCCTTGCACAAAACAATCTATTTTTCTACCTGGAAAAGGGCTGGCAATGCTCAGAATTGTACTCACCATCACAAAGTCCCGTGATAATGGGAACTGCAGATGCTGGAGAATCCAAGATAACAAAGTGTGAAGCTGGATGAACACAGCAGGCCAAGCAGCATCTCAGGAGCACAAAAGCTGACGTTTTGGGCCTAGACCCTTCATCGGGTCTAGGCCCGAAACGTCAGCTTTCGTGGTCCTGAGATGCTGCTTGGCCTGCTGTGTTCATCCAGCTTCACACTTTGTTATCACAAAGTCCCAACCCACTTAGAACAAAGTAATGGCGGTTAGGATTGCTGTGGCCAGCAAGGTAACACAATTAGGTTTTGGTGTTGGGTTTGTGTGGGGGATGCAGTGGTGGTTGGTGAAACCAGAGAGTGGGCAGAGGTTGCCATGGAGTCAGTCTTTGCCACCAGGGACCCCACTGTGGTTCTTAGGGTGCCCAATCAGGAGATTGCCAGTGTTCACCAGATGGATTTCCCCAAACAGCAGAGGAGCCACCTATTGTAAACCGTAATGGTTTTGATGGGGCTAATGTTCGGTGACAAGGAGTCCTACTCTAACTTTTGGAGTGAGCATATGTATTTTCATGAGCTCCCTAAGGTCCTAGTAATTATACCTGACCGAGTGCAGTTTTCAGTTATTGTTACCATGTTATGTTATCTAAGAACAACATCTTTTCTATCAAAGTAGAACCTTGAATGAGGGAGGGTAGGACACTCGGATCTTCGGGCCTGCTCTACCATTCAATAATCGCAGCTGATCTGATTTTAACCTCAATTCTATGTTCCTGCCTATCTCCAAAAATCTTTACCCCTTGGTCATCAAAGGCCTAACTACACCTGCCTTAAAAACATTTAAAGGTTCAGCTTCCACTGCCTTTTGAGGAAGAGAATTCCCAAGAGTCACAATTGTCTGAAAGAAAATCTTGGTTTATCTTGAACCACTAATGATTAGATAGGCCCAGGACAAAGGAGGGTTGGTGGCAGGGAACTGGGAACTGGGGTGGACAATGAGTGCTGGCCTGGACAGTGATGCTCATGAATGATTTTTTTTCAAAAAACTACCTCAAATCTGGTACCCCAGACTGGTAGAGGTGACAAATATCACAAGGTGCCAGCAGTGATCATCTGCGAAAATATCATAATATCTCACCCCAGGTAAAAACGCCCCAAGCTTCTAATGTGGAAAAATGAGCATGATGAACGATCTGCCACTATAATGTAAAAAAGGACTTTCCCAAGAATTAGATGTGCTAGCCAGCTAAAGAATCCCTCAAAAGATCAGTAATTCAGGGAAAAGGCCGAGCAGTGGAACTTGTAGAGCTTCTACTGAACAGGACCAGCATGGACACAATGTGCTGATGGTCTCAATCAGTAGTGTAATAATTTCATATGTCTCAGAAACATATTTCTACACTTCCTCAGAGTGGTTCCTGCTCCCCTTTTGTCTCTTCTAAAATGCTGCAGGCTCCCGCTGCAGGATAATAAATATAGGCGAACAATACAAGACTCGACAGTAAGAACCTGTCGAGTCAGAGTAGGTTTTAAGATTGTTGGGTGTTGCGAAATTGCAAAATTCAGAGACTTCAACAGCCTGGAGAAAACATTCCAAATTTAAAAAGCCTGTGACAAATTATTATTTTGCTTTGCATGGCTTAAATTCATCTTTTATTCAGTATTACTCAACAACACTGTAGCTGTGAAATGTCAGCAATGTGTAGTCAACAGTTTGAATTGAGGCCAGAAGCTGTGACCCTTCAAATCTGCAGTGCCCATTTCAAAGCACCTGCTGTTTTTAACAGCGTAGAAGAACTGGATGAAAACAAGGGAGAAGGTTATTTTGTATTTGCAATAAGATTGTGAAGTCTTTTTCAAAAATGGTTTCAAATTTAGCAACACAAAACACAGAAGCAATTTTTCCGTGATTCCATGTGACTTACAACATCTGATGTAGCCTTCCTCAGAGATATAGGTATGTTACATAGAACATAGAACAATACAGCGCAGTACAGGCCCTTTGGCCCTCGATGCTGTGCCGTATATTAGTTAATAAAGGGGCATTGTCTTCTTTACTAGAGGTTTCTTGGGGACACAGAATTCTCAAAAACACAAAGAGAGGCCCTGCCTGAGGAATCTATTTTATACTTACCATTTTGGCGACTGGGCAAGTTGTACTGTGACAAATGCAAGCAGCTAACAATTGTGGTTGTGTTGAGATGGTTTTAATGTAATATTATGGAAGCTATTTAGAGAGCTCTTGTGGTGCAGTGGTAATGTCCCTGCCTCTGAACCAGCAGGCCTAGATTCGCATCCCACCTGCTCCCAAAATATCTGATAGCATGTCCAAACAGACTGGTTAGAAAATATCTTCAAGCCAAGAAGATAGCAAAGGGGTCAAGATAGCAGGCAATCTTTCAGTATCCAGGCTCTGTAATGTTCTTTGTGTCACATCAAACAAAGGAAAAAGACATCAGTTGAACATGGTTAGTTAATGTTTCAGAAGAGGTCAAGAATTCATCCACTTATTGACATTTTTATAGATGCAGCCTTGGAAATGTCTAAACTGGCCACAACCACACCATTTCAGCAAGATAAAGGCACTTAAAAATTTGTCAATGATTTCACTGGAATCATTCATTCTTTCACTGAATGATTCCAGTGAAAGATGGGGAGATTATGGCTGTTGTATAAGATACCATCTCTGAAAGGGTTAATACTAGAAACCAAGTTCGACTCCACTCAACCTGATAATGTTACACAATCTTACATGCGAATTGAAAACTTCAGCTCTCAACTCCAGTTGGGTTCAACATGTCATCACTAGCTTGTGATTGTCCTGGTATTTATGTCTGACTAGTGAATATAACTTATACCCATTGCTTTCAGGCAATAATCCACACCTTGTTGTTAAGACAAGTACCTCTGATTGTTAAGATTCACATGTAATTCATCCTGTAGTACTGTTAACCAGACAGGTCTTTCGACCCAGTAGAAGCAGAAAGATTGGTGGTAACAACAAGCTGCCAGTGGTTAGGTCAGCAATTGTACAAAAATAGCCATCGTACTAACATCTAACATTGATGGTATACCTCAGTAGGCCTGAATGGGTGTAAGAGAAAACATAAATCATTTACATTCAATTCATATCCTGTCATGCATACAGAAATTTCCAAGACATTTCGCAAGTATTGGATTATTTTTCAAGTGCCGTCACTCTTTTTATCTTGGCAATTTGCACATAACAAGTCCCCACAAATGGTAAATGAATGGATGACTGTTTTCAAAAAGCAATATTGAGCCAATGGTGAGTTACTGCTCTTGGAATAATGCCATGAGAGGTATGCATTTATTTGAGTGGGCAGGTAGTGCCTTAGTTTAACATCCTTTATTAAAGACATGAGTAAGTCTAGTATAGTTATGATAGTTTTTCTCTGGGTACTGTTACTTTGACTTCGCCAGGAAGCCACTTTTGTTCCGGTGGCATTGTGTGTCTAGGTGCACAGTGCGCACATTGTAGCGACCAACAGCTGCAGAGCTGCTTCTCCGGTACTCTCCGCCATAAAATGCCTAACTGTGCACCCTGCTTTGCAAAGCCCAATGCAAGAGCATTGAAATGGTTTCATAAAATTCTGAGACACTCCAGACCCCAGAAGACATTGCCAATTCCTCATATATCCTTCTAAACTTATTGAGGAGTGATGATCATGCCAGGGGATCAAAGGTTACAGGGAGAAGGCAGGAGAGTAGAGTTTGAGAAACATAGCCAATATCAAATGGAATAGGAGACACGATCGGCTGATTGTCCTAATACAGCTCCAAATCTACGAATTTACAGTTGAGGAGGCTTGTAGCAGCATATAATCTCCTACAAAACAAATGAAGTGCATCAGAACATTAGTACTCACTGTCAATATAAACGTTGACTGATATTACAAAATCATTTTAGCTGTGTGGCCAAGAGTGATAGTCACCAATACTTCTGCTCAGAATGTTAGCCAAATAAAAAATGTGGAATATATAGGCAGACTAGGATCCACTAAATGTTTGTTTTTTGTCGAAGCTTTTGTTCCTCTTGTCAGATAGATTGCTTTGTTTCTCTTTACAAGATTCTCAATGAGACACTCAACATGTAGAGAATGAGTACGTGAGCGAAAACTTGTATCTAGTGTGATCACAGGTCAAAATAGTGGTATTTTACCTGAGTTTACACTGCAGTTCAAGAAAAGTGTAAAGTCCTGAATTATTCCAGTTTAACTGCTCTGCCTCTAGTGCGATCGTCACGTCTGGATTTGCTGGCAAAAAAGAGCATTGGTGAAAGTTCTCCTCCCCCACAGGTTCTGTTCCTTTTGCACCAGACTAAGTCCCTCTGTAATTCAGCACAACACTAATGGTGCAGTTTGTGGCCTGGGTGGGAATGTATGTTTCTTTCTACTATTTATAATAGCAGCCCTTTCAATTACTGCTAACAAAGGCATAGGGAGGAGAGTAGTACTTTATAGAATGTCTACAACATGGAAGCAGGCCATTCAGCCCATCAAGTCCACACCAAACTTCCAAAGAACATTCCACCGAGATCCACTCCCATTACCCTATCCCTGTAACCCTGCATTTCCCATGGCAAATCTATCTAGCCTACTGTGGACAATTTAGCATTGTCAATCCACCTAACCTGCTCATATTTGAACGGTGGGAGGCAACCAGACCACCCAGAGGAAACCCACACAGACAATGTACAAGCTCCACGCAGACAGTTGCCCAAGGCTGAAATTGAATGTTGGTCCTTGGCACTGTGAGGAATTAGTGCAAACCACTGTGCCACCTGTGCCAGCCTACTTGGGCTGGGCTGGTGATAGGCAGATGACTCCAATGGAGGAGTTGGAAACAGCTGGATGTCAGTTAAACGGGTGAAATTAGTGTCAATAAAGTCAAAATAAATGGGCAACACTGAAAGGAAGAATTGGATGAAAGCAAAGAGGTCATAAAAGGGGGAAAAACTGAAGAATGCGAGTGAAATGAGGATAATGACAGAAACAGCGACGAGGGAGGATGGAAATTCCACACTTCTGCCCATTGACATGTCGCAAGGATGTCACAGCAGTGTGTCACACTGAAGACCTAACATTCCAAGTGTTCAACTTTCATCATATTCATCATCCATAAATAATGGGAAATGGGAAAAAAAACATAAGCTAGAATGCATTGTATAGATATTCCTGTGCAATACACTCCAGGAATATATCATCAGTTCAGTATTTTCAATACTTGGGTTTCATCTTCAGACTTTCATTCTCTTATTTTATATTTACTTCTCTCTGTAAATGAAAATAAGTTAACAATGGAAGCTCAAAACCTCAAGATAACATAATTATACAACAAATGGGTGAAAACTGGCGATACAGAAGATAAAGAGGGAATGGAAAAGTTCAGGGTCACAGATTTTAAAAGCAGCAGCTCAAGTGGAGGTATTAGCTGGAGGTATTTAAATTTTGAAGTGTCTGAATGTGAGCTCCAAAGCCAGAGTTGCAGTACACGAACAGTCAGCACTGAGCTGCTTTTTCTGATCAGCGTGGATGTTTTAACTGAGTGAGACAGATTTCTGGCATCAACAGTATTTTGCTTTTATTTGAGGCAGCAAGTTCCATGATCAATAATGCGTATTGTTGGTATTGAGGTATGTGGTGGAAATGAAGAGAGTGTGACCAAGATCTAGAGAACTGACAGAAACCCCTAAAAACAGGGATATGAAAATCAGTGCATCGAAAACCCAATTTATGAACTATTGAGGTGGCACAGTGGCTCAGTGGCTAGCACTGCTGCCTCCCAGTGCTGGGAACCCAGGTTCAACCTGCCCTCAGGCAACTATTTGTGTGGAGCTTGTGCATTCTCCCTGGGTCTGTGTGGGTTTCCTCCAGGTGCTCCCAGTCCAAAGATGTGCACACTAGATAGATTGGCCATGCTAAATTACCCATAGTGTCCAGGGATGTGTAGGTTAGGTGAATTAGCCGGGAGAATTGCAGGGTTACAGGAATGGGGTGAGTCTGTGTGGAATGCTTTTCAGTGGAGCGGTATAAACCCGATAGGCTGAATGGCCTACTCCCTCACTGTAGGGATTCTACGATCAGCTTGAGCACTTGTTAGAGGGTCAGAGGGAGTGTGTAAAGATTAAGGACAAAGACTTGGTGAAAGTATGTTATTTCCAAGAACCTGGAATCAGTAATGGCAGAATGTGGAAAAATGCAAAGTAGAATTAGATGAAAGCTTTGCTGTGGTTGGACGAATTGGAAGAGGCACAGTGGAATGTTATATGATGAAAAGTATTGCTGAAACTAATAGGAAGGCTGCTTGTGAAACTGGCCTTGTGAGATAATGCAGAAACTTGGACAATATTAAGAAATGATGAACGTTGACTGGATACTAATGAGATACGTGTGTGTGGAGAATGGATAGTATGAGGAACTGGTACATCAGATTGGGATTAGTGAATTTTCTGGGAATTTTGAAGAAAGTCACTGAGAACGATTGAAATGGTTTTGTCATCTGTTCTGGAGCGAATATGGAAATTGGACTGTTAAGATGGAGAACAGAAATGACCAATGACTGGATAAAAAGAGGAGGTGGTGAGAGATTTAAATACAGTGAATTTTACCAGAAACAGATGACTGACAGGAGGTGATGGAGAAGCTTAATGAATGAACATTCTGACACCTCCAAGTGAAATGGACGAGGCAGTAGATGATGTAGACAAAATCAAAGATAAGAAATATATCACCCAGTAAGCATTGTCGATCAACTAGCTCTAAGAAGGCAAAGGTAAATTTAATGGTTTGAGACAGTAGGAACTGTAGATGCTGGAGTATCTGTGATAACAAGCTGTGGAGCTGGATGAACACAGCAGGCCAAGCAGCATCAGAAGAGCAGGAAAACTGATATTTCGGGCCTGGACACTTCTTCAGAAATGGGGGAGAAATAAATAGAGAGACGGGAGATGCAGATGGAAGATGGATAAAGGAGAAGATATGTGGAGAGGAGACAGACAGGTCAAAGAGGTGGGGATGGAACCAGTAAAGGTGAGTGTAGGTGGGGTGTTAGGGAGGAGATAGGTCAGTCCAAGGAGGACGGACATGTCAAGGGGCTGGGATGAGGTTAGTAGGTAGGAAATGGAGGTGCAGCTTGAGGTAGGAGGAGGGGATAGGTGAGAGGTAGAACAGGTTAGGGAGGCAGAGACGAGCTGGGCTGGTTTTGGGATGCAGTGGGGGAAGGGGAGATTTTGAAGCTTGTGAAGTCCACATTGATACCATTGGGTTGCAGGGTTCCCAAGAAGAATAAGAGATGCTGTTCCTGCAACCTTCAGGTGGCATCATTGTGGCTCTGCAGGAGGCCCGGGATGGACATATCATCCAAGGAGTGGGAGGGGGATTTGAAGTGATTCACGAATGGGAGGTGCAGTCGTTTGTTGTGAACCAAGCATTGATGTTCCACAAAGCGATCTCCAAGCCTCCACTTGATTCCCCTGATGTAGAGGAGGCCACATTGGGAACAGTGGATACAGTATACCACATTAGCAGATGTGTAGGTGAACATCTGTTTGATGTGCAAGGCCTTCTTGGGGCCTGGGATGGAGGTGAGGGAGGAGGAGCAGGCACAGGTGTAGCACTTCCTGCCTCCTTGATCTGTCCATCGTCCCTGGACTAATCAAACCCTACCCTAACTCCCCACCTACGCTCACCTTTAATGGCTCTATTCCTGACTCTTTGACCTGTCCAATTCCTCTCCACCTATCTGGTCCTTTATCCATCTTCCATCTGTCTCCCCCGTCTCTCTATTTATTTCAGAATCCCCTTCCCATCTCCCATTTCTGAAGAAGGGTCCAGGCCCAAAACATCAGCCTTCCTGCTCCTCTGAAGCTGTTTGGCCTGCTGCTTTCATCCAGCTCTACACCTTGTTATCTTTAATAGTTTGAGAATAGGAGAGCCCAACACAGCTGATTTGAATAGTCTGACCATCAGGAATTTTTAAAAGATTATTCCTGAAATGTCAGAGTCACTGACATTTATGAACTTTTGAGGAGAAAGAGCTGCACCTTCTTGTGATGATAGCACTTCCAACAATAGGCAGGGAGCAGCTGGACTTCCGTACTTTGTCTATTAAGAAGCAATGATCAACTTTTTTTTGGGGTGGGGGTAAGGCATTTGATAAGGTTCCCCATGGTAGGCTCATTCAGAAGGTCAGGAGGAATGGGATACAGGGGAACTTAGCTGCTTGGATACAGAATTGGCTGGCCAACAGAAGACAGCGAGTGGTAGTAGAAGGAAAATATTCTGCCTGGAAGTCAGTGGTGAGTGGAGTTCCACAGGGCTCTGTCCTTGGGCCTCTACTGTTTGTAATTTTTATTAATGACTTGGACGAGGGAATTGAAGGATGGGTCAGCAAGTTTGCAGACGACACAAAGGTCGGAGGTGTCGTTGACAGTGTAGAGGGCTGTTGTAGGCTGCAGCGGGACATTGACAGGATGCAGAGATGGGCTGAGAGGTGGCAGATGGAGTTCAACCTGGATAAATGTGAGGTGATGCATTTTGGAAGGTCGAATTTGAAAGCTGAGTACAGGATTAAGGATAGGATTCTTGGCAGCGTGGAGGAACAGAGGGATCTTGGTGTGCAGAAACATAGATCCCTTAAAATGGCCACCCAAGTGGACAGGGTTGTTAAGAAAGCATATGGTGTTTTGGCTTTCATTAACAGGGGGATTGAGTTTAAGAGTTGTGAGATCTTGTTGCAGCTCTATAAAACTTTGGTTAGACCGCACTTGGAATACTGCGTCCAGTTCTGGGCGCCCTATTATAGGAAAGATGTGGATGCTTTGGAGAGGGTTCAGAGGAGGTTTACCAGGATGCTGCCTGGACTGGAGGGCTTATCTTATGAAGAGAGGTTGACTGAGCTCGGTCTCTTTTCATTGGAGAAAAGGAGGAGGAGAGGGGACCTAATTGAGGTATACAAGATAATGAGAGGCATAGATAGAGTTGATAGCCAGAGACTATTTCCCAGGGCAGAAATGGCTAGCACGAGGGGTCATAGTTTTAAGCTGGTTGGTGGAAAGTATAGAGGGGATGTCAGAGGCAGGTTCTTTACGCAGAGAGTTGTGAGAGCATGGAATGCGTTGCCAGCAGCAGTTGAGGAAGCAAGGTCATTGGGGTCATTTAAGAGACTGCTGGACATGTATATGGTCACAGAAATTTGAGGGTGCATACATGAGGTTCAATGGTCGGCACAACATTGTGGGCTGAAGGGCCTGTTCTGTGCTGTACTGTTCTATGTTCTATGTTCTAACTTAGCAGTGCTGGTTATCAGTGCAATTTTTCTTCTTCTAGATGTTGGAGATCATGAGGATGGGAGGTCTAAGCATTACTTCCACTTCCTAAAAGTTTCAAGCAAGCTAGCACTTATACTAGAAACTAATAACAATTCATTCAACTCTTCAGTATCACTCAATTGTCTAACCTGCTAGGAATTCACTAATAGGTAAATTTCAGTGTACATACACAGTGTGTGTTGCACATATTACAGCAAATTATCCTCTTCGACAGGAGAAGGGTTCTCAGAATTTTTATGGATACTTCACATTAACAACTTTGATAAGGAATAATTAACCCTGACCATTCTGAAAGAATGCTTCATATTGGGTTTGTGTCACCAGGATGTCAGGAACATACCTCTCTTTTGCGCTGAGAATGTAGTTAGAAATACATAAGTCTTCCAGTTCCCATGACCCATTCAACCAGCATTTGTAACATAATATTCCATCTGTTGAAGTGGTTGTCACATGACCCAATACACCAGTTCAGGCTGAAAGATACAGAAAAGATTCAAGTTTTCAGTACTTCGATCCAACTTCATATCAAACCTGACATGGATTCATGAGTTGCACTGTGAGTGTCCAAAAACAAAACGATATAGCAAAAAAAGGATTTGCATAATAAATGCAGATATTTCTGGAAAAGCTCAGCACGTCTGGTAGCATCTATGGAGAGTAAACAGAGTTAACGTTTCAGGTCCGGTGACCATTCCGCAGAACTGATGGAAGCCTGGAAATGGTCAATTTATATGCAGAGAATAGGGTGGGGGGAGGGCATAAGGAGTAAATGAAAGATGAGGATAGAGCCTAAGGAGAGAGAAGAACCGTTGACAGACAAAGGAGTGGACAATAATCTGGCTAGTATGGTGAATAGCTGTTAATGGAGATTATTAGTGACTAATAACAGGTAGTGTGTAATGGTATACTATGTGATAAGAAGGCCTGGTGTGTAGGGTAGTGGACTTGTACATGGGAGAGTTCTGACACAGGCAATGGCCTAGTGGTATTATCACTAGACTATTAATCCAGAAACGCAGCTAATGTTCTGAGGACCTAGGTTCAAATCCCACTGCGGCAGATGGTGGAATTTGAATGAAGAATCTACTGATCACCATGACTGAAATAATTGTCAATTGTTGGAAAAACTCACCTGATTCACTAACGTCCTTCAGGGAAGGAGTTCTGCCACCCTCATGTGGACTTGCCTACATGTGACTCCAGGCCACACAGCAATGTGGTTGACTCTCAATGGCCCAGCAAGCTACCATCGCTACAAAGTCTCAAAGAAATGAAACTGGACGGATCACCTGGCTTTGACCTAGGCACCAGAAAAGACAGTGACAGAAACAGTCCTGTCGACCCTGCAAAGTCCTCCTCCCTAACATCTGGGGGTAAGTGCCAAAATGGGGAGAGTTGCCTCATAGGCTGCAGCCAGACGTAGTCATGCTCATGGAATCATACCTTACAGACAATGCCCCAGACATGATCATCACCATCTCTGAATATGACCTGTCCCACTAGCAGGACAGACCTAGCAGAGGTGGCAGCACAGTTGCTCTATGAGTCCTCAACATTGACTCCAGACTCAGGTTAAACATGGACAAGGAAGCCTCCTGCTGATTACCACATACTATCGTCCCTCAGGTGACAAATCGATTCTCCTCCATGTTGAACATTTAGAGGAAGCAGTGAGGATGGCAAGGGCACAAAATGTACGCCGGGTGGGGGCTTTCATTGTCTACCACCAAGAGTGGCTCGGCAGCAGTAATGTTGATCAAGCTGGTCAGGTCCTAAAGGACATCGCTCCTAGACTGGGTCTGCGGCAGGTGGTGAGGGAACCAATAAGAGGGAAAAACATATTTGACCTCATCCTTACTAATCTGCCAGCTGCAGTTACATCTGTCCATGACAGTATCGGTAAGAGTGACCATTGCATAGTCCTTGTGGAGACGAGGACCCAACTTCTAATTGAGGACAACGTCCATCATGCTGTGTGGCACTATCACCGTGCTAAATGGGACAGACTTCACACAGATCTAGCACCTCAAGTCTGGGCATCCAGGAGGCATTGTGGGCAGCAGAATTGTACTCCAAAGCAATCTGTAACCTCATGGCCCAGCACATCCCCTACTCAACCATTACCATCAAGCCAGGGGATCAACTCTGGTTCAATGGAGAGCTCAGGTGGGCACGCTAGGAGCAGCACCAGCAATACCTGAAGATGAGGTTTCAACCTGGTGAAACCACCAAACATGACTACTTGCATGGGAAAGTGGCAAGTAATAGACAGAGCTAAGCGATCCCACAACTAACAGATCAGATCTAAGCTCTGCAGTCCTGCCACATCCAGTCATGAATGGTGGGGGACAATTAAACAACTCACTGGAGGAGGAGGCTCCAGAAATATCCCCATCCTCAATGATGGAAGAGCCCAACACATCAGTGCAAAAGACAAGGCTGAAGCATTCGCAGTAATCATCGGCCAGAAGTACCTAGTGGATGATCCATCTCAGCCCCCTCCAGTAGTCCCTAGCATTGCAGATACCATTCTTCAACTAATTTTATTCACTCCATGTGATATCAAAAAACAGTTGGAGACACTGGATACTGCAAAGGCTGTGGGCTATGACAACATTCCAGCAATAGTACTGAAGACCTGTGCTTTAGAACTTGCCACGCTCTTCCAGTACAGTTACAACACTGGTATTTAACCAACAATGTGGAAAGCTGCCCAAGTATGTCTTGTAAACAAAAAGCAGGACAAATCCAACCCGGTCAATTACCGCCCCATTAGTCTACTCTCGATCATCAGTAAAGTGATGGAAGATGTCAGTAACAGTGCTATCAAGCAGCACCTGCTCAGCAATAACCTGCTCAGTGACGCCCAGTTTGGGTTCCACCAGGGCCACTCGGCTGCTGACCTCATTACAGCCTTGGTTCAAATGTAGACAAAAGAGCTGAATTCAGGAGGTGAGGTGACAGTGACAGCCCTTGATATAAAGGCTGAACTTGACCAAGTGTGGGATCGGGATCCCAGGCAAAACTGGAATCAATGGGTATCAGGGGGCAAATGGCCCAGTGGTTGGAATCATATCTGACACATTGGGAAGATGGTTGTGGTTGTTGGAGGCCAATCATCTCAGTTCCAGGACATTTCTGCAGGAGTTCCTCAGGGTAGTGTCCTAGACCCAACCATCTTCAGGTGCTTCATCTATACCTTCCCTCCATCATAAGGTCAGAAGTGGGGATGTTTGCTGATGATTGCACAATGTTCAGCACCATTCGTGTCTCCACAGATACTGAAGCAGTCTGTGTTCAAATGCAACAATATCCGGACAATATCCAGGCTTGGGCTGAAAGTGGCAAGTGACATTAGAGCCACACAAATGCCAGGCTATGACCATCACCAATTAGAGACACCACCCTTTGACACATCACTGAATTCCTGACAATTGACATTCTGGGGATTACCATTGACCAGAAACTCAACTGGACTCACCACATAAACACAGTGTTTACAAAAACAAGTCAGAAGCTAGGAATACTGCGACAAGTAACTCACATCCTGATTCCTCAGAGCCTGTCTACAGTCTAGAAGGCACAAGCCAGGAGTGTCATGAAATATTCCCCACTTGCATAGATGGGTGTAGCTCCAATAACGCTTAAGAAGCTCGACACCATCCAGCACAAAGCAGCCCGCCAGATTGGCATTACACCCAAAAGCATCCCTCCACCACAAAAGCTCCACCAGAACACTCAGTAGCAGCAGTGAGAATTATCTACAAGATGCACTGCAGAAATTCACCAAAGATCCTCAGACAGTAGCTTCCAAACCCACGACTATTGCCATCTAGAAGGACAAGGGCATCAGATATATGGGAACGCCACAACCTCCAAGTTCTCCTCCAAGTCACTCACCATCCTGACTTGGAAATATATCACTGTTCTGTCACTGTCGTTGGGTCAAAATCCTAGAATTTCCTCCCTAATAGTATTGTGGGTCAACCTATAGCAGGAGGACTGCAGCAGTTCAAGAAGGCAGCTCACCACCACCTTCTCAAAGGCAACTAGGGACGGGCAAGAAATGCTGGCCAGCCAGCCACGCCCACGTCCCCCACAAATGAACAGAAAAAAAAGGCCCAAAAATTATTGAACTCGATATTGAGTCCGGACGGCTGCAGGGTCCCCAAGCAGAAAATGTGGTGTTGTTCTTCCAGTTGCGCTGAGCTTCACTGTAACACTGCAGCATTTACCTCCTCCCTCCTCAGTGTCCAAGCACCCAAACACACCTTCCATGTGAAACAACACTTCACCTGCACTTCTCACAATCTAGTCTACTACATTCACTGCTCACAACGTAGTCTCCTCTAAATTGGGGAAGCAAAAGGTAGACTACGTTCTCCTGCAAAAAAGATCCTGAGCTTCCTGTTGCCTGCCACTTTAACACACCTCCCTGTTACCTGGCCAACATCTCTGTCTCAGGCTTGCTGCAGTGTTCCAGTGAAGGTCAGTGCAAGCTGAAGGAACAACACCTCACTTTCCGCTTGGGGACCCCGTAGCCCCCTGTATTCATTATTGGGCTCAATAATTTCCAGACCCGAACATCCCCATGTCCTAGCCCACTACTCACACACCAGGCCTTGTTATCACATGGTCTTCCATTACACACTACCTGTTGTTAGTCACTAACAGTCTCCATTAACAGCTTTTCACCCTCCTCGCCAGATCATTATCCACTCCTTTGTCTGTCCAACTGCTTTTTCTCTCTCTTTGGGCTCTAACCCTACCTATTGTTTGTTCCTTCACCCCTCCCCCCACCCTATCTCTTGCATATAAACTGACACATTCCTAGCTATCATCAGTTCTGAGGAAGGGTCACAGGAACTGAAACATTAACTTTGATTTCTCTTCGCAGATGCTGCCAGACCTGTCGAACTTTTCCAGCAACACCTGTTTTTGTTTCTGATTTGCAGCATCCACAGTTCTTTTGGCTTTTGTTTGCATAAAAAACTTAATAGACAATGTATCCATGTCATATAATCTGCCTTCGTGCAATTAAAGCGATGTTATTGATTTCAGCTTTATCCAAATACAAAAGAATCTTCCAGGAATTGCGTATTGGTGACCTTTGTGCAATTGCCATTTTACACATCAGGAAATATTAAATTAAAATGTAACCATTGACTCTAATACCAAAAGGAGCGTCCAATTTTGTTGACTTAAACTTCCCAGATAGGACTAAATAAGAAAATAAAATTTGTGAGTCAAAGAATTGCATCCATTTGTTCAGACAGACTGTAGAATGGTTCTCTGATCATGGAGTTGTTGACTATCTATAGCCATCACCCTGAATCAAACTGTTTCCAAAGGACTGGGAGGTTGTTGTGTAAAGATGTATGGGTTTGAAGAAGTAAATGCTGAGGAGTGCATTAAGCACCATCCAGTATGATGATATCACATCGGCTTGAAGGAATAAGATTTACCATCAAAGTTCCCATCACAGTGTTGTAACAACACCTATCATACCATTAAGAAAATCATACCTGGTTGCTGTCACTACATGTTGTGTAAGGCAAGAGCCTCTCCTTATTGGGCTATCAAATGTTTTTATCTCCACAACACAAGATCAATCAGGCCCTGTTGATCCTTACCAGGAAAGAGGGTGGTGGCAGCAAATCCACCAAATGTCTCTTTCACCAAGATGGCCTGAGACAAGGATCCATCAAAAACACATTGTCAGCAGTGAGCTGCACTTACAGTCTTACAACGAGATAGTAAACAATGGAGATCTGGAAATTCTTTGGCCAGAGCTTTTAAGAACACTGCTCGTCCAAATGGACAGCAACTGAAAGAGCTGAACCTTCAAGATCCCTATAAAAGGAAATTTGTGGCAAGATTCTACATTTGATGATAAAAGCACTTCAGACCTGTTCAGAGACACTCAGTAATGTTTGTGAGCAACACACGCCATTGAGCTGGAATGCTAGTCACACCTAGATAGGTACAGTTTCTGCT
This sequence comes from Stegostoma tigrinum, assembly GCF_030684315.1. Classification (NCBI taxonomy): domain Eukaryota; kingdom Metazoa; phylum Chordata; class Chondrichthyes; order Orectolobiformes; family Stegostomatidae; genus Stegostoma; species Stegostoma tigrinum. Next base: position 163,905,286 of record NC_081354.1, read on the forward strand.
GAGAGCCAATAATCTGAAGGAGCAGGTCCAAATTAAGGCCCATTTGAACCCAAAACATTTACAAGAAGTTCCATGATTAAAGTTTAACCCCCTGGTAGGCAAAGATAAAGCTGTTCAGATGTGGTGAAGTTATAGGCTGCAGAAGTTACAATTAAGCAAGGTACTTGCAAAGCTCAAATTGAACATTGTTGCCTTAGCAGGTTAACGCATGATGTGGAGGTGCCGCTGTTGGACTGGGTTGGACAAAGTCAAAACTCATGCAACACCAGGTTATAGCCCAACAGTTTTATTTGAAATCACAAGCTTTTGGAGTGCATCCCCTTCACTGCACCTGATGAAGGGACTGACCTCTGAAAGCTTGTGATTTCAAATATGCTTGTTGGACTATAACCCAGGTTAACTCAACAAGGCCAGCTACAGTGAGGGAAAGCAAGGGCCAGAGAAGAAAATGAAAATGAGATAGTGGACCTGGGAATGCCACATAGGCAGAATTGATGCAATAAAATTAAAATGTGGAAGCTTAAGCAGTCAGGGACTCACAGAAGAAGGAAGTTAGGAAGCTATTAAGGTTGCAAAAACAAAGTGGGAGGTCCATTACTAAATGCTTGGTAAAGGTGGGAAGCATTATTTAAACCACTGGGAGCAAGGCTCATTTAGGAAAAGCTATAAACCAATGGGGATTGTTGACAATGCCACAGACAGCACAAGTCAGCTAGGGAAATGGTTAATGGAGCAGGGTGCAGCTTGAACAGCGACAAAGAATGGGATTCATTCAGTGAAGCTGTTAGGAGAATTGGAAGCATTTATTGAAGGCACATGCAATGGGATAAATTTTGCAAAGGAGTTAAAGAAATTGGACTGACAATCCGGAGAAATAAATTCATATCTCATCAGTTATTTGCATCAACTTATTAAATAATTGCTTGTGGTACAGAGCTTAAACGTTGCTAAAAGCAGACAACAAGCTAAATCTTTTCATCTTGTTCATCTCGCACTCATCAGAACTAGGATGCAAGAAACAGATTTGAAAAAAGGGACACCAACTTATACAGCATGAGAAGAAAGTGCTGATTGGTTGGGCCATTTGCCATGGCGATTCACTAATAATAGTTCATTCTTAGGCCAAGCACGTAGATTCTTATTAATCAGTATGTTACCATGGAGATGAAGCAGACAATTTGCCATCTGTAAATTTAGTGAAAAAGACGCAATGACTCGTATATCTTATTGGATTGCTGTACCAAAGGCATGATCAATTGAAAGACATCCTTCACTCCTGCGTAATACTGGCTGTGAGTTATAATGCTATACAATACAATTCAATACACCACAGAAACAGGCCTTTCGACCTACCAAACCTGCATAGTTCTAATCCTTACTTAGACCTGCTACTTATTGCCCATGCACAGTTTCTATCCCTCTGTTTGCCTCCTGTTCATGTGTCTACCAAGATATGCCTTAAATATTGTTAACATCTCTGCTTCCATCACCTCCACTGGCAGTGCATTCCAAGCACCCACCATCCTCTATGTGAAAATGTTTCCCAGCACTTCTCCCTGTAGCTTTCCTCTTTTCACCTTGAACCTACGCCATCTCATAGTTGACCTTTCCATCCTAGGAAAAAGCCTCTGACTATCCACCATATCTGTGCCTCTCATAATTTTGTAGAGCTGTATCAGCTGATCAAGATCTTGTTGTACTCCTGGATAACCTTCTTCACTGTCACTATGCCAACACTTTTGGCGTCATCTGCAAGCTTTCTAATCACACCTCCTATATTCTCATCCAAATCATTTATATAAATGATGAACAACAGTGAACCCAGCACCAATCCTTGGAGCGCACTGCTGATGTCCAGGCTGGAGAACAGCCCTCAACCACCATCCTTCATCTCCAACCATCAAGACAATTTTGTATTCAATTTGCTAGCTTTCCCTGGATTCCTCGTGATCTAACCTTACATATCAGTCCACCCTGCAGGGCCTTGTCTAAAGCCTTGCTAGCTTTGCCAGACTACTGCTCTGCCCTCATTTATCTTCTTGGCCACCTCTTCAAAAACCTTAATTGAGTTTGTGAGACACATTTTCCCAAGCAAAATGTCATGCTGACTATTCCTATTCTTCCTACCAAAGTGTGTAACTTCACACTTTCTCACATTGAATTCCGCCTGCCACTTCTTTACTCATTCTCCTAACCTGTCCAAATCCTCCCACAGCCTCTCCACCTCCTCAACACTATCTGTCTCTGCACCTACTTTTGTGCTTCAGTTCCCTCATCCAGGTCATCAATTTTTCACAGCCAGTCTAAACATCTTATTTTACAATGATAACTATTCCTTAAGTATTGCCTTAAAACATGCTACCATTTTATAATGTGGCACTAAAGTTATTATCATATGTAAATCACTCACAATCACCTCTCTATATCCCCCTGCGATCGCCATCACCATAAAATATTTTAAAACTGCAATACAATTATATAAAATACCAGCACAGAAACACAATTTTCACCTCAAAAGATCCATGGCAGTGTCAATGCTGTGCATGAATCTCCTCTCACTCCTTTTAACTTACACCTACATATCATCTTTTCCTTTCTCCAACATGTATTTGTCGAACTTTGTCCATTTTACAAGATAATGTATGGCTTAGAAGGGGTGGACGCTGGGAAGTTGTTTCTGTTAGGCAGGGAGACTAGGACCCGTGGACACTGCCTTAAAATTAGAGGGGTAAATTTAAAACGGAAATGAGATGACATTTCTTCAGCCAGAGTGTGGTGGGCTTGTGGAATTCATTGCCACGGAGTGCAGTGGAGGCCAGGACGTTAGATGCCTTCAAGGCAGAGATCAACAAATTCTTGATCTCACAAGGAATCAAGAACGATGGGGAGAGTGCAGGGAACTGGAGATGAAATGCCTATCAGCCATGATTTAAATGGTGGAGTGGTCTTGATGGGCCGAATGGCCTTACTTCCACTCCAATGTCTTATGGTCTTATGGTCTTAACAACAAGGAAAGTTATAGCTGGGAACTTTAACAAAATTGACAAAAGAGCCTGAGGAGGATAAAAACAGTGAGTTGGTTCCCTAGTGCCTGAGATGCAGTGTCTGATCTAATTACTAATCAGACTGGTTGATGGAGATATCACATAGCAATGCATCAGGAGTCATAGAAAGCTGCTAGAAATGGATGAAAGAGAATTTGGGACAAATTATGAAAGTAAGACAATAACTGACGGGCAAACAAGAAACAGATGGAGACACATGAGCAAAGATGTTGATTGGCACCAGAGAGGATACAAGTAACATCCGAGAAATAGTTCTAAATTAAGAATTGAAAGAGAGAGCGGAACTGGAGAAAATTACAATTACCAGGAAGTAGTATTGAGTACATTGTTTGACATGCCCATGGGGCTAATAGATTTCATCCTAGGGGCTTAAAAGAGTACCCAGTGAGATTGTTAATTTTTACAAAAGCAAGAAACCACGGGCCAGTTAGCCTTAATCTGTCATTGGCAAAACATCAACACCTATTACTAAAGGTGTTAAGACAACAATGGGTAAGTTTAAGGTAATCAGGAAGAGCCCATATGTTTTTGTCGAAGGGAAATCGTTTTAACTAACTCATTGCAATTCTTTAAAGAAGTAACTTGTGCTGTGGATAAAGGAGAACGAGTGGATGTATTGTATTTACACTTCCAGAAGGCATTTGATAAGGAGACACAGCAAAGATTATTACAGAAAATAAAACATCATGGTTTCTTCTTAACATATTGACTTGGCTAGAAGATTGGCTGGCTAACAGGAGGCAAAATGTAGCAATAAGTGGATCTTTCTCAGGGTCGCTGGATGTCGCGTGTGGTGTGCCAAAGGGAATAGTGCTGGGGTCTAAACACTTTACAATCTGTATAAATCATTTGGGACTGTAAGTATATTATCTAAATTTGCTGATGACAGAAAGATAAGCATGACTCTGTTGTGAAGAGGACATAAGGACCATACAAAGGGATAAAACCAAGGTTAAGTTAATGGACCATGAACTGGAAAATGGAGTACAATGTGTGAAAGTGTGAAATTGTCTATTTTGGTGGAAAGAATAAAAAGGAAATTTATTCCCTAAATAGTGAAAGTTAACTAACTCTCAGATGCAGATAGATCTGGGTATTCTAGTGCACTAACCTCAGATGGTTTGTAAGCAGATTCAGCAAGTAATCACAAAAGCTAATAGAATGTTCTTTTTTATTGCAAGAGTAAGATAATTATGTTTCAGTTATGCAGGGCAGTGGTAAGACCACAGTTGGCTCACCGTATTTACAGAAGGATGTTAATTCACTGGAAGCAGTTCAGAGAAGGTTTCCTGGACTAATAGCTGAAATGAGTAGATTGCATTATGAGGAAAGGCTGGAGAAGTTGAGCCTGTATCCTCAGCAGCTTAGAAGCACCAGACATGACTAAATTGAAAGAAATAAGATCCTTAAGGGAATTGACTGGGTATACATCGAAAACAGAAAATCCAGAACTATGGGTCATTGTTTAAAAATAAGGGGTCACTCATTTAAGACAGAGTCGAGGAGAAAGAGTTTCTCACATAAACTCACAGAGAATTGTCAGCCCTTGAAATTCACTTCTTCAAAAGGGAGGCAATGCAGAATCTTTAAATATTTTTAAAGCAGAGGCATATTACCAAGGGAATTAAAGATTTTTGAGGGTACACTGAAATGTAGAGTTAAAATTAAAATCAAATTAGCCATGATTTTATTGAATGCTGGAGTCGGCTTGAAGGGCCGAGTGGCCTAGCCTTGTTCATACGTAACAGCATAGATAAAACAGAAATAGTGAATAGATGCTGGGCATCTGCCAATTAGTGCAAAGGGTATGAGGGAATAAATGAATCAGTGGACAAGTAAAAGACAAAACTTTTGATCAGTAAGTTGAAATGTGAAAAAAATAAACATATGAGGAAAACAGAAACATGACAATGAAAATAAAATGGAAGATTTGATAGGGAGTGAAAGTCATTAATACCAAATTAATGTACCTCTGAAATTATTTCTGGACAGATGGAAATACAGCTGTAATTAAGCCATGATTTTGAGTTCCTTTTTGCATTGGATTTTTGATTGTTAGAGGCCTGAGTCCAGCAGCTAAATATTTGGGGCTGGAAGAAAATGAATAGAGCCATGTTCTGCAAATTTGTATCCTTGGTAACTATGGAGTTTAAAAAAAGAATTTGAAACCTTTCTTTCCTATTATGTGTTGTGTGCAGTACATGTTGCACCTCATTTTGTTCACTGGTTTGTTTCTATCCAGTGACTCACTTCAGAAGCTTTATTTTCTTCCTCTGCATCTTCTCAGTCCCTTTGGTGGATGGGAATACAAATGATTGTTTTTGCCTCTTCACAGATGCAGGATTCCTCCTGTGAAATGCCTTGGGACTGTTGACTGCTTTAAATGCAAATTGCCATTGGATGTTCCTAATGGCCTGTTTCCATGTTGTGATTACTGTGTGGCTGCTGACGACTTCTCAATCAGTCCTGCTGGAAAGTGTGTGGGCGTAAGGACCAGGCATGAGAAAAGGATCAGCTCCACCTGTGATACACTCCCACGCTCAAACCCACTGTTGCCTAATCTCCTGTATGAGGAACAGCAGCCCTGATGGAAGGCTGGACGCCTATTTAAAGCAGCAGCCCAAAATGTTCAGTAACTTCGGAGGAGGTGGAAAAATCAATGCAGAGTTTGGAACATTGTGAAAACTGCAGAGATTTTGATGCTAATGTAAGGAATGAGCAATCTTTACGATAGACTGCCATATTGTAATGGGGACGAAGAAGAAAACTCATTGGCTCATTTGAACACTGGTTCAGACTACATCTCACAATAAAATGCAGGCTGCAAAATACATACATGCCTTGTTTGTTCACATGAGACCTGAGGTATGTTGCCAAGGGAATGTTGATGTACTGTATGTTTCCGGTTCCAAGACCTGGTAACTTTCTCCAGATGTGTATCATGATGTTCTGCTACATCTGGGACACATAAGCAGATGCTTCCAGTGTTCACTTCGAGCTAATATAAGTTTTTGCACCAAATGAAGGGCAGCAATAGAATTGTGATGATAGCTTCATATCACTTCTCATACATTAAACTGAGCTGTTAACAAAAAAAAAGTTTCACATTCGTCAGCAAGAACTGAGGATCCTAAATTTTGATAACTGCAGATGCCACCAATGCACAATATTCCTGAACACACAATCACAATTGTGTAAAACAACAAAAGGAGGGCATTCAGCCCATCTTGTCTATACTGGTTCTGTTATCTAATGCCTATCTCTTGCCTTTTCCCAACATCTAAGCACACCATTATTATTGAAATAATCAGCCAATTCCCTCTTGAATGTCTGATTTTCTTAACCAGAGGTCACAGATAAGGATAGAGGTAGAGATAATGGGAACTGCAGATGCTGGAGAATCTGAGATAACAAAGTGTGGAGCTGGATGAACACAGCAGGCCAAGCAGCATCTTAGGAGCACAAAAGCTGGTGTTTCGGGCCTAGACCAAGTCTAGGCCCGAAACGTCAGCTTTTGTGTTCCTAAGATGCTGCTTGGCCTGCTGTGTTCATCCAGCTCCACACTTTATTAAGGATAGAGGTAGGCCATTTATGACTAAGATTAGGAGACATTTCTTCAGTCATTGTCACAGATAGTTGTTGAGATCAAAACATTGAATGTTTTCAATAAGGAGTTAGGTGTAGTTCTTAGGGCTAAAGGGATCAGTGGGTATAAGGTAAAAGCAGGAACAGGGTACTGAATTGGATGATCAACCACAATCACATTGAAAGGCACAGCAGGCACTACTCCTGTTCTATGTTTCTGATTGAATCTGCCTCCAACACATTTCCAGGCAGCGCATTCCATATGCGGACTATTCGTTTTGGGAAAAAGTTTTTCTCACATCACACTTGCTTCATTTGCATAGCACTTTAAATGTGTGCCCTCTTGTTCATTTGGCTTATACAGGCAGGAACAACTTCATCCTTGATAATGGGAACTGCAGATGCTGGAGAATCCAAGATAATAAAATGTGAGGCTGGATGAACACAGCAGGCCCAGCAGCATCTCAGGAGCACAAAAGCTGACGTTTCGGGCCTACACCCTTCATCAGAGAGGGGGATGGGGTGAGGGTTCTGGAATAAATAGGGAGAGAGGGGGAGGCGGACCGAAGATGGAGAGAAAAGAAGATAGGTGGAGAGAGTATAGGTGGGGAGGTAGGGAGGGGATAGGTCAGTCCAGGGAAGACGGACAGGTCAAGCAGGTGGGATGAGGTTAGTCGGTAGGAGATGGGGGTGCGGCTTGGGGTGGGAGGAAGGGATGGGTGAGAGGAAGAACAGGTTAGGGAGGCAGAGACAGGTTGGACTGGTTTTGGGATGCACTGGGGGGAGGGGAAGAGCTGGGCTGGTTGTGTGGTGCAGTGGCGGGAGGGGACGAACTGGGCTGGTTTAGGGATGCGGTGAGGGAAGGGGAGATTTTGAAGCTGGTGAAGTCCACATTGATACCATTAGGCTGCAGGGTTCCCAAGCGGAATATGAGTTGCTGTTCCTGCAACCTTCGGGTGGCATCATTGTGGCACTGCAGGAGGCCCATGATGGACATGTCATCTAAAGAATGGGAGGGGGAGTGGAAATGGTTTGCGACTGGGAAGTGCAGTTGTTTGTTGCGAACCGAGCGGAGGTGTTCTGCAAAGCGCTCCCCAAGCCTCCGTTTGGTTTCCCCAATGTAGAGGAAGCCACACCGGGTACAGTGGATGCAGTATACCACATTGGCAGATGTGCAGGTGAACCTCTGCTTGATGTGGAATGTCATCTTGGAGCCTGAGATAGGGGTGAGGGAGGAGGTGTGGGGGCAAGTGTAGCATTTCCTGCGGTTGCAGGGGAAGGTGCCGGGTGTGGTGGGGTTGGAGGGCAGTGTGGAGCGAGCAAGGGAGTCACAGAGAGAGTGGTCTCTCCGGAAAGCAGACAGGGGTGGGGATGGAAAAATGTCTTGGGTGGTGGGGTCAGATTGTAGATGGCGGAAGTGTCGGAGGATGATGCGTTGTATCCGGAGGTTGGTGGGGTGGTGTGTGAGAACGAGGGAGATCCTCTTTGGGCGGTTGTGGCGGGGGCGGGGTGTGAGGGATGTGTTGCGGGAAATGCGGGAGACGCGGTCAAGGGCGTTCTCGAACACTGTGGGGGGAAAGTTGCGGTCCTTGAAGAACTTGGACATCTGGGATGTGCGGGAGTGGAATGCCTTATCGTGGGAGAAGATGCAGCGGAGGCGGACGAATTGGGAATAGGGGATAGAATTTTTGCAAGAGGGTGGTTGGGAGGAGGTGTATTCTAGGTAGCTGTGGGAGTCGATGGGCTTGAATCCTATCTATTCTGTCCAGACCAGTTCTGATTTTGAAAACTTCCTCTTAGTCTGCTTCACTTCAAGGATAACAGTCCCAATTTCTTCAACCAATCCTTCAAACGACACCTGAAACCATTCTTTTAAAAGTCACACCTTTCCTATAATGTGATGTCCATAACTGTGCTGAATACTAAAGGTGAGGTCAAAAAAGTATCTAAACAAATGTCTAACACAATGAAGTAGCTGATGTAAAATTGTTGATACGTTTAGGATCATATCACAAAGAAAGAAGAACAAAGAACAATGTAGCACAGGAACAGGTCCTTTGGCCCAAAATCTGCATCTTTCTAAAGAAAAAAACTTTTTGTCTGCATGTATAATCATTTGTATATATAACAAACAACAGGGGTCCCAGCACTGATCCCTGCAGAATACCACTGGTCACAGATTTCCAGTCAGAAAAATAACCATCCACCACTACTCTGTCTTCTATGGCCAAGCTAGTTCTGTGTTCATCTTACCAGCTCACTGCAGATCCCATGCAACTTCACCTTCTGCAACAAACTGCCATGAGGGATCTTGTCAAAGGCCTTACTAAAGCCCACATAGATGACATCCACCACACTGTCCTCAATCATCTTTGCCACTCCCTCAAAAAACTCAGTCAAGTTTGTGAGACACATCCTCCCCTGACCAAAGCCATGCTGCATGTCCTAATAAGTTTATATTTTTTAAAATGTGAGTAAATCCTGTACCTAAGAATCTTCGCCAATAATTTCCCTACCACTGACTTTAGGCTCACCAGTCTGTAATTTCATGGATTATCCATGTTGCACTTCTTAAGCAAAGGAACAACATTGACTATTCCCCAGTCATCTGGGACCACAACTGCATTTCCAAAGAAGGATCACTGGACTTGCTTTAACTATTAACCCTGCTTTCTCTCCACAGATGCTGCTAGGTCTATTGAGTATCTCCAGTAATTTCTGTTTTTGTTCCACTCTCACATTGTCAGACTCCTGCTCCAAATGTAATGAGGCACATTGAATGAAATTCCAGTATGACATTTTCCTAAAGACAGAATCCTGCCTAGTTCTGTGAGCTTCAGCTACTTTTTCCTGGTATCAGAACTGGTGGAAGATATCTCTCATATAATATGTGTAGCCATTGTCCATTTGCCATATTTTATTACTTAACCAACATTGCTTTCAATATCCATTATCAAGTGAGACACAGGACAGGAACATTCTTTGGACCAAGACTGTCTTTGGGTTCTAAATCCACCACCCCAGGGGAAAAGCCCCTGGCCTTGAATTTGATGTGGTTTGGCAGCCAATTAATGGGCACAGGGAAGTCACAGGTACACAAGTACAGTAAGTTTAAACAGATAGCATCAGCCAATAGTTGACTAGCACTGTGCTGAAGGCTTTGCCAGGGACTGATAGCAGTGCTATGACCCTCCAATCATTGCTGTTCCTGAAGTTTCCTTTTTTGACAGCTTAACAATTGCTTCTTGTCTCCTGAATGACATCCACCACAATTCAGATCTTACCGAACAGGCCCATGTTCTACACTGTAATGGTGTTTTGTAGAGGACAGTACAGCATCTCAGGCTATCATGTATTGTATTAGCATCTTCAAAGCACATGAATATCTTCAAAGCTTTACACCGTGTCTCCAGCTACTGTGTTAAGACTAAACTACAAGGAGAAGCAATAGAAGCATTGCAAAACCACACACTATCCCCATTCCTTTCCCAAATAAGAACTGAAAGAGCTGACAGTACTGGAAGTCAGAAACCAAACAGAAATTGCTGGAAGAGCTCAGCAGGTTTGACATCATCTGTGAAGGAAAATCACAGTTAATGTTTCAGGTTCCATTGACCCTTCTTCAGTTGGATGGTATCTATGAAGATGTTAGGGCAGGGGGATTGGGTAAGGAATAAATGATAGGCGGAGTTAGAGCCCAAAGAGAGAGAAGAAAAGTTGGACTGACAAAGGAGTGGATAACAATCAGCTTGTGAGAATTCCTAGCCTCTGACTTGCTTTAATTATCACTGTATTTTTCTGGCTAGTCCGGTTCACTGCCTGATGAATGGTAATCTCCACAATGATGATAGTACAGAATTCAGTGATAGTAATGCCAACGAATGTCAAGGGATGATGGTTAGATTCTCTTTTGATGGAGATGGTCATTGTGTGACACGAATGTTACTTTGTCGTGGTAGAGGCTGCGAGTTTAGAAGTTGCTGTCAAAGGAGTCATAGAATCATACAGCATGGAAACAGACCCTTCAGTCCAACCAGTCCATGCCAAACATAATCCCAGACTAAACGTGTGCCACCTGCCTTCTCCTGGCACATATCTCTCCAACCTTTCCTACTCATATTCCCATCCAAATGTTTTTTACATGTTTTAATTGTACTTGTATCCACCACTTCATCAGGAAGTTCATTCCACAAGCGAACCACCTTCTGTGTAAAAAATTTGCCTTTTATGTCTATGCTCCTGGAGTCCCAGTCAATATTGGCGAAGTTACAATAACCAAAAACCAACAACCCTGTTGTATTTACATCCCTCCATGAACTGGGTGCATATCAGTTCCTCCATCTCCCACTAGCTATTGGGAGGTTGATATTATAACCCCATCATAGTGATTGCACCTTTCTTTTTACAAATTTGAACCACATTGCCTTGCTGGATGAATCCTCCAAGATGCAATTCCCTGCCACTGAAAGTAGTCGGGGCCAAAACATTGAATGTTTTCAGGAAGGAGTTAGACATAGTTCTTTGGTCTAAAGGAGTCAAAGGGTATGGGGTGGAAGGGGGAATAGGATAATGAGTTAGAGGCATGATCATAGTGAGTGGTCTTGTGCTGTTGCAGTACAGATGGAGCACAGTGTTACCAGTACATATTGGTGGTGAAGGGAGTGCATGTTGAAGGTGATGGATGGAGTGCTAATCTTGGAATTACTGCACAGAAGCCAAGAGATTTGTCACACAGAGGAAGAGCATTGTGCCTGAGATGGCTCTTTTCTTCGATCCTGAAAAATTTTGAACGTTCTGAAGCTGATCCATAACTTGTGAACTCCAACAGATGGGCACAGGGTTAATAGAAAACAAGTCAGTGCTCAGTCAGCTGCATCTATCACAACGAATCACTGGCTAGATTTGACTGTGGATCATATCCTTGTCTTGTTAGATTACATAATGTTGAATGAATGGACCTGAGCTGCACACACAAATGCACAAAGCCACCATTGTACTACAGCTGCACCTGCTCCTGCAGACACCTTTTTTCTGTTTACCCTGAAGGAGAGCAACATCATTTCCTCCTGTCACCATCCAGAAACAAAACAAAACGAAAATGACACAGGAGCCTGGCTGTTTCTGAGGAAGCCCAGTACAAGGGAAGGGCAATGGTTGAAATAGGATTTTTTTCTCAAATGCATCTGAACTTGGAGATGGGTTGGGGTAAAAGAAAGAGTTGTACAGAAAGCAAATAAAGACATGGGGCATTTTTTCTAAACTGTCAGCTCCGCTCACTCTGTGTGGTGGAGTCAGCCCAGGAAATTTGTTCATAGATTAGACTCAAGACAATGAGGAATTGTTTTAAAATGAACCCTTCTTTGGACTTACTGGCATCTCATCTTGAGGCTCAATAGGACAATTAATATGATGTTTCCACCTGTCAGCAAATAAACTGACACCAAATCAAACATTACAGAACAAAGAATATAATTAATGGACAATGCAATATGCCATTAAAAAGAGGTAGGTTCCTTTAAAATAGGAAGTTGGCTTAACTCTGCTTTTCTGTCAATTAATTAAATGCTGCATAGGATCGCCTTTTGCAATGGGTAAATTAAATCATTTCGTGATTCATTTTTAAAAAATCAAGACTTCTCTCAAAATGGTTATTTCCAGATTCTGGTCTAGACTGTAGAAAAAGAAACCTTCTTGCAGTTTTCATGAAGAATTATTCAAATATTGTGTAAATATTTGTAAAACAAAGTAGTGTCAGCCATAATTTAATGCCGCCTTCTTTATGTTACAATGTTACATCCTACCTTCGGAAGTTCATTCCACATGCGAACCAAACGGAAACTTCTGTACCAGTCCTAGCATTATTAACACCTTAGACTGTGCTCTAGATACCCAGAGGCAAGACATGACTTTTTTGAATCATGGATCTTTGTGGAAATGTTAAATGCCGGTTGCAAGAGCCCGACATCTGTACCATTCTCACAGTATACTTTTCTAATTTTTGCTTGGTTTGTGTCAAAATAAGTTTCCAATGCAAGAGAATCAAGTTTACACATCTGCCTTTTAGTAACCATTAAGATCATCCATAACATCCTCCTGCACTGTCATCCCATTGGATCATCTCCTATGTACGTTGGCGGCACGGTGGCTCAGTGGTGAGCACTGCTGCCTCACAGCACCAGGGACCCAGGTTCATTTCCACCCTCAGACAACTATCTGTGTGGAGTTTACACATTCTCCCCATGTCTACGAGGGTTTCCTCCCACAGTCCAACGATATGCAGGCTAGGTGGATTGGCCATGCTAAATTGCCCATAGTGTTCAGGGATGTGTAGATTAGGTGGGTCATAGTGGGGTGGGTTTGGGTGGGATGCTTTGAGGTTTGATGTGGACTTGTTGGGCCGAAGGTCCTGTTTCCACACAGTAGTGATTCTATGATCTGTGATACCTGTGCATCCTCCTATACTCTCATTCAATTGAACTGTCTATTACTTGTATATCCTCCTGTACTGTCATCCTATTGGACCATCTCTTTCTTGTTCACTTTCCACTACTCTCATCCCATTGGACTGCCTCTTACCTGTACATCCTTTTATATTCTCAGCCCATTGGACCATCTTCCAACTGTACATTCTCCGGGATTCTCAAATATAAACAGAAATTGCTGGAAAAGCTTAGCAGGTTTGGCAGCATCTGCAGAGAGAAATCGGAGTTAATGTTTCAGGTCTGGTGACCCTTCCTCAGAACTCTTCTTCTTTTGGTTTTTGTCTGGTATTCTCATCCTATTGGACCATCTCTTACTTGTTCACATTCCTGTACTCTCAGCACACTGGACCAATTCTTTCCTTCTCTCTAGTTTCCTTCTCCTTGCAGTTTCTTTGACTGAGTTATTAGATGAGAACAAGGGCAACAAGGAAAACAGTGCATGACTTCATGATACAGGAGCCCATTCATATTGGGAGAGCGGAAGTGGATAGCAACAAGAGCCTACATACTGAGAGGGATAAATACTGTTCTCTACAGATACAACCAGGAGTTCTGAAGCTCGTTTTGTCTGCCCACTGCTAAGGTAGAAGTCATCTCCTCATGACTCGGGTGGGCCATGGGAATGTGATGAATTTATTCGTTGTGATCTATGAAATAACACAGACAAAACTAGAAATAGCATTTGGCAGGGGCAGGTTAAAGAAGAAAAGCAGAACCTGAAAAGTAATAATGTCTGAACTGGGTCCTGAGATGTGCAAAATCTATTGGGACCAATAGATAATTAGATCAATAGTAGATCAATAAATTTGAGGGTTAAACATGTGGCTGAAGGAGCGGTATATGAGGTAGGCATTTTGCTCCATGAGTCACTGTCTCCTGTTGTGGAAACCGAGGGAACTGTTTCATTGGGAGGGGCTCAACTTAAATCAACTGGGACAAACTTGCTGGGATATCAAACAGCTAGCATACTCAACAGGATCTAAACTCAGAAAGGTAAGATTGGGAAGATTCGGGAAAGAATAAATAACAAACAAAGAGGAAAGCAGCGCTGGACATATTAGAAAGAAGCAACTGGGAAAGGCAGAACTAGTTTGAAAGTGCAATACTTAGGTGATAATGATCTCAGTGACTGTACATTCTTGAATTCGGCTTCCAGCTTTGTAAAGTCAGTTTGTGAAGCCAATGTAATCAAATCAAACTCAATGAGTTTTCCACTGCCTGGAGTTCTGACCAGCCCAGTTAAAACTGGGTCAATGTCCACGTGACATCACTGGATTCCTGATTAAAATTTACACAAGGCAGTCCCCTTCTCAATCAGCAGCAGAAGAAAAGAATGGACAAAAGGACTGGCCAACCATGTTGCAGCTATGTAAAACTGTTGTTAGGCTGCATTTAGAAACCTGAGTGCAGTTTTGGTCACCACACTGCCAGAAGGATGTGGAAGCTTTGGAGAGAGTACAGAGAAGGTTCATCAGGATATTGCCTGGTCTCCAGGGCATTGACTATGAGGAAAGGTTAAAAAGACTAGGATTATTTTCACTGGAAAGATGGCAGCTGAGAGGAGACCTGATAGAGATCTACAAAATTATGACAGGCATAGATAAGGTGGATAGTTAGAAGCTTTTATTGAGGGTCGAGGTTTCAATTACAAGGGGGCGCAGGTTCAAGGTCAGAGGGGGAAAGTCTAAGGGAGATGGGTGAGGGACGTTTTTCATGCAGAGAGTGGTAGCGGTCTGGAATGCACTACCAGAAGAGATGTTGGACGTGGACGCAAATTTAAGAGGCACCTGGATGGGTACATGAATAGGGATGGAATGGAGTGATACAGATTGATAAGTGGCCAGTTTGTTTTTGGATTAATTGGGCATGATGGTCAGCACAGTCTTGGAGGGCCGAAGAGCCTGTTCCTGTGCTGTACTTTTTCATTTGTTCAAGTTTCCTGTGAGAACTGAATGATCATTCTAACTTTCTGAATTTCACTATTCACTTTGGTGGCCTCAATCTACAGGTTGGATTAAAATTATGGCCTGAACGTGAGAACGTGTTACTTCAGGCAATAGTTGTTGATAAATGCTATTACAGATCAATAATTAAATGATTCTGTAAATATCTGTCCTTCCTGAAGTTAACTGGGATACTAGAGAGATTAGAGAAGCTTAGATTGTTGTTAAGAGTAGGGGATGTTAAGGGACTATTTACTAAAGAAAATTAACTTAAGGGGCAGCTTTTAAAACTGAGAACCTTAGCTGGCAGTTCAGTAAGGAAAGAAAGGAGCATTTACATTTATGTAGTGCCTTTCATGATCTCACAACATCCCAATGCACTATACTACTCACCAAGTGGTTTTGTCATGTAGTGACTCTTAGAATATAAAAAGTGCAGCAACCAATTTTCATACAGCAAGCTCCCACAAAACAATATGATACGAACAAAATAATCTATTTTTGACATTAACCGGAAAACAATAATTTCGGGTAATTGACAAAAGACCCAGAAGCAACATGAGGAGAAATCATTTCACTCATTAATTTGTTATGATCTGACATGTATTAGTTGACAGGGATATTAAAGTGGTTCAAAAGTAGCTTTTAAAAGAGATTTGGCTAAGTATTTGAAAAGGGAATTAAAAACACCCTGGGGAAGAATAGGGAGTGGGATCATTGCTTGGATTTAGGGTATGTTGTTTTCAGAATTAAAGTGGGATTCAATTTTATTCCAATCACTGTTACATATTACTTTAGGAAACTGTCACAAGGACAATTCGTTTTTTTCACAAGATGTGGCATCACAGGCTAAGCCAGCATTTACTGCCCATCCCTAACTGCCTTTGAAAATGTGGTGGCATATACAGCTCTGCTTGAAAGGAGGTTCCAATATTTTGACTTAGTAAGAGTGAAGGCGATATAGTTCCAATTTTTGTAACTCAGAGGCCAACTTGCAGATGGGTGATGTTCTGGGTCCAAGCCATCGTTGCCAATCTATTTGGTCCAGTATCTACGAAGATTAAAGTCACCCACAATTACACATCACGCTAATAAACCTGAAAAATTTCTAGTTAATTCTCTGTCCAATGGGCCAATTATAATTAGAGGGCCTATAAACTGCTCTCCCTTGTTATTCCTAATCTGCACCCAAACAGATTGTACTTTCTGATATTCTAAGCCAATGTCCATTATCATCCTATTCTGCCTGTCTTATAAAATGTTGCTTTGAAGTAACTGGTGGAAGGATGAGAGGGGAGTTGAAGAGCAACTTTTTCAATGCAGATATTAGTCCAGAACTAACTATGCCACACAATGTAAAAATCTATTCAATTTGCAGTTTCATAACTGATGCACCAACAAATGGGAAATGGGTTTAGGCTTGAGTGCTCTTTTTCAGCTAGTATAGGTGTTCATCAGTGAAAGGTGTTCTTCTTGGTTCTACATTTCTTTGTGCTTTTCTTCCTCTCTCACTGTTTGAAATAAAGTTTGCCAATGTTAGCCTAGCAAAAATGCTATCAGAATAAAAGTTTTGAAATTCATTCTTCCAATTTTACTTCAAATTAGTTTTAAACAAAATGCATACTGCTGTGCACTGAGGAGATGTATTCGCAGAATCTTGTTGATGCTTTGTGAGAAATTCAAGGCATTTAACTTGTGCAGTCTGTGATGCCTTCAAAATGAAAGATAGGTAGTAACCAACAAGTTAGTAACCCTTCAACAATCCAGGGTTAAAGTAAAGGCTGATACTGAGTTATTTGCCCCAGTTCTTGAAAGATTGATGATTAAAATAAGGTTTGTTTCAGATATAGGAATCAATAGGCGTTAGTCTGCTCGAATGACCTCTGACTGTGTTGGGGTCCTGCTGGAATGGTCACAATACAATCCAATATGCTAGGTGAGGCTGCTAGATGTCATTTCTGGAATCCTCTTGTAAAGAAAAGCTTTGAGGCCCCAACAAGCCCAGGAACATTAGAAATGGGTCACTTCTGTGTCTGGAGTCACACAACCATAGAGGTCTAATGCTTAAGGAGACCATTCAGCCCATAGTGTCTGCGCTGGCTCTTCAAATGAACATTATCACCTAATGCCAATTTCCTGCTTTATCCCCATGCATTTTCATATTATTTTTCTACAAGTGATCATCCATTGCCCTCTTGAATGAGTCCCTCTGCCCTGGATTTCCTTCATGCCTCAGTTATGGGCTGCTGCAGATAAACCTGGCCCCTCTAGGAGATGTAGACACTGTCCGACCTAGGTTGGGGTAGGAACATGAAAATGAGTGGCACCAGCTGAAATAATTCAAAAGTAATTCTCTGGATTAGGATTTACAGGCCCTTGAGGAATACTTCATCACCTGTCTTGGGGGAGCTGAAACTGAGTGCATCCAGCAGCTCCTCTTCAGCTGGTGTTTCCAAACTCACTGATGCCTCCAATTTGTCAACAACTTGCACATTCATCCGTTCCCTTTGACACATGAACTCGATGGGTGTTCATACGCCTGAAAATTGTACTGGTTTTGCTGGATTTGTCACTGCTTCGGATCTGAGGAGTTGAGAATGGTTCTAAACACTGAGCAAACGTAATTGAATATCCCCAATGTTGACCTTATGATGGAGGGCATAAAGCATCTGGGCCTAGGGTACCACCCTGAGGAACTCCTGCAGTGATGGCTTGAGACTGAGTCTGACCTCCAACAAGCTATCTTTCTTTGGGTTAGGTGTAATTCCAACCAGTGGAGGGTTTTCCCAGGATTCTATTTGGATCTGCAAACCCTTTGACTTGTTTCCATGCTGTAGATACAGAAGTTGTGAACATACCCTGGTGGATACTGGGTAACATTCAGGCAATCACAATCTCTACGTCCCACATATGTTCTTATGATCTCACCTCTACTTCTCTGTCTATCACCGATAACCCTAATTTGATTTGATTCAATTCATTGTAAATGCCTAAGTACAGTGAAAAGTTTTGTTTTGCATGCAGTACAGACAGATCATAGCAAACAACGGCATGTATTTTTCTGAAGAAGGGTCCCGACCGAAACGGCAACTTTTCTGCTCCTCTGATGCTGCCTGGCCTGCTGTGTTCCTCCAGCTCCGCACTGTGTTGTCTCAAATAGATCATAGGGTGTTTAGACAGTGCAAGGCATAAAAGGTTACAGCAGCACAGGAGATGCACAAAGCTAGATCAACATTAGCAAGACCAACTTTAGTTGAAGATTTTTGAACCTTTGACTCCTTTGTCCATCAAGAGTCTAGTTACTCAGCTTTAAAACTATTTACTAGTTCCAATATTTCCTCTCCTCTCTAAGAAGGAGAACTCCACAGAATAATGAGCATCTTATAGAGAAAAAAATTCTTTATGGCTTTCTAAAATGGGAGAGCCCTTGTTTCTCACACAAATAATTGTTGGAGAAACTCAGCAGGTCTGGCTGCATCTGTGGAGAGAGAAACAAGAGTTAATGTTTTGAGTTTGATATGATTCTAATTTTAAACTCTGTTCCCTTGTTCTAGTCACTCTCATAAGGAAAAAACATCCTGTCAGCATCCACCCTGAACAGTTCGATGTCAAATCTGGGCTAATATGGAAAAGTACACTCCTGACAGGCCAGGATTACCAGCAAGCCAAGCAAACAGGTTTTATTTTCCACCTGACAGAAAAAAGGTGAATGGCCTGAATAACTGAGACTATAACGTGTTCTAGACTTCCTCTACAGGAGCCGCAGACCTAGCTCCACATGCCAGAATATCTCATTAATAGGAGTGAAGGTTCTGTGTGCCCCACGAGTTGTTTTTTATTTTTTTTTGGAATTCACGCTATGTCATAGCCTCATAGTCAGTCTACCACTTTATTCGCCTGTACAAGAATGTCTGCAAAATTGAAGAGCCATGTCTGGACTGCAATGCTTCATAAAGGTACAGTAACTTCATTGTTTAAATGCCAAATCTTATCTGGTGCTCAGCTTCATCAGGGGTGGTGCGGTGGCTCAGTGGTTAGCATTGCTGTCTCACAGCATGAGGGTCTGGGTTCGATTCCATCCTTGGGTGACTGTCTGTGTGGAGTCTGCACATTCTTCCCGGGTCTGTATGGGTTTCCTCCCACAGTCCAAAGGTGCGCTGGCTAGGTGGACTGGTCATACTAAATTGCCTGTAGTGTTGAGGGATATGTAGATTAGGTGGATTATGGAGGGATGGGTCTGGGTGGGATAGTCTGAAAGTTGCTGTGGATGTGTTGAGCCAATGGGCCTGTTTCCACACTGTAGGGATTCCATAAAATCAAGCAATTTATGTGCCAAAGTAAGAAGCAGGGGGATAGGATGCATTTAAGACCTCTGAACTGGATTTGCTTAGATTGTGACTACTCTGTACTTCAGTTTGACTTGCCCATCTTTATGCCATATCCATTGATACCTGAGCAAAAATCTAGCAACTCCAATCTTCAACATTGTTACGGCACCCACAGGCTTTGGGGAATCGAGAGTTGAGATTTGCATTGATGTGAAAAAGTGCTTCCAGATTTCATTCCTTAGTAAAATTTGTATGAAGCTATCAGAATCATGTTCACAAGTAGCTGTTAAATCGCTAAATCATTTTAAGACCTGCAACAGATTTCAAGAGAATGGGAGCCAAGTTTATCCATTGTAGTTTAATCCTTCATCCTGATACCATTCTATAGTGTATTCCTTCCAAGACCAAAGTATATTGCCTAAGGTTTGGTGCTCAAAATTGACAGCATTAGTCCAGGTGGGATCTGACTATGTCTTGATCTGTATAACCAAGTCATCACTTCATCACACCTAAATTCCCAAACCCTTTGAGAGGAACAATCACCAAAGCTCAGTCACATATACAAGCATTAGATATGGTACATAATAACCCTCAAGAATTCCTTCAAGTTTACCTGGATGATTAGTATTTGAGACTGTGAATAGAATATTCTGCAACCAAAGAAAATAGCTGGGCTGTCTACCAGAACAATGCCCCATATTTCTCCCATACAAAGCAAAAAATGTACATCCTGAGTGTTTGGCTAATTGCACAAATAGTACCGAAGGCTCACACATAGTTCTACATTGGCTAGGAAACAGAATAGTGTACTGTTGTGTGCTTTGCCAGTGTTAATCAATTTTAACTTTATAAATATTTTCAAAATACTTAAGAGGATTTACAGGAGTATATCTGTACCCACAGCAAGGAAACAAACCTGAAGGCAGCAAGATTGAAGTAAATGGGAATTATGGGAAAGCTCTCCACTGATTGGAGTCATGCCTGGCACATAGGAAGATGGTCGTGGTTGTGGGAAGTTAATCATCTCAGCTCCAGGACATCTCTGCAAGAGTTCCTCAGCTGCTTCAAAAATGACCTTCAGTCCGACATAAGGTCAGAAATTGGGATGACCGCACAGTGTTCAGCACCACTGGCGACTCTTCAGCTACTGAAGCAGATAATAGTCATCTCCAATGAGAGACTGTCTAACCCTACCTCGTTGACATTCAGTGATGATATCATTGCTGAAATTCCCACCATCAACATCCTGGGAGTCAAACAATTTAATTGATCCGACCAGATAAGCTGTGGCAGCAAGGCCAGGTCAGAGGTTGGGAATTCTTGGTGAATAGCTCACGTCCCAACACCCTGATGCTAAGGAGTTATACCTGATCTGAGATTGAAAATTTTTTGCCAATGTAAGCTGTAGTGATTGGAACGAATTCAGTAAAGTAGACTTAATGGAATATGAGTCCTTGACTGAGGCTGTTCATCTGGTCCAATCAGGGTGTCCTGGCTGACTGATAAGAACAGGAGTGTCGGACGTTCTTTTCACTCTGACGGCTGTCTCTGAGGGAGCTGGATCAGTGCCAAGGACTGTCCATGTGTAAATCATTGGGGACTTTGTGATGGGATACCAGCCTCTGTGGAGTTATTTCATAAACTATTTTGCAAGAATGACTGATCAGAGTGATTCCAGTGCACATGTCTCAGTGCAACTGTCTCAAAACAATTATGGCCTGATTGCAATTTGGACATTGTTAGGTAAAAAGAAGAATGAAGTTACATTTCTTTAGTCTCTGTCAAGACCTCTGCACATCCCAAAGTTCTTTACAATAAATTCATTATTTTTGATGTGAACTCATTGTAATGTTGGAAACACAGTAGCTGATTTTCACAGAGCATGATCCCAAACCAGCGTGGTGATAAATGGCCAGATGTCTGCTTCAGTGACATTCTTAAATGTTAGCCAAGGAGATCTTACCTGTTATTCAAAATACGCAAGATAGTTTATACCCACCTGAGGGAGCAGTTGTAGCCATTGATTACCATCTCACCTGAAGACAGTAAAACGTTTCAGTTGCCATGCCTATTGTAGCGATTGTAATGTGGTCAGCCAGGTCAACATCATAGCATATGAGTTTCCCTGATTGCCGCTGTTAATCTGGCAGCCCTGGTTGACATAGAAATGTCAAGTGTTAGGGATATTGATGCTCTGGTGCCTGATTCTCTATGAGACAATGTTGTAGTCAAGGAGTCTTCATTTGTAAATAAAGTGTGACTTGGTGACAGGATATCTGCCTCTGGGGTTGTTTCACCTATAATCAGTCCAGAATCTTCAGGGACTGACATACTCTTAGAAACTGTACATTAAGGGGTAGATAAGCTGGCTCAAACAGGTCAGCTGACCATTACCATTTCTGCATAGGCTGAGAAATATTTCAAGCTTCCAGGAAGATGTGAAGTAAATACAATGCAGAGTGACTCTCGTTTGAAAAGACAAGCCCAGCTAGAACCCATCTCTGGAACTTGTACCAAATCTAGGCACAGTATTCTAGAAGAAGGCTCACCAATGTTCTGTACAATCTTAACAGGAATTCCCAACTCCTCGACTCAAAAAACTGAGTAATGAAGGCAAGCATGCCAAACGCCTTCTAACCAGCCTGTCTATTTGTGGCGCAAACTTCAAAGATTTATTCACCTGCACCCCTAGGTCCCTTTGTTCTACGGAAATACCCGAGGCCCTGCCATTATTTGTATAAGCCCTACCCGAGTTTGTTGTACCAAAATGCATTTATCCAGACTAAACTCCATTTGCCATTTTTCAACCCATTGACCCAGGTGATCAAGATCCCTTTGTAAACTTAGCAAACATTCTTCACTAAATACTATGCCACTGATTTTGGTGTTGTGTCTTTCCTTCCTTCAGTCAAACAGTGGATTTTTACAACAACCCAATAAAGTCATGGTAACTTTTATAAACTTAACTCAAATTGTCAAATAGCCATGTTAGGGTTAATAGTCCAGCAACATAATTACCATAGCAATCATAACCCCTGGAATAATAGGTTGTTTTGGCAGAGGAAAGTGAAACTTGTCATGCCTGAACTATTGATGATAGCCATGATGTCTTCATTTTCCTTTATTCATTCATAGGATGTGGGCATCGCTATTAGGCAGCATTTATTGCCCATCCCAGAAGGCAGGTCAGAGTCAACCACATTGCTGTGGATCTGTAGTCACATGTAGGCCAGAGCAGATAAGGATGGCAGTTTCGTTCCCTGAAGGACATTAGTGAGTCAGATGGCTTTTTCTGACAATTGTCAATGGATTCGTGGTTTTCATCAGATTCTTAGTTCCAGATTTTTTAAATTGAATTCAAATTTCATTATCTGCCATGATGGGATTCAAATATGGAGTCCCCAAAATGTTATCTGGGTCTGTGGGTTATCAATACAACAATAATACCACTCGGCCATCAATTGCCTCATTTTATATCTCATACAATCAAAGGCCATGTGTTCCTTGCACTTAAGAAGAAAAAATGATGGCCATATAAGTGGGAGTTACAGGAATGGGAGATGGTAAAGGATTTATTGAAAACAAGTGAAATAAACGCAAATGTGGGGAAATGGCTGAGGATATTGATGGCTGCTGATGTGTGAGAGGATCTTAAATCAACAGTTGTAAAGTGATTTGCAGATAAGTCCTCTTGAAGAGATTGATATGAAAGGGAACGGCCATGGTTGGAAGAAAGAATGTTAGTGGCCTTGCGTGTGATTGAGCCCATGGTAATAGAAGGTGTATGATGAATAGGAAGAGAGTGAGGTACCTGTGAACATGGCAAATTTATATGTCTGGAAAGAAGATCAGGGACTTTTGAATGGTCCCACAACAGGCACCAGGAATTTCCATTCCAAACTGAATCTCATTATCGAAATGGCAATGTCCATTAAACACACTCGGATAAGATGTGGAACATTGTATTCGATGGTCGGTGCCTTTTGACCTCACATCCTGCCTGTAATATGCATACATCAATGAGTATATGAATTTGATTCTAGCCCTGGTCATCAACTGGCTTTTATTAATCATTTTATCAAATATACAGTTCCGTGCAGCTGAATTTTGGATGTGCCATAAAGGGGTCAATAGGTCAGTTCTGAAGAAGGGTCACTAGACCTGAAACATTAACTCTGTTTTCACTTCACAGATGCTGCTGAGATTTTCTAGCAATTTCTTTTTCTGTTTCAGAACTCCGCATCCACAGTTACATGAGAACTAGAAGCAGGAGTAGGCCATCCGACCCCTCGAGCCTGCCCTGCCATTTAATAAGATCATGGCTGATCTTTCTGAGATTCAGCTCCACTTACTCACCCGCTCACCATAACCCTTAATTCCTTTACTGTTCAAAAATTTATCTAGCCTTGCCTTAAAAACATTCAGCGAGGTAGCTTCAACCACTTCACTGGGCAGGGCATTCCACAGATTCACAACCCTTTGGGTGAAGAAGTTCATCCTGACCTCAGTCCTACGTCTGCTTCCCTTTATTTTGAGGCAATGCCCTCTAGTCTTAGTTTCAGCTCATAGCGGAAACAACCTCCCTGCCTCCACCTTATCTATTCCCTTCATAATCTTATATGTTTCTATAAGACCTCCCCTCATTCTTCTGAATGCCAATGAGTATAATCCCAATTTACTCAGTCCGTCCTCATAATCCAACCCTCTCAACTCTGGAATCAACTGAGTGAATCTCCTCTGCACCCCCTCCAGTGCTAGTATGTCTCCTCAAATGAGGAGATTAAACCTGCACACGGTACTCCAGGTGTGGCCTCACCAGGGCCCTTTCCAGCTGCAGCATGGCCTCCCTGTTTTTCAACTCCATCCCTCTAGCAATGGCAGACAAAATTCCAATTGCCTTTTCAATCACCTGCTGCACCTGCAATCCTACTTTTAGTGATTCATGTACAAGGACACCCAAATCCCTCTGCACAGCAGCATGCTGCAATTTTATTACCATTTAAAACATAGTCCATTTTGCTGTTATTCCGACCAAACTGGATGACCTCACACTTATCAACATTGTACTCCATCTGCCAGACTTTTGCCCACTTTGACTATCTATACCCCTCTGCAGACTTTCAGTGTCTTTTGCACTCTTTGCTCTACCACTCACCTTAGTGTCATCTGCAAATTTTGACACACCACACTTAGTCCCCAACTCCAAATCATCTATGTAAATTGTAAACAATTGCGATCCCAACACTGATCCCTGAGGTACACCACTAGCCACTGACTGCCAACCAGAAAAATACCCATTTACCTTTACTCTTTGCTTTCTACTGGTCAACCAATCCTCTATCCATGCCAATACATTACCCTTAATACTGTAGAACTTTATCTTATGTAGTAGCCTTTGGTGTGGCACCTTGTCAAATACCTTCTGGAAATCCAGATACACCACATCCACAGGTTCCCCTTTGTCCACCATACAAGTAATGTCCTCATAGAATTCCACCAAATTAGTTAAACATGACCTACCCTTCATGAACCCATGCTGGGTGTTCCCAATGAGACAATTTATATCCACATGCCTTGCTATTTCTTCCTTAATGATAGATTCAATCATTCTCCCCACTAATGAAGTTAAGGTAACTGGTCTATAGTTACCTGCCTTTTGACTACTTCCTTTTTTAAACAGTGGTGACACATTGGCTGTTTTCCAATCTGTGGGAACCACCCCAGAATTCAGTGAATTTTGGTAAATAATTACTCGTCCATTTGCTATTCCCCCCATCACCTCCTTTAGTACCCTGGGATGCATTTCATCAGGGCCAGGAGACCTGTCTACCTTTAGCCCCATTAGCTTGCCCAGCACTGCCTCCTTAGTGATAGTGATAGTTTCTATAACCTTCTTGTTATTAGTTTTCAGCATGTTATTTGTGTCTTTCACAGTGATGACCGACACAAAATAACTGTTTAATGCCTCTGCTATTTCCTCATTCCCCGTTATTGAATTGGCCTTCTCATCCTCTAAAGGACCAATGTTTACCGTTGTCATGTTTTTACGACTTACATATTTATGGAAACTTTTGCTGCTTGTTTTTATATTCTGAGCTCGTTTATTCTCATAATCTATCTTACCTTTCTTTATTGTATCAGAGATAATGGGAACTGCAGATGCTGGAGAATCCAAGATAACAAAGTGTGGAGCTGGATGAACACAGCAGGCCAAGCAGCATCTCAGGAGTGCAAAAGCTGACGTTTCAGGCCTAGCGATCTCTGATGAAGGGTCTAGGCCCGAAATGTCAGCTTTTGTGCTCCTGAGATGCTGCTTGGCCTGCTGTGTTCATCCAGCTTCACTCTTTGTTATTTTTTTTAATAACTTTTTTTGCGGCTTTCTGTTGACCTTTAACGATTTCCCAGTCGACTCGTTTCCCACTACTCTTTGCTTTTTTGTATGTGTTTTTTTCAATCTGATACTTTCCTTTATTTCCTTAGACATTCATGGCTGGCTTCCTCTTTTCCTACAGTTCTTCCTTATCACTGGAATATACTTCTGCTGACCACAGTGAAAAATCGTTTTGAAAGCCATCCACTGTTCCTCAATTGACCCACCATAAAGCTTTTGCTCCCTTCTACCTTAGCTAACTCCTCCCTCATTCCATCATAGTCTCCTTTGTAAAAGCAAAGGACATTGGTACTGGATTTAACCTTCTCACGCTTTATCTGTATTTTAAGTTCAACCTTACAGTGATCGCTCCTTCTGAGAGGATCCCTAACTGTGAGATCATTAATTATTCCTGTCTCATTAAAAAGGACTAGATCTAGGATAAGACCATATGACATAGGAGTGGAAGTAAGACCATTCGGCCCATCAAGTCCACTCTGCCATTTAAATCATGGCTGATGGGCATTTCAACTCCACTTCCCTGCACTCTCCCCGTAGCCCTTGATTCCTTGTGAGATCAAGAATTTGTCGATCTCTGCCTTGAAGGCATCTAACTTCCCGGCCTCCACTGCACTCTGTGGCAATGAATTCCACAAGCCCATAGCTTGCTCCCTCGTAGGTTCCATTACATATTGTTCAAAGAAATTATTGCGGATGCATTCTTTGAACCCCTGCTCAAGGCTGCCATGACAGACCTGGTTTGACTAATCAATATGTAGATTAAAATCCCCCATGATAATTGCTGTACCATTTTTACATGCATTAGCTATTCTAAGTTTATTGCCCACCCCCCACAATGTCATTATTTTGGTGGCCTATAGACCACACCTACCAGTGACTTCTTCTCCCTGCTATTCCTAATTTGCACCCAAATGGATTCAACGTTTTGTTCAGTAGAACCCATATCATCTCTCACTACTGCCCTGGTATCATCCTTAAAAATCAGAGTGACACCACCTCCCTTAACTTCCTGTCTGTCCTTCCGAACAGTTTGGTACCCCTGGATATTTAACTCCTAGTCATGACCATCCTGTAACCATGTCTCTGTAATGGCCACTAAATCATACCCATTTGCCATGATTTGCGCCGTCAACTCATCCACCTTGTTTCAAATGCTCCGAGATTTCAGATACAGTCCCCTTTTGCCAGTTTTTGCACCTTCTTTTTGGGTCCTATTACCTCCATTGCTAACAGCTCTTTGCTCTTAAACAGGTATTGACTCATAAACTTTTTTTAAATTCATTCATTCCGTGGATGAGGGTGCTGCTGGTTCAGCAGCATTTATTGCCCATCCCTAATTACCAAGAGCTAACTACATTGTTGTGGATCTGGAGTCACATGTGGGCCAGACCAGGTAAGGATGGCAGGATTCCCTAAAGGACTTAGTGGACCAGTTGGGTTTTTCCAACAATTGACAATGGATTCACAGTCATCATTTGACTCTTCATTCCAGATATTTTTTGAATTCGAATGTGCCATGGTGGGATTCAAACCCAGGTCCCCAGGATATTATCTAGGTCTCCAAGTTTTCAGTCCAGCAATAATGCCACTAGGCCATTGCCTCCCCATATTTGTACACACACAGGACCTCACATCTGACCTGGTCTGGGATTCACAAAGCCTTTCACTCTATCTTCAATATGACAGGTGGGCACTTCTGGTACTTAGTGAGTTCTTGAACTCTTCCAACAATATGAGGGTTCGGACCTTTAAAACGAGGGCCTGAAAAATGGGCACAGCATTTAATTTCTGGACCTAACAGTTTATAAAATTACCAAAAAAACAAGGCTGTGTTCCAACCATGCAGTAGATGATTTACGGCCACTGTTCATGTTTTATAATAGTTTTATAATAGTATTGTAAATATGTTTTACAATCAATTACTGTACTGTGTAGTGTAAGTGGGCCAAATAGACTGAGTGTCTGCACAGCCTTTTCTCATGGGACAACTTCTTTTTCCATAATTACGTCCTCGCTAATATTTTGCAAATAAAAAATAAGGACATTGACATTTACTATTTTGACACTAGTTACAAGATAACACACCACCCAAAGTTTTCGACAACAGACTGATACACTGAATGATTTAGATCAATTCATCACCGTATTTGTATTGCCTTGTGACATTTTCTGGAGAGTTATTTGCTGTTTGTATATTAGGCAGGTTAGTCCTACTCTTCCAGAGGGAAACTATGCTCACAGGGAGCTCAGGTAAAGGATCAAAAGCCAAATTAAAGCCCTCACGCAATGACCCATGGAGAGGTGCAGCACTGGGTCAGTACATGTGTAGCACATGGTGAGACAGTTAACAATACAGCCCAAGCAAAACACAAGATGAAGAAGCACCCTGTAGCGTGCATTGTTTGCATTATTCACTCAGTTACACCTCAAGAGGGCACAGGTTCAAGGTCAGATATGGAAAATTTAAGGGACATGTGTGAGGAAAGATTTTCACGCAGAGAGTGGTAGCAGCCTGCAACGCACTGCCAAAAAAGGTGGTGGAAGCAGGCATATTAAAGAGGTACGTACGTGAATAGGGAGGGAATAGAGGAATACGGATCGAAAAATGGCAGGTATGTTTATTAGATTAATTAAGGCATGATGGTCAACACAGGCTTGGAGGGCCGAAGGGTTTTTTCCTCTGCTGTGCTTTTTCATTTATTCATTTGTTCAAGAGAAAATCATCAAATTTTGGAACATAAAGGAGACTATTTGATCCATGCTGTCTGTATTGTCTGTCCACTGCAGAAGTTCAAACTTTCCTACCACCCCGACTTGTTTCATCAGTTTTGTATCTTACTTTTTTATCCAAGCTCAAAACAAGCATCGCTCTCCCCCTCAATGGTGCAGAGCAATCTGTACTACTAAACTATCTGTGGAAGGAAAATGTCCTCTAATCTGCCCCCTCACTTATTTAGAGATCAGTTTAGATCCACCCTGCTCTCAACCTTAACCCCAGGAAATAATTACTGTTGATTGTTTCAACTGAAGCCTTTAGGTTTCTCTGTGCAACGGAAATATTATCAGTCTCTTCTCCGGTTTTACAAAGGAAACAAAGGATAAAGGGACACCAGGTTGAAAATGGACCAGAATGCAGAAATCATTATATTGAATTCTTACATTTTTCTGCTTTTTTAAAATTCTCATGATGGCTGGCAACTACTTGTGAATTGTGAGTTAGGCAAGCAACGTCGCATGGGGTATTAGGTTATTGCCTGACACAAGTGAAAGCAATAGCCTCAGTGCATTATGAAATATTACTTCTGTAAGTCTCACATTAAATATGTTTTTTAACTCTTGGTATGAAGCAGTTGTTCACAGAGAAACCTTTAAAATAAAGGGTCCCAATTTGGCCGTGAACACTAAATCATTTACAAGCTCCAAAATTATTCATTCTCGATCAATCTGGTCGTGTACAATTGCTTCTTGTTTTCTTTATCTCTGACCGATGAAAGATTGTTCCTGTATGCAAATTCCAGGGTTCAGTTTTTTCGCTAAAACTAAAACAATTCAGAGAGAGCTCCCCGAGCCCACAGCAAGCACGTGTGAATACTGGCAGAAGTCCAATGCATGCTCCTTAGACTAAGAACCCTTATCTTGGATGAACCTCCCCATACATCTTCATCTGACAACCCCGGTCTCCTTCGCTACGTGAAGTCCAATAAAAACAATGAGGAGACTAATAAAAATGAATCAGCCTGCTTGTTTTCTCAAGAGCTTACAGAGGTTTGGTTTGGCTTAGTGACAAAAACTTTAGACAGAAAACTTTTAAGCACAGTTACTCTTTCTCACAGGCTGAGAGAAGATAATTAGAAATTCTGCAGAACACTGCAGAAAATGTAAAAATCAAAGTGCCAGCTAACATTGCGAAATGAATTTACAGAACAATTTTAAACAATATTCCGCTTGAATGTTTTGTGAATAAGTAATATGGCTTTCACGTTATAAAAACCAATTGCTGCTGTACATAAAACTCTAAAATATAGAAAAGTCATTGACAAGAAGCTCAGCCACTAACGCCCCTAATCTTTCAGCTTGCTAACCTAGTGCATTAAAAGTGTTTCACATATCTCCTAATTTGCTTGCCACTTGCTTGATGGTTGTCAATCTTACTGATGATTATCACCATCCGCATAAAACAGCACGATAGCCTGGTGGTTATGTTATTCAAATAGCCTACCCCAAGTTTGCGAACTATGATCCCATCATAGAAATTGCACTTGTAAAGTCTGATAATCTATGGAGATAACGCTAGAATACAATTGTGGAAGCCATTGTTAAAAGTTCAATTCACCTTCTATTATTCTTCAATATCAGGATGCGTTTGATCCATGGGCAGCTAATCATAGAATCCCTGCAGTGTGGAAGCAGGCCATTCAGCCCATCCAGTCGACACCAACCCTCCAAACAGCATCCCACCCAGATTCACCCCCATACCTTATCCCTGTAGCCCAGCATTTCCCATGATTAACCCATCTAGCCTGCACATCCCTGGACACTGTGGACAATTTAGCATGGCCAATCCACCTAACCTGCACATCTTGGAAGGAAACCAGAGCACTTAGAGGAAACCCATGCAGACACAGGGAGACTGTGCAAATTCCACACAGACAGTTGCCCTAAGGTGGAACTGAACCCAGGGCCCTGGCACTGAGAGACAGCAGTGCTAACCCACTGAGCCACTTTGGAGGAGGGGGCAATGTATTGCAAATGTGTCCTTTTTTACACTGAATCTTCAGCTGGAAACAAAGTGTAATGGAGTCCAACATTTCTAAGTGGAATCACCTCTAGTACCAGCATTGTTACTTTGAAGAGTCCCAAAAATTTAGGACGATGAAGAAGGACTCCTGATTGATAATAATGCTATGTGGCATCAGCTTGCAGGTTTGCAATTTGACAGAACAGACACGAACAGACTCATAAAATGCAACTCCCAACATGCTGGGAGAAATTTCCAGAATCCCACATAATAAGAATGAAATTTGTTTTACTCAGTCACTGTATCACTGTATTTCCCGCCTAACTGTGTCTTTCACAAACAAACAATTACAAGTAAAATGAGTTCAATATTCCACTTATTTTAATGCTTTAAACAAAACTATTCAGCAACATTACAACAACTTTAAAATGGCAATCTGCACAAGTTATGGCAAGGGCCTACATGTCAATATCATCATTAACCTCATAGAAATTTCTGCTGGAAATAGTAACCAGGTCAGGCAGCATCTTGGGAAAGAAATGGAGTTAATGTTTCAGGTCGATGAAAATCTGTTATCAGTTCTGAAACATCTTTAGGACACCGTGGTAACACATAATATTTCCAGTGGAGATACCAATTGTAAAGAGTTCACTGTTCATCTATTGACACCTTATTTGAGTTTTCACACATGGGCAACGTTTCAAGTCACAGGGTTTATGAAAGAAAGCTTTTGAAAGATCAGTGGATCTTCTATTCATGTAGCAGCTTTCACAGCCACAAGATATCTCAAAGTGCTTTGCAGTCACGGTTGTTTTTGAAGTGTAGTCACTGTTATAATGTGGATAGTGCATTTGCCCAAAGATCCCACCATCAGCAGTGGTGGGCCACCTGTTTGCTGAGTGAAACTAGGAGAAACTTCTCTGCTCTTCTTTGGACAGTCCCTTGGGTTCTTTTGTACTCACCTGAAAGGGGTAGACAAGCTTCGGTTTAATATTTGACACAGAAGACAGCACTTCTGATAGTGCAGCACTCCATCACTAAAGTACCGGCCCAGTCAATGTGCACAAATCTCTGGACTGAGATTACAAGCCTGTTAGCTCAGGGTCAAGGGTGAGACCCACTGAGGCTCTTGTGTCACTAGTAAAAGGAGCAGGACAGTCCCAAATCACAGGCTATTCACTAAAAGTCATGGAGAAGCCCCATTTGTTGCTGCTGGATTTAGACTGAATGAAATCTTTTTGCCTATAACTAAACAGTGACACCAAATGGCTTTGTAGTGTATTACAAGTTGTGATTTGATCGTTACTGATACTTCAAAAGATACTACAAATTTATTAATATTATAAAATTAAGGAATAGACTAGAGGAACATCAACATTATCATCACAGTTAGCAGACGATGTTAAACATGGTTGCATAAGAACATGTTGGGCTTTTTTTCTGCCAAATGCTCAAAGCTAACAGAGAAAAAATAAATTAGATGATCTCACTGGGTCTTGCACTTATCTGTAGGATTAATCGGACTGTTTTGGATTTCAGGCCACATCTGTTGAACCATCAGCTATTCTATTAATGATTCTCTCAATTGCTTCACCCACAACCTGGGGAGCACTCCAGAAACAGCTGTGGACGTTTCTCTGTTTCTGGCAGCCTCGCATGTAGCAGCATGCAAAGCCATGCTTTTTGTAATATGGTAACCTTTACTGCTCTTTGCAGTAACACATCAATAATTTTCACTGAAGCGGTGCTGACATTAAACGACTCCACAGAAGAGGGCAATAGGTGAGCTGTAAGTCTAGACCAAAGATACTCTATAAGTGTGTCATTGTAAAATGATCAGACTTTTATGGGCTGTTTTTGAATACGTGTCATGAAAAGCCCCAGCTTAAATGAAAAGCAGAGCGTAGAGGTGGTCTCACTGCAGACAGTGCCTTGCCTAATAATTATTTATTGATTAGCGATGCGATTGTTAACATCCTAATCAAATCAATTAATGTATGCATGCAATTTAGGAGGTGGGCAACTCAATGGCTACTGAACTGCTCTTTTCTGACTGGGTCCAAATGTTTGAATGTAACGTGAGTGATTTTGGTCTTAATGCAATAGAATGAACAACCAAAACGCTCTGCATCTCAGACGTACATATATGCATACACATCCCTCTCACAACTTTTAACACCGACCAACAGTAATTATGTGAGGCAGTGTGGCTCAATAGGTGACATAACTTCCTCCGAACCAGACGCTTTGGTTCAAGACTGTAGTGATTGAAACAAGGGTCAAGTGAACCTGGGCTAATCGAGGAGCCCTGGCTGACAGATATAAACAGGATATTAGCATTGCTCATTCCGAGCTTTGCTTGTTACTGGTTCACTGGCTACATGGGAGATTTTCCTCAAAACATATCTAAACAGGACATCCAGATAGATTCCTCATCCTAGGGGCTGGCTGTGAGCTGGCTGCTCACAGTCCATGAACCCTGCACATATAAATAAAGGGTAACTTGGTGACAGGATACCATTCCCCATGCAGCGATTTCAAAGTCCCTCTCCAGGAACTGACAGCTAAGCCAGGTGCATTCAGATCACTACCAAACAGACTGAGCACCAACTTGCAAATCTTTCTGACATAGGCCAATGACCAGCAGTGAGAGCAGGAGAGATTCCTGATCAGCTGTGTGATGAAAAGAAAATCGCAGCCTCCTCCATCACCATTGATAGCCCTGGACTACAACATTCATGTAAAAGTGCATGTTGGTACAGCTATTCAGACTCATTGGTGATCAGTTGGCTGGGCAGTCAGTTTGCATCAAATTGGTGCCAAGTGCAAAGAATTCCAACTCAGCTCTGGTTGGGATGGATTCAGGACCTGCCTCCTCCTCCTATTCATGATAGAAATCATGGCACTGTGGATCACACCAGCCTTTAGGTAGAGAGCTGAAGAAGAGTGCCAAGTATAATGTTAGGCATAAAGATGACTGTGTGTTAAATAGAAGCCAATTCAGAACAGTCTACAATCTGGAGGGTCTCCCAAGGTGAACTGCAAGTCATACAGTCATAGAGTCATGCAATCCCTAGATGTGGAAGAAAGCCATTCGGCCCATCTGTGTTTCTGGTAAAAATGTTAATCTAAGCAGCTGAAAGGCACCAAACAAACCTGGTCTATCCCAGTCAGGGAGACTAACATTTCACTGCCAGAATGAAGGAAAGCCACATCCTCATACAGACACTGACCGGTACCAAAGGAATAGAGAATGACATTTTCACGGACTAGAAAAGATGCAGAAATTAGGAAGGCAAATATAATATTGTTTTTTATTGCAAGTGGATTGGAACAAGTAACTAGAATAAGTACATTTTCTGACAGTTGTATAGAGCTTTGGAATGCTGTTATTTCAAAGCACTTGTATTGAAACAGCAGAGGCTAATTTGATTGGCTCCTGGGATGACAGGATTGTCCTATGATGACAGACTGAGCATATCGGGCCTTTACTTCCTGCAGTTTAAAAGAATGGAAGCTGATCTCAGTCAAACATGTAAGATTTCAAAGGGAGTTGGCAGGCTAGGTAGGCACTATAGGGCGGATTCCCTTTCTTGAGGAACCTAAAACATGGGGACACATTATCAAGCCTCTTAATCATCTTAGAAGTTTAAATAAGGTAATCACTCATCATTCTAAACTCCAATGAGTACAAACCAACCTACTTAATCTGCAATCAAAAGAAAATCATCTATACCCTAAATCAATCTTATGAATTTTCTCTGGACTGCCTCCAATGCCGGGAAACCTTTTCTTAAATAAGAGGACCAAAACTGTTAAATAATATTCCAGCTGTGGGCTGACTAGTGCCTTGTCTAGCTTTATCAAGATCTTCCTACCTATATACCTCATTCCCTTTGATATAAATGCCACCAATTCATTCGTCTTTGTTTTACTTGCTGAGCTTCGATGCTAGTTTGTTCTGATTCATGCACAAGGGCCCACAATCCTTCTGTGCTGCACATTTCTGCAGTCTTCCCCCATTTAAATCATGTTCAACTCTCCTATTCTTCCTGTCAAAGTGTATAACCCCACATTCTTCTACCTCATATTCCACCTGCCAAGTTTTAGCACTCACTTAACCTCTCCTGTAGACTATTGACATCTTCTTTACTGTTTGCCTTTTCACTTATTTTTGTGTCTTCTGCAAACTTGGTTATAGTACTTTCCCTTTCCTCAACTGAGTCGT
This sequence comes from Stegostoma tigrinum, assembly GCF_030684315.1. Lineage (NCBI taxonomy): Eukaryota > Metazoa > Chordata > Chondrichthyes > Orectolobiformes > Stegostomatidae > Stegostoma > Stegostoma tigrinum. Next base: position 163,940,046 of record NC_081354.1, read on the forward strand.
TAACACATATTATAAATAATAGTGGTCCCAGTATTGATCCATTAGAACAAAGAACAAAGAAAATTACAGCACAGGAACACGCCCTTTGGCCCTCCAAGCCTGTGCCAATCCAGCTCCTCAACCTAAACCTGTTGCCTATTTTTCAAGGATCTGTTTCCTCTGCTCCCTGCCCATTCATCTATCTGTCTAGCTGCATCTTAAAAGACGCTATCATGCCCACCTCTACCACCTCCACTGGCAACACATTCCAGGCACCCACCACCCTCTGCGTAAAGACCTCCCCACGCATATCTCCCTTAAACTTTTGCCCTCTCACCTTGAACTCATGACCCCTAGTAACTGAGTCCCCCACTCTGGAAAAAGTTTCTTGCTATCCACCCTGTCTTTACCTCTCATGATTTTGTAGACCTCAATCAGATCCCCCTTCAATCTCCATCTTCCTAGTGTAAATACTCTTAATCTTCTCAACCTCTCTTCATAGCTAGTGCCCTCTTTACCAGGCAACATCCTGGTGAACATCCCCTGTACCATCTCCAAAGCATCCACATCCTTTGGTAATGTGGCGACCAGAACTGTACACAGTACTCCAAATGTGGTCGAACCAAAGTCCTATACAACTGCAACATGACCAGCCAACTCTTGTACTCAATACCCAGTCCGATGAATGAAAGTTACAGTGAATTAAAGTTACATGAATGATTAGTTACATGTTGCAACCCTGATACTGCTACTTTATCCCAACTCTTTATCTTCTAATAGTTAGTCAATCTTCTATTCATGCTAAAATGTTAGATCCTAATGTCATGGCTCTGTAAGTAACCTTATGTGCAGTACATTATCGAATGCTTGTGTAAATCCAAATATATTATATTTACTAGTTCCCCTTTATCTATCCTGTTTTCTACCTCTAAGAACTGGAATAGATTTGTTAGTATGATTTTCCTTTGATGAAGCCATGATGAAGCTCTGTGTGATTTTATTATGCCTAATATTCTGTTATTACACATTGCATTGTACTTAATAGACATCTTCCAAAAAAATTAACATTACCAGTCTATTTTGGAGTCACTCATGGACAGGTGATTCATTTCTGCTACATCCTCCAGATGATGACTGACATATCCGGTGTTAAGTAGCACAAGGAATGTGGGTCTGTGTCTTTCCTGGTGTGAGTGGACATGTGAGGGTGTATACAAGCATAAGAAACAGGAGCAGCAGGAGATCATACAACCTTGAGCCTGCCCTGCTATTCAATAGTGTCAAAGCTGATCTCTGACTCAACTTCACTTTCTCACCCATTTCCTGTATTCCTTGAATCCCCAGAGAGACCAAAACCTTATCTCAGCTTTAAATGTACTCAGCAAGAGAGCATCTACCAACATTTAAAGTAGTGTTCCAAAGTTCATGACAGTGAAGAAATTTCTCCTCATCTCAGCCTTACTCAATCAAATCCTTGTGAGAGCGTCTAGGACCACGGAGCATAATCTCAGAGTCAGAGTCACACAATTGAGATCGCGATGAGGAGGAATTTGTGAAATTCTTCACCGCAGAGGTTTGTCAAGGCTGAATTGTTAAGTTTATTCAAGGTTGAGGTAAGGAGAACTAAGAACTATGAGGGAAAGGCAGGAAAGTGGAGTTGACAATCATCAGATCAGCCATGATCTCAGAAATTGGCAGTGCAAACTTGATGGGCTGAATGGCCTACTTCTGTTGCTATGTCTTCTGGTTTTAAAGATAGAAGCAAAAGCATAATACTGCCTGCTTGCCTCCTGATAAAGGATTAGTCTATGGATCAGGGGCTGAGAACTGAAAAGAACAAAATAAACAGGATTCTGACCAGGTGAAATATTATAAATTAAAATGAAAACTGATATAGTATTTGATTTATTACTGGAGCCATGATCTCTCACAAAAGCATGTTGTTTGATGTATTTAGCAAACTCTGATTTAAATCAATTGAAGTTTAATGAAAATTTTCAAAAGATTCTTCCCATAAGTAGTCTCAACTGTGCTTCAATTGTGCTCGATGCTTAAGATCAAAGTTCTGTCTGAAGTTAAATCTCATCTGATGTTTTGATATCCTGCTAATTTGGGAAAGCTATCGATCAAATATGTATGGGATTCTTTTCCCACGTTTTTTAAACAATTGTAGAAGACTGAATAAATATGTATTGTTCCAAGGATAAGAAATGCAATTCCAGCAATGGAAAACTGGAAGATGTTTTTCACACTGAACTGTAATCTACTTTATTGCGCTATTTAACAAGTTTTGTTAAGGGATAACATGTTTGCCTGAGACATTACCAAGAGAGGGATGGATAAGGGATAAAAACAGCTTTGAACGTTAAACTTGTGTTTGAAGTCTAGGCTCAGTTATGAGCTAAAATCTATCAGTAAACAAAGGTTATGCAGCTGATCTCAGCCTGCAAGTCTGACTAAGTCTGGTCCCATTTCAATAGCAACCTAAACTTTTGGGTATATACCAAGTGCAGTTAGAGGGCAAAGTAATTATGGTTAATGCTAGTTAACTATCAATCTATTGCAAAGAATAGTTTGGAGATTGAGATACAGGAAATTGTATGTTTCGACTCTCATTATTGCAGCTTGCTGAATGTGGAAATGAACTGTGTAGAAGTTGGCGAAAACATTTCCAACTTTACAGCAATCACATTACTTTTCGAGCAATGCTACTGCTATGTAGTAAAACACGTTGAGACAATGTGTAAGACACAATATAAAATGCATGTCTTTCATGCTAATTTTGTAACAAGGTTAAATTGAAAACTGAGAGAGCATCATTTAAAAATGAATACTGAGAGTGAGTGACGTGTACCTGAAAATGAAACCCCAGTGAAATAACATGTGTTTGGCGGTATTTTGTCCCTGAAAACTATTTCACCAGAGTTAACATGGGCCTCTGGGAGATGTTAACCACTGACTCATTTGTCCAGTGTGTTACTGAAGCAGTCTTTGCTGTTCTCAGCCGAACCAGCAGATTCATCACCTTGCGCTGGTATACTTCTTGAGGCTATGGCAGAGAATCCCTCTTATTCATCCTGGTTTACCTTGAGAGGATGCAGAGGGTTAAGTAACAAGAACAGTTTGCATTATCTTCCATTGAATATAAAATTTTGAAGTGTGATAGCATCAAGACTTTCAAAATATTAATAGAATTTAATAGGACGGATGTAGAAAAGCTACTTCATCTGGTGGAGAAACCAACAAGAAGAGGTGAAATGTTTAAATTACAATTGGGCCATTTGGCAGAAAAGTTAGAAAACAAATGTTTTTCTTCTAAAAAGGTGATAGAGTTTTCGAAGGCTCTCTCCAGAAGGTTGTGGTCACAAGGACAACTGGATTGGTCAGGGCTGGCATCAATAGACTTTGTTCAGTGAGGATATTATGGAATATAGATGATGGTAGGAGAATGGAGCTAAGGTGCAGCTCAGTCATGACCTAATTGAAAGGAGTGTGGTTCCAAATGCCCCTGCATATCCCATCAGCTGATTGAAAACGAACTGAGGACGAACAGCCAGTATTGTTGATCTCCCCGCTGAAAGGAAAGATAAGTTAAATTTAGTGATGCATTCTGAACTGAAGATAATCACAAAAGCTGTCGATTACAGTTCAAGGCAATTGGGAATCAAAAATACTGGTACTGTTGAATGAAAGCATTCTCTAACTATGAGTGGAGATTAAGTGTGCAAGCTGTCTGGGGAGACAAAGCATCCTTTGTTGTGAAAGTGTTTTTATTTAAAGGCAGCATTAAGTCGGTGCATTTGTGTTTACCCATATGGATGGCAAGTATGGACTTGACTAATTTAGCTTTGATAGAAATATGAAGATTGAATGTGAGTATCTTTTATATTCTGCTAATGCAGGAGATTTTGGGAAATGTTTCAGAAACTGTCAAGGCCAGCAATCAGCGTAAGCTAAACATTTAGTTAGAGCAAAACAAATTTTACATCATGGAATAACCAGCTCCATTTATTGACATTTGTTTTTAAATTGTTTGGCATTAACTGCTAATGTTGCTACAACAATATTGTCACATTTTGTTTTCTGTGACGGACTGGTGAATACAGTAGGTTATAGGATGCAGTAAGTCTAGTGACTGTAATACTGAATTAGTAAGTCGTGAGAGTTTTAACATGACAAGTTGTGAAATTTAATTTATAGGTTGGAGACCAAATTTAATCATAGAAACTTCTAGATTTTTATGAGAAATCTAATTGATTCATTAACCTGCTCTTGCGAAAGAAACAAGATGATGTGGCTTTGAGCTTTCTATCCTCCCTGTTCTCCACAATCTCTTTGCATGTTCTGACATCTTACCATCCTCACTCAACACTTTCCTGCTTTTTGCAGCTTGATTGCTCCATCCCCATTTTATTCCACATCATTTGCAGTTAGTTAGACAACTATCATCTCTATCAACATCTTGTTTATCTATCCCTACAATGCAAGAATCTATCCTTACACTCTGACCCCTCACAAGCCCTATCTTCTCTAACATCTTAATATTGTTGATTTTCAAAATCATTGACAGGCTGAAGAATAGTTTTAATCTCTATGCTAACACAACACTGGTTTGCCAGTTCCTTGAATCTCTAATCCTCCTACAGGCCTTTATGTTGTCAGACTCAATGTCTGACATCAAGTTTAGATCAGCCACATTTTCCTCCAGTTGAGTGCAATGAAAATGAAGCTTTTATCTTCAGACCCCATCACAAACATTGCCCTTGGTCTCAATTCTCTGTCCCTTGGTAGCTGCCTCAAACTAAATGATACGGTTGGCAGAATCTCAGCATCCTACACCACCCCAAGTTCAGATCTTGACTCCTCCATCAACTACTGAACTGCCATCCCCCATGACTTATCACCACCAGACTCAAGTATTGTAATGCTCTCTTCGCCAACCTTTTCTTTGATAAATTTGTAGGATGTACCTAGGCTAGCATTATTGCCGTTTGAGGTGGTAGTGATCTTTCTTGAATGACTGCAGTTCATTTGCTGTAGGTATTCCCACAATGTTGTTAGGGAGAGAGTTCCAGGATTTTGACTCAGTGACAGTGAAAGAATGGCAATATATTTCCTAGTCAGGATGGAAAGTGGTTTCAAGAGGAAATTGCAGGTGATGGTGTTCCCATGTATCTGCTGCCCTTGCCTCTCTAGATGGTGATGGTCTAAGGGGCCTTGATGAATTTCTGCAGAGTGTCTTATAGACAGTACACCCGGCTGCTGCTGTGTGTTGCTGGAGAGGTACTGAATAATTATGGATTCAGTGCCAATCAAGTGGGTTGCTTTGGTGGAACTGTATTCATTCAGGCAAGTGAGGATTATTCCATCACACCACTGACTTGTGTCTTGTAGATTATAAACAGGCTTTGGGGAGTCAGAAGGCGAGTTACTCACTACAGAATTCCTAACCTCAGACCTGTCTTGTAGCCTCTGTATACATATGGCTAGCCCAGTCCAGTTTCTGGTCAATAGCTGTTCCCAGGATGTTGATATTGTGAAGTTCAGTGATAAAATGCCAGTGAATGCCAAGGGAATATGGTTGGATTTTCTCTTGATCGAGATGGACATTGCCCGACATATCTATGGCATGAACATTTCTTACAACTTAACAACCCAAATCTGGATATTTTTTAGGTCTGGGATATAGACTGCTTCAGTATATGATGAGTTGTAACTGGAGCATAGGAACATAAGAGTGGACCATTCCGTTCTTCTCAGAGATAATAGGAACTGCAGATGCTGGAGAATCTGAGATAGCAAGGTATGGAGCTGGATGAACACAGCAGGCCAAGCAGCATCTTAGGAGCAGATGAAGGGTCTAGGCCTGAAATGTTAGCTTTCCTGCTCCTAAGATGCTGCTTGGCCTGCTGTGTTCATCCAGTTCCACACCTTGTTCATTTTGTTCTTCTAATCTTTCCCACCACTGTGGCCAAACTCCTTTAACCTGCCTTCGGCCCATTTCCCTTAATAACATTGCTTAGCAATAATTTACCTGTCTCAGATTTAAAACTGATTATTGATCGAGCATCAATTACTGTTTGAGGAAGAGTGTTCGAAACACTTACCACTCTTTGTTTGTGTAAGTGCTTCCGAACATCTCTCCTGAACAGCCTGGCCCTAATTCTCAGACTATGCCCCTTGTTCTAAAATCCTCACCCAGTGGAAATAGTTTTTCTAACTTGTTGTTTCCTTTTAATATCTTGAAGGATTTATTTGTCACTATGTTTGCGGCTCTTAATGTCTTCAAGAACAAAGTGAAAAAGTTAAAAACAATCAGGAAACCAAGAGCAAAACGATTAAGTTTCTTTCCTTTCCTGTCTTTGAGACACAAATGTTTGATTATCACCTGATCAAAATGTTGTGATCTTCTGTCTCCTTCCAATGTCTAGACAATGAGGACAGGAGAGACGTGTTTCCCTGACAGAGGTCGATAATCAGCAGACGTGTGTAAGGACTAGAGACTTGTGTAAGGACTAGAGAAGAGCTGAGACGAACATATTTAACCAGAAGAGTGGTAGAAGTCTGAAACTCTCTGCCTGTAGAGACAGAGACCTCATCATCTTTAAAACATACTTGGATGTGCACATGATATGCTGTAACCTAAAGAGTGGAGAACGGAATTAGGCTGGAAAACACTTTTTCAGTCAGTACACACATGTTGAGACAAATGGCTTCCCCTGTGCCATCAAATGTCTTGTTTCTAATATCCTGCTTCATAAATGCAAGACACTGGGATAGGAACAGGGGGAGCATAGATACAAACTAGTAAAATCGTGGCTGATGTCGGTAACTATGTCCTCTTGTAAGTTGTGCGTCAGATTAAATTGGTATGTTGGGGAGAATACATGTTGCCAAAGCACTGGAAACATTCAGGAAAAATTATACATTGCAATGAAGGCTGCATATGAGACATCTTTTACACTCATCTAAGGAATAAAACATTGTAACAGAATCTCCTTAAAAATATTAAAAATATGAGAAATAAACATGACTAATTAGGTAGGACACGTGTAGATGTTAAAAATGTTTAAAGGTAAAGATTCATGTAGAAGACAGCATTGTAGCTGGCAGCAAAAGCCAGAAAGGTCCAGGGCTTGAAATATGGCAGAGGGAACATGGAGGTGACACACATATGCTATTCATTAACTACTCAGTAGACAGAACAAAAAAAGCATAAAAGTAATAAAAATTGTTTAAGCACTGCAAGGAATCCTGGAGAGTGAGATGACAACACCCCACCCCACCAGAATCGTGTTTGTGGTTGTCAATGTGATACCCCTATTCAAAAAGAGAGTGAAGCCAAAAGAGGGATTAGTCTAAGTGCATTTAAGGCAGAGAGAGATAAATTCCTGACATGTAACAGAATCAAAAGTTATGGGGAGAAGGCAGGAGAATGGAGTTAAGAAATATACCAGCCATAATCGAATGGCAGAGCAGAGTTGATGGACCAACTGGCCTAAGTCTGCCTCTATGTCTTATAGTTTTATGGTCTTATGAAGGCAGTCCAGAGAATGCTAACAAGGATGATCCCAGTATGGAGGAATTGTCTTATGAACAAAGGCCAAACAGGTTGGGACTTTACTCACTGGAGTTTAGAAGATTGAGAGGTGATCTTATTGAAACATATCAGATTGTTAAGGGGCTTGACACATAGAATGCTAAGATGATGTTGCCTCTCATGGGAGACTCTAGGACCAGAGAGCATTGTCTCAGAATAAACAGACACCAATTTATGACTGAGATGAGGAGGAATTTCTTCTTTAGGAGGGTTATGAGTCTTAGGAAATCCTTTCCACTCCCCACTGACAGCTGTGAGGGCAGAGTCCTTACACATTTTAAGGCTGAGATAGATAGATAGCTGATCAGTATGAAAAATCAAGGGTTAAGGGGAAAGAGCAGAAAAGTGGACATGAGAAACATTGGATCAGCCATGATCCTGTTGAATGGCAAGGCAGGCTGGAGGGCAGCTGTTCCTATTTCTCGTGGTCTCACTTAGGCATGAAGGTAAGATGTTAATGACAAAAGAACTCTGAAACCAGGTAGCTGATAAGAATTTGCAAACATCCTGATGACATGAATATCGGAGAAAACCACAATTTAGCAACACTCATAAGTATAGCAAAATGAAACATCTCCTGTACAGATCTATTTTTAACAAAGGATCCTTTTAAGACAGAAGGAATAAAGGAGAGATGGAATCTTCATATGAGAATGTAAAATACCATGACCAAATTAACTAGATAAAAGCTCAACTTTATTAAGAAATCTTTAGGAATAATGTTAAATGTGGTACATCATCACCTGGAAGTAGGGTAAGTAAAGATTTAGCAATTTGTAATGTAGGAGGGATCTGGCCAATATTAAAATACTGAAATATCAGAAGTATTAGGAACTCTCAGCTAATACTTTGCAGCAGGTATTTTCTCCCACTGTGTGAAGTTAGTTTATTCACTCAGAGCTTTCAATTAAAACTAAATTAAGAGTTGATGATGGGCATTCTATTCTTAGATATTATTAGATGTTCTAATCTTAGCTGTTCCTAGATATCCTTTACATCTTTAGAGATTCATGGATAGTTATGAATAACATCAAACTGGATTATTTTTGAGTTAGTATTACATCTTTTAATACAGCATTATACTTACCTCCTTTAAGTGTACTACCTGTTCATTTCTGTCCATAAAATTATAAACTTCTTGCACTATCTCATTTATTTTTTTCTGTGACAATTGAAAACTCTAATAAACTCTACACTGTACATGCTCCTTAAGTAGGGAAGTACATATTCTGGAGCAAGGAATGTTTTAAAAAATGGAGCTAGAGCTGAATTTGACCACACAGTCGTGAATGTGAAAGGAGTATAGTAAGGGGTTATGTACACAGCCTTGTGGGACATCAGTATTGAGGATTATTGTGCAGGAGGTGTTGACACCCGTCTCTGATTGTGGTCTGCGGGTCAGGAAATCGAGGATCCAGTTGCAGAGTGGTGAGCAGAGTCTTAGGTCTCAAAGTTTTGAGATGAGTTTTGTTGGAATTATGGTGTTGAAGGTGGAGCTAAAGTCAATAAGTAGGAGTCTAACCTAGTTGTACTTATTATTCAGATGTTCCAGGGATGAATGTAGGGCCAGGGAGATGGCATCAGCCACGGACCTATTGTGACAGTAGGTGAATTGCAGTGGGGAATCAGGCCATTCTTGGGGCTGGAGATGATGAGTGCCATTACCAACCTCTCGAAACACATCGTAACAATGAAATTCGTAACTACCTTTGATTTCAGGGAATAGGTACCTAAGTATGGGATGATTTCAATTTAATCAGACATAAATGACCAACACTACAAACTCAAGTTATATGCTTAATGGTAATGTAGAACCCAGGGCTACTCAGCGAATGCTGTCCATTTATAAAATTAGATCTAACGCTGGACATTTTGTTTTGCATTTTGAAAAGACAGGCTGCTTGAGTTCAGCATCGGTTATGCCTATTATGGACAGCTGTTTGATTTGGTCAGCCAATTGTAATATCTCAATACTGTCACCTTTTTTAAGCAAAAATCATCTTGTCTTGCAAAAGCTTAAATTTGTCTCTGACAAGCTACTTTTGCTTCATTCAAGTCCACACTGCATTGGTGTCAGTTGGATATGAATTACAGAAAGTACCCAAAGGCATGGAGTGTATCTGCCATAATCTTATTGTGCGGATTGAAAGTTTGAGTTTATAAAACTATCCACAAATATTGAACAACATTAGCAATGGAAAAGATTGTGATTTATGTTGCTTTTATCACTGAGGCGTCAGTGATAAATGTTTGATATGCTTGGAGCAAGCTGAATCGGCAAATTCCAGACAGTAATTCAAATAATGGTTGCTGGCCTGGATTTGTGCCATACTCGAAGAGCTATACAAATGCTTTGTATATAAACATCTCATAGTTTCATCGTAAATATTTTTGTCTTCTCACTGACTGATTAAATTGGATTTCATTGCTTAGCTTCTCACATTCACAGACCACACGCTCACAATCTCACAACACATACACTCACTTGCACAACACATACACACACTCACATAACACATGCTCATGCTCACAGAACACATGCACACACTCACATATCACAGGCTAATGCTCATGGATCACGTACACACACAACACATGTACACACTCATGTAACACATGTACACACCTTTCTTTCTAATTTATACTGAAGCCAAATGATGAAGCAGTAAGCCGAAAACCAATCATTTCTTTAATTCTAGATTTATTTACAGAATGCAACAGTAGAAAATTCTATCTCATCCTTAACCAATACTCAGTGTCCCAAATACCTTTATTTTGATATATCTTTATACATCATCTCTAAACATTTATTTTATTAAAATAAGCAACATATTACAAACACTGTCCACCAGAGATAATACATGAACACATACCTTTCCTTTGCATTTGTTAAAGCGAGAGGTGTTCAATCAAAATGGCGGTGGAAGGGGAGATAATGCATCCCAGCACCCAAAGTGGCCACGTAATATCTCTCTATATTCGACCATAAGACCATAAGACAAACAAGCAGAAATAAAGCATTCAATCGAGTCTGGTCTCCCATTATGTTTCTCAAACCCATTCTGCTGCCTTCTCCCACTAAACCTTGAACCCCCTATTAAACAATAAATTATCTATCTCTGTTTTTTGAAACACTCAATGACTTGGCCTCCAAAGCCCTCTTCAGCAATAAGTCCCACAGATTCACCATGGTCTGGCTGAAGAAATACCTACTCAGCTCAATTGTAAAGGGTTGTTTCTTCACTCTGAGGCTGTGCCATCAGGACAGAATCATTTAGAATGGGAAAACATCTTCTCAATGTACATTCTATCCAGGTCTCTCAGTTTTCTATAAGTTTCAATGCAATCTCCTTCACCTATCCAAACCCCGTCAAGTACAGTCCCAGAGTCCTCAATTACTCCTTATATGCCAAGGACTGCAACCTCAGGATGATTCTTATAAATATTATCTGGATCCCCTCCAGTGGGGAGGTGATGGCCTAGTGGTAATGTTACTGGGCTGTTAATCCAAAGACCCAGGTGAAGTTCAGGAGACCAGGGTTTGAATCCAGACACCACAGGTGGTGAAAGTTGAATTCTATTAAAAAAAAGTGGAATTAAGACTCTAATGATGACCATGAATCCATTGTCAATTGTCAGAAAAAGCCCATCTGTTTCTGAAGAAAGGTCACTCAAAATGTTAATTCTGTTTCTTCCATCACAGATGCTGCCAGACCTGCTGAGCTTTTCCAGCAATTTTGTTTTTGTTCCTGATTTACAGCAACCGCAGTTCTTTCAGTTTTCATCTGGTTCGCTAATGTCCTTTAGGGAAGGAAACTGTTATCCTTATCTGGCCTGGCCTACTTGTGACTCTAGACCCACAGTTGACTCTTAACTACCTTCTGGGCATTTAGGGATGGACAATAAATACTGCCTGGCCAGTGAGACTCACACCCTGTGAAGAAATAAAAGAAAATACCAGCTCATCTTTCCTTAGATACGGGGTCCAAGATGCCTCACAATATTCCAAATGCAATCTGACCAGAGCCTTATGCAGTCTCAGCAATACATAAGAACATAGAACAGTACAGCACAGTGCAGGCCCTTCAGCCCATGACGTTGTGCCGACCTATTATCCTACTAAGATCAAACTACCCTGCATACCCTACATTTTACTGTCCTCCATGTGCCTATTCAAGAGTCACTTGAAAGTTTTTAAAGTATCTGACTCCTCTATTACTGACGGCAGCACATTCCACATGCCCACCACTCTCTGTGTAAAGAACAAACCTCTGACATCTCCCCCACACCTTCCTGCAATCACCTTAAAATTATGCCCCCTCATAATAGTCATTTCTGTCCTGGGAAAAAGTCTCAGACTATCCACTCTCTCTATGCCTCTCATCATCTTGTACACCTCTATCAAGTCACCTCTCATTCTTCCTTCCTCCAATGAAGAAGGCCCCAGCTCCCACAATCTTTCCTCATAAGGCCTGCCCTCCAGTCCAGGCAGCATCCTGGTAAATCTCCTCTGCAGCCTCTCTAAAGCTTCCACAGACTTCCTACAATGAGGTGACCAGAACGGAACACAATATTCCAAATACATCTCTGCACTTATATTCTAGCCCCCTTGGAATTAATACTAACATTGCATTTGTCTTCTGAACTGACAATTGAACCTGCGCATTAGCTCTAAGAGAAACCTGACCTAGGACACCTTGTGCTTCAGATTTCTGAAGCCTTTCCCCATTTAGAAAGTAGACCATAACCCTATTCTTCCAACTCAAGTGCATAACCTCACATTTTCCCACACCATATTCTATCTGCCACTTCCTTGCCCATTCTCCCAGTCTATCCAAGTTGGTCTGCACCTCTTCAATACTAACTATCACTCCACCAATCTTTGTGTCATCTGCAAGCTAGTCGATAATGCCTTCAGTTCCTTTAATAAGATCATTAATGTACAATGTGAATAGTGTGGGCCTGACACTGACCCCCGCGGAACTCCAATAGTCACAGGCTACCATCATGAAAAACACCCTTTACCTCCAGTCTCTGCCCTCTTCCAGTCAGCCAACCTCTATCCTTTCCAGTACCTTGCCGTTCGCACCATGGGCTATGATCTTATTTAGCAGCCTCTTGTGTAGCACTTTGTCAAAGACCTTCTGGAAATCCACACAGAACACATCCACTGGCTCTCCTTTGTCTAACTTGCATGTCACTACCGCAGAAAATTCTAACGATTTATCAGGCATGACCACCCCTTGACAAAACTGTGCTGACTCCACCCTATTTTATCATGCCCTTCCACATACTCCACAATCTCATCCTTATAATAAACTCTAAAGTGTCACCAATGACCGAGGTCGGGCTGAAAGACCTAGAATTTCCGCCTTCTCTCTCTTTCTCTTCTAAAACAGACGTGTTACATTAGCTAAGATAATAAAATGTGAGGCTGGATGAACACAGCAGGCCAAGCAGCATCTCAGGAGCACAAAAGCTGGCATTTCGGGTGTAGACCCTTCATCACAGAGGGGTATGGGGAGAGGGTTCTGAAATAAATAGGGAGAGAGGGGGAGGCGGACCGAAGATGGATAGAGGAGAAGATTGGTGGAGAGGAGAGTATAGGTGGGGAGGTGAGGAGGGTATAGGTCAGTCCAGGGAGGACGGACAGGTCAAGGAGGCAGGATGAGGTTAGTAGGTGGGAAATGGAGATGCGGCTTGAGGTGGGAGGAGGGGATAGGTGAGAGGAAGAACAGGTTAGGGAGGAGGGGATGAGCTTGGCTGGTTTTCGGATGCGGTGGGGGAAGGGGAGAGTTTGAAGCTTGTGAAGTCCACATTGATACCATTGGGCTGCAGGGTTCCCAAGCGGAATATGAGTTGCTGTTCCTGCAACCTTCGGGTGGCATCATTGCAGCACTGCAGGAGGCCCAGGATGGACTTGTGGTCTGAGGAATGGGAGGGGGAGTTAAAATGGTTCGCGACTGGGAGGTGCAGTTGTTTGTTGCGAACCGAGCGGAGGTGTTCTGAAAAGCGGTCCCCAAGCCTCCGCTTGGTTTCCCCAATGTAGAGGTAGCCACGCCGGGTACAGTGGATACAGTATACCACATTAGCAGATGTGCAGGTGAACATCTGCTTAATATGGAAAGTCATCTTGGGGCCTGGGATGGCGGTGAGGGAGGAGGTGTTGGGGCAAGTGTAGCACTTCCTGCGGTTGCAGGGGAAGGTGCCGGGTATGGTGGGGTTGGAGGGGAGTGTGGAGCGGACAAGGGAGTCACGGAGAGAGTGGTCTCTCCGGAAAGCAGACAAGGGTGGGGATGGAAAAATGTCTTGGGTGGTGGGGTCGGATTGTAGATGGCGGAAGTGTCGGAGGATGATGTGTTGTATCCGGAGGTATATTCTTGATCGGTAGGGGAATCAAGGATTTTGTCGAAGGGCTTGAAAGTGGATGTGAGGAACATCTAATCAGCTGTAATTCCTATTAATTGACAGAGCAGGCTTGAGGGACTGAATGGCCATCTCCTGTTTCTAACTCGTATAGACTTGTTGGCTTAAAAGGAAAGATTTCACAAAGAGACTCGGTGGTCCAATAAAAGCGACTTCCTGTACCGCAGCTGAAATACTATGAAGACTTTTGTGTCCCTTACCTGAGGAATGATATACTGACATTGGAGGCAGTACAGAGAATGTTCACTCGGCTAATTCCAGGCATGGAGGGACTGTTTTACGATGAATCATTGATTAGATTGTGCCTGCACCTTTTGGAATGTAGAAGAAGAAACATTTAATCAGGAAGGGAATCAAGGGTTATGGGGAAATGGTAGGAAAATGGAGTTGAGGGTTATCAGGCCAGCCATGATCTCATTGGATGATGGAGCAGATTCAATGAGCTGAATGGCCGACTTCTGCTTCCACAGCTTATGGTCTTATTATAAAATGGTGTATTGAGTATGGAAACTTATTTCTTTTCTCAAACATTTTTTTTCAATTTGCTTTGAAATATTCTTTGTGTGTTGTAAAGCTTTGATTAAAAGAAAAGAGGAGAATCTCTGAAGAGCCTTTTTAAGATTAAGGATGGAGAGCTTCAGCTCTTTCATTGGACATGCAAGAGATTTTTTTCGACATATAAAAGGCAAGAGAAAGGCAAGTGTGGACATTGAACTGCTGGAAAATGAGGCTGGAGATTTAGCAATGGGGAATAAAGAAATAGCAGAGAAACAGAACAGATACCTTGCATCAGTCTTCACAGTGGAAGGTACCAGCAGTACACCAGAACTTTAAGATCCAGGTGGCAGAGTTGAGTGTAGTGGCCATCATTAAGGAGAAGGTAACAAAGTGTGAAGCTGGATGAACACAGCAGGCCAAGCAGCATCTCAGGAGCACAAAAGCTGACGTTTCAGGTCTAGACCCTTCATCAGAGAGCGGGATGTGCAGAGGGTTCTGAAATAAATAGAGAGAGAGGGGGAGACTGACTGAAGATGGATAGAGGAGAAGATAGGCGGAGAGGAGAGTATAGTTGGGGAGGTGGGGAGGGGATAGGTCAGTCTGGGCAGGACAGACAGGTCAAGGGATATATTGTAAGGCAATCACTCATTTAATGTCGTTGTCTCTTCTCTACATAGCAATTTTTTTACATCAGCAAGATCAATTTTTAACCTTTCTCTAGTCACACGTTTTGATGAATAAACATTATCTCACAGAGGAACAATTAGCTACATAACAATCGACAGGAAAGCTATTCTTATACTGGTCCTTGTAAAGAATACCCACTATAGTATAACTGACTCCCACAGCTACCTCAACTTTACAGCCTCACACTCTATTTCCTGTAAAGACTCTATTCCATTCTCCTAGTTCCTCCATCTCCATTGCATCCATTCTGATGAGGCCAACATTGACAATGGTACCTCCAAAATGTCCACCTTCTTCTTCAACTGAGGATTCACCAGCACCATTGATGACAAGGCCCTCAGCTAGGTCCAATTCATCTTCTGCACTTCATCCCTCACCCCCTCTCCTCCCTCCCACATCAACGATAGGGTCCCCCTTGTCCTCACCTACCATCCTACCAGTATCCACATCCAAAGGATCATTAGCTGCCATTTCTGCCACCTCCAGCAGGATGCTGCCAATATGCACATATTCCCATCCCCACTCTTGTCAGCCTTCTGCAGGACCAATTCCCTCTGGGACACCCTAGTCCACTCCTTCTTCACTTTCAACACACCCCCACAGCCCCATGGCACCTTCCCCTGCAACCACAGAATGTGTAACACCTGTCCATTTACTTCCTCCCTCCTCAGCATCCAAGGTCCGAAACACACCTTCCAGGTGAAGCAGTGCTTTACCTGCCCTTCACAAAATCTAGTCTGCTGTATTCTCTGCTCACAATGTGGTCTTCTATACAACGGGGAGATGAAGCAGACTGGGTGACCACTTCCCCGTCCTCAAAACAGACCTTGAGCTTCCAGTCACCTGCCACTTCAACACACTGCCTTGTTCCCCGGCCAACATCTCTGCATCAGGCTTGCTGCAGTGCTCCAATGAAGTTCCATGCAAGCTGGAAGAACAGCACCTCATTTTCTGCTTGTGAACTCTATAGCCTTCTGGGCTCAGTAACACGTTTAACAACTTAAGGGCTTGAGGCATCTTCTCCCAAGTCCTTACCTTAAACCCACACAAACTAGCCTTGTTATCCCATAGCCTGTTGTTACATACCACTCATTGCTAGCCACTAGTAGTCCCCATTAGCAGCCATTCATTCTCCGAACCAGATCATCATCCACTCCTTTGTCTGTCTAACTGCTCTTCTCTCTCTTTAGGCTCCATTCTTTATCCTATTGTTTACTCCTTATCCCATCCGCCTCCCTATTCTGTGCATATAAACCCATGTTTACCCAGCTACCATCAACTCTGAGGAAGGGTCATTGGACCTGAAACATTAACTCTGATTTTTTTCTTCACAGATGCTGCCAGACCTGCTGAGCTTTTCCAGCAACTTCTGTTTTTGAATCAGATTTTTAACTTGTGGCTGGATGGATAAGCAAATTGTCTGAGTAGTTTTAGAACAATTTGTTTGCTTTTCTCTCAGATTCTTATTGCCTGATATTGTTAATACTTCCTTAACATTGTGAACAGAAATGTTAGGTTTTGTTAAGGGAAAGTTAAAATGTCCTCACTGGAAAAACTGACTGTGCAAAAGTCATTGTTATGTTCCATGACCAGTTTCATTTGTGCCCTTGTTTTATGGAAGGCTCGTTCAGCAGTGATGGTGTCTCATTAGAGACTAAATCAGTACTAATAAAGTGGCTTAGTTCAGGTTATTTTACATATGTGATAATATGTGCTTTTATGGCTAAGCCTAGGATTTTTGTTTTGAAGAGAGGATTTAAGAAAAAGCTGCCAAGTTGGTTCTTCCAAGCCAGTAAAGTAAACAGCCTGTGAAGGACTAGGGATTTTTTTTTAAAGTTAGAACAATAAAAGTAGCGATGCAAACCAGGTAGTGTGACCAATCGGAACACAGCACCTTACGCTTGCCTTTAAATAAAGTTCAGGTCTAAGGCTATCTCCTTGATAAATTTCAGCGGCGTTTGGTTTGGTTCATAACATGTCGAATCACTACTCTTTTCAGTAACCTTGATATGCTGTCATCCTGATGCTGCCAAAACAGCATGTGTGCTATGTACAAGATAAGTAGGTCAATGGTTTTGGATAAATTGGGATTGGGGTCAGAGATAAACTCGAAACAGAGATGTAAAGAGCAAATGGATTTCTAAACTAGCAGGATCACAGTCCCAAGTAGCTGTTTGTTCCTGCTTGTGTGTGCCTTTCCTAAGCTGAGAAACTGAGCTGCTTGATTGAAAGCACCCTGGTCTTAACAAACCCCCATGTAATTTCACTCAAGCTGCTGCACGTCCTTTCACAGGAAGGTTGCTATCCAGGCAATGTGAAGGGGTGCTGCTTTAAAATGCTCAAGCTGCAACAGAGTCACTGTTCTCTTTGATGCCCTGCCAAAGCCTTGACATTTTGCTGACATGGGAAATGGTGGAAAATCCCGAGCCAGAAGAATGGTGTTGTTGGCCTTAAGCTTGTGGCCACCAATAGGCATGGGGAAGTGCAGGAGGTGAGCTACTTG
The DNA here is from genome assembly GCF_030684315.1 of Stegostoma tigrinum. Taxonomy (NCBI): domain Eukaryota; kingdom Metazoa; phylum Chordata; class Chondrichthyes; order Orectolobiformes; family Stegostomatidae; genus Stegostoma; species Stegostoma tigrinum. Next base: position 163,957,739 of record NC_081354.1, read on the forward strand.
CATATGAATCCCCAGCCTTAGACCTGTTCTTGTAGCTACTGTATTTAAATGGCTGGCCCAGTGCAGTTCCTGGTTAATGGTAACCCCCAGGATGTTGAAAGATGACTCCTCTAGGTTAGAACGGCTGGAGTTGTTCTGTCCATTATTTAGATGTACAGAAAAGGGGAGCGGTGGTAGCATTGATTAAGCAGGGCTGTTTTGAAGAGAAAGAATATCCAAGAGGAATCAAGGACAGAACCCATGGAGCTAAGGAACAAAACATTGGACATTCTAGTCTATAGGCCACCAGTTAATTGGAAAAATGTAGAGAAATAATGTGCAAGAAAATCATAATGAGGTGCAAGAACTATAGAGTACTTATAAATGTTGCCAATTACCTTAAATTGGTTACCAGTGGAGTTATTTCTCCTTACTTGCTATATACGTTTTCTAATCAACCTGGTCAGAGATGTGATGACACACTTCTGGAGCAGGAAGGACTTGAACGTAGACTGTAGTCCAATGGGGATGATCCGGTTCCGTAGGCAGGTGCTGAGGAAGGTGATGTGACTGTGGTACCTGGTTTGCTTCAGGACATGGTCGAGCAGTTTCAAGACTGAAGAGATTGCAAGAGAGTTGCAGTGGGAGAGAGATTCCCTGAGGTTGGTCCGGAGAGAGGACGGTAACTTCTTCAGGTTAGGCATCCCTGGAAGAAGCTTCGCAGTGAGGTTAAAATTGTTTCAGAGATAATGGGAACTGCAGATGCTGGAGAATGCAAGATAACAAAGTGTGGAGCTGGATAAACACAGCAGGCCAAGCAGCATCTCAGGAGCACAAAAGCTGACATTTCGGGCCTAGACCCTCACCTTCCTGGACCTCTCAGTCTCCATCTCAGGCAACCAGATAGTAATTGATGTCCATTTCAAGCCCACTGACTCCCACAGCTACCTAGAATACACCTCCTCCTACCCACCCTCCTGCAAAACTTCCATCCCCTATTCCCAATTCCTCCGCCTCCGCCGCATCTGCTCCCAGGATGAGACATTCTACTCCCGCACATCCCAGATATCCAAGTTCTTCAAGGACCACAACATTCCCCCCGCAGTGGTCGAGAACGCCCTTGACCGTGTCTCCCGCATTTCCCGCAACACATCCCTCACACCCCTCCCCCGCCACAACTGCCCAAAGAGGATCCCCCTCGTTCTCACACACCACCCCACCAACCTCCGGATACAATGCATCATCCTCCAACACTTCCGCCATCTACAATCCGACCCCACCACCCAAGACATTTTTCCATCCCCACCCTTGTCTGCCTTCCGGAGAGACCACTCTCTCCGTGACTCCCTTGTTCACTCCACACTGCCCTCCAACCCCATCACACCTGGCACCTTCCCCTGCAACCGCAGGAAATGCTACACTTGCCCCAACACCTCCTCCCTCACCCCTATCCCAGACCCCAAGATGACTTTCCATATTAAGCAGAGATTCACCTGCACATCTGCCAATGTGGTATACTGCATCCACTGTACCCGGTGTGGCTTCCTCTACATTGGGGAAACCAAGCGGAGGCTTGGGGACCGCTTTGCAGAATACCTCCGCTCGGTTCGCAATAAACAACTGCATCTCCCAGTCGCGAACCATTTCCACTCCCCCTCCCATTCCTCAGATGACATGTCCATCATGGGCCTCCTGCAGTGCCACAATGATGCCACCCGAAGGTTGCAGGAACAGCAACTCATATTCCGCCTGGGAACCCTGCAGCCCAATGGTATCAATGTGGACTTCACCAGCTTCAAAATCTCCCCTTCCCCTACTGCATCCCTAAACCAGCCCAGTTCGTCCCCTCCCCCCACTGCACCACACAACCAGCCCAACTCTTCCCCCCCCACCCACTGCATCCCAAAACCAGTCCAACCTGTCTCTGCCTCCCTAACCGGTTCTTCCTCTCACCCATCCCTTCCTCCCACCCCAAGCCGCACCCCCATCTACCTACTAACCTCATCCCACCTCCTTGACCTGTCCGTCTTCCCTGGATTGACCTATCCCCTCCCTACCTCCCCACCCACACTCTCTCCACCTATCTTCTTTACTCTCCATCTTCGGTCCGCCTCCTCCTCTCTCCCTATTTATTCCAGAACCATCTCCCCATCCCCCTCTCTGATGAAGGGTCTAGGCCCGAAACGTCAGCTTTTGTGCTCCTGAGATGCTGCTTGGCCTGCTGTGTTCATCCAGCTCCACACTCTGTTATCTAGGACTTGAACACTAGCTTGCTGGCTCAGAGGTAGGGACACTATCACTGCACCATGAGGACTTGATTCTTTTAACTCTATTAGAAAACTTGCATAATTTTCAATGCTTCTACCAAATATCTTTAGAATATCCATTCGTCTTTGATTGCTCCCCTCTGCACCCAGTTGCAATCTTTGATATATTCTCCAGACATACAGCCGCAGTGTTGAATGTATGTTCCAACACTGCCACTTTCCAAATGTTTTATCAAGGTTTAACATAATTCACATGATTCTATCTTCTATGAAGAGAGTTTTAATATGGCTGGGCCTCTGTAGGTTTGGGTATGGGTACGAGGTAAAATTGACTAAAGATTTAAGCTATTAGAAAGCTGGTCTCCAAATTTAGCTGAAGCAAGACAATGCACATTGAGCCAAATTAGTCAACAAGGAGAGCATTTTGCATGTGTTAATGAGACTAGGAGTGTTAGATTTAACCTGCTTTGGCCAACACTCAGACAGTCACAAGCTGCAGTGAGAGAAGACAACCTTTATCTTTATTCCTTTTTTTAGTTCATTCATGGAATGAGGCATCACTGACTAGTCCAACTAGTCTGTAATTGGCCAGAGGGCAACTGATAGTCAACCACATTGCTGAATCATATGTAGGCCAGACCGGGTAAGGATGGTAATTTCTTCCCTCAAGAACATTAGTAAACCAGTGATAATGGGAACTGCAGATGCTGGAGAATCCAAGATAACAAAGTGTGAAGCTGGATGAACACAGCAGGCCAAGCAGCATCTCAGGAGCACAAAAGCTGACGTTTCGGGCCTAGACCCTTCATCAGAGAGGGGGATGGGGAGAGGGAACTGGAATAAATAGGGAGAGAGGGGGAGGCGGACCGAAGATGGAGAGAAAGGAAGATAGGTAGAGAGGAGAGTATAGGTGAGGAGGTAGGGAGGGGATAGGTCAGCCCAGGGAAGACGGACAGGCCAAGGAGGCGGGATGAGGTAGTGGATAGGAAACGGAGGTGCGGCTTGAGGTGGGAGGAAGGGATAGGTGAGAGGAAGATGAGGGTGTCGGTGGAGGAGGATCGGTCGGTCCTGCAGGACAGGAAGAAGCAGAGGGCCTTGAGGCCATCTGCATGAGGAATACAGGTGTATAGGGACTGGACGTCCACGGTCATGACCCCACCCCCGAGCACCAAACCATCATCTCCAACACTATCCATGACCTCATCACCTCAGGGGACCTCCCACCCACAGCCTCCAACCTCATTGTTCCCCAACTCCGCATGGCCCGTTTCTATCTCCTTTCCAAAACCCAGAAACCTGCCTGCCCTGGTTGACACATTGTTTCAGCCTGTTCCTGCCCCACCGAACTCATCTCCACCTATCTGGGCTCCATTTTCTCCCCTTTGGTCCAGGAACTCCCTATCTACGTCCATGACACCACCCATGCCCTCCACCTCCTCCAGAACTTCCAATTCCCTGGCCCCCAACACCTCATTTTCACCATGGACGTCCAGTTCCTATACACCTGTATTCCTCATGCAGATGGCCTCAAGGCCGTCCACTTCTTCCTGTCCCGCAGGCCCGACCAATTCCCCTCCACCGACACCCTCATCTTCCTCTCACCTATCCCTTCCTTCCACCTCAAGCCGCACTTCCATTTCCTACCTACTACCTCATCCCGTCTCCTTGACCTGTCCATCTTCCCTGGACTGACCTATCCCCTCCCTACCTCCTCGCCTATACTCTCCTCTCTACCTGTCTTCTTTTCTCTCCATCTTCGGTCCGCCTCCCCCTCTCTCCCTACTTATTCCAGTTCCCTCTCCCCATCCCCCTCTCTGCTGAAGGGTCTAGGCCTGAAATGCCATTAGTAAACCAGATGGGTTTTCCTGACAATCAGCAATGGATCCAAGGTCACCATTAGACTCTTAATTCTAGATTTTATTGAACTCAAATTTCACCATTTGCCTTGGTGGGATTCGAACATAGGACCTCAGAAAATTACCTGGGTCTTTGGATTAACAGTCCAGTGATAACAGCACTAGGCTGTCACCTCCCCTTCTCTTCTCCACAGAAAATGGGATCTAAAAATTGGAGAAACAAGTGATTCCCACTCCAATAAAACCACAGGTCTCTCTCCTCTTCGGTCTTGTTTAAAATTGCAACATTTAGCTCATAAATACAAAGAAAAAGTGCTGGAGAAACTCAGCAGGTCTGCCAGCACCTGTGGAGGGAGAAACTGAGCTTATCTTTCGAGTCGAGTTTATGATCTCAAGTGAGTCCTTCCCTGAGGAGTGTAAGCTCTGCATGGACATCCAGCATTCATAAAACTGGAGCTGTGGAGGCAATGGTGGCAACAGACATTGGCTGAAGCTGGTGCCAAGGGTGAGCCCAGATGGTGGCAGCGGTAGTCAGGGTCAAAACCTTGCGAGCAGCAGCGAAGCCTGGCATGCCCAGGCAGATCTTAACCCAGCTCAGAGGAGAGTGGGCGCTTTTGGAGAAAGCCCAAGGCTCAAGAAAGGGCTATAATGTTTGGCGTTTTAACCTTATTTCTTCATTTTTTCTATTTTTATGCTCAGAAGACTGAAGTGTTAAACTTTTTATACTTCTTCACTCAGAGAGTAGCAAGGGCATGGAATGCCCTGCCTGCAACAGTAGTAGACTTGCCAACTTTAAGGCCACTTAAATGGTCATTGGATAAACATATGGATGATAATTGAATAGTGTAGGTTAGATGGGCTTCAGATTGGTTTCACAGGTCGGCGCAACATCGAGGGCTGAAGGGCTGTACTGCATTGTTTTTAACTTATTTCTTTATTTCTCTATTTCCGTAGCAAAGATTTTGTGCCTGGGACCAAAGAGCCTAGGAGCTGTACAGCACGGAAATAGACCCTTCAGTCCAAATTCTCCATGCTGACCAGATATCCTAAATTAATTCTAGTCCCATTTGCCAGCATTTGCCCCATATCCCTCTAAACCCTTCTTATTCATGTACCCACCCAGAAGCCTTTTAAATGTTGCAATTCTACCAGCCTCCACCACTTCCTCTGATAGCTCATTCCATACACGCACCATGTTCTGTGTGAAAATGTTGTCCTTTGGGTCCCTTTTAAATCTTCCCTCTATCACCTTAAACCTATGCCCTGTAGTTTTGGACTCTTCAATCCTGGGGAAAAGACCTTGCCTATTCACCCTATTCATGCTCCTCATGATTTTATAAACTTCCAAATGGTCACCCCTCAGACTCTCATGCTCCAGGGAAATTAGCTCCAGCCTATTCAGCCTCTCTCTATAGCTCAAACCCGCCAACCCTGGCAACAACCTTGTAAATATTTTCTGAACCCTTTTAAGTTTCACAACATCCTTCCTATAGCAGGGAGGCCAAAACTAAATGCAGTATTCCAAAAGTGGCCTAACCAATGTTCTGAACAATGGGATAATGACCTCCTACCTCCTGTACTCAATGCACTGGCCAATAAAGGCAAGTACACTAGACGCCTTCTTCCCTATCTTGTCTGTGGTACATTGGATCTAAGATGGCATCATGTGTGGCAACATTGCATACTTTTCACCATTCTTGAGAACATGTGACAACAAAATCTAAATCTAAATCTTCAGTTCTGCAGCACTTTCAGTTTGTATTTCAGATTGCAAGCATCCGCACTACTTTGCTTTGATTTCACTCATTCCTGAACCAAAATTAATCATTTCACACTTCAAATTTCATCTCCTATCATCTGCCCATTTCACCAGTTTGGTTTATGGTTCCCTGCCACACCCGCACCCACCGACCCAAGGGATCTCCCATCCTGGGGCACTGGGGCATCTCTTCACCAAATTTGCATTTTTAACTGAAGTCTCCTTAAAGTTAGTAGCTGATCTCAATTCCCACATTCTAAGAATGGAGCCATCATGTAGTGGCCATTTTAACGAAATGTGGTATTCAGCTTGCTTGAAGAGTTTCCTTAACCAAAAACTCAGGTTTGCAATAGAGAAAAAAAAGACTGGCTTGAACAATGTATTTCTTTGGCAACATCCTGCCTTGTAAAAAAAAATTGCTAATTCAAAGGCGCCAAAGTTGTCAAAATTCTGCTGTGTGTGTCATTATTGAGGCCCCAGGCAATGTAGAAAATACAGCGGTAGCTCCAAATCAAAAGTACAGAAAGTGTAATATTGTTGGAACTGTTTCCATTTTAATTTTAAAAATGAAATCATCAAGAATTGCAATTTGTTTTGGACTCAACCAGAAGTCACTGACGCATTTTTTCGAAAGGAGTGGGGAAAGAATTGATTTTGCCCATTGCAATTAATTCTAAATTGTTTGAGGATTATTTGAGAGGATGTAACTTAAAACCACCTCCCATGAAAATGTGGGAAGAAATATTTCAGTCAGCAAAATGTTTTAGTGTATTATGGAGAGAGCCAGTCTCTCAAACTACCAACATATGATTCCCTCTGTGAAAATAAAAGGACATGAGAAATGCGAGTGGGAGTAAACCATTCAGCGCCTCAAGTCTGTTCTGCCATTCAACAAAACCATGGCTTAACTCTCACAGGTGTCAATACCTCTTTTTTGCCAGTTTACCACAGCTCTCAACTCCTGAATTTTCAAAAATCTATCTTGCTTCTCTTTAAATACTCTCAGTGATCCGTAACTCTTTGGGACAGAAATCCCAGACATTCACTCGGAGAAGAAATTCCTTCAAAATTAGGATTAATATTAGTATTATTACTGTCACCTGTTCTCAAGTACTGATTACCGGACAACAGTGAAAAGTTCACAATGTCGCCTCTCATGGCGCCGTCTTAGGTACAAAGTGTTGAGCTACAAATCTTCAGATACTAAAGTAGGAATAAAGAAGAAAAAGTGTTGCATTATGTGACAGTGATTCATAGCATAAGTTTGAAATAAGACATAGATAAAAGGATAAACATTACAGTCAGACAAACAAATTATAGATAAGACCATAAGACACAGGAGCAGGAATTAGGCCATTTGGTCCATCGAGTCTGCTCCACCATTCAATCATGGCTGATAAGTCCGTCAACCCCATTCTCCCGCTTTCTACCTGTAACCCTTGATCCACTTGATAATCAAGAGCCTATCTATCTCAGTCTTAAATATTCTCAATGAGCTGGCCTCCACAGCCATTTGTGGCAGTGAATTCCATAGATTCACCACTCCCTGGCTGAAGAAGTTTCTCCTAATCTCCATTCTAAAAGGTCTTCCCTTTACTTTACTCTAAGGCTGTGCCCTCAGGTCCTAGTATCTCCAGCAATGGATGCATCTTCCCAACATCCACTCTGCCCAGGCCATTCAGTATTCTGTAAGTTTCAATTAGATCCTCCCTCATCCTTCTAAATTCCAATGAGTATAGTTCTATAATCCTCAAAGGTTCCTCATATGTTAAGCTTTTCATTCCTGGGACTATTCTCATGAACCTTTTCTGAACCTGCTCCAGGCCCAGTATATCCTTCCTGAGGTATGGGGCCCTAAACTGCGCACAGATACATTATATTGTAGTAGGTCAGCACAGGAGCTTCCACACATGGTCTGACTGGCCTTATAAGCCACTGACCACCCATGCTGGTCCCCAGCCCAACAATCATCCTTGCTCCATTCCATGTCTCAAGCCCACTCCGCTCCGGCTCTCAGCTGCTCCACCATAAGCTTTCCATTTACTGTGTAGTTCGCTCTTGAATTGGATCTTCCAAAGTGCATCACATCGCATTTGCCTGGAATGAACTCCATCGGCCATTTCTCCACCCAACTCTCCAATCTATCTACATTCTGCTGCATTCTCCGACAGTCCCTTCATGATCTGCGAATGCACCAATCTAGTGTCATCTACAGGCTTGCTAATCAGGCCATTTATATCTTCCTCCAGATCATTGATGTACATCACAAACAACAGTGGTCCCAACACTGGTCGCTGTGGAACACCACTGGTCACAGGTCTCCATTTTGAGAAACTCCCTTCCTCTACAACTTTCTGTCTCCTGTTGCCCAGCCATCTCTATCCATCTGGCTAGTACACACAGGACCCCATGTGACTTCATTTTCTCCATCAGCCTTCCTTGGGGAATCTTATCAAATGCCTTACTGAAGTCCATGTATAAGACATCTACAGCCTTTCCCTCATCCATCAACTTTGTCACAACCTCAAAGAATTCTATCAAGTCGGGAAGACATGACCTTCCCTGCACAAAACCATTCTGCCTCTCTAATAAGTCCATTTTCTTCCAAATGTAAATAGATCCTATCCCTTAGTATCTTTTCCAGCATCTTCCCCACCACTGACAGCAGGCTCACAAGTCTATAATTCCCTGGATTATCCTTGCTACCCTTCTTAAATAAGGGGACCACATTAGCAATTCTCCAGTTCTCCGGGACCTCACCCGTGTTCAACGATGCTGCAAAGATATTTGTTAAGGCCCCAGCTATTTCTTCTCTCGCTTCCCACACTAACCTAGGATAGTTCCGAACCAGACCCGGGGACTTGTCCACCCTAATGTCTTTTAGAATACCCAACACTTCCCCCTTCCTTATGCCGACTTGACTTAGAGTAATCAAACATATATTCCTAACCTCAACTTCCATCATGTCCCTCTCCTTGGTGAATACTGACGCAAAGTTCTCATCAAGAATCTTACTCATTTTCTCTGATTCCTCACATAACTTCCCTCCTTTGTCCTTGAGTGGGCCAACCCTTTCTCTAAGATAACAAGGTGTAGAGCTGGATGAACACAGCAGGCCAAGCAGCATCAGAGGAGCAGGAAAGCTGACGTTTCGGGCCTAGTCCCTTCTTCAGAAAACCCTTTCTCTTGTTTCCCTCTTGCTCCTTATGTACAATTAAAAGGCTTAGGGATTTTCCTTAACTCTGATATTTCATGACCCCTTTTACCCCTCTTAATTCCTCACTTCAGATTGATCCTACTTTTCCGATATTCTTCCAAAGCTTTGTCAGTTTTCAGTCACCTAGACCTTATGTATGCTTCCTTTTTCTTCATTGCTACTGTCACAATTTCACCCATCATTCATGGTTCCCTAATCTTGCCCTTTCTATCCCTCATTTTCAGAGGGACATGTCTGTCCTGCATCCAATCAACCTCTCTTTAAAAGCCTCCCATATATCAAACAGCTGCTCAACATTCCCCAGCTCCCGCTGAATTTTGCTAAAGCTGGCCTTCCCCCGGTTCAGCACTCTTCCTTTAGGACTACTCTTGTCTTTGTCCATCAGTATTCTAAAACTTGTGGAATTGTGATCACTATTCCCAAAGTAGTCCCCTACTAAAACTTCAACCACCAGGCCAGGCTCATTCCCCAACACCAGGTCCAGAATGGCCCCTTCCCGAGTTGGACTATTGACATACTACTCCATAAAACCCTCCTGGATGCTCATTACAAACTCTGCTCCATCTAACCCCTAACAGTAAGTGAATCCCAGGCAATGTTGGGAAAATTAAAATCTCCCATCACCACCATCCTGTTGCTCCTACACCTTTCCATAATCTGTCTACATATTTGTCCCTCCATCTGACACTCACTGATGGGAGGCCTGTAGTATAACCCCAACCTTGTTACTACACCCTTCCTATTTCTGAGTTCTGCCCATATTGCCTCACTGCTCGAGTCCTCCATGGGGCCCTCCTTCAGTATAGCTGTGATATCCTCTTTGACCATTACTGCAACTCCTCCACCCCTTTTACCTCCCTCTCTATCCCGTCTGAAGAATCTATATCCTGGGATATTTTACTGCCAGTCTTGCCCTTCCCTCAACCAAGTCTCAGTAATAGCAATAACATCATACTCCCAGGCACTATTTCAAGCCCTAAGTTCATCTGCCTTACCTATTATACTTCTGGCATTGAAACAAATGCACCTCAGACCACCTGTCCCTCTGTATTCATCAACTGCTCTCTGCCTACGCTTCTCCTTTGTCACACTGACTTCATTATCTAGTTCATCACAGGCTTTAGTTACTACCTCCTTACTGACCACCAACCTCCTCATTTGGTACCCATCCCCCTGCCACATTAGGTAACCCCTCCCCGGTCCCAATGCCCCAAAAATCTGAACTTCTCGCTCCAGCACCATCTCTCAAGCCATTCAATTATCCTGCCCATTCTTTCATTTCTACTGTGACTAGCACATGGCACTGGTAGCAATCCTGAGATTACTACGTCTGAAATCCTACTTTTGAACTTGGCTCCTAAATTCTGCTTGTAGGATCTCATCCCGTTTTCTTCCTATATCATTGGTGTCTATATGCACAATGATAGCTGGCTGTTCACCCTCCCCCTTCAAAATGTTCTGCAGCCGATCAGAGACATCCCTAACTCGTGCACCTGGAGGCAACATACCATTCGAGAGTCTCATTTTCGATCACAGAACCACCTATGTACTCCTCTTACAATTGAATCCACTGTGACTATAGCCCTTTCCACACTTTTTCCCGCCCTTCTGTACAGCAGAGCCAGCCATGGTGCCATGAACCTGGCTACTGCTGCCTTCCCCGGGTGAGCCATCTCCCCCAACAGTATCCAAAACGGAATACCTGTTTTGGAGGGAGATGACCGCAGGGGACACCTGCACTGCCTTCCTGCTCTTCCTCTGCCTTTTGGTCACCCATTCGCTATCTCCCTCAGCAATCCTAATCTGCGGTGTGACAAACTTGCTAAAGGTGCTATCCATGACCCCCTCAGCATCGCGTTTGCTCCAAAGTGAGTCCATCTGCAGCTCCAGAGCCGTGATGCGGTCTAACAAGAGCTGCAGCTGGACACACTTCCTGTACATGAAGGAGTCAGGGACATCAGCCGTGTCCTTGAGCTCCCACGCTGAGTAAGAGGAGCATAACACAGGTCTGGGATCTCCTGCCATTTTTAATCTGAAGCTTGACTTAGTTCTATTATAAGACCAAATAATAGATAAACGAAATGAAAAATATTTTACCAATCACTCTACTTATCAGCACACGATTTAAAGAAAGAAAAAGGAAAACACTTACCTTATCAATACACCAGAGTCTTTTCTTTCGGTTAGAGGACGAGGGCGGTCAGGAGACCCTACATGTGTAGTGTCTCGGGTTTAGCCACTGCCCAAATATATCAGTTCACTCACCTTCCAAGAGAGAAATTCGACTACTCCCACTCAGCTCCGCTACCGAAATGAACAACTTACCGTCCCGGCAGCTCCTGGTCCTCGCTGTCACCACTCCCGCGGCTGCTGCAAAATGGAGGCCGCTGATTCCATGAGGTAAGTTTTTAAATGGGAAACTTAGCTTCACGGCAGCCCCCAGGTCCTCGGTCTCACCACCCTTGCTGCTGCAACAAGCTGTTCTTGAATCTGTTAGTACGTATTTTCAAAGGTTTGTATCTTCTGCCTGATGGCAGAGGGTGGAAAAGAGTATAATCAGGGCAAGAGGGACTTTGATTTATTAGCTGCTTTCCTGAGGCAGCAGGAAATGTAGATGGAGTGAGTTGAAGGAAGGCTGGGTTTTATGCTGGACTGGGTTGCATTCACAACTCTGTAATTCCTTGCGGTCTTGAGCAGAGTAGTTGCCGTATCAAGCTGTGATGCTTCCAGTTAAGATGGTATATCTATAGAAATTGGTCAGAGTCATTGTAGACATGCCAAATTTCCTTAGTCTTCTGAGGAAGTACGGTGTGCTTCCATGACTGACATGGATGGAAGACGACAATATTTAGCCCTCAATTGACATGACTAAAACAGATTATCTGGTAACTAAGATAACAAAGTGTGAAGCTGGATGAACACAGCAGGCCAAACAGCATCTCAGGAGCACAAAAGCTGACGTTTCGGGCCTAGACCCTTCATCAGAGAGCATCTGATGAAGGGTCCAGGCCCGAAACGTCATATTTTGTGCTCCTGAGATGCTGCTTGGCCTGCTGTGTTCATCCAGCTTCACACTTTGTTATCTTGGATTCTCCAGCATCTGCAGTTCCCATTATCTCTTACCTGGTAACTAGATTAGATTCCCTATAGTGTGGAAGCAGGCCCTTTGGCCCAACAAGTCCACACTGCTCCTTGAAGCATCCCATCCAGACACATTCCCCTACAACCCACACACCACGGGCAATTTAGCATTGCCGATCCACCTATCCTGCACACTCTGGGAGGAAACCGAAGCACCCAGAGGAACCCCACGCAGACACAGGGAGCCAAGTTCCACATAGACAGTCGCCTGAGGCTGGAATCGAACCTGTGTCCCTGGTGCTGTGAGGCTGCAGTGCTAACCACTGAGCCACCGTGCCACACTAAAGCGAAAATTCACTGTGACCTAATTGGTTGCCGAGTACAACAGGGATTGTATAGACTTCAGAAGTACTTGGTCGGCTGTGAAGTGCTTTGGAATTCCTGGGGGTTGTGAAAGGTGGCTTAGAAATACAAGTCTGTGTTTCTTCTTTGAAAGCAATTAACAAAAAATCCTCATTGTTCAACCTTCCCAGGAAACATTCCACATCTGTTCCTGTGATGGAGAAAATGTTATTGATGAAGCAGCTGGGGATGGTTAGGCCTATGACAGTAGCCTGAGGAACTCCTGAAGAGATGTCTTGGAGCTGGGATCACTGATCTCCAACAAGCACAACCATCTCCCTATATGCCAGGTAAGGCTCCAACCAGTGGACAGTTTGCCCCTGACACCCATTGATTCCAGCGTTGCTCCTTGATGCCACACTCTGCTGAATACAACCTTGATGTCAAGGGCTGTCACTCTCACCTAACCTCTGGAATTCAGCACTTTTGTCCATGTTTGAATGAAGGCTGATGCAGATGAAGGAACCAAACACAATTTCATTTTGACAGTAAGCTTATCAACAACACAAAACTTGATAGGATCGTACTATGCGAGGAGGATGCAAAGAGACTTAGACTTAGGTGATTTAGACAAGTTGAGCGTGTGGGCAAACACATGGCAGTTAATGCACAACACAGATAGATGTGAAATTATACACCTCAGTGTATACTGAAAGGAGGGTGAGATGCATCATCCAATCAGCACTTCTGGATGAAGATGCAAATGCTTCAGCTTTTCAGACTTTTCCCCAGGGCAGGATTGACTGCCACGAAGGGTCATAGTTTTAAGGTGTTAGGAGGAAGGTACAGAGGAGACGTCAGAGGGAGGTTCTTCACCCAGAGAGTTGTGAGCGCATGGAATAGTTTGCCAGTGGTAGTCATGGAAGCAGAGTCATTAGTGACATTTAAGCGACTGCTGGACATGCACATGGACAGCAGTGAATTGAGGGGAATGTAGGTTATTTTATTTTTGGATTAGGAATATTCCATGGCACAACATTGTGGGCCGAAGGGCCTGTACTGTGCTGTACTTTTCTCTGTTTTATGTTCTATGTTCTATGTTATTCTTGTGCACTGGGCTCGTCCATCATTGAAGTCAGAGATATCTGTGAAGCTTTACCCTCCAGTAGTTTTTTACAACAATTGCAAATGGTTTCGTGATCACCAATGCACTAGCTTTTAATTCCAGATTTATGAATTGAATTTTACTTTCACCATCTGCCAGGGTGACATTCAAACCTAAGTCTCTGGATTATTCCCTGACAATACCACTACATTGCTGCCTATCATTTATTTAATGAACATTCTAAATTAATTGAACATCAAATTTCACCAGCTGCCGAGGTGGGATTTTACTCTGCGTCCCCTGAGCACTAGCCTAGATGAAGCAATTTGCAAAAGTAGCAAATATGATACAGTAACATACATGAGGTCTGGAGCGCACTGCTTCTGTGCGGTAGAGGCAAGTTCAACTGAGATATTCAAAAGGGCATTAAGTGATTATTTGAACAGGAACAATTTGGAGGACACAGGCAAGAGAATGGCACTATATCAAAGTACCCATTTGCAGAGCCAGTGTGGACACCAATGGGCTGAAAAACTATGTAACACTTTTTGAATCTGTCTGGATTACTCCTCAGCCTAAATCACATTCGCCTTTGTATCCAGGATGAGTGCTGGCAGGCTATTAGAACATGGAAGAATCACTACACTGTCTCTACTTGATATCCACAGGTACACAGCAAAAACTCTGGATGTTTTGCCCTCTCTCTCTCTTTGTCTCTCTTTCACGGTCGCTACCTGAACTAAGCTATGTAAAACTGATCTAAAAGCCTTCTGCAACGGGACAAAAAATGCATAATCCATGAGTTTTCAGGAGATTATTAACTTGTAGACAACTGTATAATTTTTAAAAGAAAGATTATCCGATCAATAATAGCTCTGTGAATGAGGCAAAGCTTGTGTGAGATTGAATGTAATCATTTTTAAAATAAAGCATTAACAAATACACGTAAACTAAGCTGTGAGTACTGCAGTATTGGTATTCTGTTACTGTGCTGTTGTGAGCCAAAGCTTCCCTGTGAACGCCAGCCAACTTTGATTCTAAAGCCCTGAATGCAAGTATTTCACACTGTCTTTGTATCAGGAGTTTGATCTGAACAGCCTGAAGCTATTTCCAGTTCAGGCATTGATTGCACTGTGCTGTCAGTTCGCAGCTTACCTTAATGATAATGTAACATTTCTTCCCATTTCACTGCAAAAAATGTCTGGCTACCTGACAAGAAAGTATTTCTACTTCACCAAGAACATGGGAAGGGATGGACTTGCGGAAAGAAGTTGGACCCCTGCTGTTTCTGCAGATCAGGTGTTAGAAATGATCTTCCTTATCTCTGTGACAGCAGGGTACGAGCTCCAGGCCTCTTTCTGGAGGCTAAAACATGAAATCAGAGGCAAGCAACACAACAGGGGAGTTTTGAATCCTCCTCACTGAGTACCCTCGCCTGCTGACCGTCATTTTGAGATTTTAACCTGATTTCTCTCAAGCAAGGGCACATACCCTTCCTGAACCAGCTATGTCCTTCTTCACAGACAACCCGCAGATCCTGATTGTGTTGTCGAGATCTAACCTCCAGTTTATGCGGCCTCAGCTGGAAAATTGGCCATGGGCAAACCTGTGAAGATGGAAGGAAAGAAACACCTGCATTTGTATAGTGCCTTTCACAGCTACTTTTTTCTGAAGAGTAGTTGCAGTTCTAATGCTTCAGCTGTGGCGACCAATTTGGGTGCAGTGAGTTCAAACAAATCACAATGTAAACCTGCGAACGAGTGGATACAAGTGGCACCTCTTGGACTGGAGCACACCTTAGTCTGACACTGGAGTGTTATTGAGGGGGTTGAGGGGCAGCACTGATAAGCACTGAGTTCAAATGCTCGCTTGCTGTGGATCCTAACTGACTTGAATGACCCTGAATTTGGGGAGAAAAAGATTTTTTTTCTGTTGATGTTGTGGGGCCAGAAGGAGCAGGACTGACCATCTAAGTATGCAGGGAAAGCTTAGGTCACCCTGTTCACGCCCTGATATGTTCTGAATACAAGATGCCTCTACATACCACGTCTTTCTGTGAGCAAGCTGCCTCCAGTCATGATAACTTCTATAGTAAGGTGGGATTTAAATGAATGAATGGAGTTAAAACCCCTTGAGTCAAATTTCTGCCACAGCATGAGTTTCATATTCAGACGTGCAGCTGCTAATGTAACATGCAGTTAAGATCACCACAAATGTAAAGTGATTCAAACAGGGGAGAAAACAGAGCTGAGCAACAATCTGTATTGAGCAGATGTGAAGACAATATTCAGTATTACCTGAGAGGTATATGCTGGCACAAGTACAAATTGATCCACCCTACGCTGATCATCAGTCTTCCCCAGTGCTGTGCACAGTATGGGTACCAACTGTTCTATCACAGCTACAAACTGAAAGATCATGTGTAAAGTAACAAAGCAGATGATCACTATTTTCAAATTGGAATTTATCAAACTACCTTCACTTAACTGCACTGAATGTCAACTTGTTACATGCATGCAATGAGGTGCTGGGAGACTAGAGGTTTGCTAATGTGGAGCCTTTATTTAAGAAAGGCTGTAAGGAAAAGCCAGGGGATTATAGACCATGTACTCTCACATATATCATCCCCTCTCACCTCAATGACCAATCCCCACCACTCCCTCCCTGCACTCACCTATCACCATCCCACCTACCTTCCCCAGTCCCATGCCTCCTCTCTCTATCTATTTCCCAATTCCCTTCCCCCTCCCCCATTGCTAAAGAAGGGTCCCGACCCAAAATGTCACCTTTTCTGCTCCTTTGATGCTGCCTGGCCTGCTGTGTTCCTCCAGCTCCACACTGCATAATTTCTGACTCTAGCACCTGCAGCTCTTGCTATCCCTTGAGAAAAGCAGAGCAGTAGATGTTGTCTATCTGAACTTCAGCATGATATTCGACAAGATTCTGCATGGTTGAGTGGTTAGCAAGGCTAGATGACATAGAACACAGGGATATTGACTTGAAGATAGGAGGCAGAGGGTGGTGGTAGAGGGTTGCTTTTCAGACTGGAAGCCTGTGGCTAGTGATGTGACACAAGGATCTGTGCTGGGTCCAATGTTTTTCATCATCTATATAAATAATTTAGATGTGAATATAGGAGGTATGGTTAGTAAGTTTGCAGATGACACCAAAATAAGTGGTGTGGTTGACAGTGAAGGAGATCACCTCCGAGTACAACGGAATCTTGATCAGACAGGCCATTGGACCATGGAGTGGCCAATGGAGTTTAATTTAGATAAACGAGAAGTGTTGTACTTCAGTAAGGCAAACCAGGGCAGGACTTATACAGTAAATGCTACGGCCCAGGGGAGTGTTACCAAACAAAGAGATCTAGAGGTGCAGATTCAAAATTCCTTCATAAGTGGAGTCGCACGCAGGTAGGGTGGTGAAGAAGGCATTTGGCACACTTGCCTTCGTTCGTTAGTGCATTGAGCACACCAGTTGGGACATCATGTTGCAGCTGTACAGGACATTGTTGAGGCCACTTTTGGAACATTACGTACAATTCAGTTTGCCCTTCTATAGGAAGGATGCTGTTAAATATGAGAGGGTGTAGAAATGACTTACAAGAATGTTGCCAGGACTGGAGGGTTTGAGTTAAAGGGAGTTGCTGAATAGGCTGGGGCATTTTCCCTGGAGCATTGGAGGCTGAGAGATGACCTTACAGAGATTTGTAAAATCAAGAGGGGCATGATTAGAATGAATAGCAAAGGTCTTTTTCCTCGAGCGGTTAAGTCCAAAACTAGAGGGCATAGGTTTAAGGTAAGAGGGGAAAGACTTAAAACAGACCTGAGGGATAACTTTTTCATGCAGAGGGTGGTGCATTCATGGAACAAGCTGCCAGAGGAAATGGTAGCGACTGGTACAATTACAGCATTTAAATGGGTGTATGAATAGGAAGGGTTTGGAGGGATATGGGCCAATTGCTGGCAAATGGGACTAGATCAGACTGGGATGTCTGGTCAGAACAGACAAGTTTGACTGAAGAGATAGCAGGAACTGCAGATGCTGGAGAATCTGAGATAACAAGGTGTGGAGCTGGATGAACACAGCAGGCCAGCTGACGTTTCAGGCCTAGACCCTACTTCATTTTCTGAAGAGGGGCTTGCTGTGTTCATCCAGCTCCACACATTGTTATCTAAGTTTGGCTGAAGGATCTGTTTCTGGTCTGAATGACTCTATTTTCTTTAAAATAGGAAGGAAACGTTCCTAATTTGGCCTACATGTGATTGTTAACTGCCCTCTGGGTGAATTAGGGATGGGAAATAAATAGCTATGCAGTGATGCCCTCATCATGTGAATTTAATTTAAAAATTCAGTTCTTCAGTCAATCTCAATT
Source organism: Stegostoma tigrinum (assembly GCF_030684315.1). Taxonomy (NCBI): domain Eukaryota; kingdom Metazoa; phylum Chordata; class Chondrichthyes; order Orectolobiformes; family Stegostomatidae; genus Stegostoma; species Stegostoma tigrinum. The sequence continues at coordinate 163,975,723 of NC_081354.1, forward strand.
GTACCTTCACTGGAAACTGAGTGACACACATTCTGTGGTAATATATGCCTATAGAGATTAATTTAGGCGGCCCAATGCCAGCAAATTTTTTTTTAATTCTTCCTGGCACCAGAACTTGATCCTGACCCTACAATTCTTCACAGTCTTTCCCTCTCCTGTGTGATTGCCTCTTCTGTTTAGCACTGAACTTCCACCAAGTTCCTTTGCAAGAACCATTGAATATCTATCGCTGTCTTCTCCCCCTCACCATTTCACCTACCGCTGAGTCTGCAAAACCGTAAACAGTAATTCAGCACACTCTGAATCTGATGCTGATTAGATACAGCTATGAAAATGGGCTTCTCACCAAGGGGATGGGCCAGTCCACCTGCTCACTGTTGAAATCGCCCCCACTATGTTATTCTCTCAGCATTTTGAGCTTCCATAAATCAAACATTAGGCAAAATCAACAGAATTTGCAAATTCAGACTTGTAAGTTCCAAGATCCGGTGTGCTGGCACTAACGATGGCAATCCTGTGCTTTCAAAGGAGTAATATGATGCGTCAAAACATTCAATAAACTAAACATTCCCATTAATCCAAGCAGACTCCTGCTTCTTTATTTAAGTAAATATTTTGTTAAAATTGGATTTTGCCTGCAGCAATAATGCTACTCACTGAAGTTCCTACTCTCCACATGAACTTTGAACAACATGACAGTGCCTTTGCGATTAACACACTGTGGAAACGTATCATTCCTTATGACCCTTGCCTGATCCCTCCAGACTAAAACACACCATTGACAACCTGCATATATAAAGAGACAATACAAACAAACAGGACTATGCCAAATAACTCACCGCATAGGTTTATCCTTGATTGTTAAGAGATCAGGAAAGAGAATTTGTATGCCAAAACACGATTTCATAAAATTCCATGAAGGATAATTGTTTACAATGAAATGATTAAGACGAAATGGGTAGAAGAAAAGGAGGTGGTTGAGGAGTAGTAAACTGTGAGTAGTGGTTTTGAGGGCTAATTCAGGGTGAGGCAAGTTGAAGAAATGAACTGAGTAGAGTGCTGATACTTTGGGGTAGCGATTATTTCTTATTTAAAACAGGGAATTAGGTTCTTAAAAACCAACGCAAATTCATCAATAATGCGCAGGGTGCCAAAACAAGAGGGAACTCAAGATCAGAAACTAGAGAACCAGTGAAACAAAATATGTGACTGATCTCAGTAATTGAAGAGGAAAATTAACAGAGGTGTAACATGTCGTACCTGAGTAGGAAAAAATGAGCAACGTTTCAATGCATGTAGCTGATGATGAAGTTAATAGATGCTTGGGAGTGATTGCAGATTCAGTGCTCAATACGGTTAGCTAAAGTTTTCAACAAGAGAATCTGAATTGAACTGCATAATCTAAACAGTAGGCCAGAAGTCAGGAGAATTTACAACTAAACTGAACAATTCTCTGGTCAGGGAGCAAAACCAAAATGAGGGTGGCGGGTGCCTGGAACACATTGCCAGCGGAGGTGGTAGAGGCGGGCACGATAGCAGCACTTAAGATGTATCTGGACAGATACATGAACAGGCAGGGAGCAGAGGGATACAGATCCTTGGAAATTAGGTGACAGGTTTAGATAGAGGATCTAGATCAGTGCAGGCTTGGAAGGCCCAAGGTCCTGTTCCTGTGCTGTAATTTTCTTTGTTCTTTGTTCTTTGAATAGAAAATATTAAATTGTCCGGTGAAATGGGCAAACAGTCTAAGGATACAGTATCGGACATTTAGGACTGAGTTAAAGAGAAATCTCTTCAGCCGGTGAGTGGTGAGCCTGTGGAATTCTCTGACACAGAAACCAATTGAGGCCAAAACATTGTTGGTTATCAAGAAGGGCTTAGATATAGTTCTTAAGGCTAAGGGGATCAAATACCATGGGAAGACAGTGGGAACAAGGAACTGAATTAGATATTCATCAATATCTAATTGAATATGGAGCAGGCCCAAAGGGCTGAATGGCCTACTCCTGTTCCTATTTTCTGTAGTTCTTTTACCTGCTAGGTATTGCCCATTCAAGAGTTTTATTTGCTCTGAAGTTAATTGTTGCAAGATTTCATAACTTCATCATAAGTGAATACAGCACTTTTTATTAATATGTTCTGCTTCTGACTTGGTGTTTAACTTGAGAATAATTCTGAACTTTAGGAATTGTTTTCAGGAATACAGTTTAATTTTAGATTACTGTGCATCTTACTAATGTAGTTGCAACCTTTTTCTGTATTTCTCGTTTCTTGGTTTTGTTAATTCTGTATTAGTGTTAATCTGCATCACATTGTTACAGTAAAGCTTTAATTTGTCTTTACTCCTTACTGTGTAGTGATGCACTGTTACCAGCTCGTAAATAACTTTTCTTGTAAACAATTTCTATTTTTAAAATTATTTTCGGTTTTAAAACTCTGTAATGTGATGTGGCATAGTGTAGACATAACAACTACAATATAATTCAATAAATCTTTCAGCATTCTTTTAAACATTTTCAGAAGTTGTAATTTCTCTTCATTACTTTCTTTGTTTCTGAAGTATTAATATGATCCTGGTGGTTTTAGGAATCAAAATGAAGAATTCACACTTTCTTTGTCTCTTTCGGGGAAGGTTTCGGCCTTTTTGACCAAATAAAGGATTTGTACTCTTTCCCCTTCATGTCGAGATGATTCATTGCTTTTTTTCCTGATAAAATAGAATATTCGTGCTCTTTTCTCAATTAAGCATGGTTTGATTTTTAAATTAAATCTCTCTTGCCTTTGAAGTGCTTTACTAGTGTTAATGTTCTTCTGCAGTGGGCTTCAGGTATTTAATTTCATTCCCAATATTTCTGACTTCAACATGAATTTATGGGTCCATGTTAAGTTTTGTAGCTGTATCTTATGTCACCATTTCATGGCTGCACCAATACTCGTTTTACCAGTAGTTGCTCCTGTTTTATTTGATCCAGCCTCCTGGACAGGATTTTGCACCATTCAGGTACATCTTGCACCCTTTTCCCTTACTGCTGGAGTTCAGACATTCCTTGCATCCACGTTAACACCTGTCTTTGATCAGCTCCCTTTTACTGCTCAAGTTTGACAATCTATAGTCCATACTAACATTTTCTGCACATTTTTTCTCCAGGTTTGGCTACCTTTTACCTCAGGCTGCAACTGCTGGTTGTTCCAACTCCCATGAACTCATGCTGACTGACATCTATTTAAATATATTCAGCAGCTGGCCAGCTAGCTGAGCTTTTCTTAAAATAGAATTGCTTTTAAATAGACAATTCATTTCCTTGCACAAAAAGTCCTTCAGGTTCTTTCGGTGCCTTCTCCTTATGGTTGGGGTCAGATCCCATCCCTGCCACCATGTTATAATAATGGCCAGAAATCCACTGTTGTCATTATGTTGTATCATGGTGTGAGCTTAGTGTCAATCATTAGAAGCTAGTGGTAGGGGTAGAGTGTTGTCACCTATCTTACTTCCTATAATGGTTTAAGGGACTGTTCAGTAGTCTGCAGTGGAGAATTAACTAAAAATACATCTACCAGGATGTTAACTTAAGTGACAAGATGTGGATCATTGCATCTCTGCAACTATACCCAATTTCTATTAACTCTCCGGCAAGTCAACTCGTAATAACAAGTGATGGAGTAGATATATGTCTCCAATAGGAGATCATGTCAGAGTCAACCAATTAATTCTCCAACAGGTGCTATGTAAGATCGTCAGATTAGATAGAGCTTAAGGCAACATATATATTGATTCTTTTGGAATCATTAACCCATATCTCAGGGGTCTCCTCTTTGAAATGGAGATGATAATATTTCTTCTCTCAGAAGGTCTTGGATTTGTAGAAATCTCTTCTCCAAAGAGCTAAGGAGACAGGGTCATTGAATGTCTTTTATGGCAGGTTTATAAAGATTCACGAATAATGAGGGAATGAAAGATATCGGGTTAGGCAGAAGAGTAGATTGTGGCCACAATTAGATCAGTTATGATCTTATACATGGTGGAGTAGGTTCAAAACACTGAATCGTTGCAGATTCATGTGTAAATGTCATACATTTCAGTAAGTACTTAATTGGATGTAACTAGATTTGGGACATTATAGATTGGGCAGATGAAAATATTTCTAAGTCTCCTGGTGCCTGTTTGGAATACCAATTTTCAATGTCACTGTACTCAATGTCGTCATCACTATTCCTGAGAGTCATCCTGAACTGTTTGAGAATAGAAACATGCCTCTCAGTCTCCAATGCCTCTCCACCATCTACAATGCAAGGGTCAGAAGCAAGATTGAATACTTCCCACTAGCCCAGATGGGTGCAGCCCCAACAACACTCAAGAAGCTTGACACCATCCATTACAAAGCAGCCCACTTCACTGGCACCATATCCACAAGCATCCACTCCCTCCACCACTGACGCTCAGTAGCAGCAGTGTGCACCATCTGCAAGAAGCACTGCAGAAATTCACCAAAGATCCTCAGACAGCAGCTTCTAAACCTACGAACACTTCCATCTCAAAGGACATGGGCAGCAGATATATGGGAACACCACCAACCACACGCCACCCACCAACATCACCATTCCTTTATTGTTTTCCAGTAAGAATCCTGGAATTCCCTCCCTAAGGGCATTGTGGGTCAACCCCCAGCAAGCAGACTACAGCAGCTCAAGAAGGCAGCTCACCACCACCTTCTTAAGGCAACCAGGGACGGGCAATGAATGTTGGCAAAGCAGCGACGCCCACATTCCACTGGTGAACACAAAAATAAAATTGCCTTTCCATTGGGTCTCCTTCAAACTGCCAATGCCCATCTTGGATATGAGGTTATCAATATCTCCTCCAGTCAGCCTGCTGTCCACGACAGTGGTAAGTTTAAGATTAGATTCCCTACAGTGTGGAAACAGGCCCTTTGGCCCAACAAGTCCACACAGCTCCTTGAAACATCCTACCCAGACCTATTCCCCTATAACTCACGCACCCTGAACACTATGGGCAATTTAGCATGGCCGATCCATCTTGACTGCGGGAGGAAACCCACGCAGACACGGGGAGAATGTGCAAACTCCACACAGCCAGTTGCCCACAGCTGGAATCGAACAGGGGTCCCTGGCGCTGTGAGTGTCCAGTGCTAACCACTGAGCCACCGTGCCACCCTAAAATGCACCATAAGTAAAACAGAATAGGTGGAAGAAGTTGCTTTGCAGAGCCCATTAACTGGTCTTTTCTGCGAGGGTTTAAGGGAGCCTAAACGTGTTGTTGGTTAGCTCAGCAACTTTGCCACTGAAATTGGCAGATAAAATAATCAGAGGGCTAGATTGAAACATATAAAATAATCAGAGGGTTAGATAGGGTAGATAGGGAGTGCCTTTTTACTAGGATGGTGGCGGCGAGCACAAGGGGGCATAGCTTTAAATTGAGGGGTGAAAGATATAAGACAGATGTTAGAGGTAGTTTCTTTACTCAGAGAGTAGTAAGGGAATGGAACGCTTTGCCTGCAATGGTAGTAGATTCGCCAACTTTAGGTACATTTAAGTCGTCACTGGACAAGCATATGGACGTACATGGAATAGTGTAGGTTAGATGGGCTTGAGATCGGTATGACAACATCGAGGGCCGAAGGGCCTGTACTGTGCTGTAATGTTTTATGTTCTATTTGCATGGGTATCTTACCATTTTTTCGCGTAGTCACAAGGGTACCTCCCAGAATTACACAAAGTAGGAGCCCTGCCACGTGAGATATGTGATGTTCTAGCTAAGTGTAGTGTTACCCAGTCGGTGACAGCTGAGATAAGCCTGCAAGAGCAGTGATGGTGCAGGAAGGTAAAAGGCCAGTCTGATTTCCTACTATTCAGGCAGCTCTGTATCCTGTACAAGTTGATACACCTTAAGTATGCACAGCAAGGACAAAGACTTCCGTGATACATCCATTGATTTCACTATATCCTGTTCACAGTAGGCACCGGACGTGTTTTCTAAGCACGCCCAGATATCTCTCCAAGATGCTTAACCCTAATATCATGGGCATCCTCAACTTCCTTTCCTCCACTGGAGTACCAATTGGGTCATGAACTAGCAGTAACACCAGGTTATGAAATTGTGATTGAGGACAGATAGAGAGAGCTGGATGCTGCAATGACAGGGGATGTCACAGACGAAGAGGGAAACAGCAATCAGCTCACAATCCTCAGCCAGTTGCTCACTGAAAAAAAACTGCTGTGTAAATGGTTGGTGCCTCTACTACTATGTCAATTGGAGACAACATTTCTATGTTTTCACATTTCAAGCTCATTATAGGGCAATACCTTATTTCTCTATCTTAGAATGAACTCATCCTGAAGGAATCTCACAGTCTTGTCTTCTCAACTGGCTCTTAGTGAGACACCCAACCAGTTTAACTCTTGGTGAGAAAGAGAGGCCATTGTACTGGATGAGATCTCTGTGCCCAACGGCAGTGTGGTCGTGGTTGATGAGGGCAATTTTGTATGCGTGCCCAGCCCAGCCCCAATTCCAACACTAAGAATGGTGCCTTTTCCATAAATGCTCGACAGTCATGTATCCTCCACCACTAATCACCAGCTATCCCCAACACAAGTTAACAACAAAAGAGGATTTGTAACAGAATTCTAATTCAAACAGCCCTTACTCAATATCACAAACTGGCAGAGTTGGCAAATACCCCAAAGTACCAGCAGTGATCATCGGGGAAGAAACAGCAGTGCTTCTTTGAGGTGACCACAAGTTGGAAGTATTTGTGCTCCTGTTCTGACTTGCAAAGTGCAGGTGATTTCTGTATAACTGGGCTTTAGGCAAGCAGCTGCTCTTTTTGCATAATTATTTTCTGGTGAAGCCACTGGTGTCAGACAGTACAGTAGTAAGATGTCATTCTGTCAACAGGAGAATGCAGGCTGATTCCCCTCAGGCTCACTTATCTCATCATGTCATTTGTTCATAAAATCCGTGTCTGTCATCTAGCAAACTCTATAATCCTCGAGCTTTCATCTCTTGCTATCTCCCATGATCTCATGGTTATTTCAGGACCTGGAAGACATTTATGATACTTATAAAGGAAGGCAGTCTTGAATTTCTGTAGCGCCGTTCACCACTTCAGGAAATGGCAAAGTGATTTACTGAGAATAAAGTACTATTGAAGTGTACCCATTGTTATAACACATGATGCGTAAGATCTAATTTAAGCCAAGGAAGTTTCCTCAAACAGTAACATGATAATGGTCAAGTAATTGTCTTTAGATATTGTTTGGGAAACAAATAAACATTTTAACCAGAGATAATGGGAACTGCAGATGCTGGAGAATCCGAGACAACAAAGTGTAGACCTGGATGAACACAGCAGGCCAAGCAGCATCTTAGGAGCACAAAAGCTGATGTTTCGGGCCTAGACCCTTCATCAGAAAAGAAAAAGAAAATATTTTAACCAACCTGCTCAGACATGTTATATCACACTACCATAGCAGGTGGGATCTGGGGCACTGGGAAAGCACATTCCTGCTGTTCACTGAGAGGGATCTTTTTATGGCCAGACAGGCAGATAGGACCAGCGACTAATATTTCATCAAAGAAACAACATCTTTGAAATATAAATTCTGGAACTCCCCGTCATCACCACCTTATCAAGGGAATTCAGGATGAGTAGTAAAGTGACATGCACAACCTGTGAGAGTATCGGCCCCAGAGATAGTAGGAACTGCAGATGCTGGAGAATCTGAGATAACAAGGTGGAGAGCTGGACGAACACTGAAAAATCTTTCTGAAGAAGGGTCGAGGCCCAAAACGTCCTGCTCCTGCTATTTCCTGTTCCTCTGATGCTGCTTGGCCTGCTGTGTTCATCCAGCTCTACTCCTTGTTATTATAATATCAGCCTCAAATCTTTTTTGAGAGGGTGACCATTGTAGCCGTTAGCTCACGAGGATGGAACCAAGTTTAACTTTACCTTTTAAAGCCATTGATGAGGTGTTTTCTTCTTTGGAAAGAATGTCTCACGTTTATTTAGTTCCTTCACAATACGAGCACATCCTAAAGTACCCCCTAACATAGAAACATAGAAGACAGGAGGAGGCCATTCAGCCCTTCAAACCTGCTCTGCCATTTTTCACCATCATGGCTGATCATCCAACTCATTAGCTTGATCCTGCTTTCTACCCACAACCTTGCACCCCAAGTGCTATATCTAGTTGCCTCTTGAATACATTCAATGTTTTGGCATGAACTACTTCCTGTGGTAATGAATTCCACAGGCTCACTACTTTTTGGGTGAGGAAATCTCTCCTCATCTTCATCCTAAATCATCTAGCCCAAATCCTCATAATGTGACCCCTGGTTCTGGACAAACCCATCACTGGGAACATCCTCCCTGCATCTACCCCGCCCAGTCCTGTTAGAATTTTATGTCTCTGTTAGATCACCCGCTATTGGTCTGAACTCCAGCGAAAGTAATCCTAATTTAGTCAATCTCTCCTCATACGCCAGTCCTGCTATCCCTGGAATCAGCCTGGTAAACCTTCACAGCACTCCCTTGAGAGCAAGAGTATCCTTCCTCAGAAAAGGAGATGAAAATTGCACACAATATTCTAGGTGTAGCCTCACCAAGGCTCTGTATAACTGCAACAACACATTCCTGCTCCTGTACGTGAATGAAGGCCAACATACCATTTGCCTTCTTTACCGCCTGCTGCACCTGCATGCTTACCTTCAGCAACTGGTGCAAAAGGACACCCAGTTCCCGCTGCACACTCCCCTCTCCCAATTTACAGCCATTCAGGTAGTAATCTGCCTTCTTGTTTTTCTATCCAAAGTGAATAACCTCACATTTATCCAAATTATATTGCATCTGCCATTGATTTGTCCACTCACGCAACCTATCCAAATCATACTGAAGAATCTCTGCATCCTCATCATTGTTCACCCTCACACCCAACTTGGTATCATCTGCAAACTTGGAGATGTTACATTTTGTTCCCTCATCCAAATCATCAATAAATATTGTTGATAGCTGAAGTCCCAGCACCAATTGCTATGGCACCCATTAGTTACTGCCTGCTAATTTGAAAAGGACCCATTAATTCCTCCTCTTTGTTTCCTCTCTGCCAACCAATTTTCTAACATCCCTGTACACTTCCCCCAATGCCAAGTGCTTTACCCTTGCGCATTAATCTCTTATGTAGGACCTTGTCAAATGCTTTCTGAAAGTCCAAATATATCACATTGACTGGCTCCCCCTTGTCAACTCTACCAGTTTTATCTTCATACATTTGTCAAGCATAATTTCCCCTTTATAAATCCATGCTGACTCTGTCTGATCCTGCCACTACTTTCTAAATGCTCCATATAAAGTCATTGATAATGGATTTGAGAATAGTCCCCACTACCAATGTAAGGCCCACTCATCTATAATTCCTTGTTTTCTCTCTATCACCCTTTTTCCGAATATGTTGAATGTTTATTTTATTGATTCTATTGTAGACCTGAATGTTGATATCTGTGTGCCACCCGTTGCAATTACAGTGTACCATATTATTTCATTGGTGCCTGTTTCAGAAATAGCACATGAACCGACCTTCAGATAAAAGCTGATTCAGAGACAGTAGGAACTGCCAATGCTGGAGAATCTGAGATTACAAGGTGTAGAGCTGGATGAACACAGCAGGCCAAGCAGCATCAGAGGAGCAGGAAAGCTTGACATTTTGGGTCTGGACCCTTCTTCAGAAATGAGGGAGGGGAAGGGGATTCTGAAATAAATAGAGAGAGGGGGCGGTGAATGGAAGATGGATAAAGGAGCAGATAGGTGGAGAGGAGATGGACAGGTCAAGGAAGCAGGGATGGAGCCAGTAAAGGTGAGTGTAGATGGGGAGTTAGGATGGGGGTTGGTGAGTCATGGGAAGACTGACAGGTCAAGGAGGCGGGAACGAGGCTGGTAGGTGGGAGGTGGAGGTGGGGGTTGAGATGGGAGGAGGGGATATGTGGGAGAAAGGACAGACAGGTTAGGAAGGTAGGGACGAGCTGGACTGTTTTGGGATGCGGACAGCGGCAGGGAGGTTTTGAAGCTGGTGAAGTCTACATTCATACCTCTGTGCTGCAGGGTTCCCAAGCAGAATATGAGGTGCTGCTCCTGCAACCTTCAGATGGCATCGTTGTGGCACTGCAGGAGGCCCATGTCATCCAAGGAGTGGTAGGGGGAGTTGAAGTGGTTCGTGACTGCAAGGTTCAGTTGTCTGTCGCGAACCAAGTATAGGTGTTCCACAAAACAGTCTTCAAGCCTCCGCTTGGTTTCCATGATGTAGAGGAGGCCATAACGGGTACAGCGGATGCAGTATACCACATTGGCAGATGTGCAGGTGAACATCTACTTGATGTGAAATGTCTTCTTGGGGCCTGGGATGGGGGTGAGGGGGTAGGAGTAGGGGCAGGTGTAGAACTTCCTGCGGTTGCAGGGAAAAGTGCCAGGGGTGGTAAGGCTGATGGGGAGTGTGGAGCGGACAAACGAGTCACGGAAACCATGATCCTTCCAGAAAGCAGGTAAGGGTGAGGAGGGAAAAAGTGTCTTTGGTGGTGGGGTCGGATTGCAGATGGCGGAAGTGTCGGGGAATGATGCTCTAGATCCAGAGGTTGGTGGGGTGGTACATGAGGACAAGGGGGATTCTGTCTTTGTTGTTATTGCGGAGACGGTGTGTGAGGGATGAGTTGTGGGAAACGCGAGCAATGTGGTTGAGGGAGTTTTTGACCACTGTGGAGAGGAAGTAGCGGTCAATGAAAAATGAGGACATTTGGGATGTCTGGGAGTAGAATGCCTCATCTTGGGAGCGGATGCGGTAGAAGTGAAGGAATTGTGAATAGGGGATGGCACTTTTGCAGGAAGTCAGATGAAAGGAAGTGTATTCTCAGCAGCAGCGGGATGCGGTGGGCTTGAAATGGATATTGGTTTCCAGGTGGTTGCCAGAGATGGAAACAGAGAGGTCCAGGAAGTAGAGACAGTTATCAGAGATGGCCCATGTAAACTTAAGGCTACTAAAGTGGATGAACTGTTCAAGATCCTTGGGGGAGCATGAGGCGCCGCCGATACAATCATCGATAAAACGGAGGAAGAGTTGGGGGATAGGGCCAGTGTCCATCCTGGGCCTCCTGCAGTGCCAACAATGATGCCACCCGATGATTGCAGGAACAGCAACTCATATTCTTCTTGGGAACCCTGCAGCCCAATGGTATCAATGTGGACTTCACACGCTTCAAAATCTCCCCTTCCCCCACTGCATCCCAAAACCAGCCCAGCTCGTCCCCGCCGCCTTGACCTATCCGTCCTTCCTCCCACCTATCCACTCCTCCCGCCTCAACCTGTACTCCCACCTCCTACCTACTTGCCTCATCCCCACCTCCTTAACCTGTCCATCCTCCCTGGGCTGATCTATCTCCTCCCTAACTCCCCACCTACACTCACCTTTACTGGCTCCAGCCCTGCCTCCTTGACCTGTCTGTCTCCTCTCCATCTATCTGCTCCTTTATCCTTCTTCCATCTGCCTCCCCCCGCCGTCTCCCTATTTATTTCAGAATTCCCTTCCCCTCTCTCACTTCTAAAGAAGGGTCCAGACCTGAAATGTCAGCTTTCCTGCTCCTCTGATGCTGCTTGGCCTGCTCTGTTCATCCATCTCTACACTTTGTCATTTCAAATAAAAGTTGATGTGTGTTCTGCCTAAATATTTTCTCAGCGCGGCCTCTTTTATTGCTCCAGACTTCGTGTGTGATCCCAGAGTGAAAATTTGGAGGTTATGAAGACTTTGGCAGGGAACAATTTTTTTTTGCAGCAGGAATCAAGCTGCAAAGAACTGTCCTTTAGGCCATATCTACCCATTTGTCTGCATTTGGCCCTGTAAACCTTTCCCATCCATGTACCTGTCCATATGTTTTTTAAACATTATAACTATATCTGCATCTACCACTTCCTCTGGCAGTTCATTCCACATACAAACCACCCGCTGTGTGAAAAAGGCGCCCGTCAGTAGTCCATTTCACTTCATCCCTGATACTTCTTTCTACAGCGAATAAAGACACAACATTGCAATCCCCACATCCCAACTTCAGAGAAGCAGCCACTGTGGAAAGATTCTTGGTAGTGTGGATGCGCAGAGGGATCTTGGTGTCCATGTACATAGATCCCTGAAAGTTGCCACCCAGGTTGATAGTGCTGTTAAGAAGGCTTACGGTGTGTTAGGTTTTATTGGTAGAGGGATTGAGTTCCGGAGCTGTGATGTCATGCTGCAACTGTGCAAAACGCTAGTGCGGCCTCATTTGGAATATTGCGTGCAGTTCTGGTCGCCCCATTACAGGAAGGATGTGCAAGCATTGGAAAAGGTGCACAGGAGATTTACCAGGATGTTGCCTGGTCTGGAGCGGAGGGCCTATGAAGAAAGGCTGAGGGACTTGGGTCTGTTCTCATTGGAGAGAAGGAGGCTAAGAGGGGATTTAATAAAGACATACAAGATGATCAGAGGATTAGATAGGACGGACAGTGAGTGTTTTTCCGAGGATGATGATGTCAGCTTGTATGAGGGGGCATAGCTACAAATTGAGGGATGATAGATTTAAGACAGATGTCAGAGGCAGGTTCTTTACTCAGAGAGTGGTAAGGGCTTGGAACACCCTGCCTGCCAATGTAGTTAACTCAGCCACATTAGGGGCATTTAAACAGTCCTTGGATAAGCATATGGATAATGATGGTTTAGTGTAGGGGGAGGGGCGTAGATTAGTTCACAGGTCGGCGCAGCATCGAGGGCCTGTTCTATGTTCTATGTATAGTTCACAGAATCCCTACAATGTAGAAACAGGCCATCTGGCCCAACAAGTTCATAACCAATCCTCAGAGCATCCAATCCAGACCCATGTCCCTATAACCCACCTAATCCACACACCCCTGAACACTATGGGAAATTTAGCATGGCCAATCCAACTAACCTGCACATCTTTGGACTGTGGGAGGAAACCAGAGCACCTTGAAGAAACCCACAGAGACACGGGGAGAAGGTGCAAACTCCACACAAACAGTCACCTTAGGGTTGAATCGAACCCAGATCACTGGTGTTGTGAGGCAGCAGTGCTAACCACTGATCAACCATGCCACCCCAAGTCTATAGAACATATCTGTTTCTCACATCAGCCATCTATAAACCCTGTCACAAGGAAGACTGCCAATTTACTGTCAATTACTGAAGTTTACTGGGTGTTTTTATGGCTACGATTCATACCCGCTGGGACCTGGGCTGTGATAAATCAAACTCAATCCATTTACAAATCTGTTTTTTTTTATAAATCTGAGCTGAGTTCTTGCCCAGGCCCTTGAGGTGAAAACCAAGGTTCAAAGCAGTATGTACTTTGCGATAACTATGTAACTTAAATAAAAACACAAAGAACATCTCACTACAAACAAGAGTCTTAGATACTGACATTCAATTAGTGCTAATCATTTGATCAAAGGGCAAATACATCCTTCCCAATTATGCAACATAGCCTTTTATTCTCTAAGTATTATTGCAGCTAAAGTATGAGGATAAATTTTAGAGGGAAAGGTTTGATGTACTTGCCGTGTTGAGTCGGTAAAATAAAACTCAAATACACAGAACAGACGCTGAAAATTCAGTTAGATAAGTGTTGCATTTCAGGTATCTTGACATAACCCACAGTAAACACCAGCCATGATCACTACAAACAGTAAGTCTAGAAAAGGGGCATAGAACACAGGCTTAGGTCTTAAATCTTATCAGAGATAGTGGGAACTGCAGATGCTGGAGAATCCGAGATAACAAAGTGTAGAGCTGGATGAACACAGCAGGCCAAGCAGCATCTCAGGAGCACAAAAGCTGATGTTTCGGACCAAGACCCTTCATCAGAGAGGGTCTAGGCCCGAAAAGTCAGCTTTTGTTCTCCTAAGATGCTGCTTGGCCTGCTGTGTTCATCCAGCTCCACACTTTGTTGTCTGGGTCTGAAATCTTGACAGATTTACAGAAATGCTCGTATACATGCTTGTACATGCATATGAATGGATTCAAGGGCAGCTTCCTCCCACAGTTATTAGACTTCTGAACGAACTTCCAAAATTTTACATTTAAAGTTGGCCTTGCTCTTTGTTCACCTTGTCTACAGCTGTAACATTGCATTCCTTACTCTATTACCCTAATGCACTTTCTGTGGTATGATCTGCCTGTACTGTACGAAAAACAAAACTTTTTACTGTACCTAGGTACATGTGACAATTATAAATCACATCAAAACAGCAGTTATAGAGTCATGGAGTCATAGGGATATACAGCATGGAAACAGATCAACTTGTTCAACTTGTCCATGATGACCATATATCCTAAATTTATCTAGTCCCATTTTTTAACAAATTTGCCCATATCCCTCCAAACCCTTCCTATTCATATACCGATTCATTTGCCTTTTAAATGTTGTAATTGTATCAGCCTCCACCACTTCCTCTAGCAGTGCATTCCATATACACACCACCCTCTGCATGAAAATGTGACCCCTCAGGTCCCTTTTAAACAATGCAGCTGGCCAGAGTGATTAAAAAGGCAACTGGCATGCTTGCCTTCGTTGGTCGGGGCATGGTGCACAAGAGTTGGTAAACCACGTTGCAGCTGTATAAAACCTTTGTTATGCCGCATTTGGAGTATTGTGTGCAGTTTTGGTCGCCACACTACCCACAGGTTGTGGAAGCTTTGGAGAGAGTGCAGAAAAGGTTCACCAGGATGTTGCTCAGTCTCAAGGTTATGAGGAAAGGTTAAAAAGACTAAGGTTATTTTCACTGGAAATACGGCAGCTGAGAGGAGAACTGACAGAGGTCTACAAAATTATGACAGGCATAGATAGGGTAGATATTCAGAGGCTTTTTCCCAGGGCTGAAGTTCCAATTACAAGGAGGCACAGGTATAAAATGAGAAGGCAAAAGTTTAAGGGAGATGTACAAGGAAAGTGTTTCACGCAGAGAATGGTAGGAGCCTGAAACACACTGTCAGAGGAGGTGATGGAAGCAGGCACATTGGTGACATTTAAGAGGCATCTGGATGGTTACATGAATAGGTTGGCATCATTGTGGCAGTGCAGGAGGCCCATGATGGACATGTCATCTAGAGAATGGGAGGGGGAGTGGAAATGGTTTGCGACTGGGAGGTGCAGTTGTTTGTTGCGAACTGAGCGGAGGTGTTCTGCAAAGCGGTCCCCAAGCCTCCGCTTGGTTTCCCCAATGTAGAGGAAGCCGCACCGGGTACAGTGGATGCAGTATACCACATTGGCAGATGTGCAGGTGAATCTCTGCTTAATGTGGAATGTCATCTTGGGGCCTGGGATAGGGGTGAGGGAGGAGGTGTGGGGACAAGTGTAGCATTTCCTGCGGTTGCAGGGGAAGGTGCCGGGTGTGGTGGGGTTGGAGGGCAGTGTGGAGCGAACAAGGGAGTCATGGAGAGAGTGGTCTCTCCGGAAAGCAGACAGGGGTGGGGATGGAAAAATGTCTTGGGTGGTGGGGTCAGATTGTAAATGGCGGAAGTGTCGGAGGATGATGCGTTGTATCCGGAGGTTGGTAGGGTGGTGTGTGAGAACGAGGGGGATCCTCTTAGGGCGGTTGTGGCGGGGGCGGGGTGTGAGGGATGTGTTGCGGGAAATACGGGAGACGCGGTCAAGGGCGTTCTCGATCACTGTAGGGGGAAAGTTGCGGTCCTTAAAGAACGTGGACATCTGGGATGTGCGGGAGTGGAATGTCTTATCTGGGGAGCAGATGCGGCGGAGGCGGAGGAATTGGGAATAGGGGATGGAATTTTTGCAGGAGGGTGGGTGGGAGGAGGTGTATTCTAGGTAGCTGTGGGAGTCGGTGGGCTTGAAATGGACATCAGTTACAAGC
The DNA here is from genome assembly GCF_030684315.1 of Stegostoma tigrinum. Lineage (NCBI taxonomy): Eukaryota > Metazoa > Chordata > Chondrichthyes > Orectolobiformes > Stegostomatidae > Stegostoma > Stegostoma tigrinum. The sequence goes on from NC_081354.1 coordinate 163,991,637, forward strand.
TGGTTGCCTGAGATGGAGACTGAGAGGTCTAGGAAGGTGAGGGATGTGCTGGAGATGGCCCAGGTGAACTGAAGGTTGGGGTGGAGGTCCCAACCTTCAGTTCACCTGGGCCATCTCCAGCACATCCCTCACCTTCCTGGACCTCTCAGTCTCCATCTCAGGCAACCATCTTGTAACTGATGTCCATTTCAAGCCCACCGACTCCCACAGCTACCTAGAATACACCTCCTCCCACCCACCCTCCTGCAAAAATTCCATCCCCTATTCCCAATTCCTCCGCCTCCGCCGCATCTGCACCCACGATAAGACATTCCACTCCCGCACATCCCAGATGTCCAAGTTAGAACATAGAACATAGAACATAGAACAGTACAGCACAGAACAGGCCCTTCAGCCCGCAATGTTGTGCCGACCATTGATCCTCATGTATGCACCCTCAAATTTCTGTGACCATATACATGTCCAGCAGTCTCTTAAATGACCCCAATGACCTTGCTTCCACAACTGCTGCTGGCAACGCATTCCATGCTCTCACAACTCTCTGCGTAAAGAACCTGCCTCTGACATCCCCTCTATACTTTCCACCAACCAGCTTAAAACTATGACCCCTCGTGCTAGCCATTTCTGCCCTGGGAAATAGTCTCTGGCTATCAACTCTATCTATGCCTCTCATTATCTTGTATACCTCAATTAGGTCCCCTCTCCTCCTCCTTTTCTCCAATGAAAAGAGACCGAGCTCAGTCAACCTCTCTTCATAAGATAAGCCCTCCAGTCCAGGCAGCATCCTGGTAAACCTCCTCTGAACCCTCTCCAAAGCATCCACATCTTTCCTATAATAGGGCGCCCAGAACTGGACGCAGTATTCCAAGTGCGGTCTAACCAAAGTTTTATAGAGCTGCAACAAGATCTCACGACTCTTAAACTCAATCCCCCTGTTAATGAAAGCCAAAACACCATATGCTTTCTTAACAACCCTGTCCACTTGGGTGGCCATTTTAAGGGATCTATGTATCTGCACACCAAGATCCCTCTGTTCCTCCACGCTGCCAAGAATCCTATCCTTAATCCTGTACTCAGCTTTCAAATTTGACCTTCCAAAATGCATCACCTCGCATTTATCCAGGTTGAACTCCATCTGCCACCTCTCAGCCCATCTCTGCATCCTGTCAATGTCCCGCTGCAGCCTACAACAGCCCTCTACACTGTCAACGACACCTCCGACCTTTGTGTCGTCTGCAAACTTGCTGACCCATCCTTCAATTCCCTCGTCCAAGTCATTAATAAAAATTACAAACAGTAGAGGCCCAAGGACAGAGCCCTGTGGAACCCCACTCACCACTGACTTCCAGGCAGAATATTTTCCTTCTACTACCACTCGCTGTCTTCTGTTGGCCAGCCAATTCTGTATCCAAGCAGCTAAGTTCCCCTGTATCCCATTCCTCCTGACCTTCTGAATGAGCCTACCATGGGGAACCTTATCAAATGCCTTACTGAAGTCCATATACACCACATCCACAGCTCGACCCTCATCAACTTTTCTAGTCACATCCTCAAAAAACTCGATAAGGTTTGTAAGGCATGACCTACCCCTCACAAAGCCGTGTTGACTGTATTTGATCAAGCCATGCTCTTCCAGATGGTCATAAATCTTATCCCTCAGAATCCTTTCTAACACCTTGCAGACGACAGACGTGAGACTTACCGGTCTATAATTGCCGGAAGTTCTTTAAGGACCGCAACTTTCCCCCTACAGTGATCGAGAACGCCCTTGACCGCGTCTCCCGTATTTCCCGCAACACATCCCTCACACCCTGCCCCCGCCACAACCGCCCTAAGAGGATCCCCCTCGTTCTCACACACCACCCTACCATCCTCCGGATACAACGCATCATCCTCCGACACTTCCGCCATTTACAATCTGACCCCACCACCCAAGACATTTTTCCATCCCCACCCCTGTCTGTTTTCCGGAGAGACCACTCTCTCCGTGACTCCCTTGTTCACTCCACACTGCCCTCCAACCCCACCACACCCGGCACCTTCCCCTGCAACCGCAGGAAATGCTACACTTGTCCCCACACCTCCTCCCTCACCCCTATCCCAGGCCCCAAGATGACATTCCACATTAAGCAGAGGTTCACCTGCACATCTGCCAATGTGGTATACTGCATCCACTGTACCCGGTGCGGCTTCCTCTACATTGGGGAAACCTAGCGGAGGCTTGGGGACCGCTTTGCAGAACACCTCCGCTCAGTTCGCAACAAACAACTGCACCTCCCAGTCGCAAACCATTTCCACTCCCCCTCCCATTCTTTAGATGACATGTCCATCATGGGCCTCCTGCAGTGCCACAATGATGCCACCCGAAGGTTGCAGGAACAGCAACTCATATTCCGCCTGGGAACCCTGCAGCCATATGGTATCAATGTGGACTTCACCAGTTTCAAAATCTCCCCTTCCCCTACTGCATCCCTAAACCAGCCCAGTTCATCCCCTCCCCCCACTGCACCACACAACCAGCCCAGCTCTTCCCCCCCACCCACTGCATCCCAAAACCAGTCCAACCTGTCTCTGCCTCCCTAACCGGTTCTTCCTCTCACCCATCCCTTCCTCCCACCCCAAGCCGCACCCCCATCCACCTACTAACCTCATCCCACCTCCTTGACCTGTCCATCTTCCCTGGACTGACGTATCCCCTGCCTACCTCCCCACCTATACTCTCTCCACCTATCTTCTTTACTCTCCATCTTCGGTCCGCCTCCCCCTCTCTCCCTATTTATTCCAGTTCCCTCTCCCCATCCCCCTCTCTGATGAAGAGTCTAGGCCCGAAACGTCAGCTTTTGTGCTCCTGAGATGCTGCTTGGCCTGCTGTGTTCATCCAGCCTCACATTTTATTATCTTTGCTAGGTTATTGCGCTTGTTAGAACTATCCTGATCAATTAGAAAGTGGCTCTGCCTCTAACAAAGGAAAAAAGCTTGAAAGTGCTTTGAGTTCTGCGATCCAGGCCAGTGGGAACCCATTGTTGTATACCCCATGCTGAGGGCTGATGCTATCATCTCCTCAAAAAAGTACTGGAAACTATGAACCTGTTTGGTCTCGAGTGTTAGGGGAAAAGCAATTCCTGATCTACCTAAAAGGATCTCTTGTAGCTATGGAAACAGATTTTCCCCTTTATTAGCATCTGGACCATTGCCACCTTCCCCTGTTGCCTTTACACTCCTCGGGACATGACCACCCCGTCTAGATTTGACCTGCCTTCCAACCCAACCCTCATGGCTCAGCCCACCGTTCCTGACCACCAGACCCTGCCTATTCTGAAACTCAACCACACGACCCTGGGATCTAATACCCATCCTACCTTGCTCCCTGCCTGACCCACGATCTCCCACCCATTCCAACCTACATTAAACATTGCATCATTTACCTCACACCTTAGCCACACTTCACCCTACTTCCTACCAACTTGATATCCTATCCACCTAGCACCCTACCCACCTGGCACTGTATCTTATCCACTCTGCTCCCTGTCCCACCTGGCACCATACTTACCTTGCACCCTACCCTTCCAGCATACTTACCCATATGTCCTTTTCTAAACTTTAGTGTAATTCCATCAGGTACATCCTTAGTCCAAAGGCTAAATGTCAAAATGCTATGCAACCAAGAGGAACATATGAGCTGAATCTAATTCTTTTTCTACATAATGTTCTTACATGGACATGCTTCTAGCAGAATTCACTGTACAGCAATCAGACCACTTGCTTCTGCTTTTCTAATGTTAGAAAAGCTCAGCACTACACTTGAGCTTGTAAAAATGTATGCCTTTACTGGGTCTAGTTCTGTTTAGGATACCTGGTCAGCACGGACAAGTTGGACCAAAGAATCTGTTTCCGTGCTGTATGACTCTATAACTCTATTGAAGTGTTTCCCATTCTCTCCCCACCCTTCTGTTCACCACTACCTTTTAAATTATTTAAAACTCTACAATCTGTTCTCTATACTGTACTATCCAGCTTGTTCATACCTCATTATTGCATTTGCCTTGCCAAGTCAATCTACTAATACAACAGATTGAAAATCTTTATCATCAGGAATAGATGTCTTCATTGTTCCACACTATACAATTTCTGTAATGTCTTCTGCCATTATGTCCCATTTCTTATGACCCACCTGAGTGTGATCTGCAGAGCAGCACCCCCCTTCCTCATGTGCATCATTTGATTTGATTTGATTTATTATGGTCACATGTACCTAGGTACAGTGAAAAGCGTTGTTTTGTGTGCAATAAGGGCAGATCATACCATACAAAGTATGTTAGGTTAATAGAACAAGATGAAGAATACAATGTAAAGGCTGCAGAGGAGGTGGACAGAGAGCAAGATCAACATTCAAATCTAAAGCACAGCATTTAAACACTTAATCCTGCTTCTTGGAACTTTATCATTGAATCCCCAATGTCCGCTGAAGATACATAGAACATAGAACATAGAACATAGAACAGTACAGCACAGAACAGGCCCTTCAGCCCACAATGTTGTGCCGACCATTGATCCTCATGGATGCACCCTCAAATTTCTGTGACCATATGCATGTCCAGCAGTCTCTTAAATGACCCCAATGACCTTGCTTCCACAACTGCTGCTGGCAACGCATTCCATGCTCTCACAACTCTCTGCGTAAAGAACCTGCCTCTGACATCCCCTCTATACTTTCCACCAACCAGCTTAAAACTATGACCCCTCGTGCTAGCCATTTCTGCCCTGGGAAATAGTCTCTGGCTATCGACTCTATCTATGCCTCTCATTATCTTGTATACCTCAATTAGGTCCCCTCTCCTCCTCCTTTTCTCCAATGAAAAGAGACCGAGCTCAGTCAACCTCTCTTCATAAGATAAGCCCTCCAGTCCAGGCAGCATCCTGGTAAACCTCCTCTGAACCCTCTCCAAAGCATCCACATCTTTCCTATAATAGGGCGCCCAGAACTGGACGCAGTATTCCAAGTGCGGTCTAACCAAAGTTTTATAGAGCTGCAACAAGATCTCACGACTCTTAAACTCAATCCCCCTGTTAATGAAAGCCAAAACACCATATGCTTTCTTAACAACCCTGTCCACTTGGGTGGCCATTTTAAGGGATCTATGTATCTGCACACCAAGATCCCTCTGTTCCTCCACGCTGCCAAGAATCCTATCCTTAATCCTGTACTCAGCTTTCAAATTCGACCTTCCAAAATGCATCACCTCGCATTTATCCAGGTTGAACTCCATCTGCCACCTCTCAGCCCATCTCTGCATCCTGTCAATGTCCCGCTGCAGCCTACAACAGCCCTCTACACTGTCAACGACACCTCCGACCTTTGTGTCGTCTGCAAACTTGCTGACCCATCCTTCAATTCCCTCGTCCAAGTCATATCTTTGACCAAGTCTTCTGTCACCTCTCCTAAACTTCCCAAAATGACTCAGTTCCTCTGCGACGCCCTTTATTCACTGCAATAAATCTACAATTTAAATGCAAATTACCATTGATCTATATCAGGAATACTGACAGGTATTTGTTATTTCATAGCCCAGGAAGACTCAAAACTATTTACCACTCAAGGCCAGGGGGACCGTTGTGAAAAACAAATCATGAAACCAAGCTGATAAAATGTGAGGCTGGATGAACACAGCAGGCCAAGCAGCATCTCAGGAGCACAAAAGCTGACGTTTCGGGCCTAGACCCTTCATCAGAAGCTGTTTCTTTCCCTCTTCAGCACCAGTTACTTTTGAAGTGCCGATGTGAATAACAAGTTAAATCCATGGTTTGTATAGTCTGTACTTTTTGCAAGTTGCTACAAGCATGCAAACAGGACTGTAAATCAGTGTAACCCTCAGGATGATAATATTAATTGAATGCAAGCTTTAGTAACATAGTGAACCTCATTTTCATGCTTTCCAGGCAAAATGTGACATGGTATATGCAACAAAAGCATGATGGAGCAGGTACATGAGAATCCTTCACTCTTCACACTTGTTTTCTAAAGGAATAGGCAACAATTTAGAGAAGGGAAAGTGAAGGGAATTTGCAAAATGATAAATTAGGGTGACAATCTTTTAGGTTATACTAATCTTTCCTTCACCCCTCCTGGTTCAAACCTTACCTTCAGACCAGTAATGTGATGGGAGGCAGATTTCAGCAATAACTGTTGACTATTTGATTTGAACTTGAGAATGTTTGTGATTTGCAGTAAAGCTTGGAACGTTGTCTCTGTGAGTCACAGGTTACCCAAAATGAGGGTTGAGGTTATAGGTAATTTTATAGCAGTTTATTAAGAATCAACAGTTTATTTATTTTGCATAAGCTAAACAAGCAGTCAAAACTTATGACCCATAATCCGCAATAAACAGCTCACTGGCACTAGTCGGACAAGTAAGCGGGTTATGTTTAGCTCTGTAATTGGAGGTGGCAGCCTCTCTTCCTTTCGGTCTTCTAATGCTGGTGAAAATGTTCAGCCAAAGCTAACATGGGACACTTCAGAAAGAACTTCTTTATCCAGTTTTCTCGTGCTAACCGAGAATATATGCTGGAGCCAGCACTGGTCCACCCCAAGAGGCTCTTTTCTGCCATGTTATTCCTGGGGTCTTTTCAACATAGAATCCCTGTGGTGTGGAAACAGGCCCTTTGGCCCAACAAGTCCACACCGAACCTCAGAGCATCCCACTCAAACCCATCCCCCTACAACCCCGCTAATCTACACACCCCTGAACACTATGGGCAATTTAGCATGGCCAATCCCCCTAGCCTGCGTATCTTTGGACTGTGGGAGGAAACCAGAGCACCCAGAGGAAACCCACGAAGACACGGGGAGAATGTGCAAACTCCACACAGACAGTCACCCAAGGGTGGAAAACAAACAAAGAACAAAGAAACCTACAGCACAGGAACAGGCCCTTCGGCCCTCCAAGCCTGCGCCAATCAAGATCCTCTGTCTAACCTGTCATCTATTTTCTAAGCGTCTGTGTCCATTTGCTCCCTGCCCATCCATGTACCTGTCCAAATGTATCTTAAAAGATGCTAACGTGTCTGCGTCTACCACCTCCGCTGGCTACGTGTTCCAGGCACCCACCACCCTCTATGTAAAGAACTTTCCACACATATCTCCCTTAAACTTTCCTCCTCTCACTTTGAACTCATGACCCCTCGTAATTGAGTCCCCCACTCTGGGAAAAAGCTTTTTGCTATCCACCCTGTTGAGACCCCTCATGATTTTGTAGACCTCAATCAGGTCCCCCCTCAATCTCCGTCTTTCTAATGAAAATAATATTAATCTATTCAACCTCTCTTCATAGCTAGCACCCTCCACACCAGGCAACATCCTGGTGAACATCCTCTGCACCCTCTCCAAAGCATCCACATCCTTTTGGTAATGTGGCGACCAGAACTGTACACAGTACTCCAAATGTGACCGAACTAAAGTCTTATACAACTGTAACATGACCTGCCAACTCTTGCACTCAATATCCTGCCCAATGAAAGAAAGCATGCCGTATGCCTTCTTGGCCACCCTCTTGACCTGCATTGTCACTTCAGGGAACAATGGACCTGAACATCCAGATCTCTCTGTTCATCAATTTTCCCTAGGACTTTTCCCTAGGAATCAAATCCAGGTCCCTGGGGCTATGAGACAGCCATGCTAACCACTGAGCCACCAGATTTTATCGGTCATTAATTCAATTGTCCATTAGCAAGGGTCAAATATTCAAGGTATTCCTCCTAGTTCTCTTCAAACCCCAAGAAGGCATCATGTGGCTTACCAGGTGCCTGTTTGGCTTTTACAGTTGGTTAATATATGGGCCATGAGATCACATCTCACCAGGCTTTAGGGACATCTTGTTTCAGAGTCTGTGGTGATGATTTGTTCCTGTCCCGGCAAGTACTGTGTCTGTCAGCCCAACTAACTGTAATTCAATATTTTTTAATACGAGGGCGAGGCATTTCCGTTATATTCAATTGGTTTCCAAAGAATTTATAGGAATGTTAAACCATCAAATCTTACAGGTTTTATAGCAGGAATATCAATAACTATTTTTATTCACTCATGACTGGGCAGCATTTACTGCCCATCCCTAGGTGACTTTAACAAGGCGGTGGTGAGTTACATTCTTGAGCTGTTGCATCCGTGTGCTGTAAGTTAACAAACAGTACCCTTAGGTAGGAATTCCAGGGTTTTGATCCAGCGGCAGTGAAGGAATGGCAACATATTTCCAAGTCAGGATGGTGAGTGGCTTGATCAGTGAGTGCTACTGATGGTGAGTGCTACTGATCAGTTCAAGCCTGGATATTAATCAAATGTTCCTCTATGTGTACATGCTCTGCTTCTCTACCTGAGGATCTGTAATCATCAGCAAACATCGCCACTTCTGACCTAGTGATGGAAGGAAGGTCATTGAAGAAGCAGCTAAAGATGTTTGGATCTCGGTCACTACCTTGAAAGAGATGGCTTGGGACTGGGTTGGTTGACCTCCAACAACCACAACTATCTTTCTTTCTGTTAAGTATGACTCATTGAATAAACTGATGTTTTCTTTTCTCGGGAGTTAATTGTTTTTGCTATGCTTGCCAATTTTCTGCCTATTGTAGCCCCTGCACGTGTCCAAACATATCTGGAAGCAGCAGGGCGGAATCCACTTCTCACCTTTACTCTTCCATTAGTGAGCCAAACTTATTGCCTTACATTCAACCAAATAACTGCAGATGCTAGAAGGAAAATCAGGAATTGTTGGGAAAACTCAGCAGGTCTGGCAGCATCTGTGGAGAAAAAGCAGAGTTAATATTTCAGATCCAATGACCCTTCTTCAGAACAGGATGTTGTCTGACATTGCCTTGTGACTCATTTTCATTTTCACTCACTACTAGGCCATTTCTTTCTTGTGAATCACACCTATTCAATAACACTATTATTAAGGGTCACCAGACCTGAAACGTTAACTCTGATTTTTTTTCTTCACAGAATGCTACCAGAGCTCTGAGCATTTCCAGCTACTTCTGTTTTTGTTCTTGATTTACAGCATCTGCAGTTCTTTCAGATTTAATTTATTATTTCTCCTATCCATACCATGAAGCCTTGTCTCTTTGAAGCCTGTTGGTGCAGTGACTATGATATAAGGCAGCCAATTATTTTTGGGTACAGACTACCACCTGAACTGGATGGCAAAGACAACTTCCCTAATTTTTAAAAATTCATTAATGGGATGAGGGCATTGCTGGCTAGGCCAGTATTGGACAAACAAATGAACAAGTGGCAAAGTACAGCACAGGAACAGGCCCTTTGACCCTCCAAGCCTGTGCTGACCATCATGCCCAAATTAATCTGAAAACAAACTGCCATTTTTGATTCCATATCCTTCTACTCCATCCCCATTCATGTACCCATCCAGGAGCCTCTTAAGTGTCTTCAATGTACCTGCTTCCACCAACTCTTCTGTAGTTTATTCCAGACCACTGCCACTCTCTGCGTGAAAAGCTTTCCCCCTCTGACCTTGAACCTGTGTCCCCTTGTAATTGAAACTTCAACCCTGGATAAAAGCCTTTGACTATCCACCCTATCGATGCCTCTCATAATTTTGTAGACCTCTATCAGGTGTCCTCTCAGCCGCTGTCTTTCCAGTGAAAACAATCCAAGTCTTTTTAACCTTTCCTCATAGCCAATGCCCTGGAGACCAGGCAACATCCTGGTGAACCTTCTCTGCACTCTCCCCAAAGCTTCCTCATCCTCCTGGTAGTGAACAAAACTGCACACAATACTTCAAATGCAGCCTAACAAGGGTTTTTTATAGCTGCAACGTGTTTTGTCAACTCTTGTACTCCACACCCTGGGCAATGAAGGCAAGCATGCCATATGTGATCTTAATCACCTTGGCCACTTGTGTACCTTTATTGCCCACCGTAATTGCCCAGAGGGCAGTTATGAGTCAATCACTTTGGGTGACAGTGGGTCTGAAGTCACAGGTAGGCCAAACCAGGTTTGGATGGCAGTTTCTTTCCCTAAAGAGCAATGGGTTTTTTCCTACAAGAATCTGCAATAGATTCACGATCATCATTAGACTCTGAATTCAAGTTATTTATCAAATTCACATTGCACCATCTGTGGTGGTAGGATTCGAACCCGGGACCACAGAACATTACTTGAGTCTCTGGATTAACAGTCCAACGACAATACCACTAAAACATTGCCTCCCCAGTTACAAGAAAAAACAAATTTTACAAAAATTGAACCACAATTGGGATAATTCGGATTTTGATAGTATGAAACAGGCAATGTTAATTTGGCTATCCAGGAAGCTGCTTCCCTGATTTTTGTTCCAGTTGTGGAAATGAGTGTTGATTGGTTCATTGAGTCATGCCACATCTTTATACTATTGGCCAGAATAAAAATGAATGCAATGGGCAGTGCTGTGCAGTGACTCTGTGGTGGCCATTCCCATTGCAATAGAATTATGAATTTTGGTATCCAACACTTCTTCCATTCTACAAAAGTGCAAGCTTTTTTACAGTTTGTTAATAATATCCCATCACTGCAAGTTTTGCTGGGTCTTTAGTGTGCTAACCAATACTTATCCTGCAAAGAATGATATTAAAATAAATAAATCACTGTTGTTTGTAGCACCTTGCTGCACTCCAAATGGCTGCCTCAAAGTGCTTCAAAACAAGAATGTCTCCAGGTCATAAAAGGTGCTTTATGTATTTTCGACTTCATATTTTTATTCATTTTTTCTTTTTTAATTCATTTATGAGATGAGGGCATAGCGGACCAGGCAGCATTTATTGCCCATCCCTAATTGCCCAGAGGGCAGTTTAGAGTCAACCACATTGCTGAGAGTCTGGAATCACATGTAGGCCAGACCAGGTAAGGATGGCAGTTTCCTTCCCTAAAGGACATTAGTGAACCAGATGGGTTTTACTAACAATCGACAATGGGTTCATGGTCCACCATCTGCCGTGGCGAGATTTGAATCTGGGTCCCCAGAACATTCTCTGGGCCTCTGGATTAACAGTCTAGCGATAATACCACTAGGCTATCGCCTCCCCCTAAAGCAATCTGTCCTGAGTCTAACAACCTTGAAACAACAGCTCTCTTTATCTCTTTACAGATGCTGACAGGGCCGCTGAGTTTGTCTAGCATTTTTTGCTTTTGTAATTTTACACATTGTCGGGTAGACGCGAGAGGTTTCAGTTTAGAGTCCAATGACACTGTCAGAGTACAGCAAGACCTGGACAATATCTAGGCTTGGGCTGACAAGTGACAAGTACATTTGTATCATATTTGGCAAAGGCCATCTTCAATAAGAGACAATCTGACCACTGTCCTTTGACATTCAATGGGGTTACCATCACTGGATCTTCCACAATTAACACCCTGGGGGTTATCACTGACTACTAGCAATCTGAGTGAAGAAGCATCATGTCTGGAAGAGGCAAAATAGGCAAAGAACTGAGAAAAGGCAGAGTACACGGGGCTAGAGGAGCAGGTCAGTGTCTAGGATGGGTCCAGCTCCAGTAACACACAAAAAGCTTGATATCATCAAGGGCCAAAGGATCCCACTTGTTTGGCACCACATCCATAATCTTGGGCATTCGCTCCCTTTCCCAACAAGTGGTAATTAAGGAACAAAGCAAAGGTTTCAAAATTAAATTCCAACATCATTAAGAGACTGAAAAAAGCTGAGGACTCTAAGAGTAAAGGACAATCCAGCAGAAAATTGAGGGCGACATGGTGGCTCAGTGGTTAGTACTGCTGCCTCACAATGCCCGGAAGCCAGGTTTGATTCCACCCTCGGGCGACTGTCTGTGTGGAGTTTGTACATTCTCCACATGTCTACGTGGGTTTCTGCCAGGTGCTCCTGTTTCTTCCCACAGTCCGAAGATGTGCAGGCCAGGTGGATTAGCCATGGAATATGCAGGGTTTCAGGGATAGAGTAGGGGTTTGGGTCCAGATGTGAAGCTCTTTGGATGATCAGTGTGCATTCAATGGGCCAAATAGCCTGCTTCCACACTATAGGCATTCTCATTCTAAACTTTTGCTGGGCTCCATAAGCTTGTGACAAAATCTAAACAACAAGTAGAATCTCCTAAGATTATCTACAGTGGAATGAAAAATACTTGTTTCATACAATAAAAGGAATGGAACTTGTGACGGTGTGGTTTCAGCAAATTTAGCCCCGAGAGTTTTGAGTACGAGACAGGAAAGTGGAGCTGAGACCAAAACCAGATCAATCATGATTTTATTGATTGATGCAGTAACTTTGAAGGGCCAAATGGCCCACTCCTGCTGCTGGGTCCTTTGCTCCTCTGTAGTCTTAACACTGAAGAAAGTTCAGATTCCAAAGTGCAACTAAGTACAGAAAAAATTGCCAACAAATAGACAACAAATACGCTATCTACACCACTTGAGATGTGTTATGACGGCCAGCCAATCAAAGCATCTGCAAGTAAAATGATCCAATTTGTCAAATCATCTACGATAAACTCAAATTCAACATCCAGCCCTATGATGATTAGGAGGGGAAGGATCAAGGAAAAGGTATGGTGTTTCTAGCTTCCAACAACAATGATTACTGCCATACCAAACAAGAATGGATATTTACTCCAACAAATTAAGGAAGTCAGCAAAATACGTTCAGCAAGAAAATTGTCAACAAGGAAGAAAGTTAATGACGGTGATGCAAATTTGTCATTTACGCCAAATGAAACAATCACCAAGAAAACAGTAAGAAATCAATTGTGCTCAAAAAATGCAAACATTACCCTCTAGGGATGGGGTGAGAAAGGAAGATCAGGGACAGAGTTTGAGAATGCCATTTGGAGAGTATGGTGAAGTGCACAATGCTTTACAACATCAAAGACAATTTTGTACAAGATTAGAAAGACTGGTTGAAACCATCATAAGGATTATTGCTGTCAAACTTTATGCTGCTGGCTCATTCCAAGGAGGAACAGGTGATTTATGTAGGATTTCTCAGTTACACCCTCACAAATACACCAGGACATTGACTGGGCCATCTGACAAAAGTCGCATCAATGCATTTTGACGGCGTTCCCCCGCCCCCCCCATGACAAAGTCAGTGCTGCAGCCCAGGCAGTGAGATTCAGGAACCTAGCTGGATTCCTTCAGGTACAGAGTGCCATTGACTGCTCACAAGTGGCACTGAGAATGCTGTAATTCAATACCGCAGAATTCATCAACACCAAGAGGCTCCTCCTATTAAAGTTCAGGTGATATATGTTCACTGGCACCACTTCCTGGAGGTGTGTGCTCACTACCAGACCCTGCCGGACTCCTCCATCCTGCAGCATTGTCGTGTACCTAATGCATGTGAGGGTTCAGACTGGAGACAAGGTAAGAACATAGTTGATGGCACCATTACACAACACCCTGCAGAGAACAGATACAATGTTGCCCAGGCCTTGACCCAGACAGTGATGGAGCAGCTAATGAGACCATTGAAGATGTGATTCTGCTACTTGAAGAAATATGGATGGGATACTGTAGACTAGAGAGAGCACGTTGCATCACTCTGGTATTCTGAGCTCTACACAATCAGGGCAGGCAATGAAGTGGTGTGATGGATGTTAAAGAACAGGAGGAATGAGAGCATGCGGAAAAGGATGAGGATTTTAGGGAGGAGGAGGCTGACAGAGTTTAGCTGCAACGAGTACTACAAAGCAGACAAACCTCAGTGACAGAGATAATGGGAACTGCAGATGCTGGAGATTCCAAGATAATAAAATGTGAAGCTGGATGAACACAGCAGGCCAAGCAGCATCTCAGGAGCACAAAAGCTGACGTTTCGGGCCTAGACCCTTCATCAGAGAGGGGGATGGGGGGAGGGAACTGGAATAAATAGGGAGAGAGGGGGAGGCGGACCGAAGATGGAGAGTAAAGAAGATAGGTGGAGAAGGTGTGGGTGGGGAGGTAGGGAGGGGATAGGTCAGTCCAGGGAAGACGGACAGGTCAAGGAGGTGGGATGAGGTTAGTAGGTAGCTGGGGGTGCGGCTTGGGGTGGGAGGAAGGGATGGGTGAGAGGAAGAACCGGTTAGGGAACCTAACCGGTTCTTCCTCTCAGCCATCCCTTCCTCCCACCCCAAGCCGCACCCCCAGCTACCTACTAACCTCATCCCACCTCCTTGACCTGTCCGTCTTCCCTGGACTGACCTATCCCCTCCCTACCTCCCCACCCACACCTTCTCCACCTATCTTCTTTACTCTCCATCTTCGGTCCGCCTCCCCCTCTCTCCCTATTTATTCCAGTTCCCTCCCCCCATCCCCCTCTCTGATGAAGGGTCTAGGCCCGAAACGTCAGCTTTTGTGCTCCTGAGATGCTGCTTGGCCTGCTGTGTTCATCCAGCTTCACATTTTATTATCTTGAAACCTCAGTGACACCCAGTTCTAATAACAGAGACCTAGGTACAGCAAACAATCCCAGACTTCTGCTAGCCATCAGAGTCAGCATGGTTTTCTAAGGGAAACTTTATGTTTGACTGATTTGCTGGAGTTCTTCAAAGATGTAACAAGGAAAGTGGACAAAGGGGATCCTGTAGATGTAATATATCTGGACTTCTGGAAGTCATTTGATAATGTGCCACACAATAAATTAATTCACAGGTTGGATCATATGGGATTAGAGGTCATTTTTTAGGTCAGATAGGTGACGGGCTGATGGATAGAAGACAGAGAGTCAGGATATATGGGATTTTTTTCTGCATGCAAGAAGTAACTGATGGGGTGAAACAGTGTTCATTCCTTGGAGCCTGGCTATTTACAATCTACGTTAATAACTTCGATAAAGGGATAGAAGGCCCTGTAGCCAAATTTGCAGATGACTCAAAAATAAGTGGGACAGTAATCTGTAATGAGGAAATAGGAACTTTACAAATGGATATCGTTAAGTTAGGAGAGTAGGTCAAAAAATGGCACATGGGGTTTAATGTGGATAAGTGCGAGGTCATGCATTTTGGTTGGAAAAATGGGAAGGCAATCACAGAAAATTAGCATGCATGTACAGCAGATAATTAAGAAAGTGAAGGGGATGTTGGCTTTTAAAGCTAAAGGAATACAGGATAAAGATAAGGAAGTGTTGTTGCAACTGTACAAGGCATTGGTGAGACTGCACTTGAAATATTGGTCACAGTTTTCATCCCCTTATTTGATGAAAGATGTAGTGGCATTGGAGGCAGTTCAGAGGAGGTCCACTAGATTGATCCCAGAGATGAGGTGTTTGTCATATGAACAGAGATTGAATAGTTTAGGCTTGTACTCTCTGGAAATTAGAAGAACGAGTGGACTTCAAATTGAGGTATTCAAGGCGATAAAGGGTATAGATGAAATAGACGTGGGGCAGATGCTTCCTCTTGTGGGGCATCCTAGGATGAGAGGTTATTGTGTTAGGATAAGGGATAGAATATTTTAAAAACGAGTTGAGGAGAAACTGCTTTTTCCAAAGGGTTATGAATCATGGAATTTGCTACCCCAAATGCAGTGGATACCAGAACAGTGAGTAAATAGTTAACATGGCAAGTTTGGTAAAAATAAAAGACTAGCAAAATAATTTGAGAGACCTCATGAAGAAAACTATCCAAAAAACTCGAAGCAACTTAGATTTAATGACAAAAGCCCTACTCTTGCAACAAAAATAGGAAGGTAGGTTATTATTTGAATGGCTGTAAATTTAGAGGGGTGGGATGGGTGTGCTGGTGGATGTTGGTGGTATGATGGCCTAGTGGTATTATTGCTGTACTGTCAATAAAGAGACACAGATAATGTTCTGGGGACCCTAGTTCACATCCTGCCAAGGCTGATAGTGGAATTTGAACTCAATAAATATCTGGAATTAAGGATCTAATTATGACCATGAATCCATTGTCAATTGTCGGAAAAACCCAGCTGGTTGACTAAAACCCTTTGTGGAAGGAAACTGCCATGCTTACCATGCCTGGCCAGGCCCACAGCAATTTGGTTGACTCTTAACTGCCCTTTGGGCAAATAGGGATGGACAATAAATGCTGTCTAGCTAATGACACTGTCATCCCATCAATGTAACAAAACATGAGAGGTGGGGATGTTCAATGAGACCTGGTTGTCCTCCGGCACCAGTCACTGAATGTAAGAGAGCAGTGCCTCCTTAACTGATGAAGGATGTTATTGCTATAAAGGTAGTGCAGCTAGGGTAAGAAATTGATTCCTGGGATGGCGGACTAATGTATGAGATGTGATTGAGTCAGTTAGAATTGTATTCGCTGGAGTTTAGAAGAATGAGGGAGCATCTCATAGAATCCTATGGCATCCTAACAAGATTAGACAGGTTAGATGCCGGAAGAAAATTTGATTTGATTTGGTTTATTACTGTCACATATAATTAGGCATGGTGAAAATTTTTGTTTTGAGTACAGTACAGGCAGATTATACCATACAAAGTGCATTAGGGTAATAGAACAGAGTAAAGAACACAATGTTACAGTTGCAGAGAAGGTGCATAAAGAGCAAGAACAACATTAAATTTAAAACTTGAGAGGTTCATTCAGTAGTCTAATAACAATTCTTCTTGAATCTGTTGGTACATGTGTTTACGCTTTTGTATCTTCTGCCCGACAGAAGATATTGGAAGAGATTATAATGGGGTAAGAGGGGTCTTTGATTATTTTGGCTGCCTGCCCGAGGCAGCAAGAAATATACATGGAGCCAATGGTTGGAAGGTTGGCTTCCGTGATGGACTGGGTGCATTCACAACTCTCTGTAGTTTCTCACAGTCCTGGGCAGACAAGTTGCCATACCAAGCTGTGATGCATCCAGATAAAATGCTTTTTATGGTGCACCTATAAAAAATGGTATGAGTCTTTCCTTAGCCTCCTGAGGAAGTAGAGGCATTGTAGCTCTTACTTGATTGTAACATCAAACTAGGTGGAACAGGACACATTGACAGTGATCATCACTCCTAGGGACTTGACATTCTTAACCATCTCCACCTTAACCCCACTGATGTAGACAGGGGTGTGCCCTCCTCATTGTTTCCTGAAGTCAATGACCAGCTCTTTCATTTCACTGATGTTGAGGGAGAGATTGTTATCTTTACACCATGCCACCAAGCACTCTATCTTTTTCCTGTATTCTGTCTTATCGTTGTTTCTGAAGGTGTGGGGAGTCCAGACCGGGGGTCACACTTTAAGGATTAGGAGTAAACCTTTTTAGGACAGAGATCAAAAGAACTCTCTTCACTCAGAGAGTGGTGAGCCTGTGGAATTCACTATCACAGAAAGCGGTTGGACCAAAATATTATGTGTTTTCAAGAAGGAGGTACATATGCCTCTTTAGGCTAAAGGGTTTAAGGGATGGGGTGGGGAGGTCAGAATCCAAACCCAACGTGAGTGAGCAGGTTATTTCTTTGCAAATGCTGCTTGACAACACTGTCAAATACCCATTCCAATGTTTGCTGATGGTGGAGAGTAGGTTAATAGATCCAATTGTTCTGTTTCCATCTCCACAGCTGTCTCTGGATCTGGTCTGTCTTTCCAGTATTTTCTGTTATTATTTTAGATTTCTGGTGTCCACAATGTTTTGCTTTGGATCCAAACTCCTTGGCCACTCTGAATTGCCTTAAATCAGACACTGAACACTCAACATCTCACTGAATATCCCATTTGCACCCAGAGCCTGATTCCTTCCAATGACATTTCATTCAAAGAGACCTGGAGTCACACAGGAGACAGGAGGCAGGGAGAGAAGCACATCTAGAAAGAATGAAAGAAAAGTACTGAAGCAATTATAGGTTAGTTGGTGTAGTATTAGTGGTAGACTTGCTGTTGGAGATGAAAATTCAGGACAAATTAATAGTTACTTGGGTGAATGGGAATTAACGAGGGAAGGTCAATATTGATTTGATAAAACCAAATCATGTTTAACCAATTTAATGAGTTTTTTGATATGATACAGAGATTGCTCAGGGTAATGTGGTAGATGTCATGGAAGGATAGAATGATTCCAGCACAAAAGGAGACTGTGTGGTCCATTGTGGCAGTGTATCGACACCTCAGTCAACCGCACTACCCAACCTTTTCCCTGTGCCCTGCAAATTTCTTCTCATCAGATAATTATCCACTTCCACTATGTACTGTTTATACGAACTTCTAAAAGGTGTTTGACACGGTGCCACATAATACTCTAGCCAGCCAAGTTGAGGCCCAAGGAATGAATGGGAAAGTGCAGAATTGATATGGAGTAGGCTGAGTCACAGCCAACAGCTTAATGGTAAATGATTTTTTTTCAGCCTGCAGGAAAGTATGTAATGGGGTTCCTCAGGGTTGGTGTTAGGACTGATGCTTTTCTTCATAGTTATCCATACTTTACTTAATATAATTTATTGCCTCAGGTGTACTCTTGTGTGTCCAAGCACAATTGCAAAAATTTGCAAATAATGCAATACTTTGGAGCATTGTGACCCCGAAGAAGAAAGAGACTGATAGACTTCAAGGGCAGAGACAGGCTGGTGGAATGGGCAGACAAGTGGCAGCAGGAATTTATTGCAGGGAAATGTGATGTGATTTACTTTGATAGAGTGGTGAAGAAGAGGCTGTATAAAATGGAGGGTAAGGCTTTGAAAGAGGTGCAGGGACAGGCAGATTTAGGGGTTGATGTGCACAAATCATTAAAGATGCCAGGAGAGTTTGAGAAAGCAGTTATATTAAGCATACAGGCCCCTGGTCACTATAGGGAGATGCATAGAGTACAAAAGCACAGAGGTTACTGTGAACCTTTATAAAACACAAATTTAGCATTAACTTGAGTATTGTGTGCACTTCTATGCACTGCAGGTCAAGAACAATGAGAAGGTTTGAAGAGAGTCAAGAAATAGTCACAAGAACCACTGAAGTGGGGACAGACTTCAATTATGTAGATAGCTTGGAGAAGTTGGGGCTGCTCTTCTCAGAGAAAGGAAAGTTGACAAGAAATTGATAGAAGTGTTGAAAATCACAACAGGTCTAGAGACTGTTGATCAAATAGACAACAGAGAAGTTGCATTGGTAGAAAGGTGACAGAAGAAGTAACTTCTTCATGTGACTGATTCCAACCTGGAACATACTGCCTGACAGTGTGGTTACAGATTCAAATGTGGCTTACAAAAGACAATTGGATGAACACTGGAAAAGCAAATAATTATCAGGGTGAGATGGAAAGAATACAAGAGTGGGACTTACACAGTGAGTTGCTGCCACAGAGGGCCAACGTAGACTCAGTGCGCTGAATAGCCTCGTTCCATACTGAAAATATTCTATAATTCCAACAAAAATCTAACAGTGCTATGATCCTACATCAGCAAATCAGACCAAATGGGAAACCAGGACAGTAAGTCTAAATAATTCTGATAAAGAATCAAAACTAGGGTGTCATGTAATGTCATTAATCTGTTAATAGCTAAAATTAACAACTGAAATAAGTTAAGTAGTGAGGGTAATTTTCATCTTGTGCAATGCCATATAAAAAAAATCACCAGGAGGGAAGTAATACAGGCTGCTGATACACTATCACACAAAAATTATCTCTGGTGGGTACAATATTATCCTTAGCAATTCAGTATTAGCCAGAAGTAATTAAAACCAAATGTGATTTTACAGTGAAAGTGAACACGGAGCTCATAAATATGAGAGAAGTACACTGATGGAATAGTTGTGGCAAAAAGCATTGGTTCTACTAAGAAACAAAACATGCAATTATTCTCCACGATTTTATGTCTTTAACAGTTTAAATCAAATTCTTCCATCTGGAATTTTTAACTCATTTATTTTTAACCTGAATAATGCCTCTGGTATAATAGTAAACAGAATAATATCACAATTATGCTGTATAATTTCCAAGCCATCAGTACTTCCAAGTCATAGTGGTAGAGCCCTGGGGTAAATATACTTTAGACTCTTTCACTCATAGGCATGAAAGTTAATGCAGCATTGTGAAGGAATGCTTGTTTGTTCACTAATTTTATCTACTTGGCTGCTGTAGTAATGATGTTATTTTTCCATTGCCAAACAAAAGGATTTGAAGCTATGTATATCCCTTGATTTATTACAATTTGTTTCTTCCCAATTGAACCATAAAGCACTGACAGCAGCAAACAACACACAAGGTGTGGCAAAATGAAACACATACCCCAAGCCTGCTGATTGAACATTGCAACACCTTCAGACTCCAAATAATGTTGATAACTTATGACAACCATGGTTAATACCTTTATAAGTAGCCATTACAATTTCTCTTGAAATATTTGCAAAGTTTTTCCTTTCAAAATGTTGTTCTCTCAAAGTGAGTGCTTAATTTCCAGAGGGAGAAAAAAAAGAGCCTGGAATGCTTTGCACAGCAATTTGCTGAATATTAGGCATGAAAAAGACTCAACAAGTAATTAGTAGAACCGAAGCAGTTAAGGGAAAGGCCATATAGTTTATATAAATATTCACATGTTAAAAATATATCCGAATGGCTCAATAGTTTACTGCTATGGGCCAAAGTTCTGCAAAAAGAGATAAAGGAATCATTGAGAGGCTGAGTAAAAGGAGTTTTAGAAGGCTACAAGCCAACCCCAAAGATTCAGATGGTGTATTATAGTCCGGCTGTTCCACTACAGCTACAACACTGGCATCTATCAGTGGAAAATTGCTGAGGTGTGTCTCGTCCTGAAAAAAACGACAAGTCTAATTCCTGCCATTCACTGCCTCATCATTCCCAATCAGAAACAAATTGTTGGAAGGTGTTGTCAAGAGTGCTATCAAGCAGCACCTAATCAGCAATCAGGTGAAACATAAATGTAAGAGCTGAATGCAAAAGGGTTGGTGAGAATGAGTGCCATTGACACCAAAGGCATCGTTTAATCAAGTATGCCATGAAGGAGCCCGTGCAAAGTTAACATCAATGGGAACCAGGGAAATCTCTTTGCTGCTTAAGAGTCACACCTAGTATAAATAATGATATCTACAATTGTTGTTCGCCAATCATCTCAGTCCCGATTCCCAGCCCAAAATTGCAGAAGTTCCTCAGGATAGTATCTAAAGTAATACCATTTTCAGCTGCTTCATCAATGACCTTCCTTCAATTATAATGGTGAGTGGAGTTGCTTAATGGTGAATAGACAGCATTTAGTATCATTCTTAATTCCTCAGATAATGAAGCAGTCAGTATTGACATGTAGGAATAATCAGACAACACTTAGGCGAGGACTAACCAGTGTCAAATAATGTATGTGTAACACAAGTGCCGGGCAATGACTATCTCCAACAAGACAAAATCCAAACAGCATTATTTCATACTCAATGGCTTTACCATAACTTAAAAACTGAACTAGAGAATGGGTACAAGAACAGGGTTAGGATATTTGTGGTGAGTAACCCACCTCCTAACTGCATAAACCTTGCCAGGCATCTACTAGGCATTAGGTATTTGTGTGATGGAACTTCTACCTCTATATGTCCAAGTTTGACTTATTTGACAAATTTTCCCCATCTTCTCTGCTGTGAACTGTTGAGGCTTCTTACATGTGTTTTCTTACAGTTTCTCTCAAAACGGAGAGATAAGACTTTCTCAGCTTTTAATAATCTGTAGGCCTCTAACAAAATTCTCCAAGTCTGGAAGTTAAAAAACTAAATGTTACAAAAAGGAAAGGGAAGCTGGGTAGTTCTGGTAATAAGGCAAGAGATCAGGTATTAGTGACAAAGAATCTCCAAACAGAAGAACGGAATATAGAATCCATTTTGGTGGACCTAAGAAACAGACAGTACAGAATAATTTGATCTAAACCATTAAAATACATAAAATA
This sequence comes from Stegostoma tigrinum, assembly GCF_030684315.1. Classification (NCBI taxonomy): domain Eukaryota; kingdom Metazoa; phylum Chordata; class Chondrichthyes; order Orectolobiformes; family Stegostomatidae; genus Stegostoma; species Stegostoma tigrinum. The sequence continues at coordinate 164,013,464 of NC_081354.1, forward strand.
GAATCACGGAGATCATTGCATGTTTTGTTTCTCGGTAAAACAATTCAAGGTAGGAATGGTTTGCAAGCCTCAAAACAGTGGCAGCAATGTAGATCACTACAAGACAGGAAACTGGTAATTAAATCTAATGTACACCAATGCAGTAGAGCAGGAATTCCTAGAATGTGTGACAATTTTCAGGAGCAATAATGTTGAGAAATCAATTAGATTTAATTAACCACAGATCAATTTAACTCTAGAATTATTCAACGAGAAACAGCAATTGAATATTGTTGTTGTAAAAGAGACTTTGTGGGAAAGTCACTAATGTGCACTAGAATTGTCAATTAAATTTAACGAAACTGTAGTTCAATCTGAAACTAGAGCCTTAAATTGAAACAAGGGTGATTGTGAACATATGAGAATAAGTTGGCTGTGGTGGAATGGAAAAATATATGAAAAGTTTGACAGTGGGTAGGCAATGGGTAATAATTAAAAATGTAATGTTTTAAAAACATACCTTCCTCTATGGCCCACCAGGAAATGAAAGTGAGCCATGGCTAACAAGAATGGTAAGGGTAGTATTAGATCCAAGGATGAGACTTATATTGAAAGCAAAATGGCATGGTTGATGAAACTGATATAAAAATAAAGAATGCTGGAGAAACTCTGCAAGTCCAGCAACATCTGCGAAAAGTAAAACAGAATTGACATTTCCAAAGTGACTCTGCTTCAGAATTAAAAGGGTCTAGGAAATAATTTTCTTTATATGTTTTTGACAGAGAGGAAGGAAGAATGAGTGGAATGGGAGCAAAAGCAAAAGGAGTATCAATGATAAGGAGTAAAGCTGGATGAACACAGCAGGCCAAGCAGCATCAGAGGAGCAGGAAAGCTGGCGTTTTGGGTCTAGACCCTTCTTCAGAAAAGACGGTTCCAGACCCAAAATGTCAGCCTTCCTGCTCCTCTGATGCTCCTTGGGCTGCTGCGTTGATCCAGCTCTACACCATGTTATCTCAGATTCTCCAGCATTGGCAGTTCCTACTATCTCGGGAGTATCAATGGTTGTAAAGGAATAATAGAGATGTGAAATATGTGCAGATGACAGGTTTGAAAAGGAAACAAAAAAGTGCCTACTGTGTGGAAAGTCAACAAGACATGGCTGGGGTGGGTAGGGTAAGATGTAATCAAAATGGAGGGAAAAGGTCACAATCTAATATTGTATTCACAGCTGTATTTATTGGTGACAGGAAAGCAATTACTGAGGAGGAGGAGGATTTAAACACTAAGATTTTCCACTCCCAGGGGAGGTTAGAAGATTGGTGGATGACCAAACTTTTGGGTCATCACCTGCCCAGGTGAGAGTGAAAAAAATCATTGTCGAGTTGAAGATTAGTAAATAAGTCGCCCAACCTCAAAAAATATCAGGCAGGTTATATATCAGCATTTCATTCGAAACTTAAACTCTACAAGTACAGTCAAAGTATCAAAATAAGGGAGCAAACAGGCTGTGTTGGGATATGGTACAGCTCAAGTAGCCAATAGAACACAGCCTGAATGTTATGTCTAAGGGCAAATGGAATAAAAGAGGAAGGGCTCCTGGAGCAAGACATGTTTTGTTGGAGAGTGGGGCATGGTCTGTCCAAGGTGTGTTCCCTACTGCAGAAACACATGACTGGGGATGAGTCTGGTGCTATTGGGTGGTGCAGGGTATGGTCCAATTGTAAGACAGAGATGAGATGTAAAGGTGATATTTAGTTGTTTAGGCTGAGAGAGCATGATCTGATAAAGATATTATTGGAGTAGACAGGGGTTCAGGGGCAGTTATAGCGATCATTGCCTGTATCATTGGAGATTGGAGGCTCAGGAGGGGCATTGGGACATGGACTTTGACAGACTCTGAGGGCACACTGGGGCATTAATCATCACATAGAAGGAATTAGCAAATGAGGGAAGGGATACAGGGTCATGGACGCAGTAGGGATAGGAACGCAGTGACGAAGGCCAGGAGTGATAGGTATGTCGTGGGCAATGGGGGAGAGTCAAATACACTTTTTTGGAGGCAAAGAGTGAATATCATCCTGTTGTACAAGTTCACAATACTCTTTCAATTTCAAAACAGCTACATGCAAAGTGGGAGGAGTATCTTTTTGGGTAGGTAGAGTTAAAGCTTTAATGTTCTGGCCAAGTGAAGGAGAATTCCATTAATCATGACTCATGTTGGTGCAGAATTATGAGAAGCTGGGCTCTATTCCCAGATACTCCACATATGACCAAAACACACGAGATCACCGAGATCCCATGAAATCTTGGAGTCAAAATAAATTTTGGGCTGATTGCTCTCTCATGCATAAAAGCCATGGAGGAAGGGAGGTATGTTTCATCATAAGGTGCCCTGTCAGCACAAGCCAACCGTCACAAAGATTACAAGCTCCTGACACACGAGGAGGTGGGTTTGGGGAAGATCACTTCGAACGCACTGGGTGGGTGGTGGGGAGATGTTGCTGGCAGCTCTATCAAGCCAGGGCAAGATTAGAATGGTTAGTGCTACCTCTGTAAAGGATGTGGACTAATGTGAGTGGGGATGACCAATGAAATGCTGTAAGTTCACCACTGCCTCCATATACTTGAAAACTTGGTTGTAAGGTACTGTGCCTTCACATTACATGGGATGGATGTTTTCATGGTATACATGATGACTGGGAGGCAACAAGATAGTGAACAATACCTGGCTGTATAACTTCCTAAGCACTTCCTGACAGTACAATCTGAGGAAGGGGCCCTCAACCTGAAACTTAAATTTTGATTTCTCTCCACAGATGCTGCCAGATCTGCCAAGCTTTTCTAGCAATTTCTGTTTCTGTTTTGTTTTATTTACAGCATCTGCTGTTCTTTTGGTTTTCACATCATGGAGTATGTCTGCAGAGCAAATTTCGAAGTAAAAGATAATTGTACAGTCCATGACAATGGATCCTAACCCAGGATTACTTACAGGCACATTGAACTTTAATTACAACACTTTTGTCTTAAACAAAAGGACATGCTACCAAAAGATGGCTGTAAATTAAAATTCAGTGACTGTCTGATAAAGCTTGAGAGGAGCCAAGGAACGTTAGGGAAATGTGCCCAGGAAAACTCAAACAATAAACCCTCAAAGGCAAAGATGAAATTTGAAATGAACAATACTGTGGAAACTACCTCTCTCAGTGGGCATCACTACCTCTCTCAGTGGGCCTCACTACCACTCTCAGCGGGCCTCACTACCTCTCTCTCAGCGGGCCTCACTACCTCTCTCAGCAGAAATCTGTCTCCTGTTGATTATGTCCCAAGCTGCAGGCATATGTGTTTTTTATCTTTCTAGGCTAACAAATAAAAAAAGATTACAAACCAATAGAATCCTCTGGACAATGCCTGTTATTGACCAGATATGCTTGTGTGAACTAGTCTGCTTTGAAGCCCTGCAAATGGAGGAGTCACTAGACACCCCTGCACTGCAGGTAAAGAAAATTTCTTTTTGCTTGAGAGCTGGAAGCCAGGAAAACCAGTGAAATCTCTGATGAAAAGGAAAGAAGATAAAAGATTGTCATGTAATTTAAAGAGCAATGATCATGAAACCAACAACAGTATCACTGGTATCATTCAAATTAATGGACTGCAACATTTCACTGTCTACACCTCAAGTAACCGAGATACTGATTTATGTATATCTTTAACTGTTGTCATTTTTCTCTATTCACGTTTCCACTCTATATATATGTATGCCATGTCTTATTATCTTTTTGTCAGTAACTGATAAACTCTCTCTTGCTTTAACTCAAGCAAACTATTTAATTTGACTGCTTTTAAAGTATGAAGAAGAAAATGAGTTAACCATTTAATAGAAAAAGATTATCAGAAATCAGGAGTATTCATAGTTGATTTATCATTATATCTCATTTTACAAATGAAGTGCTTTAGTGTATTATTGAAGAAATGAGATCAAAAATTTATTTTCAGATCTTAATACATAATGGAAAGAACAGTTGTGACATTTTGATATACATCTAATGGTGGTAATTATAGAGAGACAAAGTGATTTTAGTGAAGAATTTTAATATTCATGTAGATTCACACATGCTAACTAGTACATGTCAAAAAGATATGAATTCTTTAGCAATGTTCAGCAGTATGTGGAGTTTGAAAATTTTATGGACCAAATGCGGTTCGATTGGTCAAACTATCAGGCCTGAAGCAAAATACACTTCGTTCATACTCTGCAGTTAAAATACAGACAAAATAAAAATAAAAGAATTGGCTTAACCATAACTCTGTCGAAATGCTTAAGCAAAATAATATACTACTCATTAACTGTTCCAATACAGTAAAATCCCATAAGCACAACCTTGAAAAAAAATAAAGTCAGTAAAATAGATTGAGTCACATCCAATTCTACCAGCAGGAGGAGAACTCAGGCTTCTAGCTATAGCGAAGAGAGAGACAGATAGCAGCTTTCACAAACCCCAACAGCTACTGGAAGCTAAAAGAAAATCCTGGTTCTGTGGGAACTTGATCCAACCATTCAGACTGCTTCTATTGTTCCAACTTTTAAAACGAAAACCCCAAGGCCTCACAAGCCGTTTACTTTAATGGCTTTGAGGCAGACTTCTCAACTCCACTGCCTCAACCTCTCTTGATAAAAATAAAACAGGATAAAATATACCTGTTAAAATTATAGGATCATCATAGAATGCATACAAGAAAAACAACTAGTTAGATTTAGGGAAGGTTCATTTCAGTGACAGAGACTACTGATGGTAAACTTAGAAAATCTATTAATGGGGGAATGACAGCGGATAAATTGAAGATATACATGAAATAATATGTAATGCAGTGTCTAATCATGACCCTAAAGGCTAAGGGCTCTAATTACCAAAAGAGATAATCATGGACAACTAAACAGATGAGATAGTATAAAACTAAAGGAAAAAGCTTTGGAAAAATATGAATAAAGGAAGCACATGCCCTGGTGAATGGGAAAGATACAAAGCGTGATAAAACAGATAGAACTAATCAGAAGCTTTTGGAGGAAATCAAATGAACACAGTAGATGTGTAATCCCATGACAAACTGGAAGGGTAGGGACATTCTGTGCTCCTTGAAACCTGATTGTAGTGATACCGCTGAGTAAAGTAGTAGTGGACATGCTGAATGATTACTTTTGTTTTAATTCACAGGATGTGAGTGTCGCTGACTGGGGCAGCATTTATTGCCCATCCCTAGTTGCCCTTGAGAAGGAGGTGGACCGCCTTCTTGAAATGCTGCTGTCCAGAGCAGGCAGAACACCCTCAGTGCAGCTAGGAAGGGAGTTTACATCATTATATTCCACGAGCCAGAAATTCCAAGGAAAATAATCTGCAATCAGGGGCAAGGGCTCACCAAAATTAACATAAACAAAGTAACAACAATGAAAAAAAACGAATCCCATGACCACATCACTCCCATCCCAGGACTATAGTAGAAGTATGTGAGAATATTGCCAATGTCCAGATTGTAAATCTCCAAACTTCTCATGATTTGGAAACTGCTTCCAATTGTGCAGGTCATTTTGCTATTTAAGAAAAATGACTGAGAGAAACAAGTTCTGTCTAACAATAAGTATAAAATCTCTTGTCGGGTAATTACTAGGATCTGTAATTAAGCACGGGGTGACTGAACGCATTAAAATGTTTGAGTTGATCAGAGAAAATCAGCTTGGATTTGTAAAGAGTACAACATGTCGGTCAGATCAGTTTGAATTTTTTTTGAAATAATGAGTAAAGTAGTGAAAAGTCTGCAGATGTTATTTACATTGGCTTCTAGAAGGCATTTAATAAAGTCTCTCATCGGAGACTGGTTAACTAAAATTGGAATTTTACTTGGAAACTGATTTGGAGATTGGCTGAATGGCAGGCGACAGAAAGTATGCAGGCACCTTGAAGAGTAGAGTGTCTAGTGAAGGCCCACAAGGATCAGTGTCTCAGCCTCAAATTCACTACATTTGTTGTCAACCGAGATGATGAGGCAGAAAATCACATTACCAACTTGTAGATAACACAAAGATCAGAGAAGTTATAAACACAGTACTTGAAAGTTCAACTTCAGACAAAGGTATTGACATAAAATGAATGAATAAAACTGTGACAAGTGGATTTCAATGTGGACAAATATGAAGTCATCCATTTTGGATTCTAAAAACTAGAATAACATCCCTCATAAATAATGAAGAGTAGAAACAGAGATAGGCCAAACAGATTTACAGGCTCAGGTATACAAGTCATAAAAATGCCATCAAAAAGTACCAACAACAATCATAAAAAGCTAACAGAATGCCAGACTTTCTAACAAGAACAGTAAAATGCAAAGGTGTAGAAGTCACACATCAGCCAACTATAACCATCGTGAGACTGTATCAAGTGTGCCTGAGCCATGTGCAAATTTGCCTATGGTAAATTAGATTTGAGTGTTTAATACCAAAACTGTAAGACCATGGATAGAGGAGTAGAATTTGGCCATTCAGCCCATTAAGCCTACTCTGCCATTCAATCACAGCTGATCAATTTCTCAACCCCATTTTCCTGCCTTCTTTCTGTAACCCTTGATCCCTTTATTAATCAAGAACCTATCTATCTCTGACTTAAGTACACTCAATGACTCGGCCTCCACAGGCCTCTGTGACAATGAGCTTGACACATTAACCAACCTCTGGCTGAAGAAATTCCTCCTCGCCTCCGTTCTAAAGTGTTGTCCCTTCACTCTGAGGCCATACGCTCAGGGCCTAATCTCTCCTACTAGTAGAAACAGCTTCTCCATATCCTCTCTATTCAGGCCTCTCAGTATTCTGTAAGTTTCGATGAGATGTTCCCTCATCCTTCTAAACTCCATCAAGTACAGACAAACAATCTTCAGTTGTTCTTTATATGACAGGGCTTTCATTTCCGCGATGATTCCTGCAAACTTTCCCTGGATCTACCTCCAATGGTAGCACGTTCTTCCTTGGATACAGAGCCAAAAACTGCTCACAATGTTCAAAATTCAGTCTGAATCGAACCTTGTACAGTCTCAGCAGTACATCTCTGCTCCTGTACTTTAGACCGCTTGAAATGAATGTTAATACATTCCTAACTGCCAACTAAAGCAACATGTTAACCTTAAGAGAATGCTAAACTAGGACTCCCAAGCACCTATGTCCTTCAGATTTCCAAAGCCTTTCCCCATTTAAGAAATAGTCCACACCTCTCTTCTTCTGTGGTTGGTTGGTTTGCTGAGCTGGTGCGTTAGTTCGTGGTCGTTTCATTACCCTGCTGGGTCACATCATCAGTGCAGCCTCCGATAAAGCACTGTTGTTTTCCTACCTGGTACTTAAACTCTGGTGTCCATTGGAGTTGATTACCTCATTACCGGTTTTCCTTTGCAGTGGTGTGTATGTAGGGTCTAGTTTTATGTGTATTGATTGCCTTCTTGGTAGAAAACCAGGACTGCAGAAATTCCCGTGCTTGTCTCTGTTTGGTCTGTCCTAGGATCCTGACATTGCTCCAATCAAAGTTTTGGGTCTCCTTATCCTTGTGAATGGAGATCAGTGAGTATTGGTTGTGTCTTTTTGTTGCTAGTTGGTGTTCATGTATTCTTGTGGCCAGTTTCCTTCCTGTCTATCCAATGTAATGTTTGTCGCAGTGCTTGCATGGGATCTTGTATATGGTGTTGGCTCTGTCCATAGTGGGTAAGGGATCTTTAGTTCAAGTTAGCATTTGGTGTAGAGTTGATGTAGGTTTATGTGCAACTCTGGTGCCCAGTGGCCGTAGGAGTCTTGTGGTCAGTATAGGTATGTTTTTGATGTATGTGCAGTAATGTGGCAAGTGTGACGAGGCGTACTGCGCCTTCTTGTTGTTGCTAATGTGAGAGTCATCGTCAGACCCAGCTGTTTGGGTACCCGTTGTCTCTAAATGCTTGGTGCAGGTATTCTTTTTCATTTTGGTGTAGATCTGGGTTGCTGCAGAATGTTGTGGCTCATTTGAATAGTGTTTTCATGTAATTCTATTTGTGGTGTTGTGGTGGTTACTGTTGAAATTTAATTTTGATCCGTGTGTGTGGCTTTTGTGTGTAATTTGGTCAAAAAAGCCACAGCATCCACAATTCAGGCTACAAATCTACTCAAGAATATTAGCCTCTCTTCTTCCTGTCAGAGTGCATAACCTCACACTTTCACACCATGTGTTCTATCTGCAGTTTCCGTGCCCTCTTTCCTAGCAAATCCAAGTCCTTCTGCAGATCCGCCACTTCCTCAGCATGGCCTGTTTCTCCGCCTATCTTTGTGTCATCTGAAAACTAAGCACCAATGCCCTCAGTTCCTTTGTGCTGATTGTTTATGTATAGCATGAATAGCTGTAGTCCCAACACCGAGCCCTGCACACCTCCACTAGTCACAAGCTGCCATCCTGCAAAGGAGTCTTTATTCTCACTCTCTGCCTTCTGCCGGTCAGCCAATCCTCCATCCATGCCGGTTCCTTGCCCCCGACACCATGGGCTCTTACCTTATTTAACAGCCTCCGGTGTGACACCTTATCAAAGACCTCCTGGAGATCCAAGTAGATCATGTCCACTGGCTCTCTTTTGTTTAACTTGCTTGTTACCTTGGTAATACATTGCTTAAGGTTTGGTGGGAGAGAAACAGGTTTTGATTCCTAGAGCACTGGCACCTTTGTAGAGGAAATTGGGGGCTGTATCATTATGGGAAAAAGGCAGCAAGGTGGATGTGTGAAATGTCGAATGTGTGATCCCTTTGAATGGTGGAACAGGGTCAAGGAGCCAAACAGCCTCCTCCTGTTCCTATTTCATATGGTCTTGTGATCTTATAGGCAGTCTTCATCTGAACCATGCAGGAACCAGTGTTCTGATGAATAATATAAAAAGGCAGGCATGATGGCGTTAAAACAAATAGCGGGGGCGACCAAGTGATCTAGTGATAGAATGTGTGATAAATTGATGAGACTGGATAAGGCAAATGAGAAAGGCAGCAATAAAGGAGTTGATTATCAGGTAACAACAAGAGGGGCAGACCATTTCACCACTTAACATTTCATCAGCAGATAAGACTGGGCACTGAGCAGGTTACTGCTGAGCAGGTGCTGCTTGATAGCACAGTTCATGATACCTTCCATCACTTTACTGATGATCAAGGTAGACTGATGGGGCAGTGTTTGGTCACATTGTGATTTGTTCTACTTTTGTGTACAGGGCAAACCTGGACAATTTCCCACATTTCCAGGTAAATACCAGTGTTGTAACTGTACTGGAATAGCTTGGCCGGGGAGCAGCAAGTTCTGGATCACAAGTCATCAGTATTATTGCCGGAATGTTGTCAGGCCCCCATAGCCTTTGCAGTATCCAGTCCCTCCAAACGTTTCTTGATATCACATGAACTGAATTGAATTAGCTGAAGACTGATATCTGTAATGCTGGGGACCACTGGAGGAGGCCGAGATGGATCATCCACTCGGTGCTTCTGGCTGTGATCGCAGTGAACACTTCAGCCTTGTCTTTTGCACTGATGTGCTGGGCTCTTCCATCATTGAGGATGGGGATATTTGTGGAGCCTCCTTCTCTAGTGAGTTGTCTAATTGTCCACCACCATTCATCACTGGATGTGGCAGGACTGCGGAACTTAGATCTGATCCTTTGGCTGTGGGAGTACTTGGTCCTGTCTATCACTTGCTGCTGATGCAGTCCTGTTTGGTAGTTTCAGTAGATTGAAACATCATTTTTAGGTATGCCTGGTCCTGCTTCTGGCATGTCCTGCTGCACTCTCCACTGGCATGATGGTAATGGTTTTTTGAGGTATGTGCCTGGCCATGAGCTGCAGATTGTGCTGGAGTACAATTCTGCTGCTTCACCTCCACAAAGACTGTGCAGTGGTCACTCTTATCGATACTGCCATGGTCAGATGCATCTGCAATTGACAGATTATTAAGGATGAGGTCATCTAAGTTTTTCTCTCTTGTTGGTTCCCTCACCAATTGCCGCAGACCCAGTCTATCAGCAATGTAGGACCAGCTCGATCAGTAGATATTGAAATCCCCCAGCGAGAGTATATTTTTCAGCCTTGACACTCTCAGTACCGATTCATCAACAATGACAGTATACGGTAATCAACATGAGGATTCCTGCCCATGTTCAACCTGAAGCCATAGGATTCAGAGTCAATGATAACAAAGTGTGAAGCTGGATGAACACAGCAGGCCAAGCAGCATCTCAGGAGCACAAAAGCTGACGTTTCGGGCCTAGACCCTTCATCAGAGAGGGGGCTGGGGAGAGGGTTCTGGAATAAATAGGGAAAAAGGGGGAGGTGGACCAAAGATGGAGAGAAAAGAAGATAGGTGGAGAGGAGAGTATAGGTGGGGAGGTAGGGAGGGGATAGGTCAGTCCAGGGAAGACGGACAGGTCAAGGAGGTGGGATGAGGTTAGTAGGTAGGAAATGGAGGTGTGGCTTGAGGTGGGAGGAAGGGATGGGTGAGAGGAAGAACAGGTTAGGGAGGCAGAGACAGGCTGGGCTGGTTGTGTGATGCAGTGGGGGGATGGGACGAACTGGACTGGTTTTGGGACGCAGTGGGAGAAGGGGAGAATATGAAGCATGTGAAGTCCACATTGATACCATTGGGCTGCAGGGTTTACAATGCGGAATATGAGTTGCTGTTCTTGCAACCTTCGGGTGGCATCATTGTGGCACTGCAGGAGGCCTATAATGGACATGTCATCTGAGGAATGGGAGGGGGAGTTAAAATGGTTCACGACTGGGAGGTGCAGTTGTTTATTGCGAACCGAGCGGAGGTGTTCTGCAAAGCGGTCCCCAAGCCTCCGCTTGGTTTCCCCAAGGTAGAGGAAGCCACACCGAGTGCAATGGATACATTATACCACATTGGCAGGTGTGCAGGTGAACATCTGCTAAACATGGAAAGTCATCTTGGGGCCTGGGATGGGGGTTGAGGGAGGAGGTGTGGGGGCAAGTATAGCTCTTCCTGCGGTTGCAGGGGAAGGTGCCGGGTGTGATGGAGTTGGAGGGGAGTGTGGAGCAAACGAGGGAGTCACAGAGAGAGTGGTCTCTCCAGAAGGCAGACAAGGGTGGGGATGGAAAAATGTCTTGGGTGGTGGGGTCAGATTGTAGATGGCGGAAGTGTTGGAGGATGATGCGTTGTATCCGGAGGTTGGTGGGGTGGTGTGTGAGAATGAGGGGGATCCTCTTGGGGCGGTTGTGGCGGGGGCAGGGTGTGAGGGATGTGTTGTGGGAAATGCGGGAGATGAGTCAAGGGCGTTCTCGAACACTGCGGGGGGAAAGTTGCGGTCCTTGAAGAACTGGGACATCTGGGATGTGTGGGAGTGGAATGCCTCATCCTGGGAGCAGATGCAGCAGAGGCGGAGGAATTGGGAATAGGGTATGGATTTTTTGCAGGAGGGTGGGTGGGAGGAGGTGTATTCTAGGTAGCTGTGGGAGTCGGTGGGCTTGAAATGGACATCAGTTTCTAGCTGGTTACCTGAGATGGGGACTTAGAGGTCCAGGAAGGTGAGGGATGTGTTGGAGATGGCCCGGGTGAACTTGAGGTTGGGGTGGAAGGTGTTGGTGAAGTGGATGAACTGTTCAAGGTCCCCTGTGGAGCAAGAGGCGGCGCCGATACAGTCATCAATGTAGCGGAGGAAGAGGTGGGGTTTGGGGCCTGTGTAGGTGCGGAAGAGGGACTGTTCCACGTAACCTACAAAGAGGCAGGCATAGCTGGGGCCCATGCGGGTGCCCACGGCCACCCCCTTAGTCTGTAGGAAGTGGGAGGAATCGAAAGAGAAGTTGTTGAGAGTGAGGACGAGTTCGGCTAGGCGGATGAGGGTGTCGGTGGAGGGGTACTGGTCGAGCCTGCGGGACAGGAAGAAGCGGAGGGCCTTGCGGCCGTCTGCATGAGGAATATAGGGTGTATAGGGACTAGGTGAATAGTGTATAGGTGTATAGAGGATTCAGAGTCAATGTGGAGTTCTCCCAAGACAACTCCGTCTCGACTGTATACCATTGTCCTGCACTTCTACTGGATCTACTGGTGCGACAGGACATATCCAGAGATGGTGATGGTGATGTCTGGGGCATTGTCTGTAAGGTAGGATTCTGAGTATGACAATGTAGGCTGTTGCTTGATTAGTCTGTGAGACAGATCTCCCAATTTTGGCACGATCCTTAAGATATTGGTCAGGAGAATTTTGCAGGGTCAACAGGGCTGTTTCTGATATTGTTTTTTCCAGTGCCTAATCGATGTCAGATGGTCTGTCCGGTTACATTTCTTTGTTGAGACTTTGTAATGGTTGATATAACTGGCCTTCTAGGCCATTCAGAGGGAAATTAAGAGTCAACTACTTTGCTGTGGTTCTGGAGTCAGATGTAGGCCAGATCAGGAGAAGGTGGCAGATTTCCTTCCCTGAAGGACGTTGGGGAACCAGAGGGGTTTTTCTGATGATCAACCTTGGTTTCATAGTCACAAATAGATTCTCAATTTCAGATATTTGCCATAGTTGTACATAACATTGGCAACACCACATCTGAAGTACTGTGAGGAGTATTGGTCTTCCTATTTAAGAAAATATATAATTGCAGTAGAAGTAGTTCAGAGAAAGGTTAGCTGTCTGATTCCTACAATGAGAAGTTATTGTGGGACAGTTGTGATTATATTAATTAGAGTTTAGATAAATGAGAGGTGATATTATTGAAGCATACATAATCCCGAGATAACTTGATAGGGTGTATGTTGAAAGGATGTTCAACTATGTGGAAGAAACTAGAACTAGGGAACACAGTTTAAATACAAGGTGTCCCCATTTAAGACAGAGATAAAACCACAACCTCTCACCAACACTTCACACCTCCCTGTGCCTGGATGTTCAAGCCTAAAAAACAGAAAGGTAAATCCACAAATAAAAGTCATCGTGGCCAGTCTTAACGTGAATGCCTCTATATCATTTCTGTCTGTCGACAGCAGCTTGATGTATGGGGCACCAAAATAAAGCACATTTTTGAAGTTAAATTCCAAGAAAAATATTTCATAAAGAATAGATAAAGTTTCAAGGTACCAAAGTGGTGTATTTGGCTATCCGGTTTTGTGGGTTTGAAACAAGGCCTGTACAAACTAAGCTTAAAAAAGAAGTATTTTGCAAGCTTTCATTGCTCATTGTCAAAGAACCAAAGGATTAAGTGCAATAAATCCATCTCTCCACAGATGAGAAACATCGCGCAGTTCTTGAAACCACTTAAAATCTACATCCAATCACAACCATTCAAGTAGGGGTTTGTGAGAAGAGTGTTTTTCAGTTCTACATTGTCTGGACCATGTAGAAAAATACAGAATAGAAAGTCATACTTGAAAATATTTTAGTCAATTGTCAGTTGATGGCCCAACCTAAAGTAATTTGATATTATTTTCTCCAAGCTTCTTATTAACAATGGCATTTTTTAAACAGTAATTACCTTAGCCAAAGTGGAGCAAACGATCAAAAATTGGATCAAAAGACAAACATTAAAATGTAGCAAAAAAGTTCCTTTCCATCCAATTCTTCCTGTGAAAGGCACATTACACAGATTGTTGCAGGTGAACTGAGCCATAAAGGCCAACTGCTACTTGGCTTGATCTCCGAATTATGCTGTGTTTGCTGATTTTGGTTAAGCCAGTAGCTGTCTTTAGCATCAAACCCTCCCCACAGCGCAGGGAGACAAAAGATTGCTAAGAGCTTCCACTCTTGATAACACAGTGCAAGTTGACATTTCTTATCAATCCGTTCAGAGATGTTATGATACACCTTTGGAGCAGGTTGTGAACCCAGGTCTCTGAGCTCAGAGGTAGGGACACTGCCACTAAACCACAGAGCAATTGCATGAATACTGATGAGGACATAATCAGGCTCAGCTATGGTCCATTTTGTGGTTAAATAAGTTGCTGACAATTGGTGAGGTCCCTGCATTTTCCTAATTACAACAGCAAGTTTTTCACCCATAATATCTGCCACTGACTGGAGATATTTCAAACCTCAAGGGGTATCGCTGTAAAGAATTGTGGATATGTCCTTTCTCCACGGATGATGCAGGAACAGAAAAGGAAAATTGATGTGGCTCTTCAACTTCCTTCTTTCTTTACTTAGTACTCAACATCATCCAGGCATCAGTTTTAAAACTCTGTAACATTTCCATGCATGCGATTTTAACAAGTTCGACAGCCTCTTTAATTATAAGCTGCTTACCTAGACCATTAAATTAGGACGCATAGGAATTTTACGTGACTAGACTAATCCGAGCTCTCAAAAGTACATGTCAGAACCTCAGCCTCCCAGGGCTTAAAGCATGACCGAAGCACTCAATATCTGCTCACCATCTTTCCCCACATCCAAACCCACAGCTGATCACTTTCCAATGACAGAGAACTGTCATGAAGTAAGAAGGAGATGGACTGAGTTGTGACATCTTCATGGTCAAATCTCCATTCATTATGTGGCAGGCAAACACACATAGATGTTCGAGTCACTGATTTTTAAAGGGGGCAGGGTAGGGTTAGGGTTGGGAGGAAAAAGTTTTTTTTTCTTTCTAATTGCAGCAAGATTTTGTTGTGCAATATTTTTAATTGCTTTTCTAATTGCAAATAATCACTCAAATGTTTTGTCATCAGGGGATCAATGAGTTGATGTTAAGTATTGCTATGGGTCAGCAATAAATGTCAACAGGCAACGTTGCTGCCTGAGTCAGCATCAGTTCACTTTCAGTCATGTTTAGTCCCATCTGCTACATGGAAAACTCTCTGACTGTAAAATTCAAAATAAGGTAGATTTTAGATTTTAACCAACATCCTACAATGTCCGTATATTCTGGCAATATATCCAAGGAGCATGTCCCCTTTATTTGATCAATTAAGTCCTTTAAAATCTTTGTCCACCCTCAGCCGAGTATCACTTTCTCCTAAATTACCCTCCCTTCCTCAATGCACAAACCAACCACACCTCCTCTGCCAATGTAATCACTCTCTCTGCATCCTTTGTCTTTTAATTTTGTCTCTTCCTGTTGAAGCTACTGTTCTTGCTATACAAAGCTCCCCAACATCAGTAATGGTGAGACATCATCAAACCCAACTAGGTTTCAAACCTTCTGCCAAAACTGTGCACTATTATAGAATTACCACTGGATCAAAGATAATTCTAGCTGTTTCTTGCCTGAATAAACAAGTTTCTTAAAAACTCCATTAAGATTCTTCTCTATCTTGTGTAAGGAGCTCATCAATTTGTCAACTGAACAGAAACTATTTATTTAGCGATAATAAAATGTGAGGCTGGATGAACACAGCAGGCCAAGCAGCATCTCAGGAGCACAATGCTGCTTGGCCTGCTGTGTTCATCCAGCCTCACATTTTATTATCTTGGAATTCTCCAGTATCTGCAGTTCCCATTATCTCTGTCTCTATTTATTTAGCGACATCTATTACATTTTTTAACCCACCAAGCTAAACATCTTCTCAGACTCTACCTACCTAAACCAATATCTCTGGGTTTTTTCTCATTCTCTTTGTGACTTCCCAAAATTCATCCTGATTCCTGACCTCTTCACCCCACTAAACTGTTGACAATCCAATTATACTTCTTGGCACCCAAACCAGCTGGCACTGTGAATGCTGCCCCCCACTTCCTCCTACCACCTTTGCAAAATCACCTCCATCCTAAAAAACATCCATTCTTGACATCTCTATCCTCAGCTAGCTGTTCCTTAATTTTATATAGTTTAACTTTTTTGCCATTTGAAGAAGATTGAGTTCAAGGCATGCCTTGCTACTTATGAAAGAGCATTCTTGATCGTGAAAAATATATTGGAGAATGGATACTCAGCTTGGAATTGCATTGGATGCTGTCATTATAAGTAGTCAGGTTCAGCTTGAGCCACTGATGTCGGAGGAGTATGGAATCAATGAGGCATTGGAGTGAAGTTTATAGGGAGAAGAGGCTGATGGCTTCTTCCTGATACCTTGACATATTTAAAACTTAGGAGATGATGTAAGAGTGGATGTTGGATATATACTTTAACAGCTATTGTGGGGTCCCAAGGTGTTCCTACGTCAGGGTCCAGTAATACTGGGGGAGGAGGCTGTGGTCATATGGAGTTGATTTGGTGTAAGGGTCAGGGAAGTAGGCAAAAGATCCAGTTCTGTTTGACAGAGGTGGAGAGTGAGGATGGTCGGGTGATTGTTTGTGCCTGGAATGGGTATAGGAATGTGGTCTGTGGTGTGTAATGGTTCTGTGTATTTGCAGGTAGAGTGAGACATGTTTGGGGGTCAGTTGATTAATTAATCAGGAATTAAACTATGTATTTAATAGTCAAACATTCTCTGAGCAATTATTTTACTTAATTTCATTGGAACCATCCAAAGTTTCCAATCTAACTAAAGATTTTTGAGGGGTTACAAGCTTCAATTTCCTGAGCCTGTTCCTTCAGAATCAGTTCAAGCTCATTTGGCAGTTAGGAAGGCAAATGTAATATTTGCATTCATTTCAAAAGGACTAGGGTACAAGAACAGAGATGTACTGCTGAGGCTGAATAAGGTTCTTATCAGACCCTATTTGAAATATTGGAACGAGTTTTGGGCCCTGTATTAAAGGAAGAATGTCCTGGTTTTGGAGGGTTTCTGGAGGAAGTTTACCAGGCCTATCGTGGGGATGATGGGCTTGTCAAATGAGGAGTAGTTGAGGACTCAATGGATTTTAGAAAGACGAGGGAGGTATCTCATTGAAACTTACAGAATACTGAAAGGTCTGGATACAGCGGATCTGGGGAAGATGTTTCCACTAGTAGAAGAGACTAGGACCCAAGAATGAAGGGATGACCCTTTAGAACTGAGTTGAGGAAGAATTTCTTCAGCCAGAGGGCAATGAATCTGTGAAACTCATTGCCACAGAGGGCTGTGGAGGCCAAGTCATTGAGTGTATTTAAGACAGAGATGGATAGGTTCTTGATTGGTAAAAAGATCAAGGGTTACAGGGGGAGGGCAGGAGAATGGGGTTGAGAAACATATTAGAGATAATGGGAACTGCAGATGCTGGAGAACCCAAGATAACAAAGTGTGAAGCTGGATGAACACAACAGGCCAAGCAGCATCTCAGGAGCACAAAAGCTGACGTTTCAGGCCTAGACCCTTCATTCTCTGATGAAGGGTCTAGACGCGAAACGTCAGCTTTTGTGCTCCTGAGGTGCTGCTTGGCCTGCTGTGTTCATCCAGCTTCACACTTTGTTATCTTGAGAAACATATTAGCCATGATCTAATGGCAGAGCACACTCAATGGGCTGAATGGCCTAATTCTGCTCCTAAATCTTACAGTTTTATGGGATCTGACACAAAGAGGATTCCACAGGTTCACTTTCACAATCTGGGATAATGTCTGCCTCGTCATCAGAAAACCTGAGCCAATGAAGGGTTGGCAATTGGGAGTAAGGATGGAAGTTAAGTGGATTTTTATTTCAATACAGAGATACTGCTTCAGTCAATCTTCCAATGCTATAGGAGGTTAAGCCAATAACCCTAACAGCAAAAGCAGAGTGGAGAAGTTAGTGAATTCACATCGAGGAAAGTTTACTGGAGGATAATATAATTGAGTTCTAAAGTCATTTGACGAAGCTTAGTGAGAGTGTTTTTGAGAAATATAAATTTGAACATTAAT
This sequence comes from Stegostoma tigrinum, assembly GCF_030684315.1. Classification (NCBI taxonomy): domain Eukaryota; kingdom Metazoa; phylum Chordata; class Chondrichthyes; order Orectolobiformes; family Stegostomatidae; genus Stegostoma; species Stegostoma tigrinum. The sequence continues at coordinate 164,031,161 of NC_081354.1, forward strand.
AGCAAGAACAGCCTATATGTGTATGTGCCAACTGCTTTGTAGAGGCAGAGATAAAAAAAAAAGAAGCAGAGGAAATACATTATTGTGAAGGATGGCCAAAGACTTGTCCAAGGAATGAGTTTTAAGGAGGAGACAGAAGTGGTGGGGATCATGTGGAAGGATTTTTAAAGAGAGGAATCTGGTAGGTTGAAGACATAATGCCAATCCTGGGGCAAGTGGCAGGGAAATAATTAGAACCATGAGGGTTCGTTTAACCAGTTCTGCCCTGTCACAGAGATATCTGTTCTGCTGAGGCTTGTAGCCACTTAATATCATAGTCAGTGCTGGATTACAACCCACAATCATGCAAGGTTGGTCTACTGCCTATCTCCACTTTAATGGATGCAAGTTACTTGCGCACAACAATTCCCACACCTGCTTTCAGGGCTTATCCATTTTAGCCCCTTATGACTCCAAAAGCAAAAATGATTAAGATCTTATTGCATAGAGAGCATCTGGTACACATTTATCAGCTATTGCTTTCATTCCAGTTCATTACTGGTTAATTCAGCTACTAAAGGCGGCAATAAATCCAGTTTAATGTCAGCTTGGCTGACTTCCACATGTAATTTGACAAAGCGGAACGTGTAACTACTTTCTACCAACGGAATTTATTATAAGTGGAGGATTTATGAAAAAACAATCAATGTTTACTGAGATATATTTGGATAACAGTCAGACAGACCGACTCCAAATGCCCCATATAAATACACAATTATATGTGTTCAGGGCTTACATGAACGGAAAGAGGTTAATGGCATGCTTTAATGATACTGATCCTCATCGCCAGTCAAAAGTCAGCCCCCGTCAAAATGCCTACAATACCACACAACTGAACCAAATAGTTTTACAATGCAAAAGGGATCCTAGCACATGCCACCCAAAATAAACACCAAATAGTACATGTTAGGAACTTTTTAAATCAGGTCTGTCTCTGCTTTTTTTTTGCATGAGAATAAGAAATTTGAATAACCATCCAGCAATAGCAACATTCAAGTATACCTCTTAAACTTTAGCAAAGTCTACAAATCTTCTCCATTTAAACAAAAGGCTGGTATCAGCAAAAGAGGCCACAAAGCTATTGGATTATGGCAAAAATCCAATCCTTTCACTGATAACCTTTGGGAAACCCATTGACCTTTTTCTGCTACAGCCTATATGTGATCCTGCAGGTTCCATTGATAGTTCTGAATAGCAATGGTCTTTTCCCTAGGGTAGGGGCATCCGAAACTAGAGAACATAGGTTTCAGGTGAGAGGGCAATGTTTGAAAGGGACCTGTGGGGCATTTTTTTTTCACACAGTCAGTGATCTATGTATGGAACTAGCTGCCAGGGGAATTGGTAGAGGTGGGTACAATTACTAAATTTAAAAGATATTTGGACAGGTAAACAGATAGGAAAGGTTTACAAGGAACATGGGCCAAGCGCAGACAAATGGGACTAATTCAGTTTCGGAAACCTGACCAGCCTGAATGAGTTGGGCCGAAGGGCCTGTTTCCATGCTGTATGACTCATATCAGACCCAATACTCCACACCTGTAGAGTTTCTCCAGTGCTCTTTACTTTTATTTTTATATTTATTTATAAGCATCCACAATATTTTGCTTTTATTTTGTTCCTGCACTGTGTTGTCTCTTTTAACAAAGGGCTAAGCTCAAGTTCCATCTTGTTTCTGTGAAGGCACTATTTGTGGAAAAGCAAGTGAATTTTCCTCATGATCAATCTCTAAGCTCACCTCCCTAAGCTGGATTCTGTAGTCCTTTACTCCAGTATCATTTGTGTGTCTTTCATTGATGAACTGGGTCATGACCTGCTAGATACCTACATCTCCAATGACAAAGTCAAATGCAGTCAGATATAGAATTGGTGAACATTGACTCAGCAGAGACAGTTGCTGATGACCCCCGAAGGCTGGCAGTTTGGAAGAGCATCAGAACGTTCAACCAGAGGTGAAAACCTCAGATGGCCATAAAATAGAGAAAGCAAAGGTCAGAAAATCCCGCACCTTCTCAGCCTTCTGTCTACAGCTATTCAGAGTTGGCTTCTTGAGGCTTATTAGGTGATATTTAACACAGAGTTGGCCTGTGAGGCAAAAATCCATAGCTGACAAACAGAAGGGTGCTAAAGTTGTGGATTTATTAAAATGCATATCTGTTTTTGCACTTCAGTGGTGACTTTGGAACAATTTGAGAATGTACAATGTACAATGTACCAAGATTTTACGGATAAGCATGGTGCTAACAGTGCAAGTTGTTAAAAGTAATCTGGAGGCTAAGGATGAAATTGTCTGCCTAGGAATCAAACAATGGATTCGCTTAAATTATCCAGGGGTGATGATTGCATTGAGGTATTGTAGTGGGCATTTAATACAGAGAGTTAGGTAATGTCCTGGGGATCAATGTTCAAATTTGAAGATAACGGATAGTGGAATTTAAATTTAATAATATCTGGAATTAAAAGTCTAATAAATACTGTTGCACCATTGTTGCTAGAAATCTGGTTCACTAATATTCTTTCAGGAATGAAAGCTGGACTGGACGTGACACCGGCTGTCCTCTGAAATGGCCCAGACAGCCATTTAGTAGTACAAAACTCCTAAACAGTCACAAGAAAGAATCACCCACCTGGCATCAACCAGGGCACATGTAAATGAAAGCAACAAACACAGCCTGTCAATTCAGCAGGATTCTCTCTACCGACATCTAGGGGCCAGTGCCAAAATTGCAAGAACTATGACACAGACAAGCCAAGTCTGACATGGTCACACAGATGGAATCATATCTAACAGAAAGGCAAGACACATCCAGCAGAGGTAGTAGTACTTTGGCATACAATTGGGAGGGGAGTTACCATGAAAGTTCTCAATATTGACTCTGGACCCCATGAGCTCTCATGGCTTCAGGTTATATATGAACCAAAACATCTACTGGTGGTTATCATATAAAGAACACACACATAAACACATACACAAACACATACACACACACGCGCGCGCGCGCACACACACGCACACACAAACACACACGCACACACAAACACACACACACACACAAACACACACACATTCACTCATACACCACATACACTAATGAATCAGTATTTCTCTACTTTGAACGCTACCTGGAAGAAACACTGAGGGTGAGAAGGAAGTGGAATATACTCTGGTGAGGGGTTCAATGTCCAACACCGAGGGAAACCTGGCAGCAACACTTCTGACTGCGCTAGTTGAGTCCTCTAGGACATTGCTGAAGGACAGGATCAATGGCAAACGATGAATGAACCAACAAGAGAGAAACTTGTATTTGATCTCACCCTGACCAACTTGCCTGTTGTAAATACATTTGTCCTCATGGCCCATCTAATCAGTGGATCAAAGAAGAGTGCAGTTGGCCATGCCAGGACCCATGTTAAAATATGTAATAGCGAGATATCATCTTGGTGCTACTTAACAGGACAACTTGCAAAGCAAACAGCATAAACAGCAAAGTCAGAGCTAAGCGATTCACAACCAATGAATTAGGAGTTCCGAAGAAGGGTCACTGGATCCAAGACGTTAGCTCTGATTTCTCTTACGGACGTTACCGGACCTGCTGAGCTTTTCCAGCAAATTTTGATTTTGTTTCAGATTTCCAGCATTCACAGTTCTTTTGAATTTTTGTTTACAGCGAAAAAATGCCCAGTAATGTCCTGCCCTCAAAAAGTAGAACAATCCAACACAGCCAATTAGCATCCCATCAGACTAGTCTTGATCATCAGTAAATGGAAGGGCCCAAGGTGCTGGTGGTAACATATTGGCATGGACAGAGAATTGACTAATGGACAGGAGAGAAGGAGTGGGTTTGGGGTTTTATTTTCAGGTTGACAACTTGTGACCAGTGGGGTTCCACAGAGATCAGTACTGGGTCTGCAACTATTTACAGCGTAGATTAATGACCTGGAGGAAGGGAGTCTAGGTACTATGGTAAGTTTGCAGACAACACACAAATAGATGGGAAGGCAGGTTGTGAGGATACAACAGTTTACAGAAAGATATTGATGGCTTAGAAAAATGGGAAAAAATTGGCAAATGTAGTTTAATGTGGGAAATTCTGTTTTTGCTCATTTTGGAAAGGAAATCAAAAGAACAGAATATAATTTAAATGGACAAAACCTGTAGACAGCTGTAGTACACAAAGGGACTTTGGAGTTTTTGTGTACAAAACACAGAAAGTTAGCACAGAACTGTCACAAGTAATCCGGAAGACTAATAGATTGCTGGCCCTTATTTCAAGGTGTCTGGAATATAAGAGTAGGGAAGTGGCCCTTATTTCAAGGTGTCTGGAATATAAGAGTAGGGAAGTGGTGAGACCACATCTGAATACTGTGAGCAGTTTTAGTCCTCTTTTGTTTGGAATCATGTCATTTCATTGGAGGCAGCTCAGAGAAGCTGTGATGCGGTAGGATGTGGTACCGAAGGATTGTCTGATGAGCAAAGGTTAAATAGGTCAGGACTCTAGTCACTGGAGTTTAGAAGAATGAGAGATGGCCTCATTGAAATATATAGGATTCTTAAGGGGGCTAGACAGGGTAAATGCTGAGAGGATGTTTCCCCTCATGGGAGAGTCTAGGACAACTGGGCATAGTCTCAGAATAAAGGGGCACCAATTTAACATTGAGACAAGGAGGATTTTCTTCTCTAAAAGAGATGTGAATCTTTGGAACTCCCAGCCACACTTAGGTGTGGGGGCAGAATCCTTGTGAATATTTAAGGCTGAGATAGATTCTTGATCAGCAGATATAAAGGATTATGGGGAACGGGCAGAAAAGTGGATGTGAGGAATATTAGATCATGTTCCAATTGAATGACAGAGAAGGCTCAAGGGGGCTGAATGGCCTACTTCTGTTCTTATGTCTTATGGTCTTATCAAGAATGCTATCAAGCAACGCCAGCTTAGCAACAGCCACTTCACTGACACCCAGTTTGGGTTCAACCAGGGCCTCACAAACTGGAATTAAACATGGGCAAAAAAGTTGAATTCGAGACATGAGGTGAAAATGACCCCTTTGACATCAAGGCATTGTTTGATCAAAAGTGGTATGAAAGAGCCCTGATAAAACTGGAATCTTTTACAAATAAGTTTGAAAGGCAGCACCTACAAAGTTGCAGCATTCCCTCTCCCAACACCACTCCAGACTATGAGCTTAAATACTAGACTGAGCCACGTGCCCAAAGCCTTCGGATTTAGCAGTAATCATGCCAACACTAAACCAATCTAAAAAAAAACGAAAAACGAATTGTAGATGCTGGAAATTAGAAATAAAAACAGAAATTGTTGGAAAAGCTCAGCAGGTCTGGTAGCATCTATGGAAAGAAATCAGAGTTAACGTTTCAGGTCCAGTGAGTTTTGAGGAAGGGTCACTGGACCCGAAACGTTAACTCTGATTTCTCTCCACAGATGCTACCAGACCGGCCGAGCTTTTCCAACAATTTCTGTTTTTGTTTCTAAGCCAATCAATGTTCAGTCAGTCTTGCTATTTGCAACTTTGACAATTCCTGTAAATTAATGCTTAGGATAATTTCTAAAGACAATGTTATTTGTCAAAGGAATACAAAATTGGTTAATCAGATCTGGTAAAGTATACTAGAGCAGTTTTTAATCCTGACAAAATTTTGCAAACTTCGCTCCAAGTACCATATTATACACAGTGCTTACAAACACAGTTTCTATTTTGCTCACTTTTTCTAGTTTCAAAGTATCTATTTTGCTCTGTATATTTCTTTCAGTAATACTTCATGCCTGAAGTACCAGTTCTTTTGTTGTTTTGGGGCAGATGTGACTTCTCGATATGTAAAGGGGGAAACTGTGTGAGCCCGTTTACGGGAGTTACCAGTTTGATTAATGTACACCTCTTCAAATGGGGACCGATATCCTTCCTATTTAATGAGGAAGTCAAATTAGACACATCATTGTTTCCATCTTCGAAGAATGATCAAATAATATTTATCACTTAAATCTGATCTGACAGAACATCCCAAGAGGAGGATATAACTCCCGACAATACTCTATTTTTAAAAATGACCTCCTGAAAGAGGAAACATTTTCTGCTGTACTCACCTCATCCCACATGTTCTGAGAAGTAATTGCACAACTGGCTACTCCTTTATACCACAGAATTTATCCATCAATCCTACTGGTTAAGGACAAACTTGAAGCAAATACAGCAAAGTGCAAAACATTATTTCATATGTTTTATGCTATGCTATAGTTAGTACAATGTTTAACTTCTATCTTTGTTCTTTCTTGGTACCTTGTTCTCCAGATTCTGTACCTAGGTACTTGTAACTAAGGTGGTCCCATGTGTGGTGACTTTATACACTTTTCACTGTACTCCTGTATTTTTGTATTTGAGTACACGTGACAATAAAATTGAATTGAAATCCAGTATGTAATGATGCTCACAGTGAGACACCATGTCCTCTCACAGTGAAGCTGATTGATTTTCTGTTTGTTTCTACGAGGGCACCATTATAACCAACAGACAGTATTCGGAATTTTTGCATCCTGCAGAATCTGGGAATGAGCCAGACGGATTGTTACCCGCTTTGCAGATTGTCAGTGAGCAGCGATACAGGAGAAACGGACTTGGAGCAGGAGCTTTTGTGGAGCTTTTGTGCTCCTGAGATGCTGCTTGGCCTGCTGTGTTCATCCAGCCTCACATTTTATTATCTTGGAGCAGGTACTGCTTCACAGATATAATAGCAATTATTCAAATTCAAATTTAATGTTGATCTTGCTTTTTGTGCACTTTCCTTAAAGCTGTAACTTTGTACTCCTCAATCTGCTCAATCACCCCACGATCTTTGTATGGTATGATCTGCCTGTAACACACACAAAACAAAACTTTTCACTGTACCTAGGTACATGTGGCAATAAGAAATCAAATCAAATATTTAACGGCAGTGTTATTCTTTATTTGTGCACAGCATGAAGCACACCCATTCCAGGCCACTACCTCTCTCTAAGGAACTTCATTATACAGCCGGCATTCTGAACTGTTGGCTCATAAAGCTGAATACAGCAGATGGTGGAAACCTGAAATAAAAACAGAAATCACTAAGCAGACCTGACGCCTGTGGAGAGAGTTAATATTCCAAGTTAATAAAATGTGAGGCTGGATGAACACAGCAGGCCAAGCAGCATCTCAGGAGCACAAAAATGACATTTTGGGCCTAGACCCTTCATCAGAGAAGGGTCTAGGCCCTCTCTGATGAAGGGTCTAGGCCCGAAACGTCAGCTTTTGTGCTCCTGAGATGCTGCTTGGCCTGCTGTGTTCATCCAGCCTCACATTTTATTATCTTGGATTCTCCAGCATCTGTAGTTCCCATTATCTCTGATACAATATTCCAAGTTGATGGTTTTTCATCCGAGATAGAGATTGTGACTTTACAAGGAGCAAGTGGAAAGGCTGTTGGAACCTTTGCAATGATAGCCTCCAGAGATAGTAGGAACTGCAGATGCTGGAGAATCTGAGATAACAAGCTGTAGAGCTGGATGAACACAGCAGGCCAAGCAGCATCAGAGAAGGAGGAAGGCTGACATTTCAAGGGTCTAGGCCCAAAACGTCAGCCTTCCTGCTCCCCTCATGCTGCTTACGATGATAGAACATAGAACATAGAAAAGTACAGCACAGTACAGGCCCTTTGGCCCATGATGTTGTGCTGTGGATTAATCCTAATCCAAAAATAAAATAACCTAACCTACATTCCCCTCAATTCACTGCTGTCCATGTGCATGTCCAGCAGTCGCTTAAATGTCACTAATGACTCTGCTTCCATGACTACCACTGGCAAACTATTCCATGCGCTCACATTTCTCTGGGTGAAGAACCTCCCTCTGACGTCTCCTCTATACTTCCTCCTAACACCTTAAAACTATGACCCCTCATGGCAGTCAATCCTACCCTGGGGAAAAGTCTCTGGCTATCGACTCTATCCATGCCTCGCATTACCTTGTACACCTCGATCAGGTCACCTCTCTTCCTCCTTCTCTCCAGAGAGAAAAGTCCGAGCTCAGTCAACCTCTCCTCGTAAGACAAGCCCTCCAGTCCAGGCAGCATCCTGGTAAACCTCCTTTGCACCCTCTCCAAAGCCTCCAAATCTTTCCTATAATAGGGCGACCAGAACTGGACACAATATTCCAAGTGTGGTCTCACCAGGGTTTTGTAGAGCTGCAGCATAACCTCGCGGCTCTTAAACTCAATCCCCCTGTTAATGAAAGCCAAAACATCATATGCTCTCTTAACAACCTTATCCACCTGGGTGGCAACTTTGAGGGAGCTATGCACTTGAACACCTGGATCCCGCTGTTCCTCCACACTCCTGAGAATCCTGCCTTTAATCCTAAATTCAGCCTTTAAGTTCGACCTTCCAAAATGCATCACTTCGCATTTATCCAGGTTGAACTCCATCTGCCATTTCTCAGCCCAACTCTGCATTCTGTCAATGTCTCGCTGACGCCTGCAATAGCCCTCGATACTATCAACGGCACCTCCAACCTTTGTGTCATCAGCAAACATACTAACCCACCCCTCAACCTCCTCATCCAAGTCATTTATAAAAACTACAAAGAGCAGAGGCACAAGAACAGAGCCCTGCAGGACACCACTCAGCACTGACCTCCAGGCAGACTACTTACCATCTCCAACCACACTCTGCCTCCCGTCCGACAACCAATTCTGAATCCACACAGCCATATTTCCCTGTATCCCATACCTCCTGACTTTATGAATGAGCCTCCCATGGGGAACCTTATCAAATGCCTTGCTGAAGTCCATGTACACCATATCCACTGCTTGACCCTCGTCAACCTGTCTCGTGACTTCCTCAAAGAACTCAATAAGATTTGTGAGGCATGATCTGCCCCTCAGAAAGCCATGCTGACTCCCTTTAATCATGCTATGCTTTTCCGAATAGTCATAAATCCTATCCCTCAGAATTCTTTCTAAAACCTTGCTGACCACAGACGTAAGACTGACTGGTCTGTAATTTCCAGGGATTTCCCTATTCCCTTTCTTGAAAAGAGGAACAACATTTGCCTCCCTCCAATCTTCTGGTACGACTCCCGTGGAGAGTGAGGAAGCAAAGATCTTCGCCAGCGGCTTAGCAACCTCCTTTCTCGCTTCCTGGAGCAACCGAGTATAAATCTGGTCTGGCCCTGGGGACTTATCAATCTTAATGTTTGCCAAAATTTCCAGCACATCAACTTCCTCAATCTGAATCTGGTCTAGCCTGTTTCCCTGCTCCTCAAAGTTCTCATTCACAACAAGGTCCCTTTCCTTAGCGAAAACCAAAGCAAAAAACTCATTTAAGGCTTCCCCTATCTGCTCAGACTCCACGCACACGCTCCCAACGCTATCCCTGATCGGCCCTACCTTCTCCCTGATCATTCTCTTATTCCTCACGTATGAGTAAAATGCCTTCGGATTCTCCCTAATCCTTCCTGCCAAGCCTTTTTCAAGCCCCCTCCTGGCCCTCCTCAGTCCACTTTTGAGTTCCTTCCAAGCAAGCATCTGAAGCTGTGCTAGAGCCTTGCTTCCTCCACCTTACGTACGCTGCCTTTTTCTTTTTGATGAGAAGCAACTCTGTTCCCGTCATCCAAGGCTCCTTAATCTTACTCCTTCTTACCTGTCTCAGAGGAACAAATTTATGCATCACTCGCAACAACTGCTCCTTAAACAGCCTCCACATGTCTGTTGTGCCCTTTCCGTGGAACAATTGCTCCCAATCTGTACTTCCCAACTCCTGCCTGATAGCTTCATAGTTTCCTTTTCCCCAGTTAAATATCTTCTCCTGGTAACTGCTCCTTTCCCTTTCCATGGCCATGCTAAATGTGAGGCTGTTGTAGTCACTGTCGCCAAAGTGTTCTCCCACCACGAGATCCGACACCTGTCCTGGCTCATTGCCGAGCATCAAATCCAAAATGGCCTCTCCCCTCGTCGGCCTGTCCACATACTGAGTAAGGAAACCCTCCTGAACACACCTGACAAAAACGGCTCCACCCAAACCATCTGCACTAAGGAGGTTCCAATCAATATTGAGAAAGTTGAAGTCACCCATAACAACAACCCTGATACGTTTGCACTTTTCAACAATCTCCCTACTGCTATTTGGGGGTCTGTAGAAAACCCCCAATGAGGTGACTGCTGCCTTGCTGTTCCTAACAGACAGCCCTATGTGCGATACAGATGTGATTCACAGTGCTTGAAAATGTCCACACCACGCTTCAACTGAAGATCCCAGCTCTTTCTGCAGCTTTATGCACTTTTCACTGTCTGCACCCAGGTGAAAACCAATCAAGCTCTGTGAACATCAATAGTAAACAGGCGCACATAAATAATTGAACTCCCCAAGGTTGGGATAAAATTGGCTGGTTGGCAAAGGCAGCTGGTTTTGTTTGAGTGGAGCAGTCGTGTTTGGCCCGCTGGCATCACCTTCTCACCATTGATGACACATTACCAACAACAGGCTAGATACTGGTCAGCCTACCTGTTTCATGGCCAATTGAAGTCCTTAGAAGTTCACTAGGATAATTTCTGGTATGGAGGGATTATCTTATGAGCAAAGGTTAAACAGTTTGGGTCTCTACTCACTGAAGTTTAGAAGAATGAGAGGCAATCTCATTGAAACATTTAGGGTTTGTTAGGTGCTTGACAGAGTAAATGCTGAGAGGATGTTTCCCTTCATGGGAGAGTCTAAGGCAAGAGGGCATAGTTTCAGAATTAAGAGGCACCAATTTAAGACTGAGATGAGGAGGAATTTCTTCTCTCAGCAGTCTGTGAATCTTCAGACCTCTTTGCCACAAGGAGTTATAGGGGTAGAGCTTTTTTTTATATTTAAGGCTGAGATAGATGTGTCATCAGTTGGGGAATTAAGTGGTGCGGGGAAAGAGCAGAAAAGTGGACCTGAGGTATGCAGGATCAGTCACAATCCTATTGAATGGCAAAGCAGGCTCGAGGGGCCAAATGGCCTACTCCTGTTCCTATTTCATATGATTTCATAAAAGACTCGTAAATGGGCTCTGAAAAGCAGCTTCTTCCACCTGTTCTATTTTACCTACGATGGTGCTCACATTGCCACCGTGGAGAGACCAATAGGAATACCATGCTACCTCCCCTCTCCACCCCACAACAACCCCTGAGCCTGACCAGGTAATCAAATGTTCAGTGGGGGAACAGTGATCATAATCCCATAAGTTTTCAGGCAGTTATGGATAGGGATAAGGCTAGTCCTTCAGGAAAAGTCCTAAATTGGGCAAAGGCTAATTGTAACAGTAACTGCTAGAAAAATTCAGCAGGTCTGGCATCTTCTGTGGAAAAATAGCAGAATTAATGTTTCAGATCCAGTAACCCACCTTCAGAACTGCAGCAGAAATGCAGCATCGGTAGTTCCTTTTTTTTTCTAATTATGATGGTATTAGGCAGAAATCAGAGAAATTAGATTGGGGAGTCCATTTGAGCATAAATCCACATGGAATGCCATGTGGAAGACTTTTAAAGGCCAGTTGATCAGAGTTCAGGACCAGCATGGTCTTGTGAGGATAAAAAATAAGGATGGTAAGATTCAGGAACCCTGGACGACAAGAGATATTGAAAGTTTAATGGAAGAACACTAGCTATTCTCCAGGGAAAGGAAGTTTGTATGAGGTGTAGGAAACTGAAATCAAACACGGTTCTTGAGGAATATGAAGGAAGTAGAAAATAATTTAAGCAATATATTAGGAAGGCTAGAAAGGGCCATAAAATGTTCTTGGCAAGCAGGATTAAGGAGAATCCCAAGGTGTTCTATATGTATAGTAGGAGCGAGAGGGTAGCTAGGGAAAGTGTAGGTCCACTCAAGGATAAAAGGAGGGGATTTATGAATGAAACCAGAGGAAGTGAGATCCTTAATGAGTACTTTGCATTATTATTCACCAAGGAGAAGGATATTGATGATGATAAGATTAGGGAGGAATATGTTGATATTCTAGGGCAAATCAGTATTAAGAAAGAGGAGGTGTTGGGGGTCATGAAAAACTTTTAAGGTAAAAATGTCTGCGGGGCCTGATGGGATCCATCCCTGGATACTGAGGGAGGCAAGGGAGGAAATTGCTGGGGCCTTGATGGAGATCGTTATATCCTCTTTCATTTCTGATGAGGTCCCAGAAGACTGGAGAATAGGTAATGCTGCCCCTTTGTTTAAGAAGGACAACAGGAATAAAGCAGGAAATTATTGGCCAGTGAGCCTTATATCAGTGGCAGATAAATTATTGGATAAGATTCTTAGGGGCACCATTTACTCACATTTGAAGAAGATTGAACTTATCAAAAATAGTCAGCGTGGTTTTATCTGAGGGAGGTCTTGTCTCACAAACTTGAGTGAGATATTTGAAGAAGTGACAAAGATGTTTAGTAGGGCAGGGTAGGGCAGTGGATGTTGTCCACATAGACTTTACTAATGCATTTGACAAGGTCCCTCATGCTCGGCTAGTCCAGAAGATTAAGTGGGATCCATGGTGAGTTGACAGCTTGGATACAAAATTGGCTTGGTCATTGAAGATAGTGGATAGTTATGAGGGGTACTTGACTGGAGGTGTGTGGCCAGTTGTGCTCCCCAAGGATCAGCACTGACATCTCTGTTGTATGTAATATACACAAGATTTGGATGAAAATATAGGTAGTCTCATTAGTAAATGTGTAGACAACTCGAAAAATGGTGGAGTTGTGGAAAGTGAGGAAGGTTATCAAAGGATACAGCAGAACATATACCGGTTGGAAAGTTGGGCAAAGAAATGGCAGACAGAGTTTAAGTCAGACAAGTGTGAGGTGATGCATTTTGGGAGGTCAAATGCAACAGGAAAGTTTACAGTAAATGGCAGGACCCATAGGAGAATTGATATGCAGAAGGGTCTTGAGGTCCAACTCCACAGCTCCCTGAATGTGACAACACAAGTGGATAAGGTGGTAAAAAATGGCATGCAATAGTCTTACCTTCATCAGTCGGGACATTGAATATGAAGGTTGACAAGTCATGTTGCAGCTGAATAAAACTTCAGCTCAGACATAAAACAAATTGCTGGAAAAACTCAGCAGGTCTGGCAGCATCTGTGAAGAGAAATCGGCATCAATGTTTTGGGTCCGGTGACCCTTCCTCAGGACTGATGATAAAACATTGGTTTATATACAGAAAATAGGGAGGGGGGGTGGGGTAGAGATTAAATGATAAGATAAAGGATAGAGCCCAAAGAAAGAGAAGAGCAGTTGGATTGAGTAAGGAGTTGATAACAATCTGGTTAGGAGGGCAAACATGATAATGGGAACTGTTAGTGACAAACAATAGGTAGTGTGTAATGGCAGGCTATGTGATAACAAGGCCTGGAGTGTGGGTAGGGGGCTAGGATATAAGGGAGTTTAGGCCCTAAAATTATTGAATTCAATATTGAGTCCTGGGGGCTGCAGGTTCCCCGAGTGGAAAATGAGGTGTTGTTCTTCACTGACCTTTGTTGGAACAGTGCAGCAAGCCAGAGACAGAGATGTTGGCCAGGGAACAGGGTGATGTGTTAAAGACGCAGGCAACAGCTAGCTCAGGGTCTTTTTTGAAGCAGAACATAGACGTTCTGTGAAGGGGTCAGACAGTATACGCTTCATTTTCCCAATGTAGGGGAGGCCACATTGTGGGCAGCAAATGCGGTAGGCTAGATTCTGGGGTAATGCAGGTGAAGTCTCCGCTTCTTCTTGGAGCAAAGGCCTGAACAATCCCACCCACCACTAAACCTCAGGGGATCTCTCTCCCACTGCAGTTCTCTTGTCCCTAACCTGTTCTTCCTCTCACCTATCCCCTCCTCCCACCTCAAGCCGCACCTCCATTCACTACCTACTAACCTCATCCTGCCCCCTTGACCTGTCTGTCGTCCCCGGACTGACCTACCCTCTCCCTAACTCCCCACCTACACTCACCTCTACAGGCTCCATCCCCTTTAACTTGTCTGTCTCCTCTCCACCTATCTTCTTCTCTATCCATCTTCGATCCGCCTCCCCCTCTCTCCCTATTTATATCAGAACCCTCTCCCCATCCCCCTCTCTGATGAAGGGTCTAGGCCCGAAACGTCAACTTTTGTGCTCCTGAGATGCTGCTTGGCCTGCTGTGTTCTTCCAGCTCCACACTTTGTTATCTCTACCACCCTCCTCCGCTTGACCGAGCTTGTCCTCACCTTCAACAACTTCTCTTTTAACCCCTCTCATTTTTCAGGTCAGAGGGGTAGCAATAGGTACCTGCATGGTCCTCAGTTGTGCCTGTCTCTTCAGGGGGTACATGGAATATTCCTTGTTCCAGTCCTATTCCGATCGCCACCCACAACTCTTTCTCCGATATATCGATGATATCGTCAGTGCTGCTTCCCTCTCTCATCCGGAATTGGAAAAGTTCATTGATTTTGCTTCCAATTTCCATCCTGCCCTCACTTTCACCTGGTCTATCTCTGACCCCTCCCTTCCCTTCCTCAACCGCTCTGTCTCCATTTCTGAGGACAGACTGGCCACTAATATCCACTATAAACCCACTGTCTCCCACAGCTGCCTGAACTATAAGTTTTTGCAACATTTTCTGATTTTGTTTCTGATTTGCAGCATCTGCTGTATTTTTGCTATTTTTTATTTAGCAAGACAAAGATGTTAATGAAAAGAACAGATTTATTGGGAGCAACAAGCTACTCATTATAAAAGATGTCACTGCGCAAGGCAGATAGTACACTAGGGCCAGGACATTGGGTATGGATAAGGAAGCACAATCAGAATGGCACGGGTTTCAAAGTGTTCATGGGCCAATATTCTCCACACACCTAAGAGAGATGCATAGAGAAACCACAGCCAAACGTGCTTCATTGGTAGAAGTTTAATATTAAACTAGAATAATCACAAAGAGGAATGCCCTGTCAGTCATGTTCCACAGATTAATCAAGAACAAGGTCAGAGTTAAAGTCAACAGTGCTCCAGCAAAAGATGTGTGAATTTTTCAAGTCCAAAGTGAACATGCTCTGAAAAAGTTTTGAAATATCTAGGTGAGCTGAATTCATGAATCAGAAACTTTGGAGCGTGAATTGGTAATGCTAAATATAATATAGTTATATCTACGATTGTATAAAGAATTAACCAAGGGAAAAGGAGATGGGTGGGAGATATATAAGATAATGGTTTCGAAGGAGGTCTAGCAATTCTGCTGATGTCGCACACAGTCTGTGGTGGAGCCTCAGAATTGTACTCTATCTTTCAGAGGGAACAAATGTAACATTACCAACCCCTAAGGTCCCAGCAATTATAATAAACAAAAACTTTTGGTCTGAAGTCCAGCAACATGTCTTCTGAAAAAGATCCCCAACATTTGGCATTGGTGTGCATGCTGGAATGGATAGAGATAGAGGAAGCTGATGTGCTGAAAATTTTGTCAAACATTAAGATTGACAAGTCGCCAGATTTGTCCTCGGCTGCTTTGGGAAGCGAGAAATGCAATTGCTTCGCTACTTGCGAGGATCTTTGCATCCTCGCTCTCCACTGGAGTCGTACCTAAGGACTGGAGAGAGGCAAATGTAATTCCTCTCTTCAAGAAAGGAAATAGGGAAATCCCCGGCAATTACAGACCAGTAAGTCTCACGTCTGTCATCTGCAAGGTGTTAGAAAGGATTCTGAGGGATAGGATTTATGACCATCTGGAAGAGCACGGCTTGATCAAATACAGTCAACACGGCTTTGTGAGGGGTAGGTCATGCCTCACAAACCTTATCGAGTTTTTTGAGGATGTGACTAGAAAAGTTGATGAGGGTCGAGCTGTGGATGTGGTGTATATGGACTTCAGTAAAGCATTTGATAAGGTTCCCCATGGTCGGCTTATTCAGAAGGTCAGGAGGAATGAGATACAGGGGAACTTAGCTGTCTGGATACAGAATTGGCTGGCCAACAGAAGACAGCGAGTGGTAGTAGAAGGAAAATATTCTGCCTGGAAGTCAGTGGTGAGTGGGGTTCCACAGGGCTCTGTCCTTGGGCCTCTACTGTTTGTAATTTTTATTAATGACTTGGATGAGGGGATTGAAGGATGGGTCAGCAAGTTTGCAGATGACACAAAGGTCAGAGGTGTCGTTGACAGTATAGAGGGCTGTTGTAGGCTGCAGCGGGACATTGACAGGATGCAGAGATGGGCTGAGAGGTGGCAGATGGAGTTCAACCTGGATAAATGTGAGGTGATGCATTTTGGAAGGTCGAATTTGAAAGCTGAGTACAGGATTAAGGATAGGATTCTTGGCAGTGTGGAGGAACAGAGGGATCTTGGTGAGCAGATACATAGATCCCTTAAAATGGCCACCCAAGTGGACAGGGTTGTTAAGAAAGCATATGGTGTTTTGGCTTTCATTAACAGGGGGATTGAGTTTAAGAGTCGTGAGATCTTGTTGCAGCTCTATAAAACTTTGGTTAGACCGCACTTGGAATACTGTGTCCAGTTCTGGTCGCCCTATTATAGGAAAGATGTGGATGCTTTGGAGAGGGTTCAGACGAGGTTTACCAGGATGCTGCCTGGACTGGAGGGCTTATCTTATGAAGAGAGGTTGACTGAGCTCGGTCTCTTTTCATTGGAGAAAAGGAGGAGGAGAGGGGACCTAATTGAGGTATACAAGATAATGAGAGGCACAGATAGAGTTGATAGCCAGAGGCTATTTCCCAGGGCAGAAATGGCTAGCACGAGGGGTCATAGTTTTAAGCTGGTTGGAGGAAAGTATAGAGGGGATGTCAGAGGCGGGTTCTTTACACAGAGAGTTGTGAGAGCATGGAATGCGTTGCCAGCAGCAGTTGTGGAAGCAAGGTCATTGGGGTCATTTAAGAGACTGCTGGGCATGCATATGGTCACAGAAATTTGAGGGTGCATACATGAGGATCAATGGTCGGCACAACATCGTGGGCTGAAGGGCCTGTTCTGTGCTGTACTGTTCTATGTTCTATGTTCTGTGTTCTATTTGCAGTTCCTTGTTTTATCCTGTAATTAAGGTGGGGGGGTAGCAAGTGGATGGGGAGAGAGATTGGAGAGAGGAGGGGGAAGAGGAGGGGAAGGTGGAAGTTTGGAGGCTGGATAGCACAAATGTGGTTGTACTTTTTGTCATCATACAGTAAAACATTATTATGTTAGAACTTTGCTTCTTCTGGCAAAATCCTGCGGTGATGAATCCTCAACCACTAACTTTAGACAGACTCAAGACAAAGCAAAGACAAAGGACAACAAAGGAGTCAAAGACAAAGGTGGTATGAACCACCTCAAAAATCCTTACCCAGCACCACACACTAGTAAGAGGTAGCAAATACCACCAGGTCGTGGTCACTTGGGGGAAATTCCACATGCTTCATTTATTGATCTACCATTGTTTTGTTGTTGAGTAACACACATTAGATGGTTTAGGGTTGTCAATTGTGGTTGTATATATTCTTGAAGATACCATTACATGACGACTGTTCTGACCACAGATTCCCTGAACCACCTCTGGACATATCAAACTGTAATTACAACAGTTCTCTTCTAGAAAGGGCAAGCAGCCAAAGATCAATTGCAGGTTTAAATTCAACTGCTGTCTAGAGAGACAGAGAGATCCTAGAATGGCACACCCTGATGATGAGCCAAGGGAACCTCAAGCAGATACCCTTGGAAAGAGGGAAATGCACGAGGAGCTGAACTGGAATCTCCTGGGAATGATCTCAGGCTGTGGACATGGTCAAGACAGCAGACTGGAAAGAGACATGTTTTGCCCCTGCTTCTTTCAGGAGTACACAAACGTCATGATTAAAAGCCAGTCAACCCTGGACTATGTTTGCCAGTGAAAAGAATTGAAGTTGAACTGAGGTACTCAAGTGTACTAGGGTGAGGTTGTGTGCTACCAAGGTTATTATAAAAAAACTAGTCACTAGTCACTCCTGTTTTGTAGGTTAAGGGCTTAGGTCTCTGAGTACCATAGAACAACAAGCCAGTCAAAAGTATACACAAAAAAGAATTTCAATCAAAGCCAAGCGCTTTGGAATTCAACTACTAACATCAACATGTCCAGCACTTTACAACCAATGTAATGGCTCCAACTTTCTACTGTCCCCAACAACTCAGAGATTGGCCCAACTTTTATAACTTGTATCATTTCTGGACTTCTTATCCCTACTCTGTGCCTCTGCGTGTTTATTTCTTCTTGTGTTGAACAATTAATAAACTCACACTTGTGTTAACTCAAGAAAGCCTGGTTAAATGGATTCGTTTTAAAGCAATAATTCAGCCCATCCCTCCTTACCTGGGAGCTTGAGGATTTGTGGTAACCTGTCTGAACTTGTAATAACCTGGAGAACCTCTCATGCAGCCTGGTCTTAACACTGCTTACTTTTAACCAAGCCATCATATCAAAATCCGTACCATACTTGGCATGTTTATAGCTAATAAACAATAGTGTTCAAATAAAATTAGACACTATGTATTTTTTTTATTAAGCTTGTTCAAAAGCAGCATCCATGACAAGAGTTTGCAGCCCTAATACCAAGAAGAGCACTTAAAAAGAAAAGTAGTCAAAAATAAAATAGCCCAACAGCCAGAATGTGGTTACTGAAATGTTAACAATGATGAAAAACAGAACTGAGACACACTTCAACAACAGTTTAAAGGTTTTATTGCCAGCTGCAAATCCCTGAAGATTTCAGGCAGCTTTGGAGAGTTGCCAAAAATAACACCAAATCCATCAGCATTTGGGAAAATAAAATATTGATTGATAATTTATATTTTCAAAATTATGAGCAGGCTGGACAGAGTAGATAGGGAGAAACTCTGCCCACTTATAAAAGGAACAAGAATAAAGGAGCCTAAATTTAAAATGACCTGCAAAAGGAGAAAGGGTGAAATAAAGGGAAAAAATTCACATGACAAGTAGATAGAGTCTGAAATGTACTTTCTGTAAGAGTGGTGGAGGCAGATTCTATCAAGGTATTCAAGAGGACTTTGGATAATTACTTGGATAAAAATAGTGTGCAAGGGTATTGGGGAAAAGCAGATTAGCACTAAATAATGTTTTTATTGAAGAAGCAATGAAGACACAATGGGCTTAATGGACTCCATCTCTGCCATTCACTTCTGCAATTCTGTTTTCTTTCGGATCATGTCTTAGAGCTGCATGCCCTAGAGCCGACCAGACAGCAGGCTTTACTCAGTCTGTTATTGTGTAAAGAGATTGGATTCGTGAAAGATCGCATGGTGAAGGCACCCATTTTGGCAGCAACCACAATATGATTGAATCGTACATCCAGAATAGAGGAGTAGGCCTGACACTTATTTGTTCAAATTTAAGGTAGAAATATTTAAATAAGAAAATTGTTGACAAAGTGTGTGTTGGTTCTACATAAAGTGAGATTGGGGTATTAATGGAAAATAAAGAAATGGCAGGTGCATCAAGCAAACATTTTGTATCAATCTTCACTGTGGCAGACACAAGTAACATCATAGAATCAACAAGCAATTAGGAAATGGAAAGGAATGGTGAAATCAGGAATGACACAATTACCAATGATGTGGTACTGAGTATATGGGTAGAGCTGCAGTCTGACAAATGCCTGGCTCCTTTTGGAGTTCATCCCAGGTTCTTAACTGGCAAGTGATCTGGCTGAATGATGCCTGCTTGAAGACCCAAATGTTGGGCTGAATGGTCTCCTTCTGGGCCATAACAATTGTGTGACTGCGTGAAGCTATAATTATGGGAAAATGTAGGGGAGTGGAGTTGAGTGTTATCGGATTAATCATGATTTCATTGAATGGTGCAGCAGACGCAATGGACTGAATGGCCTACTTTTGTTCCTTCTATTTATTGGTCTTGTGTAAATGGGTATGTTTCAGGTTGTGAAACGGTAACAACTGGAGTGCCACAGGGAAAGGTGCTGGGGCAACAACTGTGTAGTTTGTACAAATGACTTAGATGAAACAACAGAAGGAATGTTTGCTAAATTTATTGACTGCACATATAGGTAGGAAAGTAAATTGTAAACAGGACACAAGGGGGTTACAAAAAGATATTCATAGGTGGAGTATCACGTGCACTGAGAAACAATGGAAAGGACTGTTTTGTGTGCTATCAAGTAAAAATCAAACCTTACGTAAGTACATCAGGGTAATGAAACAGATTGCAGAATATGCTATGATAACAAGGTGTGGAGCTGGATGAACATGGGGTCATCCAGCTCCACACCTTGTAATCACGGATTTTCCAGCATCTGCAGTTCCTATTATCTCTGAAGAACACAGTGTTACAGCTACAGAGACAGTGCAGAGAAAGTGCAACTTTAATAAATGAGAAGTCCGTTCATAAGCCTGATAAGAGTGGGAAAGAAGTTGGTATTGTTTTTGTATCCCTTCATAGGATGTCGATGTCACTGGCTAGGCAGCATTTATTGGCCATCCCTAACTGCCCAGAGGTCATTGAGAATCAACCACATTGCTATGGGTCTGGGATCATATATAGGCCACCTGGTAAGGATGGTAGTTTCTTTCCTTAAAGGACATTAGTGAACGAGATGGGTTTTACTGGTAATTGACAATGGATTCATGGTCATCATTAGACTCTTAATTCCAGATTTTTATTAAATTCAAATTCCACCATCTGCCTTGGGCTGAAAGTGGAAAAATCACCTGGGCCAGATGGGCAAATCCCCCAAGTTCTAAAGGAGATAGCTGAAGAGATAGTGGAGGCTTTAGTGGTGATCTTTCAGGAATCGCTAGTCAGGGAGAGTCCCAGAGGACTGGAAAATCGCTAACGTGACACCCCTGTTTAAAAAGGGAGTAAAGCAAAAGACTGAAAATTACAGGCCGATTAGTCTAAGCTCAGTTGTGAGCAAGATTTTGGAGGCTGTTGTGAAGGGTGAAATTTCTGAATATTTGGAAGTGTATGGTAAAGTAGGGAAAAGTCAGCATGGTTTCATCAAGGGGAGGTGATGCCTGACAAATCAGTTAGAGTTCTTTTGAGGAAGTAATGAGCAGATTAAACTAAGGAGAGCCAATGGATGTTATCTACCTGTATTTCCAGAAGGTCTTTGACAAGGTGCCACAGGAGGCTGCTGAGTAACGTAAGGGCCCGTGATCCAGATGAAGGAACTGGGGGCATTCTGGCTAAGTTTGCAGACAATACAAAGATAGGTAGAGGGACAGGTAGTATTGAGGAGACGGGGAAGCTGTAGAAGGACTTGGACAGGTCAGGAGAGTGGGCAAAGAAGTGGCAGATGGAGTACAACATGGGAAAGTGTGAGGTCATGCACTTTGGTAAGAAGAATAAAAGCATGGGCTATTGTTGAAATGGGGATAAAATTCAGAAGTCTGAAGTGCAAAGAGACCTAGGAGTTCTAGCCCAGAATTCTCTCAAAGTAAACATGCAATTTGAGTCAGTAGTTAGGATGAAAATTGTAATGTTTGCATTTATTTTGAGAGGATTTGAATATAAAAGCAGGGATAGACCTCTGAGGCCTGTAAGGCTGTAGTCAGGCCACATTTGGAGTATTGTGTGCAATTTTGGGCCCCATATCTCAGGAAGAATGTACTAGCTCTGGAGCGGGTTCAGAGGATGTTCATGAGAGTGGTCCTAGGAATGAAAATCTCAACATATGAGGAATGTTTGAGGACTCTGGGTCTATACTCGATGGAGTTTAGAAGGATCATGGGGGGTATCTAATTGAAACTTGATGTTGGGAAGATGTTTCCATCAGTAGGAGAGACTGGGACCCGAGGGCATAGACTGAGAGTAAAGGGAAGAGCTTTTAGAACAGAGATGAGGAGAAACGTCTTTGGCCAGAGAGTGGTGAATCTATGGAATTCACTGCCACAGTAGGCTGTGGGGCCAGGTCATTGAGTATATTTAAGACAGAAACAGATAGGTTCTTGATTGCCAGGGGATCAAATGTTACAGGGAGAAAGCAGGAGAATGGGCTTAAGAAACTTAATAGCAATAATTGACTGTCAGAGCAAACTCAATGGGCTGAATGGCCTAATTTCTCCTCCTATATCTTGCAGTCTTATGGTCTATTCAAACCTGGATACCCAGAAAATTAACTGCGTTTCTAAATTTACAGTCCAGCAATAATATCACTAGGCCATTGCCTCCCCATAAATTCTTAAATCTATTGGTCCATGTTTTCAAACATTTGTATCTTCTACCTAATGGAACAGAGTGGATGAGAGTATAACTGTGTGGGAGGGGTCTGTGATTATGTTGGCTGCTTTCCTAATGCATCTGGAAGTGTAAATAGAGTTATAAAATCATACAGATATACAACGAGGAAACAGACCCTCGTGTCCAGCTCATCCATGCTGACCAAATATCCCAAATAAATCCAAACCTATCTGTCAGCATTCGGGCCATATCCCTCTGAACTCTTCCTATTCAAATACACAGTGTTGTAATTTTAAGTGTTGTAATTCTACCAGTCTCCACCACTTCCTCTGGCGGCTCATTCCATCCACACACCATGTTCTGCATGAAAAAGTTGCCCCTTAGATCACTTTGAATCTTTCCTCTCTCATCTTATCCCTATGCTGTCTAGTTTTGGACTCCCCTACCCTGGGGAAAGGGCCTTGTCTATTTACCCTACCTATGCCCCTCATGGAAGGAAGGCTGATTTTAGAACATAGAACATAGAACAACACAGTGCAGAATGGGCCCTTCGGCCCTCGATGCTGCGCCGACCTGTGAACTAATCTAAGTCCATCCCCCTACACTATCCCATCGTCATACACACGCTAATCCAAGGACGGTTTAAATGCCCCTAATGTGGCTGAGTTAACTACATTGGCAGGCAGGGCGTTCCATGCCCTTACCACTCTCTGAGTAAAGAACCTGCTTCTGACATCTGTCTTTAATCTGTCACTCCTCAATTTGTAGCTATGCCCCCTCATACAAGCCGACGTCATCATCCTCGGAAAAAGACTCTCACTGTCCACCCTATCTAATCCTCTGATCATCTTGTATGCCTCTATTAAATCCCGTCTTAGCCTCCTTCTCTCCAATGAGAACAGACCCAAGTCCCTCAGCCTTTCCTCATAAAACCTTTGCTCCAGACCAGGCAACATCCTGGTAAATCTCCTCTGCACCTTTTCCAATGCTTCCACATCCTTCCTGTAATGGGGCGACCAGAACTGCATGCAATATTCCAAATGAGGCCGCACTAGCGTTTTGCACAGTTGCAGCATGACATCATGGCTCCGGAACTCAATCCCTCTACCAATAAAACCTAACACACCATAAGCCTTTTTAACAGCACTATCAACCTGGGTAGCAACTTTCAGGGATCTATGTACATGGACACCAAGATCCCTCTGCACATCCACACTACCAAGAATCTTTCCATTGACCCGGTATTCTGCCTTCCTATTATTCTTCACACAGTGAATCACCTCACATTTATCCGCATTGAACTCCATTTGCCACCTTTCAGCCCAATTCTGCAGTTTATCCAAGTCTCCCTGCAACCTGCAACATTCTTCCACACTGTCCACCACTCCACCCACTTTAGTGTCATCTGCAAACGTACTAACCCATCCACCTATGCCTGTGTCCAAGTCAAAAATGACAAACAGCAGTGGTCCCAAAACAGATCCTTGAGGCACACCACTAGCAACCGGACTCCAGGCTGAATATTTTCCATCAACCACCACTCGTTGCCTTCTTACAGAAAGTCAGTTTCTGATCCAAACTGCTAAATCTCCCTCAATCCCGTGCCTCTGTATATTTTCCAATAGCCTACCATGTGAAACGTTATCAAAGGCTTTACTGAAATCCATGTATACCACGTCAACTGCCCTACCCTCATCCACATGCTTGGTCACGTTCTCAAAAAACTCAATGAGGTTTGTGAGACACGACCTGCCCTTGACGAATCCATGTTGACTATCTCCAATCAAATTGTTGCTTGCTAGATGATTATAAATCCCATCTCTTATAATCCTTTCCAAAACTTTTCCTACAACAGACGTAAGGTTCACAGGTCTATAATTACTTGGGTCATCTCTACTGCCCTTCTTGAACAAGGGCCCAACATTTGCAATCCTCCAGTCCTCTGGTACTAAACCTGTAGACAATGAGGACTCAAAGATCAAGGCCAAAGGCTCCACCACCTCCTCCCTAGTTTCCCAGAGAATACTCGGAAAAATCCCATCCAGCCCAGGGGATTTTCTACCTTTACACCTTCTAGAATTGATAACACCTCCTCCTTACTAACCTCAATCTTTCAATTCTAGTAGCCTGTAACTCAAATCTTCTGCTCTACAATATTCTCCTGTTCCTGAGTGAAAACAGATGAGAAATATTCGTTTAGCACCTCTTCAATCTCCACAGGGTCCACACACAACTTCCCACTTCTGTCTTTGACTGGCCCCATTCCTACCCAAGTCATCCTCTTATTCCTCACATTCCTATAGAAAGCTTTAGGGTTCTCCTTTATTCTACCTGCTAATGGCTGCTCATGTCCCCTCCTTGCTCTTCTTAACTCTCTCTTTAAATCCTTCCAAGCTAATCTGTAACTCTCCATCGCCTCATCTGAGCCATCTCATCTCATCGTCACATAAGACTCCCTCTTCTGCTTAACAAGAGATACAATTTCTTTAGTAAACCACGGTTCCCTTACCTTATCACTTCCTGCCTGCCTGACAGGGGCATACCTATCAAGGACACGCAGTATCTGTTCCTTAAACCAGCTCCACATTTCAATTGTCTCCATCCCCTGCATTTTGCTACCCCATTCTATGTCTCCTAAATCTTGCCTAATCGCATTATAATTGCCCTCTCCCATCTATAACTCTTGCCCTGTGGCACGTTCCTATCCCTTTCCATCGCTAAACTAAACGTTACCGAATTATGGTCACTCTCTCCAAAATGCTCACCTACCACTAAATCAAACACCTGGCCTGGTTCATTACCAAGTACCAGATCCAGTGTGGCCTCCCCTCTTGCCGGCCCTTCAACATACTGAGTCAGGAAACCGTCCTTCACACATTGGACATAAACTGATCCATCCAACGTACTAGAGTTATAGCATTTCCAGTCAATGTTGGGGAAGTTAAAGTCTCCCATAATGACCACCCTGTTCCTTTCACTCCTGCCCAGAATAGTTTTGCTGATCCTCTCTTCCACATCCCTGGAACTTTACGGGGGTCTATAAAAAACTCCCAGCAGTGTTACCTCTCCTCTCCTGTTTCTGACCTCAGCCCATACCACCTCAGTAGACGAGTCCTTGTCAAAAGTTCTTTCAGCCGCCGTTATACTGGACTGGGCTGTGTTCACAACTATCTGTTGTTCCTTGCACTCTTGGGTGGAGTAGTTGCCAAGCTGTAATGTGTGCCGAATTTCTTTGGGCTCCTGAGGAAGTAGAGGCATTGGTGTGCTTTCTTGACCGTCGCATCAATGTGGATGGGCCAGGAGAGATTGTTAATGATATTTAATCCTAGGAACTGGAAGCTCTCGACAACTTCCACCTCAGTACAGGTGAACCTGTTGAGGCAGGTGACACCGTTTCGCTGACCTTCTGTTCAAAACAAGTGTGGAATGCATTAAGCACATTGGAGAGGGAGGTATTGCTGTCCCTGATTGTACTCGTCATCGCTTTGTAGCTTGTTACATCATTGGTCAGCCTTCCATATATTCCCAAAATTTCATTTCATTGAATGCAGTACCTCAGTTGTTGGAAATTTTTTTATTGTTATCCCTTAGTAAATGCCACCATTTCCATAAAAAAATCTGAATTGCAGTTCAGAAATTTTAAAATATCGTTTCAAGGCATGTTATAGGAGAGAGAAAGAAAACACACTGCACGGCAGCTGTTTGAAGAGATTTTATCTTGTAGTACAAATTTAATGCGAAAACTGGCTTTTTTGTGGGCTGACATGAGATTATGGATTTCAACTTAAGTTGGACTCATTTGCAGTGGCTTTTGGTGGATTATGCAATATTCAGCTCAACTATAAAGTTTTATTCCACTAAAATAAATTAGACTCTGCAGTTTTATAGACACAGGAAACATGTACAGACAGAAATCCAAGGTGAAACCTCAATTAAGTCTCATTATTTCAAGGTAGTTCCAGTAATTTCAAACACCATGTGGCAACAAGTTTTTTATGATGTTTCATCCAATCGCCCACATTAAATTCTAAGAGACCAGCGCAAACGTTATTAACCTTGAACTCAAAACTGTCCTGCAGCGCCATCTAGTGAGTAATTGGCAACTTCTGTTTTCCCAAGAATTGATGCGGAGATGCCGGTGTTGGATTCGAGTAAACAAGAACGAAAATCACACCACTACCAGACTATAGTCCAATAGGTTTACTTGAAAACGCAAGTTTTCAGAGCTCAGTTGCTTCCTCAGGCGTAGTGTGAGAAAGAGTATAAGGCACAGAATGTATAAACAGAAAGGTAACAACCCTAAAACTCTCTGAATCTTATTGAATCTTTAAACAGTTAGGAATGAGACTACTGATTAAAGTGCAAAACCCAGATTCCTCTCGTCATTGCCCCAAGATAATTAAAGATTTTGTCAATGTATACAAGGGGTGACACCTCACGTCAGACAAAGTGTTTTAGATGTGAGCTCTTGCTTAGAATCTGTCTACGTTTTAAACTGGGGTCAGGTTTTATTTATTTGAGCAAAACAGAATGTATCCATCTTGGATGGATATCTTGGATGAAATAATTTCATGTCTGTCTGAGTGTGTGTGTATGTGTCTGAGCCTGTGTATGTGCATGTGTCGACGTGTGTGAGACAGAGAGCAAGAGAGTGTGTGTGTGCGTGGGTAGAAGTTTGAGTGTGAGTGTGAGGGATTATATGTGTATGTAAAAGAGAGAGAGGTGTGTGTGTGTGAGAAAGTGTGTGTGTGTGAGAAAGTGTGTGTGTGTGCTTGAGAGAGTGAGTTTGAGGGAGTGTATGTTTGTGAGAGTGTGTGTGTACGTGTGAGAGATAGTGTGTGTATTAGAGAGGGCCTGTATAAGTCTGCGAGTGTATGTGTGTGTGTTTGTGTTTGAGAGAGAGAAAGAGAGTGTGTGTGTGCGCGTGCACTTGAGGCAGTGTGAATGTAAGGGAGTGCATGTGTGTGAGAGAGTGTGTGTGTGTGTGTGTGTGTGTGTGAGAGAGAGAGAGAAAGAGACAGACTGTGTGTCTGTGCGCTTGAGCGAGTGTGAGTGTGAGGCAGCGTATGTGTGAGAGAGAGAGCGTGTGTGTGTGTGGGTGTGGGTGTGGGTGTGTGTGGGTGTGTGTGTGTGAAAGAGTGTGTGTGTGAAAATACATAGTGTGCTGGGGTCACCTGTAGTGCGACTTGAACCCAAGATCATGGTTGAGGCCACCCACGTGGCTATCAGATTCTGCTCAGTGATTTTGTGCTGTGGTGTATCTCAAAGGTGGCTTTGGAGGACACTTACTCTGATTGAAGGCTGAACTCCCTTGACTGCTGGAGCGTTCTCCAACTGCAAGGAAACATTCCTGTTCAGTGATCATCGCACAGTATCCATTCATCCTCTGTTGTAGTGTCTGCAGTGTCTCACCAATGTACCATGCCTGAGGGCATCCTTGCCTGCAGCGTATGAGATGGACAATGTTGGCCGAGTCACATGAGATTCTGCTGTGTACATGGTGGGTGGTGTCCCACATGTGATGGTAGTGTCCCTGTCGATGATCTGACATGTCTTGCAGAGGTTACCATGACAGGGCTGTGTGGTGTTGTGGTTGATGTTGTCCTGAAGGCTGGGTATTTGATGTGAACAATGGTCCATTTAAGATTTGGTGGTTGTTTGAAGATGAGAAGTGGAGGCGTAGTGAAGATTCTGGTGAGGTACTCATTGTTGTCGAAGAGGTGTTGAAGGATGCAAAGAACATGGCATAGTTTCTTCACACCAGGGAAGTACTGGATTTCAAAGGGTGTCCTATTGGTCATACCTCGTGTCTGTCTTCCAAAGAGATCATTATGGATTTTTTGCTGTAGCACATTGGAACTGGTGACTGATGAGTTGAGCATCATATCCTGATCTTTTGATGGTTTCCTTCTGGTGTCTGTCGCGTTCCTCCTCATCTGAGCAGATCCTATGTGTGCATAGGGGTTGTATGTAGGGGTGGCTTCTTTAGTATGTTTAGGGTGGAAGTTACAGAAGTGCAGTATCTTCAGGGGTAAATGACATTCAGTCTTCAATCTTCGGGTAACCATCTATTTTCATTAGAAAGACGGAGATTGAGGGGGGACCTGATAGAGGTCTACAAAATCATGAGGGGTATAGACAGGCTGGATAGCAAGAAACTTTTTCCCAAAGTGGGGGACTCAATTACTAGGGGTCATGAGTTCAAAGTGAGAGGAGGAAAGTTTAAGGGAGATATGCGTGGAAAGTTCTTTACGCAGAGGGTGGTGGGTGCCTGGAACACGTTGCCAAAGGAGGTGGTAGATGCAGACACATTAGCGTCTTTTAAGATATATCTGGACAGGTACATGGATGGGCAGGGAGCAAATGGACACAGACCCTTAGAAAATATATGACAGGTTAGACAGAGGATCTCGATTAGCGCAGGCTTAGAGGGCCAAAGGGCCTGTTCCGGTGCTGTAATTTTCTTTGTCCTTTGTTCTTTGTTCATCCTCTAAGGTAGGCTTTGAGATACACAACAGTGCAAAATCGCAGAGCAGCGGCTGATAGCCAAGTTCCACACCCATGAGGGTGGCCTCAAATGGGATCTTGGGTTCACGTTGCAACGTAAGACCATAAGACCTTAAGACATAGGAGTGGAAGTAAGGCCATTTGGCCCATCAAGTCCACTCCGCCATTTAAATCATGGCTGATGGGTATTTCAACACCACGTCCCTGCACTCTCCCTGTAGCCCTTGATTCCTTCTGAGATCAAGAATTTGTTGATCTCTGCCTTGAAGGCATCCAACGTCCCGGCATCCACTGCGCTCTGTGGCAATGACTGGTAATCCCACCACACTATACGCTCTCACACTCACACTCACACACTCTCTCTCTATCTCTATCTCTCCCTCTCTCTCTCACACTCACACACACACACACACACACACACACACACACACACACACGAACATGGACACGCCCTATCTCTCTCACACACACACTCACATACACAAACACACAGACACTTACATAGATCCTCTCTCTCACATACACACACTCACACATACACACTTACATAGATCATCTCACACACACAAACACACACATACACACATATCTTCACACACACTTACACAGATCCTCTCTCACACACACAGCACACTTTCTCACACACATACACTCCCTCACACACACTTTCTTAAGCACATACACAAAGATACACACTCACTCACTCCCACACACACGCACACTTGCACACACACATACACACACTCTCTATCACACACACACACACACACACACACACACACACACTCTCTCACACACACACACACACACACACTCACACACACTCTCACACACACACATACTCAGACACTCGCATGAATTATTTCATCCAAGATGTTTGTGCATTTGTGGATATATTCTGTTTTGCTCAAATAAATAAAACCTGACCCCAGTTTAAAACATAGACAGATTCTATGCAAGACCTCACACCTAAAATTCATTGTCTGACCTGAGATGTCACCTCTTGTATACATTGACAAAATCTTTAATTATCTAGGACAATGACTTGAGAGGAATCTGGATTTTGCATTTTAATGAGTGGTCTCACTCCCAACTGATTAAAAATTCAACAAGAGGCGGCCAGTTTTAGGTTGTTACCTTTCTGCTTATGAATTCTGTGTCTTATACTGTTTCTCTCATGCTATGCCTGAGGAAGGAGCTGAGATTCGAAAGCTTGCATTTTCAAATTAACCTGTTGAACCATAACCTGGTGTTGTGTGATTTTTGACGTTACCAAGAATTATTATAGGTTACATTTTTAGATAGTAATTCAGAGAATAATAGAAGAAGCAACTCATGTGTTATGCCAGTGCTTAGAAAAAGGTATGCAATCGAACATAATTCCCTGCTCCTCTCTGCCCCTTTCCCTTTACCATAAGTATCTCATTTTCAAATTTCTATTTCATATCTGATTTTCTTCTGAAAGTTACCATTAAATCTGCTTCCACTATACTATCTGTTTGTGGATTCCACATTATAAAAACTAACTGCATTGAAATAATGTGATAATGGGAACTGCAGACGCTGAAGAACCCAAGATAACAAAGTGTAGAGCTGGATGAACACAGCAGGCCAAGCAGCATCTCAGGAGCACAAAAGCTGATGTTTCGGCCCAAGACCCTCGTCAGCTTTTGTGCTCCTGAGATGCTGCTTGGCCTGCTGTGTTCATCCAGCTCTACACTTTGTTACCTTGCATTGAAATAATTCTCATTATTCAGGTGGAAAATTTGTCAATTTTGTGAAAAAATTCATGTGCCAGTCGAAACAATTTCTTCCTAGCTACTGTATCAATGACCCTCATTATGATGAATGCCTTGATTAAAACTCCCTTTAACGGCCTCTGTTCTAAGAACATACCCAATATCTCTAATTTCTGTACTAATTATGTTCCCTTCTGGGGTCATATAGTAAATTGTACACAGAAGGTAGTCATTCAGCCCGTTGTCCATGCTAGTTCCCCAAGGAACAATCCAGTTCGTCCACCCCATCACTCTTTTCCTATAGCATTTATTTTTACAATTTATTTTTCAAGTTTCCATTGAAATTTTAATTGATAGCATGAACCATCTGTTTCTATAACATCATATGCAGCAAATTACAGGACATTGCTGTTTGATTTGTGAAAAAAAGATCTTCCCCACATTATGCCAGAGCCTTTTGCCCAAAACCTTAAACGTTTACCCCCTTGTCCTTCAACTATTCATGAATCGTCTCTTCTGATTGAAGCCTCCAAGTCCTGTAGACTGGCTAATCAGTTCTGCATTTTCTCAGGTGCCTCACCTTGTTCCTAAGGTGTGGTGACCATGATTTGGATTCAATACTGTAGTTGTAGCCTGACTGGGGCATTAAGTGGTTTCAGCATAACCTCCCTGCTTTTATACTTGATGCCTCTATTAATGAAGTTCAAAATCTCATCTGCTTTGCAAACCACACTTGGAATATATCCTGTCAACTTTAAAGACCACACACGAATCTCCAAAACTCTCTGCTCCTTCATATTCTGTAGAACAGTGCCGAAATGTCCATACTGTCCTTCCTATCCTTCCTTCCAAGTTCATATTCTCACATTTCACCGTATTAAGTTTCGCCCACCACTTGTCTGTGCATTCTCCTGACACAACCTTTTGTTTATTCATTCACAGGACGAGGGCATAACTGGCCAGGGCAGCATTTATTGCCCATCCCTAATTGCCCAGAGGGCAGTCAAGAGTCAACCACATTGCTGTGGATCTGGAGTCACATATCAGCCAGACCAAGTAAGGATGGCAGTTTCCTAAAGCATATTAGTGAGGCAGATGTTTTTTTTTCCCCAACAATTGACAATGGCTTTATTGTCATCACTAAACACTTAATTCCAGATTTTTATTAAATTCGAGCTGCACCATCTCTAATGGCAGGATTTGAATCCGGGTCTGTAGAACATTACCTGGGTCACTGCATTAACAATCCAATGATAATACCACTAGGCCATCGCCTCTTCTACAACCATGTCAAATTATAGTCAGTATCATCCTCACTGCTCATCATCCCTCCAAGTTTGGTATTATTGGGAAATATGAAACTTTCCTCAATCCAAGTTATTCACATATTGTTGAATTCTAGTCCTTGGTCTTACTCATGAGGATATTTACGACTGTATGCCCTAATCACTGTTTTGAGGGTTTCATAATGTCACAGATAGTGTTGAGGAAGGAGGAAGGCCGCAGAAGGACTTGGACAGACTAGGAGTGTGGGCAAAAATGTGGCAGATACAGTACAATGTGGAAAAGTGAGATTATGCGCTTTAGGAGGAAGAATAGAGGTGTAGACTATTTTCTAAAGGGGAAAAGCTTTAGAAGTTGGAAGCACAAAGGGACATGGGAGTCCTACTTCAGGGTTCTTTTAAGTAGACATGCAGGCTCAGTTGGTGGTTAGGAAGTCACATGCAATACTATTCATTTCAAGGAGGCTAGAATACAAGAGCAGAGGTGTACTATTGAGATTGTATATGTCTCTGATCAGATCACGTATTCAATATCGTGACCAGTCTTCGGCACCATATCTAACGAAGGATATGCTGGTCTTGGAGAGAGGAGTTTCACAAGAATGATCCCGAGGATGAAGGACTGGTTATACGAGGAATGGTTGAGAACTGGGTCTGCATGCAATGGAGTTTGGAATGACATGGGGGGGTGTCTGATTAAAACTTATGGAAAACTGAGAGGCCTGGATAATGCAGACATGCAGAAGATGTTTCTGCTAGTGGGATAGACTAGGACCTAGAGCACAGCCTCAGGGTGGAGGGACGATCTTTTAGAACCGAGATGCGGAGGAATTTCTTCAGCCGAAAGGCGGTTAATCTGTAGTCTACATTGCTGCAGAATATGGTGGAGGCTAAGTCATTGAGTATATTTAATACCAGAGATGGATAGATGGCACACAAGCCCATGTCAACCCTATGTTGACTGCTCACCCGAGCAAAGGACCCACTCCCCGCAATGGACAGGACCAATGTCATGTACAAGATCCCCTGCAGAGACTGCAAGAAACTCTACGTCAGACAAACAGGAAGGAAACTGACAACAACAGTACATGAACACCAACTGGCTACAAAAAGACACTACCAACACTCATTCATCTCAATCCACAAGCACAAGGAGAGCCACGACTTCGACTGGGACAGTGCCAAGATCCTGGGGCATGCTAGGCGGAGACAAGCACGAGAATTCCTGGAAACCTGGCACTCCCCGAAGCAGGCTATTAATAAACATATTGACTCGACTCCATATACATTCCACTACGAAGGAAAACCAGAAGTGAGGCAATCCATCTCAATGGACCCCAGAGTTTAAAAACCAGGCAGGAAAACACATCAATGCTTCATCCGAGGCTACACTGAGGATGTTACCAAGCACAGTAACAAAACATCTGCGAAACAACAAACCAGCTTGGCGAGCCAACCAACTTCAACAACCTCAACACCCACAACCTGAGCTACAAAACACTAAAGGCTCTTAATTAGTAAAGGGGTCAAGGGTTACAGGGAGAAAGCAGGAGAATGGGGTTGAGAAACATATCAGCCATGATCAAATGGTGGAGCAGACTCGATGGGCTGAATGGCTTAATTCTGTTCCTATATCATCATCATTGAATCCCTGCAGTATGGAAACAGGTCCTTCGGGCCCACCCCAACCCTTGGAGAATCCCACCCTGACCCATCCCCCTTTGACCCACCTAATCTACACATCCCTGAACACTACAGGCAATTTACATAGAACATAGAGCATAGAAAAGTACAGCACAGTACAGGCCCTTCGGCCCACGATGTTGTGCCGTGGAATATTCCTAATCCAAACATAAAATAACCTAACCTACATTCCTCTCAATTCCCTGCTGTCCATGTGCATGTCCAGCAGTCACTTAAATGTCTCTTATGACTCCGCTTCCACGACTACCATTGGCAAACTATTCCATGCACTCACAACTCTCTGGGTAAAGAATTTAGTATGGCCAATTCACCCAGCCTGCACATCTTTGGACTGTGGGAGGAAACCCATGCAACCCTGAAGAGAATGTGAAAACTCCACACAGATAGTCGCCCGAGGCTGAGCTCGAACCCATGTCCCTAGCACTGAGAGGCAGCAGAACTTTATGGTCTCACAGTTTGCCAAAGTTATGTATGTCTGTAGGAGGTATACAGAGGACCTTCTGAAAATTCAGACTATTCATACTTATTTGAAAAGTTTTAGACATTAAATTGGAACCTTGATCCAACTAAACTACCAATGGCAATCCATAGTGAGTGAAGGACAGACATAACCTCTCTTGACTGTACTTAATGGTATGGGCTCTGAAAAAGGAGTAGTTACGTCCATGGTAGGGATGATTATCTGGTACGCCGCCTTACGTTTTTGTAAAGGTCCCGTACAATCTGCCAATGCTATACTAAATGGTTCATTAAAAGCTAGTGCAGGAATTAAAGGTAATGGTCTGATCGCATATTGTAGCTTTTCCACAACCTGGCACGTATGGGAGTTCTATAAAATTGTACCACATCCTTGTGAAGACCTGGCCAATAAAAATGTTGATATATGCATGCTTGGGTCTTCCAGATTCTAACATGTCATGCCATAAGAATTTCATGGTCTATTCTTAATATTTCTTGACAATATTTGGGCAGTATCACAATCTGGTGAACCACTGCTCAGTTTTCATTCACAATTCTGCGAGGAGGTCTAAACTGCCTCAACAAAATCCCATTTTCCAGAAAGTAGCATTTCGTAATTCCTTCAGATGCGACTGAAATTTGAGCTGATTTGGCTACTTAGCTGTAGTTTGATTTTCTGAGCCTTTGTCAGCAAAAACTTACTGAACACTTCCTATTGATTATCCAAATCTCCAAAGGAAGTTTCAGATAACCAAATATTTGTCTGTGGCACCAATTTAACGTCTTATGATGAATTTTGTTTAGCCAATGCTCAGGAAAGAACATGAAAGAAAAACACATGAGCAACACTTTCTGAAATCTTCTCTTGGAACTGCTGTTTCCTTAACTTCACTTGGCTTTGCCATTACTACTGGAGAACCTTCAACCTTCACTCTAAGCATGGCTATAGGTTTAGAACTACAGAATCTTACAGTGCAAAAGAGGCCCTTTGGCCCATCAAACCTGTACTGCCACAGCTACACTAGTCCCACACTCCAGCACTTAGCCTTTTGCCTTGAATGTTATGACATTTCAAGTGCTCATCCAAGTATTTCTTTTAAACCTATAGTCAGACTTAAGAGTCACAGAAGTCACCCAAACGCTTGTCGGAAAAGGTGTAGCATTTTTAACAAGGTGTCATGAATGCCAAGTTTAGGAAATAGTATTTGCAGGGATTATATACAGAAAACTTTGTATTAAGTGCATCCAGAATGTGACCTAATGTCTAGGACAGTAAGACTAGGCATTGGCCACAATTTACCAACAGGTGGAATTGACTTACTTCTAAGGAATAATTTTGTAGGAGTGAGATTTCCTGCCTCAACTGTTCTCCTCGGCAGTGTATTCCAGACCTCTACCACCCTCTGGGTGAAATAAATGTTCCTCAACTCCCTACTTACACCTCAAATGTGTGCCTTCTTGTTATTATTCCTTCAGCTAAGGGGAACAGTGGTTTCTATCCATCCTGTCCATTGACCTCATATTTTTATACACTTCAGTCAAGTTCCCTGTCACATTCATTACTCCAAAGAAGCTTATTTAGTTTCACTTCACAGCTAAAGTGCTCTGTCTCTGGTAACTCCTGGTGAATCTCCTCTGCATCACCTCAGCTGCAATCACAGTTCCTTTGTGCAGTGACCAGGCTGCACACACTACTCCAGATGAGGCCTAACCAAATCTCTGTACATTTGATTGGTTGGTTGGTTGCTTTTATGTCACATGTGCTGAAATACAGTGAAAAGCTTTGTTTATGAGCAGTACAGGCAGATCACAGCAAGCAAAGGATGTACAGATCAAAAAGACTTAGCAGCACACAGGTGGCATTGCAGGTTACATTGTTTGAGGCGAGTGTCCATTAATCAGTTTGATTATGGCTGGAAAGAAGCTGTTCTTGAACCTGCTGGTACATGTGTTCAGGCTTCTGTATCTTCTGCCTGACAGAGGAGGTTTTAGGAGACCACTACCAGAGTGCAACAGGTTTTTGATAATGTTGGCTGTCTTTCCATGGCAGTGAGCCATGTAAATGGAGTCCATGGTTGGAAGGTTGCATTCCGTGATGGCCTGGGCTGTGTGCACCACCTTCTATAGTTTTTTACAGCCCTGTACAGAGCAGTTGCCATACCAGGCCGTTATGCTCCCAGACAGTATGCTTTCAATGGTGCATCTGTAGAAGTTGGTGAGGGACCTTATGGACATGCCAAATTACTTGAGCCACTCGAGGAAGAGGCATTGTTGTGCCTTCCTGACCATCGCATCTATGTGGGAAGTCTAAGACAGGTCATTGGTTATCATCACTCCAAGGTACTTGA
Source organism: Stegostoma tigrinum (assembly GCF_030684315.1). Lineage (NCBI taxonomy): Eukaryota > Metazoa > Chordata > Chondrichthyes > Orectolobiformes > Stegostomatidae > Stegostoma > Stegostoma tigrinum. The sequence goes on from NC_081354.1 coordinate 164,067,403, forward strand.
TACTCTCCACTCTCTCAACCTCAGCTGCATTGATATATATGGGGGGGGCAGGGTATGTGGTCTCCTCCTTTCTTTCTGATGTCGATGATCAGTTCTTTAGTTTTGCCAACATTCAGAGACAAATTGTTTTCATTGCATCATGTCACCAAACCCTCCACCTCTCTTCTGTATTTTGACTCATCATTGTTAGATATCCATCTCACTATGGTGGTGTCATCAGCATACTTGTAGATGGTGTTCATTAGGAATTTGGCAACACATTTGTAGGTGAACAGGGATTACTGAAGGGGGCTGAGGATGCATTCTTAGGGTGGTCTCCAGTGTTGAGTGTTATTGTGGAGGAGGTGCAGTTACCTGTCCTCAATGATTGCGGCCTATGGGTCAGAAAACTGAGGATCCAATGATACACAGTGGAGCTGAGATCAAGGTCACGCAGTTTTGAGATCAATCTGGAGGGGATAATGGTGTTAAAGGTGGAGCTGTAGTCAACAAGCAGGAGTCTGATGTAGGTGACTTTGTTGTCCAGATGTTCCAGGGATGAGTGCAGAGCTAGAGATATGGCATCCCCTGTCCTCCCTGGTTTTATAATCGATGCTTCGGCTGATAAAGGCAAGTGTCTCATATGCCTTCTTAACTAACTTATTCACTTGCTCTACCATCTTCAGTGATTTGTAAACAAACACCCAAGATCCCTCTGTTGCTTTTATTTTGTTCATCTGTGGGATGTGGGAGTTATTGGCTGGTCAGCACTTATTGCCTGTCCCTAGATGCCCTTGAGTAGAAAATGGTAGTGAGCTGTCTTCTTGAACTGCTGCAGTCCATGTGCTATGGATTGACCCACAATGCTATTAGGGAAGGAATTTCATGATTTTGACCAAGAAACAGTCAAAGAACATTTCCAAGTCAGAATGGTGAATGGCTTGGAGGAGAATATGAAGTTCACGGTGTTCCTCTGCATCCTTATGCCCTTCTCCTTCAAGACAGAAGTGGTCATAGGTTTGGAAAGTGCTGTCTGAGGATCTTCGGTGAGATTCAGTGGTGCATCTTGTAGTTGGTACACTTCGCTGCTACTGAGTTTCAGTGATGGAGGGAGTGAATGCTTGTTGGTTGTAATGCCAATCAAGTGGCTGCTTTGTCCTGGATGGCATCATGCTTCTTGAGTGTCATTGTGGCTGCAGTCATTCAGGCAACTGGGGAGTATTCCATCACACTCCTGACTTGTACTTTGTAAATGGTGAACAGGTTTTGAGGAGGAAGGTGGTAAGTTACTCATTGCAGGAATTTTAGCATCTGACCTGCTTTTGTAGCCACATGTGGTGAGTCCAGTTGAGTTCCTATTCAATGGTAACTCCCAGGTCATTGACAGAAGGGGATTCAGTGAATATAACACTGTTGAATGTCAAGGGTCATGGGTTAGATTGTCTCTTATCGGTGATGGTCATGCCAATTGTCCTGTTTGGTGTCTTCACCATGTTGACACCTCATCTCCAGGTATGCCTGATGCTGCTCCTGGCATGCCTTCCTGCACTCTCCATTGAACCAGAGTTGATCCTCTGGCTTGATGGCAATGGTTGATAGAGGATATACCAGGTCATGAGGTTGCGTATTGTGCTGAAGTATAATTCTGCTGCTATTAGTGGCTCACAGTGTCATGGATACCCAGTCTTGAGTTGCTAGATCTGTTTGAAGTTCGGGAATGGGATATGGAGTGGAGGTGCAGTAGTTGCGTTGCACAGTCAAATATAAAAAGAAAAGCCAATAAAAACCAAAAGAACTGTGGATACTGTGAATCAGGAACAAAAACAAAGTTGCTGGAAAAGCTCAGCAGGTCTGGCAGCAGCTGTGAAGGGAAAAAAAATAATGTTTCAAGTCCAGTGACCCCATCCTCAGAACTCAAGAAGACAAGAAAAGCCAAGCCAGTCTGTCAGGCAGAGTGTATATAGTCAAGTTAAAACATGGGGAGCTTGACATGTTGGATGGCATTTATTTTAATATGAGGACTATTGCAAGAAAGGGAGATACATTGAGGGTGCTGATTAACATGAGAATATGTCATCACTGCCATGGAAATATAATTGAGGGAGGGGCAGGACTGACATTTCAACATTCTAGAGTTTAGAATCTTCAGGTGGGACATGGAGAGATGGAAAAGAGGTGGTGTCACAATATTGATCAGTCAATTACTGAAATCAGGACGGATAATATCTTAGAAGGCCCCTCAATTAAGGCCACATGCGTAAAATTTCAAAACAAAAACCAGGGCAAATCACCTGTTGGGTGCATGTTATGGGCACCTAATAGTCAGGGACAGATAGAAGGGCAAACTTTCAGGCAAATTTTACAGAAGCGTGAAAAAAGGGGTTAAGAACTGTAAGGGATTTCAACTTTTCCTAATATTAACTTGGATAGACAAGGTGTAAGAGGCTAATAGAGAGAAACATGTTGAATATATCTAGAGGGAGAGAAGGGGAGGCGGATTGAAGGTGGATAGAGGAGAAGGTCGGTGGAGAGGAGACAGACAAATTAAAGGGGCGGGCATGGAGCCTGTAGAGGTGAGTATAGGTGGGGAGGTAGGGAGGGGATTGGTCAGGCCGGGAAGGACGGACAGGTCAAGGGGGCGGGATGAGGTTAGGAGGTAGGGAATGGAGGAGCGACTCAAGGTGGGAGGAGGGGATAGGTGAAAGGAAGAACAAGTTAGGGAGGGGGGGACGAGCTGGGCTGGTTTTAGGAAGCAGTGGGGGGAGGGGAGATTTTGAAGCTTGTGAAATCCACATTGATGCCATTGGGCTGCAGGGTTCCTAAGCGGAATATGAGTTGCTGTTCCTGCAACCTTTGGGGTGGCATCATCGGGGCACTGCAGGAGGTCCAGAATGGACATGTTGTCTAAGGAATGAGAGGGGGGTGCATTGAAATGGTTCGCGACTGGGAGGTGCAGTTGTTTGTTGCAAACCAAGCGGAGGTGTTCTGCAAAGCGGTCCCCAAGCCTCTGCTTGGTTTCCCCAATGTAGAGGAAGCCACAATGAGTACAGCAGATGCAATATACCACATTGCCAGACGTGCAGGTGAACATCTGCTTGATGTGGAAAGTCTTCTTGGGGCATTGGATGTGGGTGAGGGAGGGGGTGTGGGGGCAAGTGTAGCACTTCCTGAGGTGGCAGGGGAAGGTGCCGGGTGTGGTGGGGTTGGATGGGAGTGTGGAGCGGACAAGGGAGTCCCAGAGAGAGTGGTCTTTCCGGAAGGCAGACAAAGGTGGAGATGGAAAAAATTCTTTGGTGATGGGGTTGTATTGTAGTTGGCGGAAGTGTCGGAGGATGATGCATTGTATCCAGAGGTTGGTGGGGTGGTATGTGAGGATGAGGGGGAGGGGATTCTCTTTTGGTTGCTATTGCGGGGACAGGGTATGAGGGATGAGTTACGGGAAATGCGAGAGACACGGTCAAGGGCATTCTCGACCACTGCGGGGGGTGGAGTTGCGGGCCTTGAAGAGCGAGGACATCTGAGATGTACGGGAGTGGAATGCCTCATCCTGGGAGCAGATGCGGCAGGGGTGAAGGAATTGGGAATAGGGGATGAAATTTTTGCAGGAAGATGGATGGGAGGAGGTGTATTCCAGGTAGCTGTGGGAGTAGGTGGGCTTGAAATGGATATCGGTTGCTAGGTGGTTGCCTGAGATGGAGACAAGAGGTCCAGGAAGGGGAGGGATGTGTTGGAGATGGTCCAGGTTTTGTGCTCCTAAGATGCTGCTTGGCCTGCTGTGTTCATTCAGCTCCACACTTTGTTATCTCGGATTCTCCAGTATCTGCAGTTCCCATTAGCCCTTGAATATAAGGATAGCAAAGATGATTCTCGATAGGAATGAGAGAGACAGGGTAGTTGTCATGGGGGACTTCAACTTTCCAAATATTGACTGGGAACACTATAGTTCGAGTACTATAGATGGGTCAGTTTTGTCCAGTGTGTACAGGAGGGCTTCCTGACACTGTATGTAGACAGGCCAACAAGGGGCGAAGCCACATTAGATTTGGTACTCGGTAATGAGCCTGGCCAGGTGTTAGATTTGGAAGTAGGTGAGCACTTTGGTAACAGCGATCACAATTCTGTTATGTTTACTTCAGTAATGGAAAGGGATAGGTGTATACCACTGAGCAAGAGTTATAGCTGGGAGAAAGGCAATTACGATGAGATTAGGCAAGATTTAGGGAGCATAGGATGGGGAAGAAAACGGCAGGGGATGGGCACATTAGAAATGTGGAGCTTATTCAAGGAAAAGCTCCTGTGTGTCCAAGATAAGTATGCACCTTTCAGGCAGGGAGGAAGCTGTAGAGCGCGGGAGCCATGGTTTACGAAGGAAGTGGAATCTCTGGTCAAGATGAAGGCGGCGGCTTATGTTAGGATGAGATGTGAAGGCTGTTAGGGCGCTTGAGGGTTACGAGGTAGCCAGGAAAGACCTAAAGAGAGGGCTCAGAAGAGCCAGGAGGAGACATGAGAAGTTGTTGGCAGATAGGATCAGGGTAAACCCTAAGGCTTTCTATAGGTATTTAAGGAATAAAAGAATGACAAAAGTAAGATTAGGCCCAATCAAGGATAGTAGTGGGAAGTTGTGTGTGGAGTCAGAGGAGATAGGGGAAGCACTAAATGAATATTTTTCAACAGTATTCACTCTAGAAAACGACAAATGTTGTCGAGGAGAATACTGAGATACAGGCTACTAGACTAGGTGGGATTGAGGTTCACAAGGAAGAGGTATTAGAAATCCTATAGAGTGTGAAGATAGATAAGTCCCCTGGGCCGGACGGGATTTATCCTAGGATCCTCTGGGAAGCCAGGGAGGAGATTGCCAAGCCTTTGGCATTGATCTTTAACTCGTCCTTGTCACAGGTATAGTGCCAGACGACTGGAGGATAGCAAAGGTGGTTCCCCTGTTCAAGAAGGGGAGTAGAGACAACCCTGGTAATTATAGACCAGTGAGCCTTACTTCAGTTGTTGGTAAAGTATTGGAAAAGGTTATAAGAGATAGGATTTATAATCATCTAGGAAAGAATAATTGGATTAGGGATAGTCAGCACGGTTTTGTGAAGGGTAGGCGTGCCTCACAAACCTTATAGAGTTCTTTGAGAAGGTGACCAAACAGGTAGATGAGAGTAAACCGCTTGATGTGGTGTATATGGACTTCAGCAAGGCGTTTGATAAGGTTCCCCACAGTAGGTTATTGTACAAAATGCGGAGGAATGGGATTGTGGGAGATATAGCAGTTTGGATCAGTAACTGGCTTGCTGAAAGAAGGCAGAGGGTGGTGGTTGATGGGAAATGTTCATCCTGGAGATCAGTTACTAGTGGTGTACCGCAAGGGTTGGTGTTGGGTCCACTGCTTTTCATCATTTTTATAAATGACCTGGACAAGGGCGTAGAAGGATGGGTTAATAAATTTGCAGACGACACCAAGGTCGGTGAAGTTGTGGATAGTGATGAAGGATGTTGTAGGTTGCAGAGAGACACAGATAAGCTGCAGGGCACTGACAGGTAGCAAATGGAGTTTAATGCAGCCAAGTGTGAGGTGATGCACTTTGGTAGGAGTAACTGGGGTTACTGGGCTAATGGCAAGATTCTTAGCAGTGTAGATGAGCAGAGATCTCAGTGTCCATGTGCACAGATTCCTGAAAGTTGCCACCCAGGTTGACAGAGTTGTTTGTTAAGAAGGCATACAGTGTTTTAGCTTTTATTAATAGAGGGGTCGAGTTCCAGAACCAAGAGATTATGGTGAAGCTGTACAAAACTCTGGTGCGGCCGCACTTGGAGTATTGTGTGCAGTTCTGGTCACCGCATTATAAGGATGTGGAAGCTTTCAAAAGGGTGCAGAGGAGATTTACTAGGATGTTGCCTGGTATGGAGGGAAGGTCTTACGAGGAAAGGCTGAGGGACTTGAGGCTGTTTTCATTAGAGAGAAGGTTGAGAGGTGACTTAATTGAGACATAAAATAATCAGAGTTAGATAGGGTGGATAGGGAGAGCCTTTTTCCTAGGATGGTGACAGCGAGCACGAGGGGGCATAGCTTTAAATTGAGGGGTGAAAGATATAGGACAGATGTCAGAGGTGGTTTCTTTACTCAGAGTAGTAAGGGAATGGAACACTTTGCCTGCAATGGTAGTAGATTCGCCAACTTTAGGTACATTTAAGTCATCATTGGACAAGCATATGGATGTACATGGAATACTGTAGGTTAGATGGGCTTCAGATTGTTGTGCCAACCCGTCATACCATCAAAGGTTGAAGGGCCTGCACTGTACTGTAATGTTCTAGGTGCCAATTTGCAAGGAGACTAACTATAAAATGATAACACCACAGGAAATAGAGGATCAGCATGAACTTGATGTGTTTCCACTGACCCTGAAGACACATGCCAGGTGGGTCAGGTGATTAGGGCAGCACATGGGATACTTTCCTTTATTAGTCAAGACATTAAAATACAAAGAACAGGGAAGTTATGATGTAGCTGTACAACTGGAATTGTACCAGAGGGTGTAGAAGGTATTCACCAGAATACTACCTAGGCTGGCGTATTTCACTTATGAAGACAGGCTAAGTGTGTTAGAATTGGTTTTTCCTCAGGAGCAGTAAAGGCTGAGGGGAGAAACAAGTCTAACAGATGTACAAAACCACATCAGGCTTAGATAGGAAGACATTCTTCTCCTTCAAGGGAACAATAAACAGGGGCTATGGATCTACGAGGGAATTTAAGGAAGACTCTTCTCCCCTCTTTTGGGTGGGGGGGGGGGGGGTAAAAACACAGACATCCGGAACTCAATGCCTGAAAGTGTGACAGTGGCAGGGACTGTTACATTTTAATTATATAAATAATCATTAGTTGCTTGACTACTTGCTCTGTGCTGAAGAACCTCTTTCCAGGCTAAAAATCTGGCACGACAGCTCCAAATCTGCTTAAAAATAGAGTTGGAAGAACTGCCTGGCCGATCTCTAGTTTCTGGAAAATCTCTCCACATCAGATCAGGGTGAAACTAAGTTTGTTCTTTCAAAAAATGAGATTGAAAAAAATGTCAATATTTGTTAGAAAATTAGTCAAATACAGGGGAGTGGCTATAATTGCAGCTACTCTGGGTGGCAAGAGGTAACAAGCACTTTTCTGCAATGATTAGTTTTGGGTTCTTAACTGTTCACTACCTAGATGATAGCAGAAAGATCAATTTACAAGTTTTGGGCCTTGACAAATAGCTGCTTGTGTAATTTCTAAAATTAAAGATGGAAGCATAATCTAAGTGAAAAGGACTTCAAAATTGCATCAAAAGAATTAGTGTTACTAAATGTATGGCCATCTACATTAGATTAAAAGAGAAATAAGATAGGATATTCGGAACTTACGGCACAGTGGCAGTGTCTGAAAGGTTCAAGTTAAAGTCCCACCTAGCCCAGACACATTGTAAAGTGCAGGTAGTTTTTAAAATTGTGAAAAGCCTACTAAATAGAAGTTTAGGTTTGTACAGATTTTTGTAGCTTGTGATATTTTAAAATCGAATAAAAAAGGTTAAACAAATGTTGGCCTTATCTAAAGTATTAGACTTTAAAAAGTGCAGCCATTACTTTTAGTTGGTGTAACAATTGAAAAAAGTAAGTAAGATCAGTGTTAAGGATTTTGCAGAACAAAAAAAATTGCTGAATGTTTCTCTTGCGCTTATTAGCACAAAATGTTAACATCTGAAAACAAAATTATACTTTAGGAACAATGTGGATTGGCTGAGGCTCTAACAAAGCAATTAGGAATTACAGGTTCTCCATGCTTCTGGATAGTTAGTGAGGGCAAGACTTCACCATAGTAATTCTGTTTGCAGAGAATGATTCCCAGCTAGCAAACAACCGAGTAACTTGAGTAATTACTACACTAATGAGCAACTTAAGATAATCAAAACAGAATTATTCAGCAAATACTGCAAAATTGCAGCGTGGTATTCGAAAGTAGCAGTTTTAGGTTGGGTTTTTAAAACAATAGGATGGTTGGGTATATTCTATACTCGGATGATTACAATACAGCTGACAAAATATTTTGTTTTATTTGATCAAAGAATTAAGACTTATCTCCATTAAGTATCAATTTCATGGTTACTGTAATGCCATAAGAAAAACATCTTTGGACTGGTGGGAAATACTAAAAATTGTAACCATGTAATGGCAGCATAACAAGGACTGGCATTCCCTCATCACATGCAAGATACATGACATTTCCCGAATAACTCAAAACACTTTTCGGTTACAGAAGGATGGCCTTGGCTCACATCAATTTTTTGTCAAAAGTCTTGCAGGATGGCTTTGTTGTGGTCAAGTTACATGGTGAGTGACTAAGTCTGCTACAGCTATTGGGAACAGGAAAGGAACTATTTGCTTAATGGTTAATGTGAAGGGGCCTAGCCTGAAACGTTAATTTACCTGCTCCTCTGACATGCCTGGCCTGCTGTATTCTTCCAGCTCCATACTGTGTTCTCTTACAGCACAACATTGTCAGCCAAATAGCCTGTACTGTGTTGTACCATACTACTGTTCTATGTTCTTTGTTCTGCCTCCAGCATTGGTAGTTCTTGCTATCTTTTAAAAGGTACTTAGAATCAGCGTTCAGCCTATAGTTCCTCATTGCTTTATCTGTGGAGCACTTGGGCCAGGGAGCTGACTTGCCAACTTATCAATACTCTTTTCTCCTATAGTATAAAATTGTTTAATAGCTTGATACTTGGCACTCATGTGTCCAAAGTCCAAGACTAAAGCTTTGGCAATATATCCACTAATATTCAAGTTCTACACTGCCAAGCAATAGAAAACAAAACAAAAAAGGGACAAGTAATACATTCCTATTAATAACTTTATTGCAAGTGGAGTTCAGATGAATATTTCATTGTTAAACTATCATAAATACTGGAAGTTTTCAACTATTGAAAATGCTGATCACAGACAGTCCAGGTATCCTCCACTGAGCAAAACATTTAAAAGCTACTTAATTGCTAACATTTAAAAGAAAGGACATGAAATCATACACTTGTGACAGATTTCTAATTTTAAACTTTATTAGCTTCTAGAAATACAATATATGCAGTTATACAAAAAATAGTTTAGTTCAAAAATGGAGCAGGACAAAATAGGTTAGATTTCACAAGTCAGATGAGGAAAAAAGTCAGATCTTCTCCATCTTGGAAATAAGTTCATCACAAATTTTAGATAGTTCCACATTTTCTTTAGTCTGTAGATATAGAAAATTATCATATTTAGTGTATTGCAAAATCCAGACCCACTGACTAGACTCCCAGAAATGCTCATTTCTGTAGTGTGATGTGGAGCCTTAGTGGCCATCAGCCCATAGATGCAGGTGGTGTACAAGTTTTAACTTATTACAGAATGCTTTTGCCAATATTGCTGTCTTCATTTGGAAAGTTCAAATATTTAACTTGCACAGAAAAACTGAGTATCTGAAGAGACATCTACTGTGAAATGATCTACATTAAAGTTTGTAATCCACTTGCCTTTTCTTCTAGGCTCCTCTCCAAAGAATTGGTTTTCATTTGCTCTTTACGCAATTGGGCCTGGAGAGCAGCAATCTCTGCCTTGGACTTGTTGCGCACTTGTGCTATCTCTTCATTTGCTCTTTTCAGAAAGGCAACAAAAGTTGTAATTAGATATTAATGATGAGGGAAAGAGAAATTAGAGAATTTATGAAATTTCTTATGACCAAATTGATAAGCTGATCATAGAATTTCTACAGCATGAAAGCATGCCATTTGGCCCAACAAAATCCATGCTGACCCTCTGAAGAGCATACCATCCAGACTGACCAACCTCTCACCCCATCTCTGTGACCCTACATTTCCAATGGCTAATCTACCTAGCTTGCACATGTTTAGACTGTGGGAGGAAACCTAGACAGTGGTGAGAATGCACAACTCCACACAGGCAGTTGCCTGAGGGTTGAATCGAACCCAGATCCCTTGCACTCTCAGGTAGCAGTGCTAACCACTGTACCACCCTACTGATTGCTAAACAAAATGTGACATGAAAACCCAGTGATATTTCTAAAGAACAAGTGCACACTTACCAATATTACCATGGGATAATTATACACAAAATGGCAGACTGTTAAACAGTGCCTTCAATATTTTGTATAATTCAGAGAACTAGATAGCATCAGCCCAAATCGAAATTTGAGCATTCATTCACGGGTTTGGTATCGCTGAATTGATCTCAAAATGGCCTGCCCGAACACCTGCAGTTCATAGGCACACAATACTGTTTGTTGAAAGAATTCCAATCCATTTTCTTCTTAGTTTCAACAGCAGTTGATACAACTGGGTGGCTTGCTAGGACATTTCAGTGGGCAATGAGTCAGCTACTTGATCAACTACAGTGCAGTTCTATTGATGCGATTTCACACAGCATCAGTTACGAGTTTCAGAACAACAAATAAGTATAGGTAAAACTTGATCAGATTGTGTGTATTGTTTTGAAATTGAAAACAAGACTTGCCATCAAGCAAGAGTAATTTTTCTGGAAGGTCTGCCAAGAATACATTTTAAAAGCAGCCAGCCTACTGGAGCGAGTAATAAAGCTTGGGTAAAAGCCACGACAGATCCATTGGATTCAAAATGTTGATTGACAGCTTTCGTAGGCGTGGTGGTGGCGTGTAGGAGGAGAAATGTGCAGTTGTGGTAGTGCAAGTCCTCACTTAACGTCACAACTTGAGAATATTACTCCTATCTGTTCTTTAGAAAGGCCATCGGACCCAAGATGTTAACTGCTTTCTCTCCACAGACGCTGCCAGACCCAAGTTTCAGTAATGTCTGGTGTTTCCAAAGACTCTCAAACCTCAGATGGAATTGCATCTTAAAATAGGGCTACTTTATTCTGAGGGTATGCCCTCTGATCTTAGGCTGTGCCATGAGGCGTGGGGGGGGGGGGGGGGGGGGGGGTAGGAACACACCCTCTCAATATATAGCCTATCAATCACCACATTCTTCTAAATTCAAAAAGGAACAGAATCTCAACTTGTTTAATGTTTGCTTCGAAGACAATCCCTCAACATCAGACCTCATTGTAGCAAGCCGGATCTGAATTACCTCTAAATGAAAGTGATATCATTCCTGAAATAAGTAGATTAAAAATTGCTCAGTACTTCAGATGGTCTCACCAGCATCAAGTTTCCATCCATTTAAATACAGTTCTTTCTACTGTTTGCTTCTAAAAGATCTCATTTTCCCCTCATTGTACCCCATTTTCCAACTTCTGCACCATTTTTTCAGTCTATCAATATCTCTAAACTGCTTATATCCCTCTCACAACCTGCCTTTCAACTAATTGTGGGGTCTGCAAACTTGGCTACAGTGCATTCATTTAGATTACTACTGATTTAGAGGAATTATCAACAGCCTATAAATAACATTTAACAATTTAAAGCAATAATAAAACCAGTAGTGCAGTACTGGATAAAATGATTCATTTGACAACTCAATCTAGTAACAGAAACTGGTTGATGCAGACGTAACCTACACCGTGTTCTACCACATGGTGAAGCTTAGCACTTCAAGCCAAGAACAGGAGCCAAATCAAAAAAGAGCACTGAATGAGTGTTTAAAAGGCAAAAGAGGAATCCCCTCCCCACCCCAGCCTCATCCCCCTCATCCTCATCTCCTTCACCTGACAGAACCTTCCCTCCCACAGTCCAATCCCCACTACTCCTATTGCACTCACCTATCACCAACCCACTCACCTTCCCCAGCCCCATCCCTCCTTAATTTCCCAGCCCCCTCCCCACCCCCATTTCTGTTCTTTAGTGACATGAATGTTTTGTTTTAATGGAGCAAACCTTATTATAAAGATGTGTTTAGTGTCGATAAAATGTGGAGCTGCAGGAGCACAGGTCAGACAGCATCTGAGGAACACGAAAGGGTCTGGACCCTTCAGGGCTGAGGAAGGAAATGGGAGCTCAAATAAACAGGTAGTGGGGTGGGGATGGGGCTGGTAGGTAGAATGTTGATAGGTGGACACAGGTTAGGGTTTGCAGAGATTAGTCAGTAGAAATGGTGGAAGATAGGTGAAGATGGATAGGTTGTGTCAGGTCGAGGAGGCAGGGATAGACATGGGATAAGGCTGGAGATGGAGAAGATTTTGAAGGTGATGTATTCTACATTGAGGCCATAGGGCTGCAAGTTCCTGAGGCACAGTATAAGATGTTGTTCCTCCAGTTTATGTGCAACCTCTTTTTGATAGTGGAGGCAGCCCAGGATGGACATGTCACCAAGGGAGTTGGGAGTTGGGGGTTTTTGAACTGGCTGGCCACGAAAGGTGTTGATTGATGCATACAGAGCATAGGTGCTCTGCGAATTGTCCTAAGCTTGGTCTCTGATATTAACGGAGACCAAATCTGCAGCAATAGATGAATAGACCACGTTAGAAGACATACAGGTGATTCCCTGCTGGATTTGGAATGATTGTGGCATTGGATAGAGGAGAGAGGGGAGGTATAAGGACAGGTGTGGCAATTCCTGCAGTTGGAGGGAAACAGGCCAGATGTGGTGGGTTGTGTGGAGCTGATGGAGTCACAGACTGAGTGGTCCCTATGGAAATCACAGAAGGGTGGAGAAGGAAATAAGATTTTGGTGGTGGGGCCTAACTGCAGATGGCAAAAATGGTGGATGATGCATTGGATTTGGAGGTTAGTGGGTGGTACTGAGGACTGGGGGACTCTAACCTTATTGTTTGTTGCTAGGGGGGTTTGAGCACAGAAGTGTAGGAAATGCAGGAGATCTGGTTGAGGACATTATGAATCACAGAAGGGGGAAGAATTATGGTCCTTGAAGCAGGACGACGACATCAGATATCCAGGAGTAGAACGCTTCATCCTGGGAGCAGATGTGACAGAGGCAGAGGAATTGCGAGTATGGGATTACATTCTTGAATCTATTTATCTGAGCTTTCAACCCCCTCCCCAGTCCTGACGCAGGGACCAGGCCTGAAATGCAACTTTCTTGCTCCTCGGAGGCTGTCTGACCTGCTGTGCTCCTCCAGCTCCACATTTTATTAACTATCTTCCAGCATCTGCAGTCCTGCCTCTCTCCTGTTTAGTGTAGTGGACTCAGTTTCCCTTAAATTGTGTTCTTTGGCGGAGATCAATAGCAGAAGATGGCACCCTACCTGGGAAGCACTTCTCATTTAAGGTTCACATCAATACATATATCCAACACTGCATCCACATTTGAACACCCAAGGACAAAAAGGACAGTGACATTTGTGCTGATACCAACATCAGCATGTACAAGATATTTGTCCTTCCAATTCTTTTATATGGGTCCAAAACTTGGGAGGATGTATGGATGCCACCTGAAAGCCCTGGAGAAGCACGATTCTCCACAATGGCTGAAGACAGTGTCCTTGAATAAGCCAATAATAGCACCAGCATTAAAGCAATGATAAGCTGAAGCCATTACTGGGGTGGCCAAGTACCCAATTCCCAAAGCTATCTCTGCCCAGCTCAAGGAAGACACTAACAGGACATCAATAAAAAGGAAATGTTTCAAGGTTTCCTGAAGGCTTTCCACAACAAAGTGGCAACTTGGTGGAATTTCTTGTACAAACAGGCACAATTTTAAGACCTGCTGGCAAGAGGAAGCACAGAAAGGAACCCAGAGAAAAGGAAAGGAATGCCAATGTTTAAGGCCAAGGACAAATTCCACCTCTGAAGCACCTGCCAAATGTGTTTGGAGGTGCAGCTCCAAGATTGGGCTCAGCAGCCACTAAAAACCCCACAGAACCCACAGCCAGTATCAGAATTTCCTAGGTGGACAGTCATTCTCAATAACAAGTGATTCCAATTGCTAATTCCAGTCCAGTGAAATTTCAATACTAAAACAATGAAACCATGGATATACTCACTGGTTCAGTTTTTCTTCAGCATGAACTTTCAGAGCTTGGTATCTTTGCTCTTCTTTCTTAATCCTTGCAAGATAATCCTGGGCACATTTCTTTAAGGATTCTTCATTCTAAAAATTTCAGCAAAATCCAAATTATGCATCAACATCTGACTTTTGTTACTTTTCTTCACACTTGGGCACAGCTACTTTTAAAAGGGACTGATAGGCATTATATGGCAAATGAGCTACTGAAGAGAAAAAGAAAGCGTATTTTGAGAAACAGATTAGAAAGTGACTAGGTCCAAATCTTTAGGTCAAAATAGAGATTATGGATGATAAAAAGACATCAAGTGGAATTCTGGGTTTATGAGGCACTGTAAAGTTCCCTTTGATTGAGATCAGTTAAAACAGTTTCAGTATTGTGGAAGGGCATTTGTTAAGGGTCCGAGGGCCTCTTGCAGAATTCAGGATAGTGTACTGACCTGATACATAAAATTTCTGTTGAGGTCAGAAGGCAACATGTTCACTCGTGTTGAGGGAAGAGTTATCATTTATTATTTGTTATTGAAATCAGATGTTTACATTAGCAAGATTTGGACAACATGAAGGATTGAGCTGATTGGTAGGCATGTAACATTTTGAGCAACAAGTACCTGGCAATGGTTCTTGCTGCCAACCCACACAGCCACTGAATTTCCAAACTATGCCAAAAATGTTACAACTAACCAGAAACTAGACTAGCCATTATGACTGCACCTACAGAGACTTTGGGGATTTTGTGAATGGAGATTTTGTGGTCAGGATTGGGATTCCCGGAAGGTATGTTGCCTCCCTGGTGTCAGGGTCCGGGACGTCTCCGATCAGGTGTATAAGGTTCTAAAAGGGGAGGGTGAACAGCCAGAAATCGTGTTACATATTGGCACAAATGATATAGCCAGAAATAGGATTGAGGATATAAAAAGTGATTTCAGGGAGTTAGGATGGAAGCTGCAGAGCAGAACGAACAGAGTAGTGTTCTCTGGTTTACTACCAGTGCCACGAGATAGCGAGGCGAGGAACAGGGAGCGGGCACAGCTGAACACGTGGCTACGCAGATGGTGTAGGAGGGAGGGCTTCAGATATGTAGATAATTGGGATGCCTTCTGGGGAAGGTGGGACCTGTACAAGAAGGACGGGTTGCATCTGAACTGGAAGGGGACCAATGTCCTGGGTGGACGGTTTGCTCGAGTAGTTCGAGAGGGTTTAAACTAGTATGGCAGGGGGGTGGGAACCTGAGCTGTATACCAGAGGAGAGAGTTGATGCAGGTGAGGCAGTAGCAAGAGGTAGACCAGCTAGTGGGAAGGAACCAAGGGATCGGTTAAAGTGTGTTTGCTTTAATGCAAGGAGTATCAGGAATAAAAGTGATGAACTTAGAGCATGGATCAGTACCTGGTGCTATGATGTTGTGGCCATAACAGAGACATGGGTTTCTCAGGGGCAGGAATGGTTGCTGGATGTTCCAGGGTTTAGAACATTTAAAAAGAATAGGGAGGGGGGAAAAAGAGGAGGGGGTGTAGCACTACTAATCAGAGGGTATCACAGCTACAGAAGCTTCCATTGTCGAGGAAGATCTGCCTACCGAGTCAGTATGGGTGGAAATTAGGAACAGCAAGGGAGCAGTCACGTCGTTAGGGGTTTACTATAGGCCCCCCAATAGCAGCAGGGAGATTGAAGAAAGCATAGGTCGACAGATTTTGGAAAAGTGTGGACGCAGTAGGGTTGTTGTAATGGGCGACTTTAACTTTCCTAATATTGATTGGAACCTCCTTCGAGCAGAAGATTTGAATGGAGCTGTTTTTGTAAGGTGTGTTCAGGAGGGTTTCCTAACACAGTACGTTGACAGGCCGACGAGGGGAGAGGCCATTCTAGACTTGGTGCTCGGAAACGAGCCGGGGCAGGTATCAGATCTTGTGGTGGGAGAACATTTTGGTGATAGTGACCATAACTGCCTCACAGTCTACATAGCTATGGAGAAGGAGAGGATTAGGCAAAATGGGAGGATATTTAATTGGGGGAAGACGATTAGACATGAGTTAGGAAGCACGGACTGGGAGCAATTGTTCCATGGTAAGGGAACTATAGACATGCGGAGACTGTTTAAGGAACAGTTGTTGCGAGTGATGAGTAAATATGTCCCTCTGAGACAGGCAAGGGGTAAGATAAAAGAACCTTGGATGACGAGAGCAGTGGAGCTTCTTGTGAAAAGGAAGAAGGTAGTTACATAAGGTGGAGGAAGCTAGGGTCAAGTTCAGCTAGAGAGGATTACACGCAGGCAAGGAAGGAGCTCAAAAATGGTCTGAGGAGAGCCAGGAAGGGGCACGAGTAAGGCTTGGCAGAAGGAATCAGGGAAAACACAAAGGCATTTTACACTTGTGAGGAATAAGAGAATGGTCAAAGAGTAGGGCCGATCAGGGATAGCATAGGGAACTTGTGTGTGGAGTCTGAGGTGGTAGGGGAAGCCCTAAATGAGTTTTTTGCTTCTGTCTTTACGAAAGAAACGAACTTTGTAGTGAATGAAACCTTTGAAGAGCAGGTGTGCATGCTGGAATGGATAGAGATAGAGGAAGCTGATGTGCTGAAAATTTTGTCAAACATTAAGATTGACAAGTCGCCAGGCCCGGACCAGATTTGTCCTCGGCTGCTTTGGGAAGCGAGAAATGCAATTGCTTCGCCACTTGAAGATCTTTGCATCCTCGCTCTCCACTGGAGTCGTACCTGAGGAATGGAGAGAGGCAAATGTAATTCCTCTCAAGAAAGGAAATAGGGAAATCCCCGGCAATTATAGACCAGTAAGTCTCACGTCTGTCGTCTGCAAGGTGTTAGAAAGGATTCTGAGGGATAGGATTTATGACCATCTGGAAGAGCATGGCTTGATCAAATACAGTCAACACGGCTTTGAGGGGGGTAAGTCATGCCTCACAAACCATATCGAGTTCTTTGAGGATGTGACTAGAAAAGTTGATGAGGGTCGAGCTGTGGATGTGGTGTATATGGACTTCAGTAAAGCATTTGATAAGATTCCCCATGGTAGGCTCAGTCAGAAGGTCAGGAGGAATGGGATAGAAGGGAACTTAGCTGCTTGGATACAGAATTGGCTGGCCAACAGAAGACAGCGAGTGGTAGTAGAAGGAAAATATTCTGCCTGGAAGTCAGTGGTGAGTGGGGTTCCACAGGGCTCTGTCCTTGGGCCTCTACTGTTTGTAATTTTTATTAATGACTTGGACGAGGGAATTGAAGGATGGGTCAGCAAGTTTGCAGACGACACAAAGGTCGGAGGTGTCGTTGACAGTATAGAGGGCTGTTGTGGGCTGCTGCGGGACATTGACACGATGCAGAGATGGGCTGAGAGGTGGTAGATGGAGTTCAACCTGGATAAATGTGAGTGATGCATTTTGGAAGGTCGAATTTGAAAGCCGAGTACAGGATTAAGGATAGGATTCTTGGCAGTGTGGAGGAACAGAGGGATCTTGGTGTGCAGATACATAGATCCCTGAAAATGGCCACCCAAGTGGACAGGGTTGTTAAGAAAGCATATGGAGTTTTGGCTTTCATTAACAGGGGGATTGAGTTTAAGAATTGTGAGATCTTGTTGCAGCTCTATAAAACTTTGGTTAGACCGCACTTGGAATACTGCGTCCAGTTCTGGGCGCCCTATTATAGGAAAGATGTGGATGCTTTGGAGAGGGTTCAGAGGAGGTTTACCAGGATGCTGCCTGGACTGGAGGACTTATCTTATGAAGAGAGGTTGACTGAGCTTGGTCTCTTTTCATTGGAGAAAAGGAAGAGGAGAGGGGACCTAATTGAGGTGTACAAGATAATGGGAGGCATAGATAGAGTCGATAACCAGAGACTATTTCCCAGGGCAGAAATGGCTAGCACGAGAGGTCATAGTTTTAAGCTGGTTGGAGGAAAGTATAGAGGGGATGTCAGAGGCGGGTTCTTTACAGAGTTGAGAGAGCATGGAATGCGTTGCCAGCAGCAGTTGTGGAAGCAAGGTCGTTGGGGTCATTTAAGAGACTGCCGGACATGCATATGGTCACAGAAATTTGAGGATGCATACATGAGGATCAGTGGTCGGCACAACATTGTGGGCTGAAGGGCCTGTTCTGTGCTGTACTGTTTTATGTTCTATGTTCTAAAGATCAGGTCAGAGAAAGGAATTCTGTAGCAACTAATATCATAGCATCTGTCCTCTAACTACAATGCTGAAAGTTAAAATCAACCACTTTGGTTAGATCATTGCAGCTCCTGCAAAATCTGAAAACTATCCTGGACAAACAAGTCGCCCACATAATTTATACCATACCTTTTACCTTAAATATACACTCCTTAAACTAACAGTCACACAAGTACCATCAGTAGTACATCTACACAAGATGTACTGTAGCAACTCTCCAAGCCTCCTTTAATAGCACCTTCCAAACACCACCAGAAATAGAAGAAAATTTAACATGGAATCGTCACCACATTCACCTTCAGACCCCACACTATTCTGATTTGGAATTATATAGATATCACTTCAATGACAACAGGCTTTTTAAGTTTTAAAATAGGGGCAACTCCTGCCCCAATAGCTGTAGTTTACCTACAGAAGATGAACTGCAGTCAGTCATTCATAACGGTACTTGAGGATAGACAATGAACGTTGACCTCATATGATATTCACAATGAAGCACTTTTAAAGAACAAAGCAACTTTAGCAGAACACAGCGGTAATATCACTGGGCTAGTAACTAATTGTCATTCGACTATTGGCATTGTTGCAAATATCCACTTCGTTCACTAATGAACAGGAATGAAGGAAACCTGCCCTCCTTACCTGAAGTTTATATGTGAAATGAGACCCACAGCAACAGTGACTCTCTTGTTCTTAGAAATGGCCTAGCAAGCCACTGGAATATGAGCCTTGTCAGTGACATTCACATTCGGTGAATGGAAATGAACTTAATCCCCTTCATGTTCACACACTTGAGTTAGTCGGTGATTTTTCATTCTGCAGAATAAGGTTTGCTTACTAATATTTTTAACTGGGTGAAAAGTAAACAAGTAGGCTTTTTATTTAAAATCAGCTTGGTCGGGCATGTTAATTAACACCTCAGGAGCCCGTAAGACTTGGATCCCAGGCCTTTTAGGCCAGAGGTAGAGTAGTTCACTGTTATACAGTGCACAACTTGACAACCAACTTAACAGTAGAAAAGAGATTTAAATGCTGGGCAACACGTGGGACTGGGGATTGTCAACACTTAAAAGCAACAAAATGGTGATGAATTGGAACCTGCTGTTTATCTAGTGCAAGTAGAAATGCAGATGATCAATATTTCTTAAAAACTGAACGAGCACTTGAGACAAGCTTGCAGGGCTTTGAGGGTGCAGACAAGGGAGTGGGTGCTAACAGGATTGCTCTGCAGACAGCAAACATGAATCAAAATGGTATCTTCTGCGTTACAATAACACCAACATTAAAAATTTAGGTGAAAACATTATAGCAACACTTCCAGGATACTGATTCAGAGGGCAAAGGAAGGCAGGCATCACCAACACATACATGTGACCCTGGAAGCAGTCACCGCACTAAACAGCAGATTGTGGTGGGCCTGGTATCAAGGAGTGCTTTAGCCCCAAATATTACATCACTGTCTGTGTTTCCCTCCCTCATGTTCTAACCAAAAAAGGAGAGAGATGTGCTATTGGAAAATTTTTGGTTGCAGAATGAGGAGGTATTTGCTCGAGGCACTTCGATGAGCAGCGGCTCTGCAAAAAGTCCAGGTAAGCTCAGACTAAAGTCCTTTTAGCCTTCCACTTTAGTTTGAGCCTTGAGATAGTAGTTAGGGCAGTGGTATGCTCCTCCTGCAGGACATGAGAGATCACTGAGACTGCCATCATCCCTGATGGCTACATTTGTGAAGTGCACCCAGCTACAACTCCTGGGAGACCTAAATAGGGAGCTGGATCCGGATGTACTCAGGATCATTCAATATGCTGAGCGCATCATTGATAGGAATTTTACTGAGGTGGTCACACCTAAGATGCAGGCTGGGAGTAGCTGGGTGACCACCAGGAAAAGGCAAAAGGGAGTAGGTAGAGAGAGTACAAGAATCCCATGTGGCTATTCCCCTTGAAAACCAGTACAGTTTTGGATACTGTTGGGTAGATACGCAGGAATAGCCAGGTTCGTGGTTCCTTCTTTATCCAGCCTGTTCCTTTATAACCCACCACACAATTACTTTCCCTACTTCAAAATCTTTTATCAAAGGGGGCTCAATTTTTCACCTCCACTTTTCCTTTTCATAAAGGAAATAGCTGGTCTGCGCTCGCAATCTTCAAATGAAGCCCATTGTTCATTTGATGTTTTGTCTGCCAAATTTCAATTCCAATTTGATTCAGATCCATCCTTACTCATTGAATTTGGCTTTCTGGCAGTTAATACTACTTTGGTGATCTTCATCCATTGCCAAACTAGACACTGGGACACAATAACTGGCCTCCAACAACGTTCCTCTACCTGACCATTGATCCACCTCTATCCCAAGATAGAGATCCAACAAAACCTTCTCAATTAAGTTAGATTAGATTCCTAGTGTGGAAACAGGCCCTTCGGCCCAACAAGTCCACACTGCCCTTCGGAGCATCCCACCCAGACCCATCCCCCTATAACCCACACACCCATGAACACTATAGGCAATTTAGCATAGCCAATTCACCTGGCCCGCACATCTTTGGACTGTGGGAGGAAACCTGAGCACCAGGAGGAAACCCACGCAGACACGGGGAGAAAACGTGCAAACTCCACAGACAGTTACCGAGGCTGGAATCAAACCCGGGTCCCTGGCTGCAGTGCTAACCACTGAGTCACTGTGCTGCCTAAATATTGGAAAATTCTCCTGAACAACCCGGAAACTCTTGCCTGTCAATTTTGATCCAATAATCCATTTTAAAGTATTTATACTTTAGGATGATGTTTCTTCCTAACCAGCCTTCTGTTGCTTAAATATCCACTCAATCCAGATCACAATTCAGAAGGTTGCAGTATTGTAATTCAGCATAGTGTATTAAGTTACTTTTAGGTACACTTACTTTTTTGTAACCCTCAATTGCTTCCTTTTGTTTTTCAAATCGCTTAAACAACTCAGAAAATGAGTTTTCAACCGAGTTTAGTTCTTTCAAAGCTTGTAGCTTTTCTTCTGTTAGTTTTTCCATCTCTGCCTTGGCCAATTCACTTTTCTTGCCAGATTCCTCTAAAATTAGAAAGAAAAAACCAAATGTTATTTCCACACAATTTAGAAACTCCATTCTGTACATCAAATACTAACCTTCCCAAGCGCCACATCAGTCAGTCAAACTTTATTGCAAAATGAGTCTGAACAAGTGACCAAGATAATCAAACTCACCCATCATTTGAAAGGTCACCTCAGAATATTCATTTACAATTTTTCTAGGAGATAACATACAAGATATTGTTAGCCTCTAAAAGATGAAAACAAAAGGTAAAACATCAATGAAATCCAATTGTTACAAGCAAACCTTACAAATAATAAAAGGTTCTTACTTCATTTCTGCGCACTGTGTAGAGCTTTCCTCAGCTTTCTGTTTCCATTCTAAAGTCATGGCTTCCTGCCGACTAACCTGTGGAAAAAAAAAAGATTTGTTTTCAAGAAATGAATCCAAGTTCCCAAAGTTTGTTTATGAAGGACATGAACACAAGAAATTGACTGCTATAGCAAGTGAACGTGAATGTGAATCAAAAAAATTCAGGTTGTCTATCAAGTAGTCAAAAAAGGAATGCCAAAATGGGGGGAGAAAAGGGGTTACATTTTTCACAAAAAAGGAGTGCTGGAGAGGATGCAGTTTAAGACAGTGAACACTAACAAGGCAAAAACACAGTTGGAACAAAAATATAAGTTGCTGGAAAAGCTCAGCAGGTCTGGAAGCATCCGTGAAGGGGAAAAAAATTCAGACTTGAGTGTTTCGGGTCTGGTGACACCTCCTCAGAACTGGACCAGAAATGTTAACCATGTTTTCTTCACAGATGCTGCCATACACGCTAGGCTTTTCCAGAAACTTGTGTTTTTGTTCCTGATTTACAGTATCTGCAGTTCTGTGTTTTTAGGAACACACTTGGGGCCATCTCATCCCCAGGTGGCTCCAACATTGAGATCATGGCCGATCTATAGCACAACGTATTTTATTCCACACTCATGACTTCAGTTAATCAAAAGTCTCAGTACAATGGCAAAAATACTCAAATGCAACATACTGGAAAAATTCAAAGGCCTGAAAGCATCGGAGCTTTGAAAAATCCAATTATATACGATACTGCCAAAGCCACTAAATATCTCTAACACTGTTTCCAAAAAATTTGAAGGTTTGAAACAATTATCAAGAGTTATTTACAGACAAGTTTCAAATTGCTATCAGTAGTGCTTTCTAATCTCTCAAACAACTTTGGGCTCTAATTTTTAGACTATACTCCAGAGTTCTGGACTCCAAACAAGCAAAAAACAGGGTAATTTCGCCTCCATCTATCACATCACCCACAATATCTAACTGCAATTAAGTCACCACTCAACCTTCTAAATTTCAGGGCAGCCAAGCCTAGATACAGGACAGTGGCAGGAAGCTTCCATCTGCATTGTTCGTACAGGCAGATCAAGGAAAAATTTAAGGTATTAGATTAGACAGAGGGCTCAGTTGGCCTAATCCCTAGATCAGACGGTCATCTAGTCCAAGTTGGGGCTATTTGGTCAGCTGCCATACTTTGGAAATTAGGTGTTCAACTATAGCATTAACTTAGCTGTTAAGAGTTGACTCAATTTCCAGTGTCCAACACTGGCATGATAGTAATACCAAAAGTTTTGGATTATTAATCCAGAGGTCCAGGTTAATATTGTGGCCTGGGCCCAAATCTCAACATAGCAGCTGATGGCATTGATGCAATTAATTAGTAAAAACTGAAAGCAAATGTCAGTTATGGTTACTCTGACATGACTGCTGCAAATATCCACCTGGTTTAAAAACATTCCTGAGGGATGAAAAGGTAGTCACGCATACAGTGGCCTCAATGTCATCTCAATGACTGGGACAAAGAACTAAAGTTTAAAAAGATGCAATTCGGAAATATTAAAGGGGGCGCAAAATAACAGATTGTGTGGAAGTTTGGGGAGGATGGTAGTTAAAATAAACAGTGTCATCAAGACCAGCATTTATTGCAGATTCCAAATTTCACACAAGTGGCACCTTCTTGAACCCCAGCAGTGCTCGAAAATCAACTTTTTAAGATACAACTGAGTGGCTTGTTAAGCCATTTGGTTCAACAATTACATCATGGGCTTGATGTCACATAGGCCGTACAAGGCAACAATGGGATGTTCTTACCAAAAGGAAAGATTACTGAAGGTAGAGTTCTTCCACAGAGGAAAGAAAAAACTATCCAGCGATTTCAATTCAAAACTAACATTTCAATCTAGAAATATATAAAATTGAATTTTAATTTCCCAATGGCTACGAAGCAATCTGAACTCCACTCTGGATTGTGCCTAACTGGAGTTATTCATTACACTGCAATACACCCACAATATACAGACAGTACGTAGGCAAGATGACATCGATGTATATCAACCGAGTTCAAGTTCTTACAATGTTCTCAAGTCTCAATTCATCATCTCTGCTGCGGTAACATTGTATTCCTCGCTCTGTTCTATTACACAAGTCTGTGCTATGATCTGTCTGTACTGCACACAAAACAAAAGCTTTTCACTACAGCTGGGTACACATGACAATAATACATAAAAATCAAAGCTAGGGAACGCCAGTGTATAAAAACATCTCTGCACAAAACTACTTAATCCTCATCTGAAATGCACTCATGGAGAATAATGGATGTGTCACCAAATTGATGTTTTGCTTGAGCTACAACTTGTTTTGAAATAGAAAAGCTTAAGGATTTGAAAAGGACAAATCTTCAAGCTTTGTCATTAAAACTAAAAATAAAATCAGGAGAAATGTCCAATTTAATAAAAAAAATTGATTGATTCTAACTGGCAGGCTGTTGCAAAAGAATCTTGACTGCTCCAACAGCTACACTAACCACCAACTGGAGATCAGTCAAGGTAATAATGTGGCTTTTTACACAGGCAAAAAATATACGTTTATATTTTGAGTATGATCTTTATATGATGTTAATTGTGTCATGGAACAAGTTTAATCCAGAGTCAATTTACTGCCTAATCAACATGTTTTCCTTATGTAACTTAAATATTATGCATTGATGCAGTTACATTGAAGCTGTGTCCTAATGATGCAATTCACTGCTTTTCACCAAAATTTATACTGTCGAGCAACTGAGAGAATTGTATTTAAGATGAAAGTCAGCAAAAAAATAAACAAACGAAACCTTAAACTTCAACAAAAAGCCCTGAAATTTCACACTTACTTCTTCCTTTACAGCCAGAATTGCAGCATCCATGTCCTTTTGGCTGTATTTTAGTACTTCAATAATGGCATCCTCAGTAGCAACATTAACTGATGTGAAATCAACTGCTGGATTGATAACGGATGGCACAGGGATCAAGGTAGTAATATCCTAAGTGTTTTAAAAACAAAATTTACAACTTTCAGGTGCCATCTTCAACAATAGATCAAAATGTTAAAAGAAAACCAAAATTATGTAGAGAGATTCCTAGTCAAACAAAATCTGCAGTTATGAAATAAAGGAACTGCGAGATTGAAATTACATCTCACTAACAAATATTTCTTACAATAAAACCACTTACAACCATTTCTTCTGCATTTTCAGAATGACGACTAGGTCTGGTTTCAGGGTTAGAAGTGCTTGAACTGTAGATTAAAAGAAAGTGATTTAAAATAAGTGGCCAAACACATTTACTTTGACTCCATTTCTGCGAGGATCTCATTCCTACACTAAATCCTACATTCAGAACCAGGTACATCAGAAGAACAAGCAACTTCAAATGTCTAGGCATCGTACATTAGCAGATGATCAGGCACTCGTACAAACTCAAAAACAGATCAGAGTACTCACTAGCACACAGTGCTCCCTTAGCATTTAGGATTGCCTCTGATCCTCCAAGTCCAAAAAATGCAAAAGCAAGGAGCAAGTAATTTTTCTATTTTTAGACTGCTCTCTTATGGAAATGAAATTAGTTAAGAAATGGAAACCTCCAGTTGGGCTACTTGAGGGGGTGCCAGAGGACTACAAGGTGACTGATGTTGTCCCTTTAAGGCTGCAACAAGAAGTCTGGAAACTATAGACCAGTGAGTCTGACATCATTGGTGGGCAACTTGTCAGGGGGATTTGGAGAGATAGGATTAACATGAATTTGGAGAGGTAAGGACAAATTAGGAATAGTCAGCATGGCTTTGTCTGGGAAATAGTGTCTCTCAAACTTGGAATTTGAGGATGTAAGAAAAACAAAATTGACAAGGGCAGAGCAGAAGAAGTTGTCTGCATGGACTTTAGCAAAGCCTTTGATGAGGTTGTGCATAGTAAACTGATCAGTAAAGTTAGTTAAGTTACCTGGGATTTAGGGATACAAAATTAGCTTGACAATAGGAGATAGAGTGTGGAGGTAGTAGTGGTGGTGGTGAAGGGTTGTTTTTCCAGACTGGAGGCCTGTGACCAGCTGTATTCAGCAGGAATCAATTCCAGGTCTACTATTTGTCATTTATACGACACTATGTGGATGAGAATTTAGGAAGCATGGTTAGTAATTTGTGCTGACACCAAAACTGGTGGTACAGTTGACATTGAAGGTTACCTAAGATTACAAAGGGTTCTTGATCAATTGGGCCAAAGAGCTGAGGAGTGGCAATGGAGTTTAATTTGAATGTATACAAGATAGTGCACTTTGGCAAAACAAACTAGGACGACTTACATGCTTAACGATCAGGCCCTGGGTAGTGTGGTCAAACAGAGGCCTGGGGGCTCAAGTACATAGTTCTTTGAAATTTACATCATGGTAGAAAGGATGATTAAGGCGACATTTAGCACACTTTCCTTCATTGCTCAGACCACAGAGTATGGAGTTGGGACATGGCATTGGAGGTAGTACACAATGTTGCTGAGGGCATTTTTGGAGTACATTTATGGGTGTCCAGCTATGAGAAGAGATTATTAAATTGGAGAAAGCACAGAAAAGATTATGGCTGGGACTGGAGCACTTTGAGCTCTCAAGGAAAGGTTGGATAGACTGGGGCTTCCCCACTGGCTGTATAAGAGGCAGAGGGGTGACTGAGGTTTACAACATCAAAAGATCTTTTCCCTAGGTCATAGGATTTCAAAACTGGAGGGCATGTTTTGTAAGGGGAGAGAGGGAGGGAGGGAGGGAGGGAGGGAGGGAAGAAAAAATTTTAAAAAAGAACTTGGAGGGGCAACCTTTTCACAGAGGGTGTTTCCAATGTGGAATGGACTACACGAGGAAATGGTAGATGCAGGTATGGTGACAACATTTTAAAAAGACATTTGGCTAGGTAATTGAATAGGAAAAACAGTTTAGAGGCATATGGGCAAAATACAGGCAAGTGAGACTAGGTTCTGTTTGAGGAAACTTGGGTCAGCATGGATGAATCGAATCAAAAAGAAAACGGGTTTGTTTTTGTGCTGTATGGCTAATTTTATTAGGATGAGAAATACTGCATGCTACAGAAACGGTGGATCAAAATTAAACTGAAAAAGAAATCTAGCAAACACCCAAAGATTCAACAGAATTCAAAGCCATTAAGTTTTAGACTTAATTCCTACTGAATTCAAAATTCTATTACATAAGAACACACCATAATAGAAGTACAATTCTATTGGTCAGTTTAAGTAACTTCAGGTGTCCATCAGGTCCACAAAAAGATACAAAAATTAAATAATTGATTTACCCATTAGTTGTTCCATTAGCCAAACCAGGATTAGTCTCAATGTGTCGAACAGGACTCTCTCTTAAAAGAGGATCAAATTTTAGGTAGAGAGATTGCTTTCTTAAAGCAGAGGCATGGAACTGAAAGTAACAAAACAACATTAGGTTCAGTATTTAAAATTTCTTTGGAACTAGATCTTTGCAGTTATACAAAGTATTAACTGCCCACTCGCCAAACACTTTCTTTTAAATAAAAAAGGGGTGGAAGTAAAGAAATGCTGTCAGTGCATGGCAAGGTAAGACCTCAAACATAACAGGACATTGGGACTATGCTGCAATTCTAGAGTAGTGTGCAACTCTACTACAGAGTTAGAGTGGATCAATAACAGAAAAGTGAGCAGTTAAAACCAGTTACAATCTTATTTGTGTGTACTAAGGAGGACAGATGATTGGTAAGTAGGAAGAAAACAAGAATAGATGAAATTATCTTAAAATTCCAAGATTGCAATTTGCATCAGTAGCATCTTGAAAACAATACTTAATAACAAGATTATGTCAACTTGTCTATAGAGGGAGCCTAGGGTTAAATAAAAATTAGAGAGAGGCTTGCCAATGTTATCACTCGAGCATAAGCAATAGAACATAGAAAAGTACAGCACTGTACAGGCCCTTCGGCCACGATGTTATGCCATGGAATAATCCTAATCCAAAAGTAAAATAACCTAACCTACATTCCCCTCAATTCACTGCTGTCCATGTCCAGCAGTCACTTAAATGTCACTAATGACTCTGCTTCCAATCATAATAGTAATTACACACATCCATGCCTCTTCCCATGTGTGAACACAAAATTTAAAAAATCAAAACAGGCTTAACCGTAGTAGAGCATCAATAGTTGAAGCAAACATTAGGAAAAAAGTAAATAAGTGCTCACTGAACAAGAACAAAGGTTACACTTCAGTTGTCAGAATGAAAATTTAAACTGCAGTAATACAGCATATAAACTATTTTTAAAGCAAGCAATAGTACAGATAAATCTTTGGTTAACAATTACCCAACAGGAAATGAGGTATTGGATTATGTTGGTTTACTACTCAAGTATGTCAGTAATTAGTGAATGCCATCACTTGCAATTGATGAAAATTGAAACAGGTCACATTCCTAAACAAGCTTCCATACTTACTGAAGAATGACCAAACTGCTCCAAGTAATCAATTTCTATAGGGTCATTAAAAGCTGGAACTGTTTAAACACAAAAAAGACAAAAACAGTTGAAAATACACATTGAATCAAATTCTGAACAAGCATGATACCAAGTTCAGTGTGTGGTACCTCAGACATATCAGTAAAGAAACCTGGTGTCAGGTTATTTAATAGCCAATTCAGGTATAATTGGACCAATCGATTCAAACTGCAAAGATTTATGATGATTCCACAAGTCCACTTCCTTGAGTAGATAAGTTCTATTAGTCTTTCCCATCCAAAAAAAATTTCACTTCTCAAAACACATTCACTTTCAATTCTTTAACATAAGACCTAAGCTGCAGACTTTTTTTTTGTGGACATATTCTACAAATTTGGAGTTTTCTTTCAATAAGTTTATAGAGTGTGCATGAACCCTTTTTGTATGTCATCGAACTTTGTATCTTCATCCTAAGGGAATTTCTCTTCTCTACCCCTTATTCGAAAAGCATTGAATGTCTTTGTGATCTGAATATCTAGGTAGCAATTAGCATTAGTTAACCCTTCAGCAAATCTAAGCCATTATTAAATTTGAATTGAAATATTAGGTTAACTAAAATGGATGGCCTTTGAGAAAGGCAGACATTCATGTCAAAGAACAAACCATTACAGGTTTGGACTCAGTCAGAAAATCTGCATTTCCAACATAATCAGCTGGAGATTTTTGCTCGAGAACAAAATCAAACTGGGCACAGGTAGATAGTACTAGCACAGAGAAAAGTTAACTATTTAGTAAGAGACAAGAAAAGAAACAATTAAAGTGGCAAGATCTTTGAGCCAAATGCTTGAAAATCCTATTTCAAAATGATTCAAAGAAAAGCCTATGGTCCCAGCTTAACCACTTCTTAATAGGTCTGATGCTTGACTCAATTCTCAGTTTAGAAATTGGGCATGTTAAACCTGAATTACAAGTATTTACTTGTGCTTTCTACTCAATGAAGATGCTCATATCAATCTTTATTTGGTTTGGCTTGAAAACACAGTGGAAGATGCTTCTCTTTTGATGAAGTTGCTGTCATTTCCAGCCAACTCCTTAAAGCTGCTAATAAATTCTCTTCAAGAGAACAGAAAACAAGTAAAACAAACATTGCTGGTAAAAATCAGCAGGCCTGGAGGCATTTTTGGGGAAAAAGCATATAGTTAATGTTTGAGATAATGGGAACTGCAGATGCTGGAGATTCCAAGATAATAAAATGTGAGGCTGGATGAACACAGCAGGCCAAGCAGCATCTCAGGATCACAAAAGCTGACGTTTCGGGCCTAGACCCTTCATCAGAGACTCTGATGAAGGGTCTAGGCCCGAAACGTCAGCTTTTGTGCTCCTGAGATGCTGCTTGGCCTGCTGTGTTCATCCAGCCTCACAGTTTATTATCTAGTTAATGTTTGAGTCTGATGACAGTTCATCAAGGCTGAAGTCCAATGGGACTCCAAAAGAATCCTACTGGACCTAAATGCCAACATACACAGACGCTGTCAGCTTTGCCAAGATTCTCCAAGTGACTTGTTTTTATGTTACAGATTTGCCTGGCTCAGTAAATCCCTAAATGCCATTTTTCACACCTGAACAAAGATAAAGACTTCATGTAGGTTGACAATACAGCTCCAGACATGGAAAAAACAATTGCTTCAGTCAGAAGAGAAAATGACCACTTAGCTACAAAGTAATGCAAATGGCATTATTAGTCAGAAGAAACACAGACCTGAAAAATACCCCACCATAGATGCTGCCAGATCTTGGAAGTCACTCGGTACCTGTCCAGTTAAATTTTAGAAAAAGAATCATCCAGAGTACTTTGTTTGTTATAATGCTGATGGCAGCTGGTACATTAGTCGAGAGAGACAGGACTTGCAACAAGACAAGGCCTTCCCTAGAAGACATGAGAGAGCATAAGGAGCAGGTAATCTTTGATAGTCACCCAGAGGTCATGTCACAATATAACAGTACTGTTAGAAGTTTGAAGTGACTTAGAAAAGAACAGAATCCTTAGTGTGGAAACAGGCCATTCAGCCCATCAACTGTACACTGACCCTCAGAGCATCCCACCCAGACCTACCCTCGTAACCCTGTATTTCCCTTGGCTATCCCACCTAGCCTCTCAACACTATGGTGCAATTTAGCATGGCAAATCTATTTTGCACATCTTTGCATTGTGGAGGAAACTGGAACATGCAGAAAAAACCCATGCTGACAGAGAGAATGGCACTTGTGTGGGGTTTACACAAAAGGTGGAATTGAACCTGGGTCCCTGATACCATAAGGCAGCAGTGCTAACCACTGAACTACTGTGCCACTTTCTAAGCAGTGGGTCATGAGGCAGAAATGCTTGGATGAAGTTCCAGCAAATGCATGGATCAATTTAGTCATCCATATAAACCTCATGGGCAGGGCCTAATGGGCTCCTAGGCATTCTATTCTTGCCCAGGAAACCAATCGGGTTGGGCAAAGTGGGCACTAAGTAGCAGAGATAATGGGAACTGCAGATGTTGGAGAATCCAAGATGATAAAGTGTGAGGCTGGATGAACACAGCAGGCCAAGCAGCATCTCAGGGGCATAAGAGCTGACGTTTCGGGCCTAGACTCTCTGATGAAGGGTCTAGGCCCGAAACGTCAGCACTTGTGCTCCCGAGATGCTGCTTGGCCTGCTGTGTTCATCCAGCTTCACACTTTAAGTAGTATACTCATCTGCTTAAAAAAATCCCTGTTCAATTAAAAAACCCCACCACTATAGAACATAGAACATTACAGCACAGAACAGGCCCTTTGGCTCTCTATGTTGTGCCAACCTGTCATACCGATCCGAAGCCCATCTAACCTACACTATTCCACATACATCCAAATGCTTATCCATGAGGACTTAAATGTACCTAAAGTCGGCAAATCTACTACCATTGCAGGCAAAGCATTCCGTTCCCTTACTTCTGAGTAAAGAAACTACCTCTGACATCTGTCCGATATCTTTCACCTCTCAATTTAAAGCTATGCCCCCTCATGCTTGCCATCACCATCCTAGGAAAAAGGCTCTCCCTATCCACCCTATCTAACCCTCTGATTATTTTTTATGTTTCAATTAAGTCACCTCTCAACCTTCTTCTCTCGAATGAAAACAGCATCAAGTCTCTCAGCCTTTCCTCGTAAGACCTTCCCTCCATACCAGGCAACATCCTAGTAAATCTCCTCTGCACCCTTTCCAAAGCTTCCACATCCTTCTTATAATGCAGTGACCAGAACTGCACGCAATGCTCCAAGTGCAGCCGCACCAGAGTTTTGTACAGCTTCATCATAACCTCTTGGTTCCGGAACTCCATCCCTCTATTAATAAAAGCTAAAACACTGTATGCCGCCTTAACAGCCCTGTCAACCTGGGTGGCAACTTTCAAGGATCTGTGTACATGGACACAGATCTCTCTGCTCATCTACACTGCTAAGAATCTTACCATTAGCCCAGTACTTTGCCTTCTGGTTACTCCTACCAAAATGCATCACCTCATACTTGTCTGCATTAAACTCCATTTGCCACCTCTCAGCAGAGCTCTGCAGCTTATCTATGTCTCTCTGCAACCTACAGCATCCTTTGTCACTATCCACAACTCCACCAACCTTAGTGTTGTCTGCAAATTTACTAATCCATCCTTCTACGCCCTCATCCAGGTCATTTATAAACATGACAAACAGCAGTGGACCCAACACCGACTCTTGTGGTACACCACTAGTAACTGTTCTCCAGGATGAAAATTTCCCATCAACTACCACCCTGTCTTCTTTCAGCAAGCCAATTTCAGATCCAAACTGCTATATCTCCCACAATTCCATTCCTCCGCATTTTGTACAATAGCCTATTGTGGGGAACCTTATCGAACACCTTGCTGAAATCCATATACACCACAACCGGTTTACTATCATCTACCTGTTTGGTCACCTTCTCAAAAGAACTCTAGGGTTTGAGAGGCACGACCTTCCCTTCACAAAACCGTGCTGACTATCCCTAATCAATTTATTCTTTTCTAGATGATTATAAATCCTATCCCTTATAACCTTTCCCAACACTTTACCAACTAAGTTCAGTAATTTCCAAACACAAGTTGGTTGAGTGCAGGAGAGGAAAAAGAACAGAACAGCAGTAGACTGAGGTGGAGGAGTAGAACTCCTGAGCTGGAGTTTGTTCACTCCATCCATTTCTTCCACCCCTCTGACTCAAATTTCGAGACCCCACACATTTCATTAACTTCTTTCATTTTAGCTTGGCCATCGAGAGGTCCTGAGTCAACACAAAAGTAACAGTCAAGCTCTCACTTGGTGGACTCTTGTCGGACCTCTGTGTATAGCATAAAAGCAGTACAGTTTATAGCCCTTGTTATCACATCCCATACTGTTCACATGAGTCATAAGCAGATAGGTAGTGCAGTTTAACATGTTCCATTGAATAAGAGGTAGCAACCGCAGCCACTGTTAGAACAGCTGCAACCTTCAGTTTGTTAGAAACACCGTTACACATTCCAAAATTTATTGTACATCGTTATTTCAGCAAAATTTCTAACTATTACTTCCCCAATACTTTATCACCTCCTCCCATCTGATTCTTGGCCAGCATCAGCAATGTCCAGGGTGAAAAACAGCATAGACTTGAATTCCCAGCACAGGACTCCTAGCTTCAAAGTGAAGCCCAATGCAGTTTGGTTTAGAACATACATACAACATACAATATAGCACAGTACAGGCCCTTCGACCCATGATGTTGTGTTTACCTATTATCCTACCAAGATCAATCTAACCTGCATGCATTTTACTATTCCCATGTGCTTATCCATGAGTTGCTTAAACGTCTCCAAAATATCAGACTCCACTACCATGACTGGCAGCGCATTCCACACACACCCACCAGGGTGAAGAGCCTATCTCTGACGTCTCCCCTATACTTTCCTCCAATCACCTTAAAATTATGCCCACTCGTAATAGTCATTTCTGCCCTGGGAAAAAGTCTCTGGCTATCCACTCAATGCCTCTCATCGTCTTGACCACCTCTATCAGGTCACCTCTCATCCTTCTTCACTCCAGTGAAAGAGCCCTAGCTCCCTCAACCTTTCCTCATAAGACCTGTCCTCCAATCCAGGCAGCATCCTGATAAATCTCCTATGCACCCTCTCTAAAGCTTCCACATCCTTCCAATGAGGTGACCAGAACTGAACACAATATTCAAAGTGTGGTCTAACCAGGGTTTGACAGACTCATTCTTGTTTATTTTCCGAATTTATTGCTGAGCTACAATCTTCTCAAAACTCATTATTGCTGAAATTTTTATTTCTTTATTTTGCTCATTTCTCTTCCCTCAAGAATTTGTACCTCAGATGGTGCCAAAAGTGAATTGTAAACTTGTCATTGTACTGGTGAGTATGTGATAATAAAGCTAATACTAATTAAGTTAAAAAAGCAGCTTTTGCAAAAAAATCTCAAATACGTGCATGGTGTTGAAAAGCAAAATAAGTCATATTTAACCAAGGAAGGTTATTTCTTTGCAGTCGGGTATTATGTGACTAAGCAAAAAACTATCAACTGTGCAATATTAGAAGTCTAAACTAAGACAATGCACGATAGGATTTGAAGTCAAAGAATTCAAATTCCCTTATTTTACAAGTTCATTTTCTAAATGAACGACAATATTTTATGCACAAAATCAGAGCTCCTATCTCTGGTCAGAATAACCTTCCACTGATCAAGCTCAAAATCAAGTCTGATATGAACAGCAGAAAATACAAGTAAATACTAAACAGCTGGATTGTAGATTTAACATGCCCAATTATTGAAGTTAGGAGAATTAAGCAGGAGTCAAAACTCAGGCCTATATTTTTAAAAAACTAGGATTGATTTATTCCGTGACTGACAACGTAGCAATCTTACTTTGGTCAGCAGGCCTGAATTCTTCAGTTTCACTTTCAATAATATCATTACGAAACGCAGAGGATCCTGGCACAGAGAAGCCAAAGTCAATACCATCCAGTATTTCTGCATCAGTCATTGTTGATGGTACTCTGCCATCAGCAATTATTCGTTCAAAATTGGGGGTCAGCCTCATATCAATATTTTCAGCTTCAGGTGAAGAGAGAGAATCCTAAGAGAGTGAATAAATTTGTCAGGTCATGGTTGGAAATCTTCAGAAGCCACATGCAGCTTCTGATGCACTGATGCACCAAGCTATATCCTTGTCTTTTTCCATCCCCAACTTAATAGGCTATTCAAAAGGATGCCATTGAGGCAACAAAAGCTTTTCACTGTATTTCATCATATTACTGTAAAATACACATGGCAATAAAATCAAAACGTTATATGGCACTGGTCATTGCAGTAGTCCAACTAGTGACTTCCAAATTCAAGAACCAAGCTATTTAAACTGATCAAGGCTTTTAAAAGAGATCTTAACCATAACTATCTCGAGGGTAAAAGTCATAGGAAATAGTTAATACCACAGTCTACTATTGGGTTTGCCAATGAGGGGGATAGCATTTGTGTTGAAGTCAGCATAGTGAACTTCACTCAATTGCATTTAAAAGGATTCAAAAGACGACATGGTTGACTAAACCAAAATTTATTATTCATCTGTAGTTGCATTGTTGTCCTCTTGAAAAGCCCAAGTCTTTAGGGGTGTAAGGACATCTGAAACTGTTATGAAGTTCCAGGATTTTGACTCAGCAGTGAATGGAAGTGCTACAGTTCAGAGCCACACAAAGGGGAAAATTAGAGGAGGATCATGCAAGTGGTGGCTTTCCAAAACATCTGCTGACTTTGTCTATCTGGAGGTCACAAGTGGGAAGTCACTGTTAAAAAGTGAGCCCGTTACTACAATGCATGCTCTAGATTGTACACTGCTGAGGCAGTAGAGGGAACAACAGTTGCATCATGCAAATTGTGACCTAAGTGATGTCAAGCTTGTCATCTGAGCTGCACTCATCCAGGGTAGTAGGATTATTCCATCACACCTGACATGTTATGCACATGGTGGACAGGCTTTGGAGACTGTCACTTGCTGCAAGATTGCAAGCCTATGACCTGGTTTTGTAGAGATGGCATATATGGCTAGTCTAATTCAGTTTCTGGTTAATGGAAACACCCAACCATCTTCAAGATATTACAAGTGGGAATTCAGCAAGTGTAATATCATCAAATGTTAAGGAGTAATGGTCCTTCATTTTCTCCAACTCCCTTGTAATGAGGCATAAATTCCATGTGTCTTTTAAATACTTGCAGTATCTACATGCTGACTTGTATGCACAAGGACAACTAGATCCCTCTGCAACCGCAGGAAATGCTACACTTGCCCCCACACCTCCTCCCTCACCCCTATCCCAGGCCCCAAGATGACTTTCCATATTAAGCAGAGGTTCACCTGCACATCTGCCAATGTGGTATACTGCATCCATTGTACCAGGTGTGGCTTCCTCTACATTGGGGAAACCAAGCAGAGGCTTGGGGACCACTTCGCAGAACACCTCCGCTCGGTTCACAATAAACAACTGCACCTCCCAGTCGCAAACCATTTCCACTCCCCCTCCCATTCATTAGATGACATGTCCATCATAGGCCTCCTGCAGTGCCACAATGATGCCACCCAAAGGTTGCAGGGACAGCAACTCATATTCCGCTTGGGAAATCTGCAGCCCAATGGTATCAATGTGGACTTCACCAGCTTCAAGATCTCCCCTTCCCCCACCACATCCCAAAACCAGCCCAGTTCGTCCCCTCCCCCCACTGCACCACACAACCAGCCCAGCTCTTCCCCTCCACCCACTGCATCCCAAAGCCAGTCCAGCCTGTCTCTGCCTCCCTAACTACTTCTTCCTCTCACCCATCCCTTCCTCCCACCCCAAGCCGCACCTCCATCTCCTACCTACTAACCTCAAACCATCTCCTTGACCTGTCTGTCTTCCCTGGACTGACCTATCCCCTCCCCACCTATCTTCTTTTCTCTCCATCTTCAGTCCGCCTCCCCCTCTCTCCCTATTTATTCCAGAACCCTCACCCCCATCCCCCTCTCTGAAGAAGGGTCTAGGCCCGAAATGTCAGCTTTTGTGCTCCTGAGATGCTGCTTGGCCTGTGTTCATCCAGCTTCACACTCTATCCCTCTGCAGTATAGTCTATTGGAGTGTGTGTATTTACATAATCTGCTTGCTGTTCTTCATGCCAGCCTTATTACACTTCATTTAATCAGATGTTACAGTACAAGAAGCTAATCAGTCCATTGTTTCTGCCATTTTGCCTATTCAGCATACATTGTTTTACAGAACTCCAACTTCATTTAGTCAACCCCATCAACAAAACTAGATTGTTTACAAGCATTGCAACTTCAAGCATTTGGGTGTCACACTGGACTAGTAAATACCTGGAAATTCAGACCTACCTGTTGAAAAGGAATTGCTGAGACCTCCATCATTGGTTTAACTTTACAAGTGTTTCTGTGAATATTAAGATCAGTACAATTATTTTAGATCCATAAAGTCTAAAAAAATAGACAATGCAAAAGGGGATTTGAAACGGACAAACTTCCACATTTAGGGTGAAAAGAATGGAGAAGGAAATAATAGTTTTTAAGTTCACACTACAAAAACATGAATGAATCATAAGCAACAAATAGTAGGAACACACAAGGCCCCCTATTTAAAAAGTACTCCCATAAAGCATGGCTACAGCTATAACAGCCATTTGTAAATCTACACTGATGCAGAACGGTTTCTGATGACTTAACTGAGGGACAGTGAATAGGACTCTTAAAAAGCTGAAAAACCATCCTGAAATGCCAAAGGAAAAAGAGCCACCCTCCTACGAAAAGGCAAAAACATTCACATATGTAAACAGGTAGTAAGAAAGACAGGGGTGACAGCAAGAGCAGTTATATGTATAAAAGCCATATGCTACTCAAAATGGTGATCATCTTAAAAATCAGGATCATGGATTCTTTCCCCATAGTTTAAACTGGCCATGCATTTGCTTAGGCTAAATTCAAGTTTGGTAAATCAGCAATAAGGAAGGGTTTCTAATTTTGGAATATACAATCGTTTCTGCAACTCATTTGAAATCTTCCTTACTCTTATTAAATAAAATAATTAAATTAAAATAGAAGAGATCTATTGTAAGAGTTTATTCTCAGGCTCTGGGTATCTTGGAATCCCTTTTCAAGGGCAGATAAAAAAGTTAGAGGTGGTGCCTTCTGAGCTTTTCTGATCTGATGATTGTACAGTTGTTGGATAGCTAGCTTCAGGAATTTTTTTCCCCAATGACTAAATTGCTGATCCTGTGTCAAGTTTGTTCTTGCACATACACAACCCAAAGCTGTCGTCTTAAAAATCAAGATATTCAACACCTACTTCCAAGAGCAGCCAAAAATTGGCCAAATTTGGTAAACTAGGCCCATGGCATAAACCAGCACCGTTATGCAAGTCTGACCTTCATATTCCAAATCAAAAGGCCTTTTTAAAAAACTTGGAAAATTCCAGTGGTATGTAAATATAATGCAGTCTAGGGACAGACTCTCTTAAATCACAGAAGAGACAAAGTTAAGAGTAGGTTCAGGCAAAGAGACCAAGCCTCTATACAAGTAGTGTCTTCAGCACATACAAATAGATGTAAAATAATTGTACAGCCATAATATTACAGGATCAATACTCTAAAGATCTTTGAAGCACTTGAATTGTCAAATTCACAACTAAAGCATAGAGATATGGGGAGACAGTGACCTAGTGGTATTATTGCTCAACTGTTAATCCAAAGACCATGGTGATGGTCTGGGGATCTGAGCTCAAAGCCCAGCACAGTAGATGGTACAACTTGAATTTAATAAATATCTCAAATTAAGAAACTAATGATAACCATGAACCCATTATCTATTGTTGGGGAAAAACCCCTTTAGGGAAGGAAACTGCCATTCTTACGTGGCCTAGCCTACATGTGACACTAGAACCACAGCAATATGGTTGCCTTAAATGCCCTCTGGGCAATTAGGAATGGGTAATCAAGAGATTGAGTAGATTAGGATTATTTTCATTCGAAAGACAGAGATTGAGGGGGGACCTGATTGAGGTCTACAAAATCATGACGAGTATAGACAGCTTTCCAACACCCACCTCCCCCCGCCACCTCAAACCAAGAGCGGGGGACTCAATTACTAGGGGTCTGAGTTCAAA
Source organism: Stegostoma tigrinum (assembly GCF_030684315.1). NCBI lineage: Eukaryota > Metazoa > Chordata > Chondrichthyes > Orectolobiformes > Stegostomatidae > Stegostoma > Stegostoma tigrinum. Next base: position 164,105,604 of record NC_081354.1, read on the forward strand.
GTGAGAGGAGGAAAGTTTAAGGAGATATGCGTGGAAAGTTCTTTACAGAGGGTGGTGGGTGCCTGGAACGTGTTGCCAGTGGAGGTGGTAGACGCAGACACATTAGCATCTTTTGAAATATATTTGGACAGGTACCAAGTGGACACAGGGACGGGCGGGGACCAAATGGACACAGACCCTTAGAAAATAGATGACAGGTTAGACAGAGGATCTAGATCGGTGCAGGCTTAGAGGGCCAAAGGGCCTGTGCTGTAATTTTCTTTGTTCTAATAAATGTTGGCTGAGCCAGCAACACCATCTCCAAAAACAGTAATATCAAGTTCAATAATTGGAAGTCATTAGACAAAATGTTAACTCTTTCCTCTCTACAGATACAAGCAGATTTGTTGTGTTTTAGAACAAGTGGTGCAGATCAATGTTTTATCAAATCAAAATGTAATCACTCAACACACGGGAATTAAAGTATAGACTGAGCAATAAAACATCATTTGGCTCACTGATGTTCCTCAGGGGAAGAAATTAGCTGATGTTCTGGCAGAGAGTGTCTCAATTTACTCAAGTTGCTGTGGAGTGTAATGACCATTACAGAGACGTGGCTGAAAAGTGCAAATGGCTGAGGAGGAATACACAAGAGTGGGCATTTTTCAGAAAGATAGGAAGAAGTGGGTACCTTACTAATTAAAAAGTAATGAAGTACATCAAGTACACAATGCTGACGTGCAAGTTCACTGCATTTTTACCATCAAGTTGATGCATTGAAAAAGAGCAGAAACATATGGTCAGTTAGATTGGATCCTAGAAGAAAAGGTGACCCAAGACCTAAGGGAGGGATGAAAAATGAAAGAAAGCACATTTAAAAATGCCTGCAATGATTTTGAGCTACTCACTTTTTAGACAATTGCTTGAGTGGCAGAGTAGTAACTTCATTACTGTTGATTGTCTGAGCAAAGCTTATTGCCCTCAGTGCCACCATTTCTTTTGTAAGAGGCTCTACATTTTCTATTGTATCCTCCAGTGTAGATGGTCCATCAGATTTGTCTAATGGTAGTTTAGGTGAATTAGGAGAACTTTCATTTGGCCTCAGAACCTCATTTGTTTCCTTTGCAATGAACTCAACATTCTCCACTGGATTTTTTTGATGGTGTAAATCAGAATGAGCTAGTGGCACTTTAGTCAGACTGGGAGAATTACCAATTTTGGAACCTCCACCAAAGGGATTAAAATTTGGGTCGTCCAATTTATCCCATTCAATATTGTACTCCACCTTTGGGACAAAGGTATCGTCAGGGTCATTTTTCTCAGTCAGCTTTGTCGCCTCCTTAGACGGCTTCTCAACTTTGCTACAAACACTCTCCTTTTTAGCTGTATCTGATCTCTCTAACTTTTTTGGAGGCGGCTTCTGGCCTTCAATCTCCAACTGCACTGGTTGCTCCAGGTCAATATCAACTCTATTTAGAGAAAGCAGATTCTGCCCAAGTGATGTATTTGGTAGAGTTGGATCTCCCACTTGGATTGGATTGATAGGGTCAGCATTATCAAGATTGAGAAACTCTTTTAAGGGAAGTTGTGAAACTTGCTCTTTTATCTGACTTATGCTGGGACTGATCTTCTCAAGACCATTCTCCTCAAGCTTACACAAGGTTTGGGATATGACCATCCCACAACTTTGTTCTGTGCTGCTGCTTTGGCTTTCCAGCTGCAAAGAAATATCTGCCAATTCATTTCTACCATTGTCGTTGCTGGGAGTGGCTTTTGACAGTTGTTCAGTTTTCTTAGGTAGAATCTGATCATTAGTTGTTGAAATTTTAGTATGTTGTTCCAGACAGTCCAGTTCTGTGCCAGCCATTTTCTGTGCTGGGGAGTTCAAGACTTTTGACACACCCTGAAAAGGGTTCACCACATCAAGCTGATCAAAATCAAGTGTGTACGTTCCTTTGGATGAAATATGCTCCTCATTGCCAAGGCCAACATCAGCAGTTGTCTGTTTGGCTTCTGACACTAGCAAACAAAAAAAAATTCTTAAAAATCAGGCACCATGACACTGCATACAAATTTCACATTAAAAACCTAGAAGTGAAGTCTTAAAAATAAACCATATGCCAAAATCTATTTTTTCTGCTTAAACACCCAAATATATAAAGGCAGTTTCTAAATAAGGAAACTGTTCAGTGCAGGAAATGGTAAAACAACCCAAGAAAATGGATTCAGAGCAAAAAATAAAAAGGATGCCTTAGAGAGACAGACAGACAGAGCGTGCTCATGTGCACGAAAAATAGCATGCATGGGTGCAAGAGCAAGTCACATAGATCAGGTACTGTAGAAAATACATTCTTGTGGAAGAAAAGGCAACTAAAGTTAAAGATCCTCAGAGGATCAAGAAAGGAAAAAAGACAGGTTTATGACAACAGACAAACAAGGTTGAAGTGAACATGCAAAGCAAAGGTGGTCAAACAGTGAATGACAACAGGCATGAACATGACAAAGTTCTTCCATATACGCAAAAATAGAAGGATAATCAAAAAGTAAGCCAGATTAGAGACACTGACAGGGATCTACGCACACAAGTGATAGGAATGATACTAAATGAGCATTGCGTAAATTTTAACCTCGGAAGAAAATGGTGCAAAAGAAAAGAAAGGGGATAAGCATTAAAAACAAGGAGATCTATTTTGGTAAAACCAGGTTTGAAAAGTTGATTATACTTAAAGAAAACCTTGTTGTGCACTGGTAGTGTCATGATCCCTGAACCAAGAGACCAATGTTCAAGTTCCACCTACTCTAGAGGTGGGTCATAGCAATTCTGAACAGGTTGATTTACAAAATACTTGATGACTCCAAAACCAGACAGGATGCATACAGATGACAGAAAGGAGACTCAAGTGTGGAGGAACAGGCCATAAAACTTCCAACCCTCCTTAGATTGGAGGAGTGGTACAAGAGGATTGATGAACTTACAGAAATCTGTTCAATATTGCTTCTCATTGTGCACTGGACTCCATAGTAATTAACAGGATTACAGAAATATGGTGGCGTTATAACAACAACAGAGCTCTAACAAAATTAAGCATGAGCAACTACTGATTTGTTTCTTTCAACATCTACCCAACCAAAACTATGTCAGTAATTGCTGTGCAAAAAAAAGTTAGTTTCCACTTTGTAAATGCCCCATTTTAAGTATCATTTTTCCTTGCAAAATTTGAACACAATAAATGTTAGAACTGGTGTACAGTGCAGGTAGACATTTAGATTTAACTGTCATTTAACCAACGTCAATGAGTATGCTTACCTGTATTTTCAGCTTGCAGATCAGACCCTAGACAGTCAGATGTACGTCCAGAATCTATGCGTCTGCAATTGGAAGAGAATGTTTCACAGAACTTCTGGAGTCAAAGTAATTATTCAGGAATTTTGAGATTGTATTATATTCAAACGGGCTAAAGGACATGAAACAAATACAAATAACAATCACAAGAGAAAAATGTGCTAGGGCAACTAATTGGATTAGACTTCACCAGATGAAGGGGTAGCAGTCTAAAGCTTACGATTTTAAATAAATCTGTGGGACTATAACCAGACTTCTGATTTTGTCCACCCCAGTCAACACCTACATCTCCACATTAATTAGATTAAAGAGAAAATTGCAAGAGCATTTTTAGATAAATGAAAATTTAAAAAAGCAGGTGAGGACATTGGACTACTGCAAAGTAAGGCTTTAAAAGTAATACTACTATTTCAGAAGTAATAGGGAGCAAAGAAATGGCAGGTAAACTGAATGGATACTTTGCATCAGTTTTCGCAGAAGACACCAGCAGCCAACAGAAACTCGAGTTGCGGGACAGAGATGACTGTACTGGCCATCACCAATCAGGTGCTGGGGAAGCCAAAAGGTCTGACGATAGATAAATTAACTAAACCAGATAGACTACACCCCAGAGTTCTGAAGGAGATAGCGGAGAAGATTGTGAAGGCATTGGGGACGATCGTTCAACAATCACTGGAGCCGAAGGGGGCCACTAATGCAAAACCCCGGTTTATGAAGGGACGGAGGCAGAAGACAGGTAACTATTAGCTGGTTAGTCTGGCTTCTATTATTGGTAAGATTGAGTCCATTAAGGATATGATTGCAGAACACTTGGAAGTGCATGCTAAAATTGGGTTGAATCAGTACAGCTTTGTCAAGGGGATGATCAGACCTGAAAAATCCATTGGAAGAATTCTTTGAGGAAGTAACAAGCAAGTATGACAAAAAAGCAAGCCAGTGGAGGAGATCTACTTGGATTTCCAGAAGGCTTTTCACAAGATGCTGCATAGGAGGCTGTTGAATGAGAGCCCACGATGTTAGGGGCAAGATATTGGCATTGATTGAAGATTGGTTGACTGACAGAATGCAGTGCATGGGGATAAAGGGTTTTTTCCAGGACAGCAGCCAATGACTAGCGCTGTTCTGCAAGAGACTGTGTTGGGACCACAACTATTCACATCAATTTGGACAAAAAGAACAGAGATCATTGTTGCCAAGGTTGCAGATGACAAAGACACGTGCAGGGACAGATGGTGTTCAGGAAGCAGAGGGTCTACAAAAGGACTTGAACGGTTCCAGGCTCATGGGCAAAGAAGTTACAGACAGAATACAGTTTGGGAAAGTAAGGTTATGCAAATTAGTAGCAAGACAACAGACATTGACATTTTAAAATAAAATTTTTTTTTTAAAAATTTCAGAAATCTGAGGCACAAAGGCTTTTTTTTTAAAAAATTCATTTGTGGGATGTGGGTGTTGTCCATCCTTAGTTACCTTTGAGAAGGTGGTGGTAAGCTACCTTCTTGAACTCCTGCAGTCCTCCTGCTGTGGGTTGACTCTCAATGCTATTAGGGAGGGAATTCCGGGATTTTGTCCAGCAGTGAAGGAATGACAATATATTTCCAAGTCAGGACAGTGAGTAGCTTAATGGGGAACTTGGTGGTGGTGCTCCGATATGTCTGATGCCCTTGTCTTTCTAGGCAGGGGTGGGGTGGGGGGAGAAGAAAGAGTGTGGATGTCTGATTACAAAAATACGTAGAATAAATGGAGGCCTGGAGAGTAGATAGAAAAGATGCTTCCGTTCATACAAGACACTGCGTTTGACATCACCTCAGAAGGGACAATCTGATAGAATGGAGATGCAGAGCTTCTTCAGCCACAGGTGGTGAATCTGTGCAAATCATTGCTGAAGGCGGCTGTAGAGGCCACGTCATTGGCATATTAATGAGCAATCAATGTTCCACTTAGTAAGGAGTCCAAAAGATAATGGAGCAAAAAGGCAGGAGAATGAGGTTGAGAAACACAGCCATGATTGAATGGCAGAGCAGACTTGGTGGGCCAAATGGCCTAACTCTGCCCCATATCTTATGGTTTAAACACTAAAAAGTTTCCAGATCCGATGGAATACATCCTTTGGTATCAAAGGAAAGTAGCTTCAGAGATATTGGAATGTGCTGGTAGTGTTGGACCCAACACCCTAACAGATTTGCTGGAGTTACTTGGGAGGGTTTAAACTAGTCTGGCAGTGGGGTGGGACCGTGGACTATATGGAGGCAAAAAAGGTGGTGGAGGCTAGTACAGTAGCTTTTTAAACAAAAAGGCAAGTTAAATCAATCAGGCAAGCACGCAGCAGGGAATGAGGGAAGACTGATGAATTGAACTGCATTTATTTCAAATTAAGAGGTCTGACAGGTAAGGCAGATGCACTCAGGGCAGAGATATAAGCATAGGATTGGGATCTCTGCTGTTGCAGAAACATAGTTGAGGGAGGAACAGGACTGGCAACTCCATGCTGTACAGTATAGATACTGTTGGAAGGATAGAGAGGAAGATGAGAGAGATGAGGCATGGTGTTTTTGACTGGGGAAAACATCTTAGCAGATCTTAGAGGATATTCCTGAGGGATCATCCAGCAAAAGCTATGTGGGTGGAACCAAGAAGGGGATGAACACTGATGAGATTGTTCAATCGGCTCTCCAACAGTTAGCAGGAAATAGAGGAGCAAATAGACAGGGAGATCACAGATAGCTGTAAGGATAATAATAGGGTCATAATATAGGGGATTGACTTTCCAAACAGTCTTAGACTGCCAGAGGGTTAAGGGCTTGGATAGGGGTGAATTAGTTAAGTGTTCAGGGGGGGAAAAAAAACTCATTCAAATCAATTTGTGGATGGCCTGACTGGAGAATGGGCAAAACTTGACGTCATCTTGGGAAATAAGGCAGGACAAGTGACTGAAGGGTTTGTGGGAGAGCACTTTGGGATCGGCAACCATAATTTGGTTAGTTTTAAAACTAACAGTTATGGAAATGGATATGTTTGGTCCATAAATTAAGCTCTAAATTGGGGCAAGGCCAATTTTAACAATTAGACAGGAACTTTGGGGGAGGCTGTTCATAGGTAAGGAGACACCTAGCGTGGGGGTGGAGGCTTTCAAAAAAGAGAGACAAGAGTTCAGGGCCAGCATATTCCTATCAGCGAGAAGGGCAAGTCTAGTATAAGTAGAGAACATTGGATGATTAGAGACATTAAGAATCTGGCGGGGGGGCGTGGGGGGAGGAGGCATACGTGTCATATTGGCAGCTGGGGTCAAGTGAATCCCTTGAGGACTTTAGCGGGTATAGGTGTACGCTTAAGAGGGAAATCCAAAGGGTAAAAAGTGGACACAAGATAGCTTTGGCAGAAAAGGCAAGGAGAGTTCAAATGGGCTCTACAAATATATTAAGGGTAAAGAGCAACTAGGGCCTCACACAGATCAACAAAGTTGTCCTCTGTTTGGAGCCACAGGAGACAGATGCTAAACAAATATTTAAGGTGCCCATATTTACCATGAAGACAGACAGAAACTCAGAAGCTTGGGGAAATAAACTGTAATGTCCTGAAAAGGAGTACACATTACAAAACAGGTGGTGGTGGAGGTCTTAAAACAAAACTAGTCAAATCACCAGGGCCTGATCATTACCTGACATTATGGGAATCTCAGGAAAAAAAACTGCATAGTCTTGAATCAAAAAAGCCTCCAAGTTCAGCAGACAATAGGAAAGGTAAGTGGAATGGCTGATCTTTATTTCACAGGAAATAGAGTGTAAAAGTGGGTAAGTTTTAGTAACCAAGGCACTAGTCAGACAACTGGAATACTGAAAGTGATACTGGCATTAGAGTCAGCGTCGAGAAGATTCACTAGACTGATATCAGGTACAGGTGGACAGTCTTAGGATAGGTTGAGGAGGTTCTATTGTTTTTTGTTAGAAAAAAAACAGGGTCAGAGAGAACCTTATTAAAACAAACAAGACTGGGTAGATGTGTAAAAGGTTTTTGCCCTTTGAGGACAGTGAAGGACAAGAGGGCATAATCTTAGAAGAGGTGACACATTCAAGACAGAAGTAATTTCCCTTAGAGGGCAGTACCTCTGGAACTCTTTATAGAAGGCTGTCCAGGCTGGGTCAAAAATTATATCCAGAGCACAAACTAAGATTTTTCAACTCATTAAGGGTTATGGGGGGGAAAAAATTTTAAAAAAATAGGAAAGTGGAACTGAGATCAGCCATGATCTCATTGAACAGGAGAGGAGACTCAAAATGGGCTGAATGGCCTACTTCTGCTCCTATGGTATTTCCAAGTCCAACTTCTCAGATAATTGAAAAGTAAGGTTTTTGAAGAATACTTATTTGAAACAACCTCACCGTTGTACTCAAAATTACATTAGAACAAGTCCACAATACACAGTGGTTTTCCAAGCTCAAATAATTTGTCAAACAACCCTCCATTGTAATTGAGGAAGCCCTCCACAATAAACTGATGTGTCAAGCATTTACATCTAAACAAAAGGTGCAAAATCAATCAGGTATGATTTACCCTTCATTAAAAAAACCATGATTCTGATGGATTATTTTGACCCTAAATACTGTTATTACTTCCTTAATAATGGATACTAATAATTTCCCAACATCACGTGTTAAACTAATGGTCTGCAGTCTCTTGCTTACTGCATCCCTCTTTTTGAGGAAGGTGTTTTTGCTTACTCTTTAGGTCATAGGCATTGCTGCCTGGCCAGCATTTTTATTGCCTGCCTGTAGTTAGTTATATTGGAATTTTTCCCAATCCATAGGAACCTTTCACACATCTTGGGAATTTAGGAATATTTTAAAGAAAACAATGGATCCACTATCTCAGCTGCCACTTCTTAAAATGCTAGGATGTTGGTCATGAGGCAGAGAACTTGTCTGCCTTCGCTCAAAATCTCCCTCAGTAATTGTCTCTAGTAATTACTATCATTGCACATTCTTCCTTTTCCATAACCTCTGCATTACTGGTTACTATTGGGGTGGTACTAGTGTCTCAAATAATTGACACAGAAAACTTAAGTAAAATATTGATTTTTTTTCAGTGACAATTTCTGTTTTCCCCATTAACAACTTCCAGTCATCCTCCAGTGGCACCAACATTGACTTCGGCCACTCTTCCCTTCTAAATATACTTGAGAATTGAATGGACAAGCTTTACTTTTCTTTTTCATGGACTCCAGTGGATGCATTGCTCCCAAATGGGCTTGCAAAACATACATGGGCACATACACACAAGGCAGAATTAAATCTCTGAAGGCATTTCCCCTTGCCTCCTTTACATAGAGCAATACAGTACAGAACAGGCCCTTTGGCCCTCGATGCTGCGCTGACCTGTGAACTAATCTAAGCCCATCTCCCTACAATATCCCATCATCCATATGCTTATCCAAGGACTGTTTAAATGCCCCTAATGTGGCTGAATTCACTACATTGGCAGACAGGACATTCCACACCCGTACCACTGAGTAAAGAACCTGCCTCTGACATCTGTCCAAAATCTATCACCCCTCAAATTGCCACTATGCCCCCTCGTACAAGCCAATGTCATCATCCTAAGAAAGAGAAAGACTCACTGTCCACCCTATCTAATCCTCTGATCACCTTGTATGTCTCTATCAAATTCCCTCTTAGCCTTCTTCTCTCCCATGAGAGCAGACCAGAGTCCCTCAGCCTTTCTTCATAAGACCTTTGCTCCAGACCAGGCAACATCCTGGTAAAGCTCCTCTGCACCTTTTCCAATGCTTCCACATCCTTCCCGTAATGGGGCGACCAGAACTGCACGCAATATTCCAATGAGGCCACACTAGTGTTTTGTACAGGTGCAGCATGACATCACGGCTCCAGAACTCAATCCCTCTACCTATAAAACCTAAGAGTCTTTTTAACAGCACTATCAACCTGGGTGACAACTTTCAGGGATCTATGTACATAGACACCAAGATCCTTCTGCACATCCACACTACTACCAAGAATCTTTCCATTGACCCAGTATTCTGCCTTCCTATTATTCCTCCCAAAGTGAATCACCTCACATTTATCCATATTAAACTCCATTTGCCACCTTTCAGCCCAATTCTGCAGTTTATCCAAGTCTCCCTGCAACATTCTTCCACACTGTCCACCACTCCACCCACCTTAGCGTCATCTGCAAACTTACTAACCCATCCACCTATGCCTGCATCCAAGTCATTTATAAAAATGACAAACAGCAGTGGTCCAAAACAGATTCTTGAGGCACACCACTAGTAACCAGACTCCAGGCTGAATATTTTCCATCAACCACCACTAGTTGCCTTCTTACAGAAAGCCATTTTCTGATGCAAACTGCTAAATCTCCCTCAATCCAGTGCCTCCGTATTTTCTCCAATAGCCTACCACGTGGAACTTTATCAAAAGCTTTACTGAAGTCCATGTACACCACGTCAACTGCCCTACACTTATCCACATGCTTGGTCACCTTCTCAAAACTCCATGAGGTTTGTGAAACACCATTTGTTTTTCCAGGGCTACAAAGGGGACTAAATCTAACCAGAGATAATGGGAACTGCAGATGCTGGAGATTCCAAGATAATAAAATGTGAGGCTGGATGAACACAGCAGGCCAAGCAGCATCTCCTGAGATGCTGCTTGGCCTGCTGTGTTCATCCAGCCTCACATTTTATTATCTCTAAATCTAACCAGTTTTGTTTGCTGTTTCTGCCTTTTTGCATGTTGACCTTTAACTGTCTGTGCAATTGCATATCAATTCTTTTTCATTACACATGGACTCCAGTGCATGTTCCCCATGAACTGAAACAATTCATTTGGTGAAGGTACAAAATGCTGTTGGTTAGCTAGCTGACATCGAAGGGATGAAGATATGTTTCAATTTGGAATGGGTTGTTTCTTGGGAAGTAAACCTGATAGCGTGCAGCAAGTAATTGAGGCTTTCTACCAGCTGGAGCAAAAAAGTCTAAGTTGACGCGCCAATTGCAGAGTCAAAAAGAAAGACTATGAGGAGCCAGGTAAGATGTGACATGAAAGCAAGGATAGAGAAGGGCTTTGCATTCAGAGGAAGAAATATTATATGCAAAATAAAAAAAACACAAGATTGATATAACCTCAATAATCTAATTGCTGTCAGCTAAAATTCAGCCAAAATTTTGAAGCAGATTATAACAAGATAGGGCCAGTCATTTTGCCTCAAGAACTTGAGGCAAGCTTGCCTGCAGGACAATGAGAAAAATGGAAAGCACCCCAAAGATAATTATGGTATTACAGTCAACTCAAAGCAGCCAAAATGCACAAAACATCTAAAAATTCATCACATCTTGATGCACAACTTAAATGCAGTTTTAACATAATCCAGTATTTCTTACTCTTTTGCCTCAGTCAGATCAGGATTTCCTCGGCACTCTGTGTTCCTCACATTTATTTCAGCTTCAAATGAATTAATCCCATCACATCTATTAGTCAGCTGTGCACCAAGAACTTTGCGTGTAACAGGATCTCTTACAGGAGTCTGAAAAGACACCTAAAACAAAAAAGACAGCTTTAAAAACTGTGTCAAAAATATACCAATAACATTACAACATGCATTTGTGACCAGTGCATTTAGTTTAAATTAGACCTCATATGCTGCAGTTAAATCTGAAAATACAAAAACAAAAGAGCACCAGCACTTCAGGAAAACATCAAGAGCCGTGCTTAGCATTCTTTCCCTTGTATCTTCATCACTACATTATTTGAATATACAAGATGCGACTGAATGGGGAATTGAGATGAAAAGGTCTGAAGCTCAAATTAGGAGCCAGAAAGATATGCCAATTACATTGAAACTGAACACAATTTGAATAAAAGTTGAGCTCTCCCAATACCTCTACATGAAATTTTAATTCCATCTCTGGGCTGCTAGTACATTAGAGTGAAGAAATTGCTACAAGTCCAAATCAATGTGGGGTGTCATCCAAACCTCCTGTGTCAAGTTTTGCACTGAAAAGGGTCATGTGTATACACAAGGACGGATTACAAAGGGTGAGGCTTCTGAATTAATGATACGCAGATACTGTCCAAGAAGAGGCAAGGTTAAAAACAATGTTGAAACGTTTCAAACTTAGATTTAGCTTATAACTTCAGTACAAAACAATACCAAAAAGAGAGGTTGCTACATTGGAGCACATCTGGAATACACTGGACGCATGGTGAAAGACAAAGCCAATACAAAACTTAAATTTATGGTTTGCCGACCAACTATTCAATTACAAAATTCAGTAAAGTGATGAAGAACCTAATAATTATTGTTAGAAAAATGTAGTGTTTAGCACAGTGTATGGCTGCTCAAATACTAAAGCCATTCATGCCCATATACAGCACCAAGGCTTCAGCAAATAATTGAAGCAACATTCACTAAAGTGCAGGCTGACAGCCAGCTCTAATAAGTGAGAAATTTAACCACTTCCCCTCACTCTTTGGCAAATGTCCCACCATTAACATCCTTGGGGTTGCCTTTGACCTGGACAAGCTATACAAGTACTGCATCTTTAACAAGAGGTCAGAGGCGAGGAACTCCAGCTGAAAATTCACCTCCAAACCACTTGCCAGACTGACTTATAATGCCATCCTCCCGTTTCATTAGGTCAAAATCCTGGAATTCCAGCCCTGATAATATTGTGAATCTACTTACAGCACATGGACTGCAGTGATTCACTATGGTGGATCAACGCCACTCAAAGGGCAACTTGGAATGAGCAATGTTAGCCCAGATAGCCAACACTCAAGTCCCACAAGAGGCTTAAAAAATTAACTCCCAAAAGACTGCTCACAGTACAATCTAGAAGTGTGATGGAATGCTTATGAAAGCATCAAAACTAGATAAGCTCAATATCATCCATGAGCTACAAAGCAAGCTGCTTTGAAGCTCAAGTTCTACTTTCAACATGTACTTACTTCATGATTGACATTTAGTGGCAGTATACAAACATCCACAGGATTAACTGCAGCAACTCAAGGTTCCTTTAATAGTATCTTCCAAAACCATGATGTCTATAATCTAGAAGGGTAGATGAATGATGGAGCACTGTCACATGAAAACTCCTCTCCAAGCCACTCATCACCTGACTTGGAACTACATTGCCAGTCCTTCCCCATTGCTGGATCAAAATCCCGAAACTACATAATAGGTGCCAAAAACAATGGAGTTTAGTGGTTCAAGGCATCACCTAAAAAGGGCACTTTGGAATGGACAAAGAATAAATAAGGTACAGAATATCCTTTGTTGTCACTTCTACTCAGTACAGGAGTAGTTGGAAGTTTTTACAATGGTTGCCTTATAATGGCACCATCATAAGTACAAGTACCTAGGTACAAATCGTAAAGTAAAAAAGATGTTTTGAGAGCATTGAAAGGTAAGGATTTACATTACAGTCCACTAAAAGTACTAAACAGCAGCAGCTCAGCTCAGGGTCAAGTCCAAACAACTGGACCACATCATAGCAGCCTCCTGTCCATTCCTCACCAGCAACAAGGTAAGTCACAGCACTCCAAGGCTCATAGCCTCATGAAGAGTTTCTGGTTCATTTCCAGGCTTGCACTCCAGGACTCACTGCTGCAGGGACGTGCTGCTGGCACTTGCCTCTGGTGCTGAGGGGTGATGAGAGGAGCAAAAGGAAAAAATGAAAAAAGGAAAAAAGCAGGCAGAGCAGGGGAGCTCTGGCAGGAGCAATCTACTTGGCTGCCACCTTCTCACCAAAAGCTGGGCTAACCAGTGATACCCACATCCCATGAACAAAATTAGATGAATAGCCCACCTTTGACAGTTTCATTGACCCTTTGGGAGGGAAATTCTCCTTCTGTGATATTCGAAGAATTGATGGCTTCCCTGTAGCCTCCACTGTTAGCGACTCACATTGCTCATTCATTACGACAGCGTTTTCACCCAAATTCATTCTATAAATGAAGAGAAAATGTCAATGCTCACTAGGAGAAGCCATCTACATTCCCATCAAATGCTGATTTTTAAAAAGTAGAACTATTTCTACACAAGATACCACAAGTCCTTGGGGCCCGACAGCCCTGCACACTAATGTATTCAAACAAGGTGGCAAAGGTAGGAGATGCATTAGTTATGATATTCCAGAATTCCCTGGATTCTGGAAAGGTACCAGTGAATTAGAAACACATGATGGGGACACCATTATTTAAAAAAATTTCACTTTTTGCTTAAAGGCAGTTAATTTGACCGCTGTAGTTGTGGGGTGGGGGCAGTACAGAAGAGGAATTGCTGAAGTCAATCAGAAAAGGAGATCACGGAACACTTGGGGAAAAAAACAAATGGCAAATCACTAGAGCACAGTTTAATGAGGGGCAAGTCATGCTTGACAAACCTGAAGAAGTTCTTGAGGATGTAACCAGCAAGGTGAATAATAGGGATGCAAAGGATGTAGTATACCTAGACATTCAGAAGGAATTTGACAAAGCGTCACAAAAGATTGATGTGGGGGAGTAGAGATTCATTAAGAGATACAGCGGATAGAGGATTAGCTGTCTGTCAAAGAGGGTTGGGATAATGAGGTCCTTCTCCAAATGGCAAACTATAGTGCTGCAGAATTCAGTTGTCAGACATCAACTACTCACAATCGATACAAATGATCTACAAGTAGGGACAGTGTAACATAGCAAAATTCACAGATGATACTAAAATAGGTGGGCAAGTAGGATGGAGATTAGAGTTTGCAGATGGATATTGATAGGCTGAGAGAATGGATCAGATCCTGGCAAGTGAAGTTTAAGGTGGTAAGTGTGAAATTATCCATTTTAGCCAGTGAAATAAGGCAAATTGTTATTTAAATAGGAAGCAGTTTCAAAGTGCATCAGTACAGAAGGGTCTGTGTGTCCTTGTGCATGATTTGTAGGAAATCAGTATGCAGGTGCAACATATAAGGCAAATGGAATTTTGGCATTTATTGCCAAATGACTGGATTATAAAAGTAATGTTATTACAATTACACAACTGTGTCCATTTTTGGTCTCCTATATTGATGACAGTTGTGGTGACACTGGAAGCATTTCAGAGAAAGTTCACCAGATTAATCCCTGGAAGCAAAGGGCTGTCACACAAGGAGCGGTTGAATAACTTGCGTTGGTCCCTCGAGGTCAGAAGAACGAGGGGTATTGGATTGAAGTACACAAAATGCTAAGAGGGATTGACAAAGGTGGACATTGCAAAGATGCTTGCCCTTGTGAGAAAACATAGAACAAGAGATCATAGATAAACACAGAGGAGATTGGCCCAAAAGTTAGAGAAACTTCAGAGTGTTGTGGGGCTATAGAAGTCACTACCCCAGAGTGCAGAATTATAAAAAAAGATTCCTTATGAAATGTGGGATAGAGGGACATGGGAGCAGGCAGGAAGTGGAGTTGAGATCAGGATAGATCACGCACGAGCACGTTAAAATGGCAGAGTGGGCTTGAAGGGCTGAGTTATCTATTCACACTCCAGGTACTCATGCTCCTATGCCAGATTTATTTTCTCATTGTATCAATTCAAGGAGTTTAAAAGATCAGGCACTTAATTGCTAGAACAGTTAGATACACATCAAAAACAGCCAAAAGAATTGTGAACACCATAGGAAGAATGAACAATATAGTTATCAAGAATGGAGAAAAAAATTCACTATAACAGCACCATTAATAAACGTATCAGCTGGCTGCCTGTCTTTCAGCATTCAGCTCTGCAAGTTGATTTTCTTCTGAAATCCAAACAGAATCTAATTCCACTATTTCTGAAATCAGATGAAATTCTAAGTCTATCACTCAGTGCCACAATTTTCTTCAAAAATCTGTCTAGCAGCTTCATTTTGGAGGACTGACAACTTTCAAAAAATAAACAAAAAGATCCTAATTTATTCAGGTAACTAAAACCGTAAACCTCACACCCCCCCCCCCCCTTCCCCCACCCCCACTCATCCCCTAAAATCCCTACCATTCTCCCATTGTGCAGTTAGGGGCTACAGTTTTTACCCAGAGATGAAAGGATAGCAATACACTTTCAGATTAGGGAGGTAATGACTGGTAAATAGTGTTCCATCTGCCATACTCGTCTTTAGGCATGAGGATGGTGAGGTTAAGAGTTGCTGCTGAAAGTTTAAGAAATTGCTCAGCATGTTGGTGATACAGATTGCAGTCAGATCATCCCATCAACCAATTTAAATTAAAATAGTTTAGTTGCCCTGGATCAGTAAAGCTGCTTTTAGAATTATGCTCATACTTACAAGTTGAGAGGCAACTTGGCGATCTGGCAGAGATATAAAAGAACAAAGAAAATAACAGCAGAGGAACAGGCCCTTCAGCCCTCCAAGCCTTCACCAAATCAAGGTCCTCTGTCTAAGCCCATCATCTATTTTCGAACGGTCTGTATCCCTTTGCTTCCTGCCCATCCATGTACCTGTCCAGATGGATCTTAAAGGACACTAGCGCATCTGCGTCTACCACCTCTGCTGGCAACGCGTTCCAGGCACCCACCACCGTCTGCGTAGAGAACTTTACACGTATATCTCTTAAGCTTTCCTCTCCTCACTTTGAACTCATGACCCCGAGTAATCGAATCCCCCATTCTGGGAAAGAGCTTCTTGCTGTCCACCCTATCAATACCCCTCATGATTTTGTAGACCTTAAATCAGGTCCCCGCCTCAATCTCCATTTTTCTAATGAAAATAATCCTAATCTACTCAATCTTACTTCATAGTTAACACCCTCCATACCAGGCAACATTCTGGTGAATATACTGCAGTATACTCATCTTTGACTTGCTCTTGTACTCAATTGAAGTTTCTGGTCAACAGCAAAGGATTTGGAAATGGCAATGCTGTTTTCTGCGAATTTTGTACCACACAGCTCAAGTTATTGCCACTTAGCAGTAAAGAGTTTTGTCAAAACTCCCATAGACTTCTGAGTAGGCTACTCTGATTTGGGTGGAGCGCTACCAATATCATGCATTCAACTCAAACATAAATTAGTCTCAAAGGCCCCTATTGGGGGACTGTAACAAAAAGCAAAGAATCAAATAAAGAAACTTACTATATGATAACAAATGGCTCAAAATCAAATCAAAGTCATCTTCTACAGGAGTGATGCGCTCTGTGCAGTTCCAGGTGCCTAACGAACAGTGGAAAGGATAAACCACTCAAATGTTAAGACAGGGCACTCATCTTACACAAACTAAGATTATTAAAATACATTACAGGTGCAAGTTATATTAGTTAACCATAATGACCAAAATCTACCAGGAACCAGAGATGGCAAAGGTATCCTTAAGATTTCCTGCTTCTCCTCCATTAACAAACAAATTGAGCAACACCTAAGGCAGCTTCACCATCAAGCTCAATGCCTCTCACAATTGAGAATTTTTTTGACATCAAGGCCATAACATCTCTCACCAGAAATTCTTGTTTCTTACAGGAGTTGGGATATCACGTTACAGCTGTGCAAGACATTTGAATTAGTGTATACAATTCTGGTCACCCTGCTTTAGGGAGGATGTTATTAAACTGGAAAGGATGCAAAAAAGATTTGCAAGGTTGTTAATTAGACTTGAACATTTCAATGAGTTTACGAAGAGGCTGGATAGGCTGAAACATTTTCAGAGGGTGGCGTGTATTTGGAACCAGCTGCTGTAGTGGTAGACATAGGTACAGTTATAACTTAAAAAGGCATCTGGACATGTATATGAATAGGAAAGGTAGAGGGATAATAGCCAAACACAGGCAAATAGGACTGGTTCACTTTAGGAAGCCTAATCAGCATATGACTTGGTTTGAAGGGCCTGTTTCCATGATGTATGGCTCTAAAAATCAACTACTGTTGGAAATGCATGACTGATGCCAGAATATAGGGGAAAACAAGGGGTGAAGACAGACTACCATCTGCGTGGCAGAACAAATGGACTTTTCGTAAATGCTTAAACTTGTCAAGTGATAGAAAATTGAACAAGGAAATCTTGTGCAGAGAAACAGGAGGCCATATTTCAGATTCCTTCTACTTTTTTGGTTTTAAGCAGGCCAAAAAATATGTCTTTTATTATAGACAACAAGGTGTGGAGCTGGACGAACACAGCAGGCCAAGCAGCATCTTAGGGGCGGGAAAGCTGATGTTTCAGACCTAGGCCCTTCATTTTCTGAAGAACAGTGACTGGGGTTATTTCAAGATGTTATAAACAGCAAAAGTTAGAAATCGGAATCAAAGTGTTAACTCAGTTCCTCTCTCCACAAATGTTATTAGACCTTCAGTTTCCCCACCATTTTCTCTTGATACAGTAGTCCATAGGACAACTCTCCCAACCTTAAGAAGCCTCCAGAAGTTAAGACGTTAAGCAGAACTTTCCAAAGAGTCATTTAGATAGTTTAGCATTTTCTGTGGGAATACTGTTGGGATCTGTAATCTCCTAATGATTGAACAAAATTGAATACATGACCCAGAAGATAAGAAAACATGACCGACAGGCAATCTTCCCTCTAAGCAGTGCAACTACCTAGAGATCCCCTGGAATCCCCGCAGTGTGGAAGGAGGCCATTTGGCCCTTCAAGTTTACACTGACCCGAACAGCATCCCAACCAGATCCACCGCTACCCTATCCTTACATTTCCCATCCTAGACACCACAGGCAATTTAACATGGCCATTCCACTTAACGTGCACATCTTTGGACTGCGTAGGAAACACAGACATGGGGAGAGAAAGCAAAATCCACAGACACTTGCTTGAGGCTGGAATTAAACCTAGTCCCGGTTGCTGAGGCAGCAGCGCTAGCCATTGAGCCACATGCCACCCAGTTAGCCAATTAGCTTGCTATCATTGATTTCTAGTTTTGATAGTGAATGTTGCACATTGAGGTCTATACACAAAAGAACTCATTATTTCCCACAAATACTTGCATTTGAAATTTGACTGTTTCCCTCCAGCCTCTGCTCACTTACTGAATATTTCTACCATTTCCCAATCTTTTTCTTTACAAACTCTGCAGAATGTTTTGTTTGCAAATGCACACAAGGATCTGGATCAAAGCCAAATGCATAGAAAGATAAAAATAGTGATTTTTAAAACCCACCACTTTATTCAAAGTGCTAAATCAAAGAAAGAGTGCAGGAAGACATTCCATGGGGCAACAGGCATACTCAACATTGAGTCGTCAACCCGAGGAAGCTTGAACACAGGACTAGGATCATACCGTCATAGTTGACCTACTGTGTGGGAAAGGGAATACTTGTCTGAACAGGGAAGACTTCAGCAGCTAAAACTAAATTGTTTAAATCAGAGAGCATACAAAAAATAATAGACCAGACCTTTTCAGGACTTTAACATTAGTGGAATGGAAATATGGTAAATCCATTTCCATTAATACCTTGCATTTTAACTTTTAAATTAGCCCTGTTCTGTAGCACCTTGTCCACACCATGATGCAGGAGCAAGAAAAATGCTGTGGTGAAATTTATTTGGGACATGTCACTTAAAGTAAAATTATGAGTGAGATTTGCAAGCTCTGAACATCTGCATTGAGCTGTTACTAGGCAACCTTGCATAAATCCAAAGAAATGGTGCCCGGTGGAGTCTAGGACTATTGGAATGGTGAGAATAAAGGAGAAAAAATGCATTTATATAGTACGTTTCCTGTCCTAAGTATCAAATTTTCACTCAGCTTAAACTTGCTAACTTAAATCAGGAATCCATTTCCTTGTAGGACCAGGATTGCAGCTGGAGTTGTGGGAGGGTCTCATGATTGGGAAGAACCTTGCCCCGCTGCAGCTGTCTTTCCTCACACCTTTCAATCTTCCCCTAGTCAGAAAGCCTAAGCCTAATTATCTGATTGACTACAATTAAGTTTCTATAGATTGCATTCCAATTTATAGATTTTTGACGTTTGAAATAAAATTCTAAATCTTAACTGTAAAGTAACTGAGTCTTTAGTTCTCCAATTCAGAATTTACTAAATTTCCATGTTAATTCAAGAGAGTGCTCAAGTTTCCATAGGAGTATAGCTGACTGATCTATACTGTATCAGTTTATTAATGTGGAAATTGGGTCATATCTTAAATATGGCTCTTTGATGAGACATAACCTGCCTAGAAACTATGGTGGCGGAGTTTCTGAAACAACCAGGTCAGAAAGGTGTTGCTTTGGCACTGTGTTGGAAAGAAGCAGTTGGTCCCCATTAATTGGGGATTTACAAATAACTTAAATGTTTTTGATCATTCAATCTTAACTTTCATTCCAACTAGAGTCATAAATAATGCAGAGACACACAAAGCTAAAAATATGCAGCATAGTGCTGCAGAATTGGGCCGAAAAGTGGCAAATGGAGTTTAATACGGATAACTGTGAGGTGATTCACTTTGGGAGGAATAATAGGAAGGCAGAATACCGGGTCAGTGGAAAGATTCTTGCTAGTGTAGATGTACAGAGGGATCTTGGTGTCCATGTACATAGATCCCTGAAAGTTGCCACCCAGGTTGATAGTGCTGTCAAGAAGGCTAATGGTGTTTTAGGTTTTATTGGTAGAGGGATTGAGTTCCGGAGCCGTGATGTCATGTTGCAACTGTACAAAACGCTAGTGGGGCCTCATTTGCAATATTGCATGCAGTTCTGATCGCCCCATTACAGGAAGGATGTGGAACCATTGGAAAAGGCGCAGAGGAGATTTACCAGGATGTTGCCTGGTCTGGAGCGCAGGCCCTGTGAAGAAAGGCTGAGCAACTTGGGTCTGTTCTCATTGGAGAGGAGGAGGCTCAGAGGGGTTTTAATAGAGACATACAAGATGATCAGAGGATTAGATAAGGTGGACAGTGAGAGTCTTTTTCCGAGGATGATGACTTCAGCTTGTACAAGGGGGCATAGCTACAAATTGAGGGGTGATAGATTTAAGACTGAAGTCAGAGGCAGGTTCTTTACTCAGAGAGTGGTAAGGGTGTGGAACGCGCTGTCTGCCAATGTAGTTAACTCAGCCACATTAGGGGCATTTAAACGGTCCTTTGATAAGCATATGGATAATGATGAGGGGGAGGGGCTTAGATTAGTTCACAGGTCGGCGCAACATCAAGGGCCGAGGGGCCTGTTCTGTGCTGTATTGTTCTATGCACTTCTATGTTCTACATGCCAACAGACACGTTCTGCCCAACCTCCCCATGCCAAATCAGGTGTCCTAAACTGAACTAGTCCCACTTGCCTACACGTGACCCACATCCCTCTAAACACTTCCTACTCACGTGCCTGTCTAAGTGTCTTGAGTGTTGTTATTGTTCTCACCTTTACCACTTCCTGTGGAGCTCATTCCACATATGCACCATTATGCATCAAAAAGTTGCCCCTCAGGTTCCTTTAAATCTTTCTCTTCTCACCTTAAGCCTATGCTTTCTAATTTTGAACTCCCCAACCCAGGAAAAGAGATCTTAATTATCTACTTTTATCCAAGCCCCTCCTGATTTTATAAGCATTTAATTTCAGCCCTCAACCTCCTACATGCCAGAAAAAAATCCCAGCCTATCAAGCCTCTGCTTATAACTCAAAGCTCCAGTCTCAGCAAAATCCTTGTAAACCTTTTTTGCACACTTCAGTTTAATAACATTCTTTTATAGCAAGGTAACAAGTAGTGTACTGTTATGAAAGCAGAGGTTGACTCCCTTCTGATCAAAACCAAAAACAGAGGAGCACCTCCTTATAATCTGTTAAAAGTAGTATGAAAAGTGGCATAACCTGCCTCTCACCCTGAAATGAAATGAACTCCTAACAGTGAATCTGTAATCAGCAAGTAGCAACTTATTCATCTACAAAAACAAAGTTGCTGGAAAAGCTCAGGTCTGGCAGCATCTGTGGAGGAGAAAACAGAGTTAATGTTTCGGGACAAGTGACCCTTCCTCAGAACCTAAAACGTTAACTGTTTTCTCCTCCACAGATGCTGCTAGACCTGCTGAGCTTTTCTAGCTCCTGATTTACAGCATCCCCAGTTCTTTTGGTTTTTAAACTTATTCATCTAACTCCAACAGTGAACAAATTAACAGAACTACTAACAAACCGAACAATTCCCCTTCAAATGGGTTTCCTCCGGGTGCTCTGGTTTCCTCCCACAGTCCAAAGATGTGCAGGCTAGGTGGATCGGCCATGCTAACTTGCCCGTAGTGTTCAGGGGATGTGTCTGGATGGGACGCTTCAAGGAGCGGTGTGGACTTGTTGGGCCGAAGGGCCTGTTTCCACACTGTAGGAAATCTAATGTAATCTAATCTAATGTAACTACTAACTGTTCCAATAAATACAAATACCAGTTATATAAACCAAATTAATAATAAAAACCTTAAAACTTAGTCTCTCTAAATTACAGCCAGGATACATCTTCCAGAATGTTTTGTGCCATCTCTGCTGTTCTTCAGCCAGGGACACCTTTCTCCACCACATTCTTGTATCAGGAATATTAATCAAGAGTGCTGCTGTGACCTCAGTCTGGTGATGGTTTTCTGAGAGCTTAGAGAAAATTCTGACAGCCGATGATTTTCTTTTTAGGGTTGTTGGCTATTAACTTTAATAGACACTAGTTGCTCTCACACCAATTTTAAAATACCCTCTTTTCTACCCTGTATGATGTACCAATTTCTTACAATAGGATTGGTCCTAGGTTGTCAAAGCCATCAGATTTAATTTAATTTCTTTTAGACTCTAAATGCCTAGGAACGGGAGGAGGCCATTCAGCCCTTGGAGCCTGTTCTACCATTCTTCATGATCATGGCTAATTGTCCAACTGAATAGCCTAATCCTGTTTTCTCCCCATAATGTTTGGTCCCATTCACCCTACCTGCTATATCTAGTTGCATCTCAAATACATCCAATGTTTAGGCATCAACTACTTCTTACGAAGATGAATTCCATAGGCTCACCACTCTTTGGATGAAGAAATGACTCCGCTTCTCCATCTTAAATTGTCTACCCCAAATCTTCATACCGTGATCCCTGGTTTTGGACACGCCCATCATCAGGAACATCTGCCTTGCATTTACCGTGTCCAATCCCGTTGGAATTTTACGAAGTCTCAGATTCTTCCCCAGCACCCCCACCCAATTCATCTGAACTCTAGCAAAAACACTTCCAACCCAAGCCAATCTCTGCTCAAACATTAGACCTGCCATCCCCAGAGGTAGCCTGGTAAACCTTCGCTGTACTCCCTCAACAGCAAGAGAATCGTTCCCAAGAAAAAGGAGATCAAATCAAAAATGCACACAATAATTCAGATATGGTCTCCCCAAGGCCTTGTACAACTGCAACAACACATTGCTGCTCCTATACTCAACCTCTTGCAACGAAGGCCGACATACCATTTGCTGTACCTGCATCGTTATCTTCAAATGTTGCACAAGGATGTCCAGACCCCATTGCATTCTCCCCTCTCCCAATTTACAACCATTCAGGGAAGAATCTACTTTCTTGTTTTGGCTTCCAAAGTAATTAACCTCACATTTATTCAAATTATGTTGCATCTGCCATTAATTTGCCCACTCACCCAACCTATTCAGATCAGCCTGAAGGATCTCTTCATCCTTGTCATAGTTCACTATCTCACCTAACTTGGTATCATCTGCAAACTTTTGTTCCTCCACCCAAATCCTTAATAAATAGTGATTAGCTAAGATCCCAGCACCAATCCCTGTGCCATGCCGCTAGCTACTGCCTGCCAATTTGAAAAACACTGACTAATTCCTAAGACAAGGTGCAGAGCTGGACGAACAGCAGGCCAAGCAGCAGAGGAGCAGGAAGGCCAACGCCTCGGGCCTAGACTCTTCTTCAGAAATTCCTAATCTTGTTTTCTTCTCTGCCAACCAGTTTCCTATACATCAAAACACTTCTCCCAATCCCATGCGCTTTAATCTTTTGCATTAAGCTCTTGTGCGACATTGTCAAATGCTTTCTGAAAGCCCAAATATACTACATAAACTGACTCCCTCTCGTTGACTCTACAAAGCTCAAAGTTTTTGACATGTTGCCGGTCACAGGCCTTCAGAATGAACAACAACCCTTTCACCACCATTGATCTCTGACTGTCAAACCAATTTTGTATCTAATTGGCTAGCTCTCCTTGGATCCCAAGTGATCTAACCTTACTAACCTAGCTACCCAATTTTTCTGAAGAAAGATCTCGACGCAAAACATCAAACTTACCTGCTCCTCTGATGCTGCTTGGCCTGCTGTTTGTCTAGCTTCACACCTTGCTAACCAGTCTGCCATGTGAAAATGTGTCCACATGGACATTAGCAAGTCCTTCAATAATTTCTACCAGTTGGCATTTAATCTTCTTGGCTACCTCTTTGAAAAGACTCAATTTGAGAAATAATTTCTCACTTAAAACACACTGACTATCCTTAAATCAGTCCTTGTTTTAAACATATGCAGATCTTATATCAGAATTCCCTGCAGTCTACCCATCACTGACATCAGACTCACTTGTCTGCAGTTCCCTGGCATCTCCTGGCAACCTCAAATAATGGCAGACCAGCCAACCTCCAGTCTTCCAGCACTTCACCCATAGCTATCAATGGTAAAAACATCTCTGCTAGGGGCACCACAACTTTTTTCCTGAGCTTCCCACAATGGCCTTGGATCAGGTCCCAGGGATTTGTCTACCTTTATGCGTTGAAGACCTCCAGTACCTCTTTTATAATGTGGACTCATTAAGACATCATCTCATTTCCCCAGCTCCAATGTCTTTCTCCAGAG
Organism: Stegostoma tigrinum; assembly: GCF_030684315.1. NCBI lineage: Eukaryota > Metazoa > Chordata > Chondrichthyes > Orectolobiformes > Stegostomatidae > Stegostoma > Stegostoma tigrinum. Next base: position 164,129,687 of record NC_081354.1, read on the forward strand.
TAAATACTCATGTGCCAAACAACATAAGCAGCAAGAAACAGAGTGCTAAGCAATTCCACAACCAAAGGATCAGGCCCAAGTTCTGCAGTCCTGTCACTGCTTGTAAACGCAGTGGACAATCAACAGTTTGTTGGAAGCTGCAACCCTACTAACATAAATAACAAACAAAGCGTGGAATTGGAGGAATACAGCAGGCCAGGCAGAAGTGGAAAGCTGACGTTTCGGATTGGGACCCTTCTTCACCTGTGTTCCTGCAGCTCCACACTATCTGACTCCAGCATCTGCAGTTCTTGCCATCTCAACCCCACAAACATCCCTGCCTTAATGGGGTAGCCCAATACAGTGTTAAAAACAAGGCTGAGGCATTCACAACAATCTTCAGCCTATAGTGCCAAGGGGGCAGCCTATCTCAGCCACTTCTAGTGGCTATCATTTTGATTCAGTGACAAAAGGAACAGTTGGATGCATGGCATACTGCCAAAGCTGTGGGACCTAACCATATTCTGGCAATCAAGATATGCTCTTGAACTAGCAATATCCTTGAACTGTGTTCCAGCAAAATCAGAATGTTGGAAATTCAAAATAAAAATTAAGAACGAAGAGATGCACTGGAATAAAAACCACACACCAAGCCTCAGCAGATTCCCAAACAACTATCTGTCCTTCTGCTACTCCCTTCACCCTTCCAATATCTGGTTGAGCCAGCTCACTTTGCTGACATGCCACTTAGTTGTCATTGCTGCCCTCTTCCCCATCTCATGATGGGCTCAGATTGTCCTTCATGCACAAGTTTTAAAATCTAGCTATTTAGTGCTGCAGCCAAATCAAAGTGGCTGTGCATGCAGGTCAAAGTTCAGCTGGTTTCAACAGGGAAACATCAGTAGCAGCAAACACCATGTCCCCACCATGCAGCTACAACTCTAGCATTTACCCAATGCTGAAAAATTGCCCAAGATTGTACTCTACAAAAAAAAACAGATCAAATCCAACCCGTCAATTCTCAGCCCATCAGTCAACTCAAATCAACAGTAAAGTGATGGACAGATTTATCAGTTCTAGTAAACAGCACTCATTTAACATAAATAGCCTACACACTGACACTCAGTTTGTATTTCATCAGGTCACACTATCCCTGACTGCACTACAGACTTCGTCCAAATATGGACACAAGAGCTGAATTCTAATGGTGAGGCAAGAATGACTGCTCTTGATATCATGGCCACACTTAGCTAGAGTGTGACATCAAAGAGCTCCAGAGATGGTCGTGGGATTCAGGAACACATTGCTGGTTAGAATCACAACTGGAACAAAAGATGGTTGCAGTTTTTGGAGGTCCGTCATCTCAGCTCCAGGACTACCCTGCAGAACTCCTGCAGGGGCATGTCCTTAGTCATTACATCCTCAGCTGCCTCACTAGTGATCTTCCCTCCCACACACCATCATAAAATTCACACATTCATCAGTAAACATCCCTATGCAATATTAAGCATCATTCACAACTGCTTAGATTCTGAAGCAGCCCACACACAAAGCCAAGGTCTGGACAACATCCAGGCTTGAGCTGACAACTAGGGAAAAGCATGCATGCTACACAAATGCCAGGCAATGACCATCACCAAGACAAGGGTCAAGGCCCGAAACGTCAGCCTTCCTGCTCCTCTGATGCTGCTGGGCCTGCTGTGTTCATCCCGCTTTGCACCTTGTTATCCCTGACATTCAACGGTTTTACCATCACTGAATCCCCTACCATCAAAATCCTGGGAGTTATCATTGACCAAAAACTCAGCCAGACTCACCACATAAGTACAGTAACTAGAAGAGCAGGTTAGAGGGTAGGAATCTTGCAGCAATCAACACCAACTTCCTAAAGTCTGTAACACCATATTCAGGGGATCATCATGAGTATGACAGATGACTCCCCACTTGCCCACGCCTCATGTTCTGCTTGAGGACCCTGCAGCCCTCCAGGCTCAATATTGAGCTCAATAATTTTAGGGCCTAAACTCTCCCATGTCCCAGCCCCCCAACCCCACACACCAGGCCCTGTTACCACAGAGCCTGCCATGGCACACCACCTAGAACATAGAACGTTACAGCACAGAACAGGCCCTTCGGCCCTCAATGTTGCGCTGACCCGTCATACCGATCTGAAGCCCATCTGACCTACACTATTCCATGTACGTCCATATGCTTATCCAATGACAACTTAAATGTACCGGAAGTTGGCAAATCTACTACCGTTGCAGGCAAAGCGTTCCATTCCCTTACTACTGAGTAAGGAAACTACCTCTGACATCTGTCCTATATTTTTCATCCCTCAATTTAATGCTATGCCCCCTCATGCTTGCTGTCACCATCCTAGGAAAAAGGTTCTCTATCCACCCTATCTAACCCTCTGATTATTTTATGTGTTTCAATTAAGTCACCTCTCAACCTTCTTCTCTCGAATGAAAACACCATCAAGTCCCTCGGCCTTTCCTCATAAGACCTTCCCTCCATACCAGGCAACATCCTAGTAAATCTCCTCTGCACCCTTTCCAAAGCTTCCACATCCTTCTTATAATGCAGTGACCTGAACTGTACACAATACCACAGGTGCGGCCGCACCAGAGTTTTATACAGCTGCAGCATAACCTCTTGGTTCTGGAACTCCATCCCTCTATTAATAAAAGCTTAAACACTATGCCTTCTTAACAGCCCTGTCAACCCGGATGGCAATTTTCAAGGATCTGTGTATATGGACACCGAGATCTCTCTGCTCATCCACGCTACCAAGAATCTTACCATTCGCCCTGTACTTTGCCTTCTGGTTACTCCTACCAAAGTGCATCACCTCACACTTGTCTGCATTAAACTCCATTTGCCACCTCTCAGCCCAGCTCTGCAGCTTATCTATGTCTCTCTGCAATCTACAGCATCTTTCGTCACTATCCACAACTCCACTGACCTTAGTGTTGTCTGCAAATTTACTAACCCATCCTTCTACGCCCTCATCCAGGTCATTTATAAACATGACAAACAGCAGTGGACCCAACACCGACCCTTGCAGTACACCCCTAGTAACTGGGCTCCAGGATGAACATTTCCCATCAACTACCACCCTGTCTTCTTTCAGTAAGAAAATTTTCAATCCAAACTGCTATATCTCCCACAATCCCATTCCTCCAAATTTTGTACAATAGCCTACTGTGGGGAACCTCATCAAACACCTTGCTGAAATGTACCTGTTATTAATAGTCCCCATTAACAGCTGTTCACCCTCCCAGCCTGATCATTATCAACTCTGTCAGCCTAACTGTTCTTCTCTCTTTAGACTCTATCCTATCATTTACTCCTTACTCCATCGCCCTCTTCTCTGCATATAAACGGACTTTTCCCAGTCACTTCTGAGGAAGGGTCACTGGACCCAAAACACTTTTTCCCTTCACAGATGCTGCCAGACCTGCTACAAACTTCTGCTTTGTTCCAATGACACTCAGTAGCAACAGTGCGTACATCTTATATGATACACTGTAGAAATTCAGCAAGGCTCCTTTGACATCACCACTTCCATCCAGAAAGACAAGAGCAGACACATGGAAATATCACCAAGCTCATCTCCGATCCTCTTAATAGCCTGACCTAGATATTTGATTGCCATTCCTCCATCATCATTGGGCCTAAATCCTGGCATTCCCCTCCCTAGCAACATTGTGGGCGTGCCGACACCAAACAAATTGTCGTGATTCATGGCAGCAGCTCACGTCTACCTTCTCAAGGGATGGGCCACAAGTGAATACTTGCTGGTCCAGCCAGCAACACCCGCCTTTGTTTTTTAAAAGATGGGAACACCGTACGCTATGATATTACATCACTGCAAAAGGTTCGGAAACGTATGCAGAATTTAAACAATATCGAGGGGTATAAGAGGTCAAGGAGGAGATCAGCAGCCCACCATGGCTACACAGCGTATACCCTACCCAAATTTATGTCGGAGAAAGAGATGCATTTCAAAACTATCTCCAATATTGCGCGAATAAACCCAAATAGAAAAAAAAAGGAATGTTGCTCGCAAGTATTAAAACAAAACAGAGAATGCTGGAAACCTAAAATAGATGCATTACTTTTTTAATTTAAACAAAAAACTGCTCTGGAGAAAAGCCCGGACAACGAGCCGCAGGGGGTTACCGGACAAATGATCTAGCCTTCCTAAGTTCCCTACGCCTTCTAAATACCTGATAGCAATATCTGTACAGGCTCCCCAGACCGCAGGTGATATCTGCGCAGGCATCCTAGGCCAGTCTTACCTTCTGCCAGCTGGTACCTTCTTTCCCCGACTCCGCGAATCGAACTCGAATTGTCCTCCTCGCGCAAATTTTAAAATCCGGCCGTTTATTCCCGCGGCCAATTCGAAGCGGCAGTGCCTTCGGTTCAGAGTTCAGCTGGATTCAAAGGGACCAATCAGCGCCCTCCTCTCCCTTGCTCGTTCACCCGTTTACACAAGAGGGCCGGGCGCATGCGTTCTGCTGGTGTCGGCTTTTTTTTTCTCCGCACGACGTCGGGTCCGCCAGGCGAAGGCTTGGTCCGTATTCGGATCACCCTGATGTCAAGGGCAGTTTGATTAAAAGTATCTACGAAGAGCAGAAGCTGCGTTGCTCATAAAAATATGAGAAATATAAACAAGGAGTAAGTAGTTCTGGTCCTCGAGTCTTTCCTCCACCATTCAATATAATCAAAGCTGATTCGCCAAACCTTAAACTGAAACTACCCAGCCTTCAGGACAACATGGACCACAATACAACTGAGCTATGCAAGACATATCAGATCATTGACATGGATACCACCATCTTAATAATATATTTATCTGAAGAGGGTTGGAATATGAAAGCAGCGATGTGCTTCTGAGACATTATAAAGCTGTAGTTAGGCCCCTTTTAAAATACTGTGTCCAATTTTGGGCCCCACACCTCCGGAAGGACATACTGGCACTGGAACGGAGATTCACACGGATGATCCCTGGAATGGTAGGCCCAACATACGATGAAGGGCTCAGGATCCTGGGATTGTATTCATTTGAGTTTAGAAGGTTGAAGGGAGATCTAATAGGAACTTACAAGATAATGCATAGCTTAGAAAGGGTGGACGCTGGCAAGTTGTTTCTGATAGGCGGGGAGACTAGGACCCGTGGGCACGTCGTTAGAATTAGAGGGAGTCAATTGAGAACAAATGAGACATTTCTTTAGCCAGAGATTAGCGGGCCTGTGGAATTCATTGCCATGGAGTGCAGTGGAGGACGGGACGTTAAATGTCTTCAAGGCAGAGATTGATAAATTGTTGATCTTGCAAGGATTTAAGGGCTATGGGGAGAGTGCAGGCAAGTGGAGTTGAAATGCCCATCAGCCATGATTAAATGGCAGAGTGGACCTGATGGGCCGAATGGCCTTACTTCCACTCCTATGTCTTATGGAACACCACATACATGGCAGATACTTATGTGACTCAGTAAACCTTGTCTATCTCATACGCTGCGGGCAAGGATGCCCCAAGGCATGGTATACTGGCAAGATCATGCATACGGAATGGCAGCAGATGAATGGACACTGTGTAGCAATTGCCAAACAGAGGTGGTCCCTCCCAGTGGGGGAGTACTTTAGCGGGCATCGTCTGATCTTAGAATAAGCATCCTCCAAGATACACAACAGCACAAAATTGATGAGCAGAGTCTGATGGCCAAGTTCCATACCCATGTGGATGGCCTCAACCATGATCTTGAATTCATGTTGCACAACAGGTGACCCCACCACACTATATACTCTCAAACACACTCTTTCACACAGACACATACACTTCCTCACACTCACATACTCCCTCTCAAGCACATACGTGCATATACATACACTCTTTCTCTCTCTCTCTGTCACTTACTCACACACACACCCTCTATAAACCTATAGGGTGAATTATTTCATCCAAGATGTTTATGTATTGGCAGATACATTCTGTTTTGTTCAGCAAAATAAAACCAGCCTGACTCCAGGTTAAAACACAGATAGATTAAAAACAAGGCCGCACATCTAAAATGCATTGTCCTGTCCTGAGATGTCACCTCTTGTATAGACCAATAAAACCTTTAATTTTCTCAGGGCAATGGCTTGAAAGAAATTCTGGGATTTGCAATTCTGTATTGTATAACTCCTGTTCCACACTACACCTGAGGAAGGAGCAGAACTCCAAAAGCCAGTGTTTTCAAATAAACCAATTGGACTTGAGAGGCAGTACTGGTGGAGGCTTTACCTGACAGTCACCACACCTCAGGTGAGATTAAGGAGAGTCCTTCACGGTAACCTAAGCTTGTGCACAAAGTCAGATGTGCTAACACTGTCCAACACTGGCACTTCCACATCATAAGCTGATGTAGAAATTGAACCTATGCTGTTTGCATTGCAAACCACCTGTCTAGCCATCTAAGCTAACCTACTGCTGACAAATGCAGTATGTGGATAAGTATGAAGTTGTCCAATTCAGTGGAAAAACAGAGTGGCGAAATATTTAAATAATGACACACTACGTAATGCTAATATCCTAGCATGCCAGTCATTAAAAGTAAACATGCATTTGCAGCAGGCAGTTAGGAAAGCTAATGGGTTTGCATACAGGAGAAAAGAAAACTTAGTGCCGTTGTACAGTGCCTTGGTGAGTCCACATTGGAGTTTTTGTCTCCTCACGTAAGGTAGGATATAATTTATACAAGGAGCATTCCAAAGGTTCACCAGACTGATTTGTAGGATGGCAGGTTTTACATATGAGAAGGGATTGGGTCAATTGGGCCTGTATCCACTGGTGTTTAGAAGAATGGGAGGGGATCTTGCTGAAATGTATAAAATTCTGACAGGGTTGGACAAACTGGACTAGCTTCCACTTTATCCACCTTGTTTAGTACTTCTTGAAAAAAATCTCCAATAAATTAAGCAAAATAGTTAGTTAGGTTTAGACATAATGGGAACTGCAGATGCTGGAGAATCCAAGATAACAAAGTGTGGAGCTGGATAAACACGGCAGGCCAAGCAGCATCTTCGGAGCACAAAAGCTGACGTTTCAGGCCCAGACCCTTCATCAGAAAACTTTCTGATGTGCGGAGTTTGCACATTCTTCCCATGTTTGCATGGATTTCTTCTGGGTGCTTGGGTTTCCTCCCACAGTCTAAAGATGTGCAAGCTGGGTGGATTGGCCATGCTCAATTGCCCATGGTGTTCAGGGATGTGTTTAGGTGGGATGCTCTGAGGGTCAGTGTGGACTTGTTGGGCTGAAAGGCCTGCTTCCACACTGTAGGGATTCTATGATCCAGATGCTGCTAGACCTGCTGAGCAATTCCAGCTATTACTGTTTTTGTTTCTGATTTACAGCATCCACAGTTCTTTCAGTTCTCTGTGATTTATACTGTGGTTAATCTCCCTCCACACAGACCTTGGTATTTCAACAGCGTTCAGTGAAGTTTGATTGACCCATCATTCTCCAAGATAAGGTGTATAGCTGAATGAACACAGCACGCCAAGCAGCATCAGAGGAGCAGGAAGGCTGATGTTTCGGGCCTAGACCCTTCTTCAGAAATTCTCCAATATATATTTTCTGTTTTCAAGTTCCTGACCTTGGCTGGTTCACTCCCTACACATGGAAGTGCATCCTCAGCAATGGATACTGTATTCCCATGCCTGAACTGTGGGGAGATGAGGGAGGGACTCACGATAGGGGCGGGGCTTGTGGTGAGGTTTGAACCGGATATCCTTGTCTCCAGGGGCGACAATTAGGCCCAGCCGAGAATGGACAGCCCTGAAGCGGTGTTCAGCCTCTTTTACATCGTCCTTTCTTTCTGTTTTGTTTTAACTCCGACTGAGTTCCGTTCGGCGGGGGTGACGGTGCAGGATCTGCTGTCCGAGCAGCTGGGTAGCGAGGATCTGGCCTTCACCCATTATCATATCCGCAGGACAGCGGCCACCGTCATTGTACATTCGCTGCTACCACTAGGTCAGGGCAGGGCAGGGCAGGGCAGAGCGGCCGGGGCTGGGGGATGCGGTTTGGATAGGGGAGTGGACCAAACCTATTCTGAGATAACAGTTTGGAGCTGGAGCAACACAGCAGGTCAGGCAACATCAGAGGAGTCGGAAGGTTGTCCTTTCGGGTCGGGCCCCTTTTGTAGTGTCATCTCTGACTCCAGCATCTGCAGTTGTTACCATCTCCAAACCTGGTTTGTTCGTGTATTGTGAGCCTCGGAGTTGCGTAGGATTTCACCAGTCCTGAATGTTTGTAATTATTGGAAATACTGTCAACATAAACTTTATAAACTTCAGATTGTGTCTAAGCTCTGTTCTGTAGGCAGCAGTTTTCAGGATGGTATTAGGTTGTGACGGTGCTGATAATCAAGCGAGCAGGCTTTTATGAATTCAAATGAATTGACCGGAGCCGAAAATGCAAGCTGCCGATTAATATTTCGTTTGGACTTGCACTCTGCCTGGCTTACAGTTTGCTTATGTGCTAATTTAGCTAATTCTTGCCTCGGTGGTCGTAGTAGGTTTAAAAATACATGCAAAGGGCAAAAAAGCACAGCATTCAAGACATTTTGTCACCTGTGCCTTGCCTTTATATTGGTGACTTTTAAGAACTGATTTCCAATCTTTGATCTGATTTGCATTGTACTGGCCACTATATATTGAACAGAGATAATGGGAACTGCAGATGCTGGAGATTCCAAGATAATAAAATGTGAGGCTGGATGAACACAGCAGGCCAAGCAGCATCTCAGGAGCACAAAAGCTGACGTTTCGGGCCTAGACCCTTCATCAGAGAGGGGGATGGGGGGAGGGAACTGGAATAAATAGGGAGAGAGGGGGAGGCGGACCGAAGATGGAGAGCAAAGAAGATAGGTGGAGAGGGTGTAGGTGGGGAGGGGATAGGTCAGTCCAGGGAAGACGGACAGGTCAAGGAGGTGGGATGAGGTTAGTAGGTAGCTGGGGGTGCGGCTGGGGGTGGGAGGAAGGGATGGGTGAGAGGAAGAACCGGTTAGGGAGGCAGAGACAGGTTGGACTGGTTTTGGGATGCAGTGGGTGGGGGGGAAGAGCTGGGCTGGTTGTGTGGTGCAGTGGGGGGAGGGGATGAACTGGGCTGGTTTAGGGATGCAGTGGGGGAAGGGGAGATTTTGAAACTGGTGAAGTCCACATTGATACCATGAACATTTGATTGTATTGTTATGCTTGGCGATGACTGGCCATGCTTATTAAGTCTTGTGTCACTTTCAGTCTTCTATGCAGCCCACCAAAACTCATTGAATAAGTTATTGTTTCTCATGTACAATATCTTGCAGGTCCTGACTTAGAATTTAGTGTCACTGACTGATTGTAAATTTTAAGTAACTGTTTAAGTAGAACTTTGATTCATTCATTAGACTCCAATTAGCACTACCCACAAATGTGACCAACTTGCATTGTGTTTCTGTTAAGATTATTTTTGTAATTCAGAGAGAATCAGAAACTAAGGTATAAACCATGGCATTTTAACCCAAGCTGAGTCATTCCTTTGCGTTAGGTGCAGTAATTGGAGAGTGTTTCATTGCCAGAAGCAATGCCCCTGCCAAATGAACCATTAAGCCATAGAACTCCCTATTTTCGTAGTGCACATACATTTTTGGACAAACAGCTGTAGCTCAGGTTGTGATTGAGTTTGTTGACTTGCTCGCGGAGCTGCCTTGTTCTCGTTCAGACATTTCATCTCCATGCTAAGTGACATCATCAGTGGAGCCTCCAATGAAGTAATGTTATTCAACTTCGCTTGGAATTTATACTGTCTGGTCTGTTACAGTGAGAACCGTTGGTTCTTTACCGGTAATGCAATCATCAAACGTACAGAATTGGACCCCATATACAAATCCACACAGATCAAAACTGGAAATGACACTACTCACCATAACAGACCAGACAGTATAAATTCCAAGTGGAATAGAATAACATAGCTTTATTGGAGGATCCACTGAAGATGTCACCTAGCACGGTGACAAAATGTCTGAACGAGAAAAAGCCAGCCAGGTGAGCAAGCCAACAACTTCAGACCACATAAATGTTGATTGCATTCACTAATTGTCTCTCCTGATTTGGATAATATTTACCCCTCAGCCAATCTTACCTGAAAGTAAGTTGACTGATTATGCATCTTATGCACAGCAATGTTGTCATATTTGCTAACAATTTGGCCACTGCACTTCAAAAACAAAAGGGTAAGATGCTACATGAATATAAAAAGTTTTATCAGAGATAAAAGAAGGGTAGGTGATCAAGCTGTAGTTGAGGTAAAAAGATTGAGGGTATCTTCATTTGTTGTAAGTGTATGAACAGGTATTAAATTACCCTGTATTGAAATGTGTGCCATATACTTTTCTCACTTCTCACCACTTTTGTTTCTTGCAGGTTATTATGCAGGAATGTGTGTTGCATCTTCTGGTGAAAAGCAGTTCTACTTTCTAGTAAGCGAGGGTTGGTTGATTTACTTAGTGACTGCTGTGCTCATCCCTGCTTTTGCTAGCCTCATGGTGTTGTACTGGTCCTTAAATAAGTGGGGCAACCATCCAATAGCCAGAGGCCTTGCACATTATGCCCTTCCACAGTCTGGTTGGAGAGCTGTGGCATCTTCTGTTAATACTGAGTTCCGAAGGATTGATAAATTTGCTTCTGGAGCGCCAGGAGCCCGTGTTATTGTCACTGATACCTGGGTGATGAAGGTGACTACATACCGTGTTCATATAGCGCAGCAGCAGGACATTCACCTCACATTGACTGAATCAAGACAGCATGAGCTGTGTCCTGACCTGAATACTCCTGTACAATTCCTCACAATTCAAGTGTGCAGCATCAATCCGAACGTCAAGCCATTCAACATTAGGTGGGTAATACAGTCCAATCACAACTGGATTTAGTTCTCCTGATTAAGACTTGAAACCATGCCACCTTGCCTTCCAGGCCTGTTCACTGATTCCCTCCCCTTAACACAAACATTATGTCCCTTACTCTTTCCATAGCACTCTTTTTTTTCCCCCACTGCCCTAAACTGAATTGCACCAAGTGAGAAGGAGATTGTTTTGGATTGGGTGGGGTTTTCAGAAAGAAGCTAAGTAATGTTGTTACACATTAAGCATTGAAGTAGTACAGTTTGTATTGTCTTTGTTTATTTATAGACTGAATTCGACAGAGTATGGTGAACTACGTGAGAAACTCCACACAACAGTTCGAAATGCTCATAATGTAGTCATCCATCAGTCTCTTAGTGACATGTTTCTTGACACATTCAAGATCCAGGTGGAATTGAACCAACGGTTTCATCTACCTAGTAATCAGGTATCTGTGTTCAAAATCAAGTTTTATTTTTACCTGTATAATATTGTATAACAGCTGAGCCATGTGGAGTTAATGCTTGGCTTAGATGCATTACCTGAAAATGAGATATGAAGTGTATCCTCTGAATCTGTGGATCAGTCCATTATCATTATATCATTTAGTAATACATCCTCTGAGCGTGAGCTCATCTAAAATTTGTTACTCATATCCTAATTGTTGTCAGGCTCCATCACCCCAGTACTCACTGACCTGTATTGCTCCATATCCGTTAATGCCTAAATTTAAAATTATTTCTCTAATTTTCAAATCTCTCTATGGCCTTATGCCCTCAGCCTGTCTCTGTAGCCTCCTTCCATCTTGTATCCTTCTGAGTTATATGCCATTCTAATTCTGAGCTTTTGAGTATCCCTGATTTTCTTCATTCTGTTATTGATAGCTGTGACTTTAACATAATTAGGCATCAAACTCTGGAGGACCCTCCCTAAACCTCTCCACTTTGCTTGCCTTCTTTCAAGCTGCTCTTTAAAATCTGTCTTTGACTGAGCTGGTGGTCATCTGCACAAATATCTATAGTTCAACGCAAACTTTGGATAATTTTCAAAGAGGCTTTATAAAGCATTTTAATAAGTATAAATTGAGATGATGTATTCATTCATTGTTTTGATATAGAACATTACAGCACAGCACAGGCCCTTCAGCCCTCGATGTTGTGCCGACCTGTCATGCCGATCTCAAGCCCATCTAACCTACACTATTCCATGTACGTCCATATGCTTATCCAATGACGACTTAAATGTACCTAAAGTCGGCGAATCTACTACCGTTGCAGGCAAAGTGTTCCATTCCCTTAATACTCTGAGTAAAGAAACCACCTCTGACATCTGTCCTATATCTTTCACCCCTCAATTTAAAGCTATGCCCCCTCGTGCTCACCATCACCATCCTAGGAAAAAGGCTCTCCCTATCCACCCTATCTAACCCTCTGATTATTTTATATGTTTCAATTAAGTCACCTCTCAATCTTCTTCTCCCTAATGAAAACAGCATCAAGTCCCTCAGACTTTCCTCATAAGACCTTCCCTCCATACCAGGGAACATCCTAGTAAATCTCCTCTGCACCCTTTCCAAAGCTTCCACATCCTTCTTATAATGCGGTGACCAGAACTGTACACAATACTCCAAGTGCGGCCACACCAGAGTTTTGTACAGCTTCACCATAACCTCTTGGTTCCAGAACTCGATCCCTCTATTAATAAAAGCTAAAACACTGTATGTCTTCTTCACAGCCCTGTCAACCTGGGTGGCAACTTTCAAGGATCTGTGTACATGGACACCGAGATCTCTCTGCTCATCTACACTACTAAGAATCTTACCATTAGCCCAGTACTTTGCCTTCCGGTTACTCCTACCAAAGTGCATCACCTCACACTTGTCTGCATTAAACTCCATTTGCCACTTCTCAGCCCAGCTGTGCAGCTTATCTATGTACGTTCAACTAAAAAAACGGTTTTCAGTATGGTACTTTGATCAATGATTTACTGAAGAACCTGTACTTCGAGTATATTATGTGATTGGAGTTTGTGCAGACCCTCTCCCATTTCTGCATCCAAGGCAGTTAACACTACTTTGGTGCGATGTGTGCCACAAATATAGCACTGAAAGGATGTAACGTTTCAAATGTTTCTTGATTTTGGAGGGGTTTTTTTGATGAGCTGTTGTGCAGATTAGAGAACTTCGTCTACCCTTAATATCACCATCCCAGTACATTGACGCTGTTTGTGATATTCCATGCTGTCAGCCATGATTACCTGGCTAATTAACTGATAGCTGGGGGTTTGGAATCAATGTTGCCTTCTCCTACCTGGTCTGCCAATTAAGGCTGACCACTCCAACCACCCCTGAGCTGTGTGGTCGAGAGTTATTCAACACATATCTTCACACCTCTGCCTACAGTTCTTAGCGAGGCTCAGCAGAGAAAGCCAGGCAGCAGGAGCTTGATTAGGAGAGGCTATTTGAGGTGCTCACGATATGGAACTTGCTATGGATAAAAAGCATCATGACTCTTATCACCATTACTGATCCTTCCTACTCATTTGACCACAAAATTAGTCTTTTGAACACATAAATATAAGTCAGAGTTAGTGAAAATAAATGTTTTCCATCAATTCACTTCCATATGCCATCAATCTTGTTTATTTTCAACACCCTGGTCCTTATTTCCAGTTGCAAGAGAGCTAGACCCTGAAATGTTTCTTTAGCATCAACAGTTTGTCTGTGTGAAGTAAAGTTTTTACTAACTGGCACCTACGGGACCAAGAGTGTACCAGTTGATCAAATATTCCAGTTAAGCAAGACGTCCATATAAGCAATATAAGAACAAATGTTAAATAGTAGAAATGTAATGGGGTGTATGCACATCACTGCTTACTTTATTTACAGCATAAATCACTTAAACAATAACTTACCGGTAGAGAGCCTTTTCATTCTCGCCCTCAACTGACTACTTGAAACATTGTGGAGATCGCACATATAGTAACGTAGTAACTTACGATATTACAGGTATATAATTTGTGCTGATTTATCAAGTGTGCTGGTTCATTAGATGCCAATTAAACTCAATACAGCAAAATTTATTTTATCGTCCATGGACGAATAGTGGCTTTTCGGTCCCCCCGAGTATTAATGAAGTTCTTTTAATACACTTGTTGAAGTGCTTGGCAACTGGAGAAGGGGGCTTTTTAGTGGCATATTGATATAAGGAAATCAAAACAAATTGTATTTCTTGCACCAAGACACAAATTCAATATGAATATAGTTCTTAATAAAAGCACTAAAGGAAGAGGAATGGCAGCACATGGATCAGTTTATTATATTCTTTGCCCTGTACATTTTCTTTGTGGGACTAAACCTTGGCAGAGTAAAATGTGCTGTTTTTATCTTCCCTGTCATCAACCTTGCCCTGTACTTTCAGGTAAAGATAAGGCTGACATCCAGAACTTGCAAAGTCTTCAAAGAGAGATTGTACTTGCTTTAAAACAGTATTCCATTAGGTAAAGGTAAAACCCTCAAAGTTCCTCAAAATTGACCCCAATTGTTCCCAACCAGATATTTTGGAAACCAGTCCAGACTTTGTGAGCAATCCGTATCTGACATCACATTTGTAACCTAAACAAAAGATTCTGGAGTACTGTGTGCAGTTCTGGTCACTCTGATATAGGAAGAATATCATTAAACTGCAGAGGGTTCAGAAAATATTTACCAGGATGCTGCTGGAAATGGAGGTTTGAGATTTTAAAAAACTGGAAAGACTGGGACGTTTTTCCACTAGAGTGTTGGAGGTTGAAGGATGACCTTATTGAGATTTTATAAAATCATGAGAGGTTCGGATAAGGTGAATGACAAAAGTCTTTTCCCTTGGGTGGGGGAGTTCAAAACTAGGGGGCGTATCTTTAAGGTGAGAGGAGAAAGATTGAAAAAGGTGATATGGGGAAACTTTTCTTACAGAGTGGATCGTGTGTAGAATGAACTGCCAGAGACAGTGGTAGACGTGGGTAAAGTTAAAACATTTAAAAGACATTTGGATAAGTTCATAAAAGGAAAGGTTTGGAGGGATATGGACCAAGTACAGGCAAGTGGGACTAGTTTAATTTGCGAACATGGTCATTGTGGACTGGTTGGACCGAAGGTCTGTCTCCAAGCTGTATGACTCTCTTTGACAATTTATTAATAATGCAATAATTAGTGAATTCTGAGGAAGGGTCACTGGACCCAAAACGTTAGCTCTGTTTCCTCCTTCACAGATGCTGCCAGACCTGCTGAGCTTTTTCAGCAACTTTGTTTTTGTTATTAATAATACAGTAGTTTTAGCAGGGCAAAGTTAAACCACAAGGTAATCTAATTAATGAGCCTGAGCTTCTGGTTGCCAGCTTCAACACACCATTGTGTTGCCTGGCCAACATCTGTGTTTCTGTCTTGCCGCAATGCTAGCTGGAAGAACAGCACCTCATTTTCCACTTCGGAACCTTGTAGTCTTCACTTCTCCCTTGTCCTTAGCCCAACCCCATGTCTTCACATAAGCTGCTACATCAAACAACCCATTGTCAGCCACTAAATGTCCCCATTCTCCCATGCTGACCTTTACCCATTCCTTTGTCCGCCTAACTGCTTTTCTTTCTCTCTGACTGCATCTCTAGATATCATTTACTACCAACACACACACACCCCGAAGCTGGTCTCATCCCAGCGACGGTTGGTTCTGAAGAACGGTCACGGGACCTGCAATGCTAGCTTAACGTAACAAGCCATGGAGCAGTAGGAAAAGAAATCTGAGCCTTAAGGAGAAATTGTTGAAACTAACATCGGTTTTCCTGTTGAGATATTAAGTCTCTTGCGTAAATGTGAAAAAAAATCCTATGGAACTATTCGATAAAGATTAGGAGAATTCTACCTGCTGTCTGCTTAATCCTTGTCTTTGAAAACACCTGAAAGTAGTTTATCTAATAACTCGCTGATTCTGAGGCTTTGCAGTGAACAAGTTGACTGAAATATTTCTCACTAATTACAACAGTGACTACACATCAAAGCATTTATTCATTGACTGCGAAGCTCATTGAGACTCCAGGGATCACAAAAGTCTTTCTTACTGCTAGAATTTGACATCTCTTTTTTTTGTTTTTAATTAGCCCGAGGGTAAAATACAAATTGAAGTCATATACATGGCAATGATTGACTTCAAGTAGATGCTTACAAAAATCACATTTCTTACCGAAAGAATAGTAGAAATTTTTTTGTGTGCTTTAATTGAAACTTTAAAAATGCACAATCCCTGTTAAATCTTTCATTCCTGTGTTCTTGAGATTGACATTTTTTAATTTTAAAATGTTCCTTTCAAACAGGAACTGGAGCCGTGCATTGGCTGCATGCAGACAGCTGCTAACATTAAACTCATCAAAGTCTGCCAAGAGCCAAATGAGGGCGAGTGTCAACAATGTTATTGTCGCCCCATGTGGTGCCTAACCTGTATGGGAAAATGGTTTGCCAGCCGCCAAGATCAGCAACATCCAGAAACATGGCTATCCAATCGGGTCCCCTGCCCTACCTGTCGGTCAAAGTTTTGCATTCTTGACATCTCTGTTGTATGCTAACGTGCATGAAAATAGAAATTATCCTTCATCATAAGATCCCAATTGTCTACCTGGTGTCAAGATTTCATTTCTGAACTCTTCCAAGTTTTTGCTGTAACCCCAACATTTTTTATTGTTATAGAATCTAAACTAAATGTCTTCAGGCCACAACAAATGCCCTTGAAGTGTTCGCTTATTGTAAATCCCCACATTATTCTCTAATGACGACTTCCAGTGAGAGAAATTGTTTTCCCCTTTCTTAATCCCCTGTTTCTGTTCAAAATGGAACCTGTCAACTTGGAATAGCTCGTTCTAGAACTGATGACTTTTGCAGCAGGAACATTGATTCAGTGTTGCCCGAAACTCAAATCTCCAGATCACTACAGTGCCTGTATTTATGGATTATCATGAGTTGACTCCAATTCATTAATTTAATTGTTTGAAATGCTTATAAACTCCAAAGCTTTTTAAAAATATTTCTCAACTCTTGGTTTTATACTGTAGATATGGATTGTCAATATTTTATGTCCAGCTTTAAATCTTTCCTATACAAATGCATAGACAGTATTAGAGTTTTGGATGACATTGTGTCATCCATGCAAGATACAAAATTTAAGTTCTCTCAAACTTACCTGATCCTTTCTAATGCATTGTGTCAATTGCACATCCCCTTTTATGAACTTTTTCTGCAGCTGGCTGATTTTTTTTTCCATGGTTTACTTTCCTATTTCACACTCAGTGTTGACACATGTTAAAAATTGCCTGTAATTCATTCAAAATTGTGCCAACTCCAGTTCTTCAGCTGCATTTTTTCTTAATACTTTTGCAAACAATGCTGATACTGCTGGGTTTCTCATTGTGTAAAGGTGATGATGATGACAGCCATTTGCCTTGAGCTGCGGCAGTTCACAACTTCCACAACTGGTCAGTAATGCAAGGGGAGTTAGTTTGTTCATTTTGACTTTAACAATGCAGATTATGTATAATGAGGGTCAGTGCAAATTCTTCCGAAATAATTTTGAAGAAAACCATTACATTGCCCAGATTTGCTCAACCAGGAGTCTAGGTCTAGAGGCAGTCTTAGGGTTAGCCATACCTTTCAGGTTTGGAATTGGGAAATGTTTTTACACATTAAAAATAGAAGTTTGGAACTATTGCAGCAAATAGCAATTTGTAGGTTAACTGTTAATTTTAAATCTCAACTTGTTTTCTTTTCTTAGCCAAAGATATTAAGTAACAACGGTAGGTATCTGGAGTTATTTCACAACTATGATCTCATTGAATGGTGAAATAAGCTTAATTGTCTCAATAGTCTCTTCCTGTTGTAGCTCTGAAATATTCTGCTGTAAAGTCTGTAACACCAATTCAATTTGGCAATACTTCAAGCAAAATTTTAAAATGAAGCCACACTTATTTTGGAAAGTTAAAAATCCTTTTGCAATTTTTCAAATTTTCACCCTTTATTGTTAATTTAAGCTAGGTTACTTTATTCAGTGTGGTAGTGTTAAAATTATCTCGGAGCCCTTGCAATTGCAGGACGAGTAGAAAGGATTGACATGCTGAAACGATTCCTGCATAAGTCCACACTGATTCGCACGCTCCCGTCCGCTTCTACCTAAATCGTTCTATGGAGGAGACGATGGCCCAGTGGTATTATTGCTGGACTGTTAATCCAGAGACCCGGATATTGTTCTGAGGGCCTGGGTTTGAATCCTGCCACTGAAGATGATGGAATTTGAATTCAATAAAAATATCTGAAATTAAGAATCTAATGATGACCGTGAATGTATTATTGATAGTTGCAAAAACCACCTATTTCACCAATGCCCTTTAGGGAAGGAAACATCCTTACCTGATCTGGCCTACACATGACTCCAGAGTCACAGCAATATGATTGACTCTGAATTGTCCTCCGAGCAATTAGGGATGGGCATTAAATGCTGCCCTAGCCAGTAATACCCTCATCCCATGAATGAATAAAGAAAAAAAATGTATTTCAAACTGAGACTGACAAAAGACTGCAGGTATCTTTAGAACAGCATGGCTCTTACCTTACTTAACTTAGTTTTAAGATGAACTTGTATTTTTGAAGCTATAAGGTATGTTTTTCTGTTTTGGTTTTTGGACAAAGGTACATAATAAAATACTCTGCCCTGAATGTTCATGCCATATATACTGCCTGTTCCCAAAATGATTTCTGTTGGTAGAGAGGTTTCAGTGATCACAATATCATGACATAGCTGTGGATCGATCTACCATTAGGTGGCCCCAGGGAGCAGTTTCTGAAGTATATATGGTCTGTTGTTGCGTGTTTCCTATTCAAATTACCATAGACAAACCAATGTCGCTTTACACATTCCAAAATGTGAATTCATACACCATTTGTTATACTGTCATGAACAGTGTAATGTTGTATCACAGAATATCTTCAGATGTTATTCATTCTGCTGTCAGCTGTGGCTCAGTGGGTACACACTTGCTCTTGAATCATAACGTTCTGGAGAGTTCCCACTCCAGTGCTTAAGCATAAAAATCAATGCTGACACTCCTGCAATGATTAAATCTATCTCCACCACATTCTCAGACATTGTATTCCAGATCCTAATCACTTGCTGGGTAGAAATGTTTTTGCTGATGTCACCTTATATCATTGTACTGTGGTTCTCAGGCCTTCTGCCAAAAGGAACAATCTTTCCTCTTAAACTAGTCCATCCAGACCTTTCATTTTGAACACCTTTGATAAATTTGTCAATTTTGTCAAAAGGAGACCAGTATCAGCATCACTAATCTATATTTGTATCTGAGGTGCCTCATTCCCTGAACAATTCCTGTAAATCTTGTCTGTGGTTTCATAATGCTTTTGTATTCTTCCTCAAGCATTGCTCCAGTTGAGACTAAGCCATTGTTTTATATAAGTTCACCATTGTCTCCTTGATTTTTGTATTTGCAGCTTTTTTTATAATACAAAGGCCGTGGATGCCTTCTTACATGTTTTTTAAACCAGAACCGCCATCCCTCGATGATTTGTCTACATATGTATCCATAGGTCCCACTACTTCTGCACTTCCTTTAGAATTGTATCCTTTTTTTATATTGCAATCCCTTGTATGTTTTACACCAATATCATCTATTTCAGATTGTCAAGTTTCACCTTTCATCTGCCCACACATTTCATCAGCCTGTCTATGTCCTCTAAATCAATGCCAACCATTATACTCCTCACAATTCACAAACTTCCAGGTTTTGTCATATGAAAAGTTTGAAATTTTCCTGTACACCCAAGTCCAGGGCATTGATCAAAAATTTATGCAATTGATTTGAATGTGAACGTAGCAGGTGACTCCAAGATTGGAGGTGTAGTGGACAGCGACGAAAGTTACTTCCGAGTACAATGGGATCTTGATGGGCCAATTGGTGAGAAGTGGCAAATGGAATTTAATTTAGATAAATGTGAGGTGCTGCATTTTGGAAAGGCAAATTAGTCCCTGAACAGAGAGAGCTTGGAGTACAGGTTCATTGTTCCAAGAGAGTGGAGTTTTAGGTAGATAGGATAGTGAAGAAGGTGTTTGGTATGCTTGCATTTATTGGCCAGGGCAATGAGTATAGGAATTGGGAGGTCATATTGTGGACGTTGATTAGGCCACTATTGGAATACTGTGTAATTCTAGCCTACCCGCTATGGGACGGATGTTGTGAAACTTGAAAGGGTTCAGAAAAGATTTACAAAGAAGTTGCGAGGGTTGGAGGGTTTAAGCTATAGAGAGAGGCTAAATAGGCTGGAGTTATTTTCCCTAGAGCATTGGAGGCTGAGGGGTGATCTTATAGAAGCTTATAAAATCATGAAGGGCACAGATAGGATAAATAGATAAGGTCTTTCCCTGGGATGGGGGGAGTCCAAAACTGGATGGTATAGTTTAAGGTGAGAGGGGGAAAGATTTAAGAGGGACCTGAGGGCAACCATTTTATGCAGAGGGTGGTGTGTGTCTGGAACAAGCTGTCAGAGGAAGTGATGGAGGCTGGTACAATAACAACATTTAAAAGGCATCTGGATGGTTATTTCAATAATAAGGATTTGGAGGGCTATGGGCTAAATGCTAGCAAATGTGCCTAGATTTATTTAGGATATTTTGGTCAGCATGGACAAGTTGGACCTAGGGTCTGTTTCTGTGCTGTATATCTCAGTGCCTGTAAAAGTAGTGGTTCTTGTGGACGTAAGAACTGAACTATGAACTCTCACAGGCTATTATTAAGCCATTTCTGCATGCTGAGCAACAAAGGAAAGCTGTGCTCATAGTGGAAGCCGCAACAAAACATGACTTCTGTGGAATAAGTGTGACCCAAGCAGAAATGGAACATTGGTCTGTGCTAACACAGAGACCACTGACATAGTAATACATTAAGGTTGGTTGGAGCAGCACTAGTATGATGAGCAAAACAAAGGGAAATGAGTCTTGCAAACCAAATTTAAACCCTAACTGAAAGTCATTTTGGAGCAAGAACCTAGAACTAACACATACAAGGATGACCGTGAGTTGGCGACTCTGAGAAGACAGTGAAAACTCACACAGCCATATTCTTCATCCTGTATTGTGATGGATAGCCTACAAGCTTCTGATGTTTGTACTTTAATTCTTTTTTAAGTTATTAAATAAACTACTTATAACCTTTCTCCAGTTTGTGTTGTAAATTAATTGAAAGTGCACACTTGGTACAACATTCTGGAACTGACACATGGCGAATTATAATTTTCACTATGTACTTTCCACCAGTGTGAGAAACAACTGCTTGTTATTACTCTCAACTTTGTCACTTGTCTTTCTTTTCCATTCTCCAGCTACCATTATTTTACCTTGGGCTTGAGCTCTGTTGAAAATTGTCATGCCCTATTAAAATCATTATTGTATTAGCGTCATAGAGATATACAGTATGGATACAGACCCTTTGATCCATGCCAACTGGATATCCTGTGTAAGTACAGCCCCATTTGCCAGCATTTGGCCCATATCTCTCTTAAGCCCTTCCTTTTAATATACCCACCCAGATGCCTTTTAAATGTAGTTGTAACAGCTGTCATTACTTTGGCAGCTCATTCGATCCACATACCACCCTGCGTGGAAAAGTTGCTCTTCGGTCCCGTTTATATCTTTCTCCTGTCACCGCAAGCGTATGCCCTTTAGTTTTGGACTCCCCATCTTGGGGAAAAGACCTTGCCTATTTGTCCTATCCAAAGCCCTCAGGATTTTATAAGCCTCTATAAGGTCACCCATCAGGAAAATAACTCCAGTATATTCAGCCTCTCCATAACACTCCAACCCTAGCGACATCCTTGGAAAGCTTTTCTGAACCCATTCAAGTTTCACATGCTGTAGGAAGGAAGCCAGAATTGAATGCTGTATTCCGAAAGTGAACAAGCCAATGACCTGTGCAGCTGCAACATGACCTCCCAACTCTATACTCAATGTGCTGAGCAATAAAGGCAAGCATATCAAATATAATAAAATGTGAGGCTGGATGAACACAGCAGGCCAAGCAGCATCTCAGGAGCACAAAAGCTGACGTTTCGGGCCTAGACCCTTCATCAGAGAGGGGGATGGGGTGAGCGTTCTGGAATAAATAGGGAGCGAGGGGGAGGCGGACCGAAGATGGAGAGAAAAGAAGATAGGTGGGAAGGTAGGGAGGGGATAGGTCAGTCCAGGGAAGACGGACAGGTCAAGGAGGTGGGATGAGTTTAGTAGGTAGGAGATGGAGGTGCGGCTTGGGGTGGGAGGAAGGGATGGGTGAGAGGAAGAACAGGTTAGGGAGGCAGAGACAGGTTGAAAGCTCTCTGATGAAGGGTCTAGGCCCGAAACATCAGCTTTTGTGCTCCTGAGATGCTGCTTGGCCTGCTGTGTTCATCCAGCCTCACATTTTATTATCAGAGACAGGTTGGACTGGTTTTGGGATGCAGTGGCTGGACGAGAAGAGCTGGGCTGGTTGTGTGGTGCAGTGGGGGGAGGGGACGAACTGGGCTGGTTTGGGGATGCGGTGGGGGAAGGGGAGATTTTGAAGCTGGTGAAGTCCACATTGATACCATTGGGCTGCAGGGTTCCCAAGCGGAATATGAGTTGCTGTTCCTGCAACCTTCGGGTGGCATCATTGTGGCACTGCAGGAGGCCCATGATGGACATATCATCTCAAGAATGGGAGGGGGAGTGGAAATGTTTTGCGACTGGGAGGTGCAGTTGTTTATTGTGAACCGAGCAGAGGTGTTCTGCAAAGTGGTCCCCAAGCCTCCGCTTGGTTTCCCCAATGTAGAGGAAGCCACACCGGGTACAATGGATACAGTATACCACATTGGCAGATGTGCAGGTGAACCTCTGCTTAATGTGGAAAGTCATCTTGGGGCCTGGGATAGGGGTGAGGGAGGAGGTGTGGGGGCAAGTGTAGTATTTCCTGCGGTTGCAGGGGAAGGTGCCGGGTGTGGTGGGCTACTAACCTCATCCCACCTCCTTGACCTGTCCGTCTTCCCTGGACTGACCTATCCCCTCCCTACCTCCCCACCTATACTCTCTCCACCTATCTTCTTTTCTCTCCATCTTCGGTCCGCCTCCCCCTCTCTCCCTATTTATTCCAGAACCCTCAGCCCATCCCCCTCTCTGATGAAAGGTTTGGGCCCGAAACGTCAGCTTTTGTGCTCCTGAGATGCTGCTTGGCCTGCTGTGTTCATCCAGCCTCACATTTTATTATCTTGGATTCTCCAGCATCTGCAGTTCCCATTATCTGTGAATACAGAAGGTCTGGTTAGTAAGTTTGAAAATGACACTGAAATATGAAGTGTCGTGAACTGTGAAGGAAGTTATCTCAGAGTCCAATGGGACCTTGGTCAAATGGGCCAATGAGCTGAGGAGTGGCTGATGGAGTTTAATTTAGATACATTTTGGAAAGGCAAACCAGGGCAGGGCTCGTACACTTCATGGTAGGGCCCTGGGGAATGTTGCCGAATAAAGAGACCTAGGTGTATAGGCTCATAGTCCCCTGAAAGTAGAGTCACAGTTAGACAGGGGGCGAGAAAGCATCTGACACACTTGCCTACATTAGTCAGAATATTGCATACAGGAGCTGGGAGGTGATGTTGTACCTTTGCAGGACAGTGGGGACTTTAGAACGCTGTGTACAATTCTGGTCATCCTTCTTAGCTGTTAATTTTGAGATGATACAGAAACGATTTACAAGGATATTGCCGGGATTGGGGAATTTAGGTTATAGGGAGAGGCGGAATAAGCTGGGGCTATTGTCCCTGGAGAGTCGGAGGCTCAGGGGTGTCCTTACAGAGGTTTATAAAATCACGAGGGGCACGGATATGGTGAATAGTCAAGTTTTTTTTTCCCAGGTTAGGGGAGTCCAAAATTAGAGGTGCATAGTTTTAATGCGCAGGGTAAAGACTTAAAAAGGGACCTGGGGGGTAACTTTTTCATTGGGGGGATGCGTATGGATGAGCTGCCAGAGGAAGTGGTTGGGGCGGTACAATTACAACATTTAAAGGGCATCTGGGTGCAGACTTGAATAGGAAGGGTTTAGAGGGACATGGGCCAAATGCTGGCAAATGGGACTAGGTCCGATTGGGATGCCTGGTCAGCATGGATGCATGGGACCCAAGGGCCTGTTTCTGTGCTGTGCAGCTCTATAACTCCATGCCAGCGAAGTGGCTGACAGTTCCATGAGTCTCTGACAGGCACCGGAGGCTCTGGACCAGGGTTGGGGTCGGGGAGGAGGCAGTGCAAAGGAGAGGAGCTATCTTTGTGAAGGACCAGCAGAGGAAACACAACAACAGACACCTCCTCCCACCCACCCTCCTGCAAAAATTCCATCCCCTATTCCCAATTCCTCCGCCTCCGCCGCATCTGCTCCCACGATGAGGCATTCCACTCCTGCACATCCCAGATGTCCAAGTTCTTCAAGGACCGCAACTTTCCCCCCCACAGTGATCGAGAACGCCCTTGACCGCGTCTCCCGTATTTCCCGCAACACATCCCTCACACCCCGCCCCCGCCACAACCGCCCAAAGAGGATCCCCCTCGTTCTCACACACCATCCCACCAACCTCCGGATACAACGCATCATCCTCCAACACTTCCGCCATCTACAATCCGACCCCACCACCCAAGACATTTTTCCATCCCCACCTCTATCTGCTTTCTGGAGAGACCACTCTCTCCGTGACTCCCTTGTTCACTCCACACTGCCCTCCAACCCCACCAC
Organism: Stegostoma tigrinum; assembly: GCF_030684315.1. Classification (NCBI taxonomy): domain Eukaryota; kingdom Metazoa; phylum Chordata; class Chondrichthyes; order Orectolobiformes; family Stegostomatidae; genus Stegostoma; species Stegostoma tigrinum. The sequence continues at coordinate 164,154,402 of NC_081354.1, forward strand.
ACCCGGCACCTTCCCCTGCAACTGCAGGAAATGCTACACTTGCCCCCACACTTCCTCCCTCACCCCTATCCCAGGCCCCAAGATGACTTTCCACATTAAGCAGAGGTTCACCTGCACATCTGCCAATGTGGTATACTGTATCCACTGTATCCGGTGTGGCTTCCTCTACATTGGGGAAACCAAGCGGAGGCTTGGGGACCACTTTGCAGAACACCTCCGGTCGGTTCGCAATAAACAACTGCCCCTCCCAGTCGCAAACCATTTCCACTCCCCCTCCCATTCTTTAGATGACATGTCCATCATGGGCCTCCTGCAGTGCCACAATGATGCCACCCGAAGGTTGCAGGAACAGCAACTCATATTCCGCTTGGGAACCCTGCAGCCCAATGGTATCAATGTGGATTTCACCAGCTTCAAAATCTCCCCTTCCCCCACCACATCCCAAAACCAGCCCAGTTTGTCCCCTCCCCCCACTGCACCACACAACCAGCCCAGCTCTTCCCCTCCACCCACTGCATCCCAAAACCAGTCCAACCTGTCTCTGCCTCCCTAACCTGTTCTTCCTCTCAGCCATCCCTTCCTCCCACCCCAAGCCGCACCTCCATCTCCTACCTACTAACCTCATCCCACCTCCTTGACCTGTCCGTCTTCCCTGGACTGACCTATCCCCTCCCTACCTCCCCACCTACACCCTCTCCACCTATCTTCTTTTCTCTCCATCTTCGGTCTGCCTCCCCCTCTCTCCCTATTATTCCAGCTCCCTCTCCCCATTCCCCTCTCTGATGAAGGGTCTAGGCCCGAAACGTCAGCTTTTGTGCTCCTGAGATGCTGCTTGGCCTGCTGTGTTCATCCATCCTCACATTTTATTATCTTGGATTCTCCAGCAACTGCAGTTCCCATTATCTCTGAAGCATATCAAATAGCTTCTTCACTATTCTATCTACCCACAACTTCACTTTCAAGGAACTGTGAACCTTCACTCATGGATCTCTTTGTTCAGCAACGTTCCCAAGATCTTACCATTAACCGAATAGCTTATGAACTTCCATTCAGGATTTTAAAAGCTGGACAAAAACAGACAACTAAAATTGGTGCTGCAAATGCTGTGAATTTGACAGTCAGGCAACTGATGTAATAAGCTCAACACATGATTGCAAATGTTTCAGACTTGCCCTTTGCATTAATCTTCAATTTGAAGTACAGAGTAAATGATAACATCTGACTCCTGAGGCCCCAACCATCACAAATGCTAGTCTTCAATCAATTCCATTCACTCTATGTAATAGCAAGAAACGACTGAATACACTGAATGCTGCAAAGGCTATGGGCACCAATAACATTCTAAAATTAGAATGGAAGACTTGTGCTCCAGAACTAGACATACCTTTAGTTTAGCTCCTCCAATACAGTTATAACACTGGCTCCTGCATGACAAAATGGAAAATTGTACCAGTATGTTCAGTATACAAAAAGCAAAATAAATCCAACACATCCAGTTACTACCCATGAGTCTACTCTTCATCATCAGAAAAGTAATTTAAGGTGTTGTCAACAGTGCTGTCAATCAAGCAGCATGTGCGAAGGAATAATTTGCTCATTGGCGCTCTGGGTTCTTCCAGAGTTACTTAGCTCTTCACCTCATTAAAGCTTGGTCCAGATAGGGATAAAAATACTGTACTCCAGTGGTGATGTGAAAGTGACTGCCTTTGAAATCAAGGCAGCATTTGACTAAGGCCCCAAGGAGAACAAGAAAATCTGGAGTCAGTGGGAATCGAGAATAAATTTCTGCCCCTTGGAGTCAGAGATAGCATAAAGTAAGATGATTGCAGTTGTTGGAGGTCAACCTTCTCAGCCCCAGGATATTACTACATGAGTTCCTCAGGGACCCAACCATCTGCAGCTCCCTTCATCGATGATCATACTGAAGCCATCCTGTAGCAAGACCTAGACACCACCAAGGCTTGAGCTGACAAAAGGCAAGTAGTATTTATACCATGCAAAAATTGGGCAATGATCTATGTCCAATAAGAGGCAATATAACGACCATTCCTTGACATTCAATAGTGTAGCCAATATCTAGGAGTGTTATCATTGACCAGAAACTCAACTGGGCTCACCATATAAAGACAACAGCAGATCAGAGGCTATAAATACTATACTGAGTAACTCACTTCCTAACCTCCCAAAGCCTGCCCATCATCTGGAAGGCAGAAGTCAAGAGTGATGGAATACTCCCACTTGCCTAGATAAGTACAGGCCCAATAACACTCAAGATGCTTGACACCATCCAGGACAAAGCAGCTTTCTGAATTGGTACCACAACCACAAACATCCACTCCCCCCCACCACTGACAGTTAGTAGCAACAGCATGTACATTCTACAAGGTGCTCTGCAGAAATTCTCCACAGATCCTAAGAAGCATCTTCTAAATCCAAGACCATTTTCAACCAAGGCCACATCAAACGCCTTACCGAAGTCCATGTATATGACGTCTATAGCCTTTCCCTCATCAATCAACTTTGTCACATCCTCAAAGAATTCTATTAAGTTGGTAAGACATGACCTTCCCTGTACCAAACCATGCTGCCTATCGTTGATAAGCCCATTTTCTTCCAAATGGGAATAGATCCTATCCCTCAGTATCTTCTCCAGTAGCTTCCCTACCACTGACGTCAGGCTCACCGGTCAATAATTACCTGGATTATTCTTGCTATCCTTCTTAAACAAGGGGACAACATTAGCAAGTCTCCAGTCCTCTGGGACCTCACCCGTGTCTAAGGATGCTGCAAAGATATCTGTTAAGGTCCCGTCTATTTCCTCTCTTGCTTCCCTCAATAACCTGGGATAGATCCCATCCGGACCAGGGGACTTGTCCACTTTAATGTCTTTTAGGATATCCAACACTTCCTCCTTCCTTATGTCAACTTGACCTAGACTAAGCAAACATCAATCCCTAACCTCAATATCTGTCATGTCCCTCTCCTTGGTGAATACTGATGCAAAGTACTTGTTAAGAATGTCACCCATTTTCTCTGACTCAGCACATAACTTTCCTTCTTTGCCCTAAAGTGGGCCAATCCTTTCTCTAGTTACCCTCTTGCTCTTTATATATGAATAAAAGGCTTTGAGATTTTCCTTAACCATGTTTGCCAGCAATATCTTATGTCCTCTCTTAGCCCTCTTAATCCCTCGTTTCAGATTTGGTCTACATTCCCCATATTCTTCCAAGGCTTTGTCTCTCTTCAGTTGCCTAGACCTCATGTATGCTTCCTTTTTCCTCTTGGCTAGTCTCACAATTTCACCTGTCATCCAGGGTTCCCTAATCTTACCTTTTCTATTCCTCATTTTCACAGGAACATGTCTCTCCTGCACGTTAATGAACCTCTCCTTAAAAGCCTCCCACATACTAAATGTGGATTTACCTTCAAACAGTTTCTCCCAATCTACATTCCCCAGATCCTGCCGAATCTTGGTACAGTTGGCCTTCCCCCAGTTTAGAACTCTTCCCTTAGGACCACTCCCATCCTTGTCTATCAGTATTGTAAAACTTATGGAATTGTGGTCGCTATTTCCAAAGTAGTCCATTACTGTAATTTCAACCACCTGGCCGGGTTCATTCCCCAGCACCAGGTCCAGAATGGCCCTTTCCCGAGTTGGACTACATACATACTGCTCTCGAAAACCCTCCTGGACACACCTTACAAATTCTTCTCCGTCTTGACCCCTAACACTGAGTGAATCCCAGTCAATGTTGGGAAAATTAAAATCTCCCATCACCACCACCCTGTTTCTCCTACACCTTTCCATTATCTGTTTACATATTTGTACCTCTATCTCACGCTCACTGTTGGGAGGCCTTTAGTACAGCCCCAACATTGTTACTGCATCCTTCCTATTTCTGAGTTCTACCCATATTGCCTCACTGCTTGAGTCCTCCATAGCACCCTCCTTCAGTATAGCTGTGATATCGTCTTTGACCAGTACTGCAACTCCTCCACCCCTTTTACCTCCCTCTCTATCCCGCCTGAAGCATCGATATCCTGGGACAACTAGCTGCCAATCATGCCCTTCCCTCAACCAATTCTCAATAATAGCAATAACATCATACTTCCAGGTAATGATCCAAGCCCTAAGCTCATCTGCCTTATCTACTATACTTCTCACATTAAACAAATGCACCTCAGACCACCTGTCCCTTTGTGTTCATCATCTGCTTCCCAACTGCTATTCCCTTTAGTCACACTGACTCCATTATCTAGTTCCCTACAGGCTTTCGTTACTACCTCTTTTCTGTCCAATATTTGGTTCCCATCCACCTGCCACATTAGTTTAAACCCTCCCCCGCTGCCCAAATAAATGAAGACCGCTCCCGCTCGAAGTAAGCTTTTTAGAGTGGGAAAAACCTTACCTTCCCAGCAGCCACCTGGTACTCTTTGTCTCTCTCTCGCTCTCCTCCCAAAATCCAAGTCAGGCCAATGGAGAAAGTGAAGTCACATGGGGTCCAGGGTGCTAGCTAGATGGATAAAAACACTGGCTAAGCAACAGGAGACAGAGAGTAGTAGTAGAAGGGAGTTTCTCAAATTGGAGACATGTGACTAGTGGTGTTCGACAGGGATCTGTGCTGGGACCACTGTTGTCTGTGATAAACGTAAATGATTTGGAGGAAGGTATAGGTGGTCTGATCAGCAAGTTTGCAGATGACACGAAGATTAGTGGAGTAGCAGATAGTGAAGGGGACTGTCAGAGATTACAGCAGAATATAGATAGCCTGGAGAGTTGGGCAGATAAATGGCAGATGGAGTTCAATCCGGGCAAATGTGAGGTGATGCATTTTGTAAGATCAAATTCAAGGGCGAACTGTACAGTAAATGGAAAAGTCCTAGGGAAAATTGATGAACAGAGAGATCTGGGTGTTCAGGTCCATTGTTCCCTGAAGGTGACAACGCAGGTCAATAGGGTGGTCAAGAAGGCATATGGCATGCTTTCCTTCATTGGGCGGGGTATTGAGTACAAGAGTTGGTAGGTCATGTTGCAGTTGTATAGGACTTTGGTTCAACCACATTTGGAGTACTGTGTGCAGTTCTGGTCGCCACATTAGCAAAAGGATGTGGACGCTTTTGAGATGGTGGAGAGGAGGTTCACCAGGATGTTGCCTGGTATGGAGGGTGCTCGCTATGAAGAAGGGTTGAGTAGATTAAAATTATTTTCATTAGAAGGACAGAGATTGAGGGAGGACCTGATTGAGGTCTACAAAATCATGAGGGGTATAGACAGGGTGGATAGCAAGAAGCTTTTTCCCGGAGTGGGGGACTCAATTACTAGGGGTCATGAGTTCAAAGTGAGAGGAGGAAAGTTTAAGGGAGATATGTATGGAAAGCTCTTTACACAGAGGGTGGTGGGTGCCTGGAACACGTTGCCAGCGGAGGTCGTAGACGAAGATATGTTAGCGTCTTTTAAGATATATTTGGACAGGTACATGGAGTTTCTCCCCCTTGGTCCAGGAACTCCTTACCTACATCCGTGACACCGCCCATGCCCTCCACCTCCTCCAGAACTTCCAATTCCCCGGTACCCACACCTCATTTTCAACATGGACGTCCAGTCCCTGTACACCTGCATTCCCCATGCAGATGGCCTACAGGCCCTCCGCTTCTTCCTGTCCCGCAGACACGACCAGTCCCCCTCCACCGACACCTTCATCCGCCTAGCTGAACTCGTCCTCACCCTCAACAACTTCTCTTTCGATTCCTCCCACTTCCAACAGACAATGGGGGTGGCCATGGGTACCCGCATGGGCCCAAGCAATGCCTGCCTCTTTGTAGGTTATGTGGAACAGTCCCTCTTTCGCACCTACACTGGCCCTAAACCCCATCTCTTTCTCCGTAACATTGATGGCTGATCGGCGCTGCCTCATGCTCCCAAGAGGAGCTTGAACAGTTCATCCATTTCACGAACACCTTCCACCCCAACCTTCAGTTCACCTCGACCACCTCCAAAACATCCCTCACCTTCCTAGATCTCACTGTCTCCATCTCAGGCAACCACCTACAAACCGATATCCATTTCAAGCCCACCGACTCCCACACCTACCTGGAATACACCTCCTCCCACCCACTTTCCTGCAAAAATTCCATCCCCTATTCCCAACTCCTTTGCCTCTGCCGCATCTGCTCCCAGGCTGAGGCATTCCACTCCCCAACATCCCAAATGTCCTCGTTCTTCAAGGTCCGTAACATACCCCCCGCAGTGGTCGAGAACGTCCTCAACCGTGTCTCCCGTATTTCCCGCACCTCATCCCTCACAACCCGCCCCCGCAATAACCGCCCAAAGAGAATCCCCCTCATCCTCACATACCACCCCATCAACCTCTGGATACAACACATCATCCTCCGACACTTCCGCCATCTACAATCCGACCCCACCACTAAAGACATTTTTCCAACCTCACCCTTGTCTGCCTTCCGGAGAGACCACTGTCTCCGCGACTACCTTGTCCGCTCCACGCTCCCCTCCAACCCCACCACACCCGGCACTTTCCCTGTAACCACAGGAAGTGCTACACCTGCCCTCACACCTCCTCCCTCACCCCTATCCCAGGCCCCAAGATGACTTTCCACATCAAGCAAATGTTCACCTGCAGATCCGCCAATGTGGTATACTGTATCCACGGTACCTGGGTTGGCTTCCTCTACATTGGGGAAACCAAGTGAAGGCTTGGGGACCACTTTACAGAACACCTACATTCACTTTGCAGTAAACAACTGCACCTCCTAGTTGCAATCCATTTCAATCCCCCCTCCCATTCCTTAGATGACATGTCCGTCCTGGGCCTCCTGCAGTGCCATAATGATGCCACCCGTAGGTTGCAGGAACAGCTACTCATATTCCGCTTGGGAACCCTGCAGCCCAATGGTATCAATGTGGATTTCACAAGTTTCAAAATCTCCCCTCCCCCCACTGCATCCCAAAACCAGCCCAGCTCATCCCCGCCTGCCTAACATGTTCTTCCTCTCACCTATCCACTCCTCCCACCTCAAGCTGCACCTCCATTTCCTACCTACTAACCTCATCCCGCCCCATTGACCTGTCCATCCTCCCTGGACTGACCTATGCCCTCCCTACCTCCCCACACATACAGAGAGTAGTAAGGGAATGGAACACTTTGGCTGCAACGGTAGTAGATTCGCCAAATTTAAGTACATTTAAGTCATCATTGGACAAGCATATGAATGTACATGGAATAGTATAGGTTAGATGGGCTTCAGATTGGTATGACAGGTCGGCACAACATCAAGCACCGAAGGGCCTGTACTGTGCTGTACTGTTCTATGTTCCTCTCCACCTATCTTCTCCTCTATACATCTTCAGTCCGCCTCCCCCTCTCTCCCTATTTACTTCAGAATCATCTCCCTGTCCCCCTTTTCTGATGAAGGGTCTAGGCCCGAAACGTCAGCTTTTGTGCTCCTAAGATGCTGCTTGGCCTGCTGTGTTCATCCAGCTCCACACTTTGTTATCTTGGATTCTCCTGCATCTGCAGTTCTCATTATCTCTGATCACAAGTTTCAATAACTGTTTGGTTGATTATTTTATGAGTTTCTAGGTACAGCTTCTTAGAGGGACTTTTTTTTCAATGGGAGTTTGGCTGGTTTAAAAAAACTTAGCGTTTCAAAAATTTCCCCATGTCATCATATAACTCATCAAGGATGCATGAGGGCATGCAAGTGGCATGGAAGGCGAATGGAGGAGGCATGAGGGATATGTGGGATTTAGACAGACATGTGCTAGTGGGCCTAACAATCATGTAGAATATGGGCTGATTTCCTAGTAAATGGAGGTGAGCCTTCTAACCTACCAACCAAAGTGCTTGCCTGTCTCTGTCCTCACCTTGGAGAAGTACAGGGGAGTGCTCAGTTTGACTGAGCCTGACTAACATCTGAAGGTGGAAATTCCAGGCAAATTGGCCGAATTTCAGAAGTTAAGGACACCAAGGTGGGAAATACCCAGATTCTCAATTCCTTGTTCAAAATAGAAAATCCACCTTTTTAGAGTTACTTATTGGTAGTGTGATGTTTACTAACGTGTTATTTTCTTGACTGTTAATATTGGATGGGCATGCATGCAAATGTATTTGTAGCATAGTTTCTCTCTATGACAAAAATTACCATAAAACGTTCAGTAACTTTTTTCCACTACCACAATGTATGAGTCAGAGCTGTAACTTCAAACAGTTGAAGGCTAATCTTTGATTAGATGGTGTGTGTGTGTTACAGGTGTGTGTGGGCGCTTTTTATATTTTGCTTTCTTCAGTGCTCTGTGATCTTTAATCCACCCTAGATAGTGAACTCAGAAAGTACTGCACGAATAACAGAACAATGATTAGTTCATAACATGCTGTATTCTGTATTCATGCTCTCAAAACTATTACATTAAAATTGATATGTATAATTCAGATACGTGAATGGATTTTGTAGACAAGGCAGATTGATTTTGGCAAAGAAAGTACGGAAAATCATAGAACACTGAAATAAAAACAAAAATAAGTGCTATAAACATTCAGTGGACAAGCAACATTGGTGGAGTGTTGAAGGGTGGAATCTGTCCAGCCCCTGAATTGCATGTGCATTGGTGAGTCATTTGGGAAAATTGTTTAAGAACATAGAACATAGAACAGTACAGCACAGTACAAGACCTTCAGCCCATGATGTTGCTCTGACCTATTATCCTCCTCTAAGTTTAAACTAACCTGCAATGTAGGGTATGCAGGGTAATTTGATCTTACTAGAATGATAGGTCAGTACAACAGCATGGGCTGAAGGCCCTATACTGTGCTGTACTGTTCTATCTTCTATGTTTGATACCTTTCATGCACTATCATCCATGTGTCTATCCAAGAGTCGCTTAAATGTCCCTAATGTATCTGACTCCACCATCACTGCCGGCAGGGCATTCCACAAACTCACCACTCTCTGTGTAAAGAACCTACATCTGACAGCTCCCCTGTACCTTTCTCCAATCACCTTAAAATTATGCACCCTTGTGATAGTCATTTCTGCCCTGAGAAAAAGTCTCTGGCTATCCACTATATCTATGCCTGTTATCATCTTGTACACCTCTATCAAGTCACCTCTCATCCTTTCTCGCTCCAATTAGAAAAGCCCTAGCTCCCTCAAACTTTCCTCATAAGACCTGTCCTCCAGTCCAGGTAGCATCCTGGTAAATACCCTCTGCACCCTCTCTAAAGCTTCCACATCCTTCCTATAATGAGGCAACCAGAACTGAACACCGTATTCCAAGCATGGTCTAACCAGGGTTTTATAGAGCTGCAGCATAACCTCGTGGCTCTTAAACTCAATCAACCCATCAATGAAAGTCAACACACCATACGCCTTCTTTACAACCGTATCAACTTGGGTGGCAACCTTTGAGGGATCTACGGACGTGGACCCCAGAATCCCTCTGTTCCTCCACCATGCCAAGAATTCTGCCATTAACCCTGTATTCTGCAGTCAATTTTGACGTTCCAAAATGAATTACATCACACTTTTCCATTTTGAATTCCATCTACCACTTTTTGGCCCAGCTCTGCATCCTGTCAAAGTCCCGCTGCAACCTACAAGAGCCCTCCACACTATCCACAACTCCACCAACCTTCATGTCATTGGCAGAATTACTAGCCCTTCCACTTCCTCATCCAAGCCATTTATAAAGATCATAAAGAGCTGAGGTCACAGAACACACCCCTGTGGAACAGTACTAGTCACTGAGCTCCAAGCTGAATACTTTCCATCTACTACCGCCTTCTGTCTTCGATTGGGCAGCCAATTCTGCATCCAGACAGCCATATTTCCCTGGATCCTATGCCTCCTTACTTTCTGAATGAGCCTACTAAGGGGAACCTTAACAAATGCCTTGTTAAAATAACTGAACAGCAAGATAGAATCTTGCTTGTAAGTGGTGAGATGTCTATTTGCCTTCATTTGCATGAATTAACGTATCATTATAAATTAATCTCTCTTTTAAATGCAGTCATCCATTCTGCCAACTTCTGGATAGAAATTAGACAGTACCAATTCCTGGTACGGAGGTTGGACGAGTTATCTCGCATCTCCAACTCACTGTTTGTTCCACTAACCCTTTGTCTTGGTTGGTAGTCACGACCATCTCATGGCACTCTCAGTGACCACCTGCAACTTTCCATCCCCATTTATTGGCAATGGACTCACCTCACTGAATACTCAAACAACATCTCCAATCTACTTACAATACAGTGCTGCATCTCAAAGCTGCAATTTGGAGCACCCTAGCACTTTTCATTGGAACACTGCTCTCAGGAACTTTGCCTCACTCATGGATTACACTACGATACATCTCAGGCTACTGGCACAATAAGTCAGCATTCTCCATAGGGTCAGAGGCATAGAAACAGTCAAACACTTGGGATGTCAGGATCAGGGGGTCCATATCAATACAGTGCAGTATGTGGGCCAGTGTCAGTCTTATTGGCTCAATTCACCCAGTCCAAGTGATTATGTTAATTCAGTCAGATGAACACAGATCAGTTGGGTCCAGTAAACAATATGTTTGAGCTGTCTGTCAAAGTTGGTCAGTGAAAATGTGCCACAGTCAATCCTGAGAGTCAGCTTAATAAACATCAAAAGGGGTATTCAGGGGTCACTGCTGTGGTAGGGAAGTGGAGGTTCCCAGTTCTGATCTTTGGATGCATTATGTTGGAATGCAGAGGGAGCAATCTTTGTGAGGAAGGGAGACATATCATAGGGACAAACAATAGTGCATTGGAGGAAGTGGCTTACTGTGGCATTGGGAATTCATCAATGGTCAAGACCACATTGATTTTGACATTGGTCAGCTTGACAATGCTGTAGGACCGGACTCAGGAGGTAATGCTGAGAGATTAAGTCTTAATTTAGAGTGGGGAGCGTAAAATCTGAAAACTCTGTCCTGATGGATTCAAAAGGCTATGCCAGAAAGAAAGGAAAATGGAGGTTTGCGGCATGGGAGCTCGACGACCAAGGCAAGTCTACAACTGATCATGCCAAACATGATCTGTGTTGCCTTCCCTTCTTATGTAACTTGTAAATGTGCACTGGAAATGGAAAATAACTGTGGCTGCACTGTCACCAAATGGATGGAGTAAGTTTTACTTTCTGTCTAAGAGCAATAATTGTAAGTGCAGTGAGGTCCTTCAAGGGGCTATTGCATTAATCGGGCCCTTTCACATTTCAGTTTAAAACCACCTGTAATCATTATCATCCTCCATGTGAAATGCGTGCAATATCCAACTGTTTTGGAATACAAATCCTGGTTATTAGTAACCTTGACCATTACAGATTGAAGATAGTCATCTCTGAGAAATAGAAGTGATTGTGGGCCGACCTCAGAAGTCTCACCTTTGGGCCACAATTCACAATAACGGGATTCATATGCTACATGACACTAACGGAACTAATTTCCTGTCATCTTGAACCACAAGTTTTCTCAAACGTGCTTTTATTTGTAATGTTGCCTTTCTTGAGTGATGTGGAACATTACCAGTCATCATTCAGCATATACAATCACCTACTATATTCATTGGAATAATGTTGGGTCCATATTGGGGCATTTTATTGCACTTCACTATCCCATTTAATAGAGGACTACGCTGTATCATCATTTATGAGTGATGTGAATGCTGACTGCTTATATTAATAAAAACCTGTTGTTTCTTATATTTCCTAACATAAGATATTGGAAGCGTGGAGAACGTATCTATGTACAGCAGGAATAATCGTCACTGTTGCTGTGGTGCAACAAAGGTGCAAATTAAGGATCAACAAGTGTGTCAGTGAGCCAAGGACCAACAGCAACTTTCAGCAAGTGCTAAACAGCACCCATGTGAAGAGGTGTTAGCAGAAGAGCTCTCAAGATCTGCAAGATGTACAGGAAGCCCAGAGTCTATCGTCTTCAATGCCATTTCCTCCAGCTGAGTGATATGCGGTCTCACAAAGAGTCATAGCTTCATAAGAGTGGAAAGAGGCTCTTTGGGCAGACCCTTCAGCCCAACTCATCCATGCCAACTAGGTTTTCTAAACTAAACTAATTCCATTTGCCTGCATTGAGCTCATATCCCTCTAAACCTCTCCTATTCATGCACCTGTCCAAATGCCTTTTAATATTGTAATTGTATTTGCCTGTAGCACTTCCTCTGGCAGATCCCTATTCACTCTTTCCCCTCTCACCTTAAGCCTACATCCTATAATTTTGGATCGCTATACCTGACAAAAAGATCTTGGCCATTCATGTTATCCCTACTTCTCTGGTTGTGCAGCTTGCAGGAACACTAGTCCCAGCATTGTTCAGGTGTAGGTCATCCCAATAGTACAGATCTCACTTTCTCCGATATTTATGCCAGTGCCACAAATCAGCATCAACTTCTTCCACACCTGTTTTTTTGAGCCACACTTTAACCTCAGAAATCTTATTCTTCCTACGCCAATTTACACATGGCTGAGACCATAAACCAGATAATTCATTATAAAAATGATTCATTACTACAGAATGAATCACAAAATCACAAAATTATTGCCGTGCAGAAGGAGACCACTCAGGTGATTGTGTCTGCACCAGCTCTTCAAACCAGCATCATTACCCAGAGATGCTCCTGCTTTCTCCCCATACCATTGCACACTATTTCTTTCCAAATAATCATCCGATGCTCTGTTGAATACCTCACTTCAACCTGCCTGCACTACATTTCCAGACAGTGCATTTCATACCCTAACTATTCACAGTGTGAAAAAGTGTTGCTCACATCACCCTTGCTTCTTTTGCATCTTTGCCCTCTTGTCCATGTTCCTTGTACAAACCTTAGATATTCTGCTTCTGAAATTAGCATCTAATTTATCATATTTCTTCATGAACTTTTTCCTAGATCCACCTAGATCTTTGGCACAGACATGGACCATGTCCACTTGATCCTTCCCTCCCAACTGCATGTTCTTCTCTGCCCCAGATGAGACCAGATATCCTAAGCCCTGGTACTGAGCCTACAGCATAATTGGCTGAACTCAAGTTCTTTACTACAATTACTTTCCTTCTGGCTGCCCCATGTTGAATGGCTTCCTTTACCACGGTGCCATGGCTGGTTAGCTGATCAATCCTGCAGCCTTTAACCTAAAGCTGGAAGAGCCTCAAATCTGTGGAATAATTGCTAAAGCTCCTATGCATCTGTCTCTGGATCCCCTCACCGACTTCACTAACAGCCTCAACGAGGATGTGGAGGTGCCTGTGTTGGACTGGGTTGGACAAGGTCAGAAGTCACACAACACCAGGTTATAGTCAAACAGGTTTATTTGAAAACACAAGCTTTCAGTACCTCAGTCCTTCTTCAGGTATGGACTGAGGCTCTCAAAGCTTGTGTTTTCAAATAAACCTGATGGATTATAACCTGGTGTCGAGTCTAGGGAAGAGACTAAGGCCCGTTAAAGATCAGCAAGGCAACCTATGTGTGAAACCAGAGGAGATGAGGGAGATACTAAATCACTATTTTGCAACAGTGTTTATTGTGGTGAAGGATATGGAAGATATAGAACATGGGGAAACAACTAGCGACGTCTTGCAAAATGTCCATAATTGCAGCGGAGGAGCTGTTGGACGGTTTAAAGTGCATAAAGGTGGATAAATTCCTGGAATCTGATCAGATGCACTCTGTGGGAAGCTAGCAAAGAGATTGTTGGGCCCCTCACTGATAAATTTGTATCATCAATAGGAGCTGGAAGACTGGAGGATGGCTAACATGATGCCACTATTTAAGAAAGGTGGTAATGAAAAGCCAGGGAACTATAGGCCAGTGAACCTGATATCAGTGATAAGAGATAATGGGAACTGCAGATGCTGGAGAATCCGAGATAATAAAGTGTGGGGCTGGATGAACACAGCGGGTCAAGCAGCATCTCAGGAGCACAAGAGCTGACGTTTTGGGCCTAGACCCTTCCTTAGAAAAAAGCTTTTTTCTGATGAAGGGTCTAGGCCTGAATTGTCAGCTTTTGTGCTCCTAAGATGCTGCTTGGCCTGCTGTGTTCATCCAGCTCCATACTTTGTTATCTTAGGCTGACATCAGTGCTGGGCAAGTTGTTGGACAGAATCCTGAGGGAGAGGGTTAACAAGTATTTGGAAAGGCAAGGGCTGATTAGGGATAATCAACAAGCCTTTGTATGTGGGAAATTGTGTCTCACAAGCTTGAGTTTTTTGAAGAAGTAACAAAGAGGATTGATGAAGGCAGAGCAGTGGATGTGATCTATATGGACTTCAGTAAGGTGTTCAACAAGTTTCCTCTTGGTAGGCTGTTATCAAGGTTAGATCACGTGGAATACACAGAGAACTAACTATTTAGATAAAGAACTGGCTCAAAGGTAGAAAACAGAGGATGATAGAACATAGAACATAGAATATAGAACAGTACAGCACAGAACAGGCCCTTCAGCCCACAATGTTGAGCCGACCATTGATCCTCATGTATGCACCCTCAAATTTCTGTGACCATATGCATGTCCAGCAGTCACTTAAATGACCCCAATGACCTTGCTTCCACAATTGCTGCTGGCAACGCATTCCATGGTCTCACAACTCTCTGTGTAAAGAACCCGCCTCTGACATCCCCTCTATACTTTCCTCCAACCAGCTTAAAACTATGACCCCTCATTAGCCTTTTCTGCCCTGGGAAATATTCTCTGGCTATCAACTCTATCTATGTCTCTCATTATTTTGTATACCTCAATTAGGTCCCCTCTCCTCCTCCTATTCTCCAACGAAAAAAGTCCGAGCTCAGTCAACCTCTCTTCATAAGATAAGTCCTCCAGTCCAGGCAGCATCCTGGTAAACCTCCTCTGAACCCTCTCCAAAGCATCCACATCTTTCCTATAATAGGGCGCCCAGAACTGGACGCAATATTCCAAGTGCGGTTAACCAAAGTTTTATAGAGCTGCAACAAGATCTCACAATTCTTAAACTCAATCCCCCTTTTAATGAAAGCCAAAACACCATATGTTTTCTTAACAACCCTGTCCACTTGGGTGGCCATTTTAAGGGATCTATGTATCTGCACACCAAGTTCCCTCTGTTCCTCCACACTGCCAAGAGTCCTATCCTTAATCCTGTACTCAGCTTTCAAATTCGACCTTCCAAAATGCATCACCTCGCATTTATCTAGGTTGAACTCCATCTGCCACCTCTCAGCCCATCTCTGCATCCTGTCAATGTCCCGCAGCAGCCCACAACAGCCCTCTATACTGTCAATGACACCTCCAACCTTTGTGTCGTCTGCAAACTTGCTGACCCATCCTTCAATCCCCTCATCCAAGTCATTAATAAAAATTACAAACAGTAGAGGCCCAAGGACAGAGCCCTGTGGAACACCACTCACCACTGACTTCCAGGCAGAATATTTTCCTTCTACTACCACTCACTGCCTTCTGTTGGCCAGCCAATTCTGTACCCAGTCAGCTAAGTTCCCCTGTATCCCATTCCTCCTGACATTCTGAATGAGCCTACCATGGGGAACCTTATCAAATGCCTTACTGAAGTCCATATACACCACATCCACAGCTCGACCCTCATCAACTTTTCTAGTCACATCCTCAAAGAACTCGATATGGTTTGTGAGGCATGACCTGCCCCTCACAAAGCCATGTTGACTGCATTTGATCAAGCCATGCTCTTCCAGATGGCCATAAATCCTATCCCTCAGAATCCTTTCTAACACCTTGCAGACGATAGACGTGAGACTCACTGGTCTGTAATTGCCGGGGATTTCCCTATTTCCTTTCTTGAAGAGAGGAATTACATTTGCCTCTCTCCAGTCCTCAGGTACGACTCCAGTGGAGAGCGAGGATGCAAAGATCCTCGCAAGTGGCGAAGCAATTGCATTTCTCGCTTCCCAAAGCAGCCGAGGACAAATCTAGCCCGGGCCTGGGGACTTGTCAATCTTAATGTTTGACAAAATTTTCAGCACATCAGCTTCCTCTATCTCTATCCATTCCAGCATGCACACCTGCTCTTCAAAGGTTTCATTCACTACAAAGTTCGTTTCTTTCGTAAAGACAGAAGCAAAAAACACATTTAGGGCTTCCCCTACCTCCTCAGACTCCACACACAAGTTCCCTATGCTATCCCTGATCGGCCCTACTCTTTGTTTGACCATTCTCTTATTCCTCACATAAGTGTAAAATGCCTTTGTGTTTTCCCTAATTCGTTCTACCAAGCCTTTCTCGTGCCCCCTCCTGGCTCTCCTCAGACCATTTTTGAGCTCCTTCCTTGCCTGCGTGTAATCCTCTCTAGCTGAACTTGACCCTAGCTTCCTCCACCTTATGTAAGCTACCTTCTTCCTTTTCACAAGAAGCTCCACTGCTCTCGTCATCCAAGGTTCCTTTATCTTACCCCTTCTTGCCTGTCTCAGAGGGACATATTTACTCATCACTCGCAACAACTGTTCCTTAAACAGTCTCCACATGTCTATAGTGACCTTACAATGGAACAATTGCTCCCAGTCCATGTTCCTAACTCATGTCTAATCGCATCATAGTTTCCTCTTCCCCAATTAAATATCCTCCCATTTTGCCTAATCCTCTCTTTCTCCATAGCTATGTAGAATGTGAGGCAGTTATGGTCACTATCACCAAAATGCTCTCCCACCACAAGATCTGATACCTGCCCCGGCTTGTTTCCGAGCACCAAGCCTAGAATGGCCTCTCCCCTCGTCGGCCTGTCAATGATGTTGGAGAGTTAATTTTCATTCTGGAGGCCTGTGACCAGTGCTGTGCCACAAGGTACGGTTTGGGTCCACTGCTTTTCATCAGTTATAATAAATTGTTTGCATGTGAACATAGGAGGTATGGTTAGTAAGTTTGCAGATGACACCGAAATTGGAGGTGTAGTGGACAGCGAAGAAGGTTACTTCAGAGCACAACAGGATCTTGACCAGATGGGCCAATGGGATGAGGAGTAGCAGATGAAGTTTAATTTAAATAAATGTGAGGCACTGCATTTTGGAAAGGCAAATCACTACTGGGACCCTAGCTATTCCTAATATCTGTCATGATTTAGATGATGGAACTAAATGTAAACTAAATTTGCAAATGATGCAAAGTTTGATGAGAGGGTATGCTGTCATGAGGATGCAGAGATGCTTCAGTGTGACAAAAACAGGAAGACGGATTATTGTCTGAATGATATAAATTGAGAGAGGGGATTTTGCAATGGGACCTAGGTGTTCTTGTATGCCAGTCACTGAAGCTAAGCACGGTGGTCAAGAAGATAAATGGTATGTCAGCCTTCATAATGATAGAATTTGAGTACAAAAGCAGGGATATCTCATTGGAATTCGAGAGGGCCTCGGTGAGACCATATCTAAAGTATTGTAAGGCAGTTTTGGTCATTTTATCTGAAGTAAGATGATTTTGCTATAGAAGGAATGCAGCAAATGTTTAATAGATTGATTCCTGGGATGGCAGAACTGTTGTTTGAGGAGAGGTTAATCCGTCAGGATTATACTTGCTGGTGTTCAGAAGGATGAGGAGGGCATCTCAGTGAAACCTATAAAATTCTAATAGCACCAAACAAGGTAGATGTATTAAGGATATTCCCAGTGATGGGAGAGTCCAGAACCAAGGGTCACTGTCTAACGAAATAGGATAATTCATTTAGACTGAGATGGGGAGAAATTGCTTCACCCAAAGAATGATTAGCGTGTAGAATGTTTCTACCATAGAAAGCAGTTGAGGTCATAACACCACACAATTTCAAGAAGGATTTGGATCTCGTATAGGGCTAAATGGATCAAAAGATATAGCGGAAAAACAGGAACAATTTGTTGAGTTAGATGATCAGCCATGATCATAATAAAGGTTCAGTATGCTCGAAAGGCCAAAAACCCTGTTCCTGCTTCTACTTTCTATGTTTCTATGATACAGCAAATAACTGTGTTACTTCACAGGTAGCTTAGGTGAGGCTTCCTCTTGCATGGGACCAGTCACTGACCTAGGTAGGCAAGGCAGTCTGCAGCCAGCAGACAAAAAAATTCAGTTGACACTTTGAATCTCTAAACATTAAATCAACTTGTCCAATAATTGTAAAATCATTGCTGATGGAGCTATCTGCCTTGCAAACTAAGAAAAAACATGTGATTGAGAAATGTAAGAGAGCATGCAGAAAAATATAATGAGAAGTTCAATAATCATACTCTTGCGTAACTCTGAATGCTATGTAACAGGAGATATGAGATTGCCTTGGCAGATAAGATTAAGGACAATTCAAAGAGATTCTACAAGTACATTAAGAGCAAAAGCACAACTACACAGAGAATAGGGTCCTTTAAAGGTCAACGAGATCATCTATATGTGTAACCACAGGAGATGGGAAAGGTACTAAATGAATATTTTGAGTCATTTTTTTACTGTGGAGAAAGAAATGGAAGCTAGGGCACTCAGGGAACAAAATACTGATATCTTGAAGGCAGTCCACATGACAGACGAGGAAGTGCTTGAGGTCTTAAAAAGCATAAAGGAGGATCAATCTCCAGGACCTGAACAAGTATATCCCAGGACATTATAGGAAGTTAGGGAAAAATTGTGGAACCCCAGCAGATATATTTGTATCTTCAGTAGCCAGAAGACAGGCGGGTGACTAATGCTGTGCCTTTATTTAAGGAAGGCTGCAAGGTGAACCCTGGGAACTATAGACAGGTGAGTCTGACATCAGTGGTGGTAGGTGTTGGGCGGGGAGATTTTGAGAAACTGGATTCACGTGCATTTGGAGAGGAGCAGAATGATTAGGGGTAGTCAGCAAGGTTTTGTGCATGGGAAGTCGTGTCTCTCAAACTTGATTGATTTTTCTGAGGATGTGACCAAGAAGATAGATGAGGGCAGTGCTGTAGAACATTGTCTGCATGGATTTGAGCAAGGCCTTTGACAAGGCTCTGCATGGTAGACTGGTTAGCAAAGTTAGGTCATGTGGGATCCAGGGAGAGCTTGTCAACTGGATACATAATTGTCTTGATGGTGGGAGGCAGAGGGTGGTGGTGGAAAGTCATTTTTCAAACTGGAGACCTGTGACCAGTGGTTTGCTGACGGGATCAGTGTTGGGTCCACTGTTGTTTCTCATTTATCTAAATGATTGGATGAGAATATAGGAGGCATGGATAGTAAATTTGCAATGACACCAAAACTGGTGGTATAGTGGACAGTGAAGAAGGTTATCTAAGAATACAATGTGATCTTAATCAGCTAGGCCAGTGGGGTGAGGAGTAGCAGACTGAGCTTAATTTAGTTAAACGTGAATTAGTGCATTTTGGTATGATGAACAAGGGTGGGACTTGCACAGTTGATAGTAGGGCCCTGTAGAGTGTTGTCGAACAGCAATACCTCAGGTTTCAGACATGTAATTCCCTGAAAGTGGTGTCACAGGTAGACAGAATAATGAAAAAGTTATTTAACACACTTGTCTTCATTGACCAGAGCATTGAGAATAGGAGTTAGAACATAATGTGGCTGTACAGAACATTGCTGAGCCCACTTTTAGAGTACTGTGTACAGCTTTGGTCACCCTGCGATAGGAAGGATATTATTAAATTGGAGAGGGTACAGAAAAAAATTACACAATGTTACCGGGATTGGTGAATTTAAGTTATGAGGTAAGACTAGATAGGCTGGGATCATTTTCCCTGGAGCAGAGGAGGCTGAAGTGTTGCCTTAAAGCGATTTATAAAATCACGCATAGATAAGATGAATAGCAAAAGTCTTTTCCATAGAGTAAGGGAGTTCAAATCAAGAGGGCATAATGATTTGATTTGATTTATTATTGTCACATGTACCAAGATACAGTGAAATGTGTCATTTTGTGTGAAAACCAGACAAATCATGCTTTACATAAGTACAGCAGCGTAATAGAACAGAATGCAAAATATAGTGTTACAGCTATGGAGAAGGTGCAGAGAAAGATCAGCTGTACAATATGAGAGGTCCATTCATAAGTCTGATAACAGTGAGGGAAAAAACGTTCTTAAATCTGTTTATGCATTTTTTCAAACTTTTGTATCCTCTGCCCAATGGAAGAAAGTGGAAAAGTCTATAACCAAGGTGGGAGGTGTCTTTTATTAGGGTGGCTGCTATCCCGAGGCAGTGCGAAGTAGACGGAGTCATTGGAAGGTTGCTTGGTTTGCGTAATGGACTGGGCTGCATACACAACTCTCTGTAATTTCTTGCGATGTAGGGCACAGCAGTTGCCATACCAAGCTGTGATGCATCCAGATAGGATGCTTTCTATGGTGCATCTATAAAAGCCGGTAAGGGTCATTGTGAATATGCCGAAATACCTTAGCCTTCTGAAGAAGTAGAGGCATTGGCGTGTTTTCTTGAAGGTGAGAGGAAAAAGATTTAAACAGCACCTAAGGGGCAACCTTTCTATGCAGAGCTAGTTGGTATGTGGAATCAGCAGCAAGAGGAAGTGGTGGCTACAGATACAGTTATGACATTTTAAAGACATTTGCAGGCAAGGTTTAGAGGGTTATGGGCCAAATGTCAGCGAATAGGACTAGTTTAGTTTAGGAAACCTGGTTGGCATGGATGAATTGGGCTGTAGAGTCTGTTTCCATGCTATATGACTCTATGCTAATTAATGCTTGTCAGTTAGCAAAGAGTGATAAGTGAACAAAAAATACCTGGATAAGAGATAGGAAATGTGCAGTAGGCTGTAGGATTGTCTCAAGTTTACAGTGGGTAGCAATGCATCGAAACTGTCAAGTCTAGAAATAATAAAACGGTCTTGTCAGTACTGACCTGAGGAAGCAGCAGTATGGTCCAATATAAGTAGCAGTGGAAATAGGAAATCTTAATAGCGGCATTGATGTGTGGTTAGGAGCTCATTTCTGGTCACTCTTCAGAAGCAGCTCAGTCAAAGCTGAAGGCAACTGATCACTTAGATATGACGCTTCTAACTTATTCACGATTTAGTAATTTTATTGACTTTGAAAGAAAGAGGGAAATTAGATTTATTTTTTAAAAAGAAATGACAGATATCATCTGAAGGACCTACAGGACCTAGTTTAGGTGACACTTATGGTTTGAAAATAAGTTGTGCCGTCATATAATCTCGTGCTAAATGTTCTTCCATGGACAGCAGAATGTTGCCATTTCAAATCTCATCAGCATCATCATGATTATTATCGGTGGTCCCTCACAGATAAGGAGAACTCTCTTCCACTCTTTCTATGAGTCCGTAGGTGGCTGAACAATCTGGAGCAGGTGGTGATCATGGAGCATTGGTGTGGCTCTGTGCTCCCATGGCTATTTTCACCTGGCTTAAACTTTTCGTAATGGCAAGTCTTGAGGTACTCGATGGCTCCTCCTCTACTTTGGCAGGTCTTGGGCCAGTGATTCCCAGGTGTCTGTGGTAATGTCGCACTTCACCAGCGAGGCCTTGAGGCTGTCACTGAAGTACTTCCCATGTCCACTTGGAGCTTGCCTGCCATTTCGGAGCTGGGAGTAGAGCACCTACCCGGGGAGTCTCGCGTCGGGCATGTGGATGACGTACCCAGCCCGTCATGGTTACCCACCCTCGATACTGGGGATGTTGGGGCTGATCAAAGACTCTGGTGTTGGTACGTCTTTCTTCCCAGTGGATTTGCAGGATCTTGTTCAGGCAGCATCAGTAGTACTGCTCCAGTACCTTGGGTGTCTCCTCCAGACAGTCCACCTCTTGGAGCCATATAGGAGGGCAGGAACCACCATGATCTCAGTGGCGGATCTGATGTTGTTCCTGAACACCCTTTTCGTCAGGCAGCCAAAGGCTGCGCTGGCACTCTGGAAACGATGCTGGATCTCTTCATCAATAGCTGCTTTGGTCAAGGTATTGGAAGTGGTTCACTTTCTCTAAGGCCTCCCCATGGACCTTGATGATCGGGGTTTTGCTCCACAATGCTAGGCTAGGTTGATGGAAGATCTTCATCTTGCAGACATTCAGAATTTGACCCATGCTCTCATATTTGTCTGTAAAGGGGTTGACGATAGTCAGGAGTACATCCTGTAAGATTGTATAAGTGTCGCCTGTTTACTGCAGTCCGATGAGACTGCTTGGAGCCACTTTGGTTTTTGATCTTCAAGATGGTGGCAGTAATCTGGCCCACAACTGCCTGAGCATGTGACTCCCTACCTCTCCTCCCTCCCTCACACCTCCCCACTGACCTCATTTTACCTTCTCATACCTCACTCGACCTCTCCTGCTCATACTGTTCCAGGCACTGAGACCTGAGCACACTCCTCCTGTTTTCTACTGCCTCTGTACTGGGGCCTAGCAGCGGTTGCACAGCCTACAAACAGCCCACCTGCTGGCCAGAGCTCCTGCTGCTGCTGCTGCAACATATTTTTTGAAACACTTACCCCCCTCTCCCCAGCCCAGTATTTATATAGCCCCCAATAATTTTTGGAAAAATCTTCCCAGAGTTTTCTTCATAACCCCCAATAATTTTATAAAAACCCCACCAGCCCAATGCTTCTGTAACCCCCCCCCCCAGTAATTTTATAACAACCCCCAGCAATTTTTATAAACCCCCCACCAGTTATTTTATAACAGCCCACATTTCAGCAAAATCATAACACCCTCCCAGCCCAACATTCATATGACTCTCCCAGTCCAGTGATTTTTTAAACCCCCTCTGTCATCTTTATAACACCTCCCAGCCCAGTGATCCTTTTTTAATAACAATACCTGAGAACCCAGTGTTTTATAAAACACCCCCACACAGTCTGTGCTTTTATAAATGCCCCGGGCCCTATAATCTTATAACAACCTGCCAGATCAGTGCTGATCTAAACTCCTACCAGCCCAGTGATTTTATTAACTACTCGGCCACCATTTCAGTGATGTTATAAATACCCCAACCCAATTTAATGTTGTTTTAATATAAACTCCCCTGAATCCCAGCCCAATGATTTTTACAACACTTCACCCCAGTGATCTTGCAAACCCCCACCCACAGCCCAGTGATATCACAATCACAAACTGAGAATGACCAGCACAGGCTGCGCTGTCCTTCTAGTTTCCTCTCTTTCATCCCATTTGCTCACCTCACACTAACCCAGTGTGAGGTGCTGCCCAGCGCTGAGCTGTTTGTCTGCACTCCACAAGCAATCTGAGGCCAGACAGCAGTTCCTGGTCTCCAGTTGTATTGGACCTCCCTTGCCACTGGAACAAGGCCTTGCACTACTAAGCCCGTGTGGTGACCAATGTGCAATAGTTTCTCCGTGTTAAAGGAATTCTCGAGCAGGCACCATCACAGCCCTCAGGATGAAGTTCGGGACCTCAGACATCAGGGCCCATACGGACAGTCCCACTAGTGACAGACGGCAATGCCGCCATTGCCATCATTCCTTGGGAACTCAGCCTCTATGATATAGACATCACCATCCGAGGGAAACCCAGCAAGCAGGTGAAGGTCTGCTCAGAGAGCAAGGTGGTGGCTGCACCTTTCTCTGGAAAGGCAAGGCTGAAGAAAAATTTTGCTGTAAGAAATAAACCCCAGGGTGGGGAATTTCAAGACTTGCAAACATTTTTAAGGTGAGGGGAGACAGATTTAAAAAAGACATAAGAGGCAAATCTTTTACACAGAGAGTAATTTGCATGTAGAATTGACTTCCTGAGAAAGTGATGTGGGTACAATTACATCTACTTGTAAACTCCTGAAATCAAAGGTCAGTTATTTTCTATACTTTTGCACTTAAATCAGATAAACTCATTTAAAACCATACTACATAGGAGCAGAAGTAGGCCATTCAGCCCATATAAATCTGCTCCAAAATTCAATAAAATTATGACTTATCTGATAATCTTCACTTCTACTTTCTTGCTTTTCCCTATTACCCTTCATTCCCTGCCTGATTAAAAATCTGTCTATCCCAGCCTTGAATTTACTTAATGACCTAACCTCAACAGATTTCTGGCTCACAGCCATCTGAGACAAATTTTCTCCTCATCTCTGTCTTAAATATGCAACCCCTCATTCTGAGATTACACGTGGTTCTGGAATCTACCACAAGGGGAAGTAATCTTTCTGTATCTACTCTGTCAAGTCCTGTAATCATCCTTTATGCTCAGTAAGGTTGACTCTCATTCTTCTATATTTCATAAAGTACAGGCACAATCTATGTGACGTTTCTTCAAGTAAAACAGCTCCTCCATGCCTGACTTTAGAATCTTCTCTGGATTGCCTGAAACAGGAGTAGATAAGAGACCCAGTGACGCCAAACTGTTCACCTGACAGATGGTTTTACAGGTCTTCTAGTTCCATGTTGTAGAGAAGTGCCCAAGGCATTACTTATGAGCCCCGATTCTACTCGTTGGCAGGAATCACACCCTACAGTTACCTGAGGTTTATTACAACTGCATGGCTTGCTGGCCACTGCAGAGAGCACATAAGGGTCAAGCAAAGTGCTGTAAGACCGGAGAAAACACAGGGGCCAGGCTTGGTAAAAATTGTACATTTTCTTTTGGTTGTCGATTGGTAGAATTTTACAACAGTCCAATAGACATGACTGATAGCAGCTCTTTGTTTAGAGATTTTTGATAAGCTGCATTCAAATTCTCAAGCTGCCACTGTAAGGCTTGAACAGTTGGATTGATTGTTATTTAATTGCAAAAACACTACAAAACTGCATCCCTTAGCCTTAACAGTCTGGGGTAGTCTTGAGCACAGTTTTAATATTTAACTGTGAAAATGGTTTGGTCTTCAATACCACTAGCTCTTGTAGGGGTGTCACTTAAATGGGTACATTCAACTAATTTCATCTGTTTCTAAAATCCTGAAGTCAAAGGTCAATTATCCTGAATATTTTTGGATCCAGGTCTGACAAAATCATTATGTAACGGCAAACCTTTTTTGAAGATGGCTTTGCAGGACTTCTAGTTGTCCCATGTTCTAGAAAGATTCCTGTTGTGATCGGAACCGGGGCCAAGTGGATCTCATTGACTATGAGATCCTTGGTTGAGTTTAACCTGAGCTAATCAGGGATCCCTGGCTGACAGATATAAACGGGAGATTCACAGAGTTTCCTGATTTAGGGACTGCCTCTGAGCTGGCAGGTCAGAGCCATTTATTGCACTCATGTAAATAAAGAGTGACTTGGTGACAGGCTACCTGTTTCCTTGGAGTTATTTCAGTTCCCAAGGCATTACTTATGAGCCCTGATTCTACTTGCTGGCAGGTGTCATGCCCTAGAGTTACCTTCAATTGTATTATGCTCCTAACTAGAAGCAGGCTTTATTCTGGTTACATGTGCATATGTAGTGCTGTACATCTATTGGTTTACTAATTGCTATCTTCTGTCCAGCATGACATTTTGGAGCAAAATTACTGGAAACATCACAGCTTCAGTTGTACAGCCACAGTGCGTAAAACCAAATTGTGGTTACAAGATTCATGACTGCAAGACTCGAGTAAAAAATAAAGGGTTTCGGAACATTTACCACTTCACTCAAATTGAATTCTGATAATATGTATCTTTCATCCCGTTTTCAAGGCCAAGTCACTCTGCTTCTCTGACAAAATACCTTGGTGTTGTTTCACGAGGCTTAATTCATGTAATTAAAAGAATGTCTGTTGGATACGATGAGCAGAATATTTCCACTTGCAGTTAAAGTGCTTTGTCAAGTGAGATTCATGGCATGCAGTCTGCTATAGTTATCAGCAATTCTTCTCACGCAGTCTTCCACTCATCACCTCATTAATTGTGCACTCAGGGTCTTGGGCACCTCTCTCAGGGAATTGTCTAGCTGGAGAGGTGGGAGGGTTTGCCACTTCCAGGACCTTCCAGGTTTCACATATCCAGGCCATATTTATTGTACAGCTGCATACACTTCATACATTGCAAGCCCGAAAGTAGTTGTCACTGAATGCTTGATCCACTACATTCAGAATATGGCCTAGAGGAAAAGATATCTCACGTACTACTTTGTAGACAGGCACCTGAATAACTTGGAAATGGAGTCATTTCACTGGCCAGTTGACACAGAAATGCACACCACCAGACCTAGCTAGATCTTCTGCATTCTGCAAGCTTCAGTTCCAATATTGTTCCTATGCTACCTCACGCTCACCCTAACTATGAAATTACACACACATCTTACCAAACCTCATGAACTACCACTTTATAAATTTCATGGATCAAGTACGCACAACACTCTCATACTCTTGAATTATTAACCCTTTCTGCCGTCTGTGCTTCCTATTCCCTCATTGGGGCACCACCTCTTCACATAAGGGATTATGGGAACGATGAACTCACTACCTGGAAGGGTGCTAGAGGCAGAAACTCTTAGAACATTCAAGAAGTATTTAGATGCACATTAGCTATGGGCCAGGGACTGAAAAATGGAATTATTATGGTTAGGTGGCTGTTTTTGACTGGCATAGGCTTATTAGGCTGAAGGCTGCAGATCCCTATGACTGTATGACTTCTCCTGATCATGCATCACTACTAACTGTTAGCCATCCACTTCCAAGATACTTATTCCATCCCTTTGTCTCACTGCAGCAAAAATTTGTGGTGTTTGGTCTCTCGGTTAAGGAGAATGAAATTGGAGGTGGCATACAAGTGAGTAAGGTTGAGTTTTAACTAGATGCAAGTGCATGGAAATAAGGTTATCACTGATCAACAATGAGATTCTGCATTTGATATTTAAGGCTTGAGTCAAGGAGAAGATCAGGAAAATGTTTCTTAATGTTGAGAATCGGATTTTCTTCATTCACATGGTATTTCAGAAATCCTTAGCTATTTATCATGCTGCAGCAGGGAGGGGCAAATTCTGCCCAATGTTTACTAACAGTTTCAGGTTTAAAAAGAGTAATGTTGTATTTTCTTTGTCATCTTTTTGATCAATTTTGTAAATTACTCTGATGAAGAATCCTCAGTCTATCAGGAATTGTTGGACCTGATGGACTTCAGCATGTTTTAATTTTACTTCATGATTTCAGGTCTAACAGTCTTCTTGTTTATAACCAGTTGGGTTTTTCTGACAATTGACAACTGTTTTAAGGTCATCATTAGAGTATTAATTCTGGATTTTTTATTGACTTCAAATTCCAACATCTGCCACGGCGAGAATTGAACCCTGGACCCCAGAACATTAGTTGGATCTGTGGATTAATAGTCCAGAGAACATACCACTGGGCCATTGACTCCCCTGAAATTATTATTAAATATTGAATATTATTTAAATGGAGTAGGAATGCAGAAAGCGATGGAACAGAAGAATTTTACAGTCCTTGGATATGCACCACCAGAAAATGGCATCTTAGTTCAGTGGGTAATATGAAAGGCAGATGAAATCTCTGTCTTTACTCTAAAGACAGTGGAGTATAAAAGTAGGGATGTTTTACTAAAACCATACAAAGCATAGTCAGAGTGCAGATGGAATACTCTGAACAGTTTTGAGCTCCCTATCTAAGGAAAAATAAAGTGGCATATAGGCAGACTAGAGAAGATTTGCTCGGCAGAGACCAGGTATGGAGGCAAAAACAAGAAATTGCTGGAAAAGCTCAGCAGGTCTGGCAGCATCTGTAAAGAGAAATCAGAGTTAACATTTTAAGTCGAGTGAGCCTTCCTCAGAACTGTGGAAGAAACTTCCCCAGAGCTGCAGAGTGCTCCATGTATTCTCCTACACGAGTCACGGAAAATTATATTTAAAAAAAGATTTCCTGGAGTCTGCTATGCCATTCAATAAGATCACGACCAATCTGACTATAACCTCAAATCCACATTTCCAACTACATATTTTAACTTTTCGCCCCCTTACCTAACAATAGTCTATTTCCGGTCCCTTAAAAATATTCAAGGCCTCTTCTTCCACAACGTTTTCAGGAGGAAAGCTCTTCTGAGCGAAAAAATATTACCTAATCTCTGTTTTACAGGAATCCTTGATTTTTACAGGAACTACCAGTTCTAGATTCCTAATCTAGCACAGTCCTCCTCATAACTGCAACATCCACATTCAAGAAAATGCAAAACAGGAATGAATTTCCATGGTGCAAACCAACATCAGCTAAAAAGCTGGGCATCATACTGATTAGAACATCTCCATTAACCATGTTTCGAAGAAAAATGGCACTATGCATTTATGTTTAGATTGAACAATGCACGAAAAAGATATCCACAGAAGATTCCTACCATGGAAAAGCAAATTCAGCAAGCTACTTCACATGATGATCATCTGCAACTGCTCAAAAAAGTCATCATCAATGTGTGGCCTGAGCAAGTCCAATAAATGTTCAGGTCATTCCGAGACAAATAAGGACTCTGCAAGAAAGCATTCTTCAAAGGTAAACAAGACATAATGCTGCAAATTTGACATTAAGTTATGCTAGAATATATACACGTATGTCTCACAGGCGCAGAAAATAAAACCCAAAAGATTAGCGCATGAATCCAAATTTTGGCCCAGAGTTAAAAAGATTAATCAACTAATCAAAACATGTAAAATATATTATTTTCATGTACCACAAAATTGAGAAAACCTCTCCTTCCACACAAGAATCCTCCTGAGCTATGGTAAAAGATTGAGACTGGTATTTTTCATGTTCAAATCTTACAGATACAATTTCCATGGTCTTGCAGATAGCACAATTTGTACCATTAATTCCATGATCAAGATTTTTGGACAGGTTCGTTAACTCTACATGCTACTTCTCTAGATAATGGTCTACCCTCACCGACAGTTCTCATGTCTAGGAGTCAGATCCACTCAGTTTTTTCTTCCTACATTCTCACCACACAACCATATGTGCACAGCGCACTGTTGGAAAGAAGGAGAAAATGATATAACAGCATGATGAACAAGCATGAAGTCAACTTTCCTCAACCTCAACCTGAAAAAAACCATAAAAAATGGCTTCGTACAAAGATACTACATCTTCTAACGATGTGGTAATGAACAATGGCCAAGCTCTAAGAAGAAATAAACATCATATCTCAACTTATATCATCAACGCACAATCGAATAATGAAGGTAACATGACAGACAACAATCATGTATCTACAGCAAATGAAATGTATCCACAACAACAGCTAACAGGCCACAAAGTGAATTTAGAGATAATGAGGTGTAGTGCTGGATGAACACAGCAGGCTAAGCAGCATCAAAAGAGCAGGAAACTGTATAAGGACCAGACCTGGTTGTGTCATACCCCTACCAAAGCATTATCTGAATGCATAGCAACAATATATTTTGATCTCAACTAATAGTAGTACTGATTAAGTAATATTACAGAATGGAACCTGGCTTGACAGATCATCAATTTGGCCATAATGGTGGTTAGTATTGAACATATTCACATGAGATGCCAATGTTCTTTAACAACAAACACAACTTTATGACACAAAAGATAAAACATGAAATGTTATATATATGACAGTTTAGAAAAAACTTAACAAACAGTAAACAAGGTTTTCAATCTTTTTTCCCAACAAAATCCTTTATGGTTACTCAATCCCAGGGAAGTACTACTGCTACCATAACTCTTTAATTTCTTAACTGCGTTTTGTCAGTTTTCCTTCTTGGGCTGCTGAAACAGTTTTAAGATTAATTTCTAGTATGGAGGCTTAGATTCTTCTTTTCAGCTTTGGCATCTTAAAAATTTCAACACAAACTCCCTGAGCTTGGAGACTTGATATATTTAAACATTTATGCTCAGTGAAACTGTTCTCCTGAGTTGGAACTTGATTCATCCATTAGCATGAGATTGAAGATAACAAAGTGTGGAGCTGGATGAACACAGCAGGCCAAGCAGCATCTTAGGAGCACAAAAGCTGATGTTTTGGGCCTAGACCCTTCATCAAAAAAGGGGGATGGGGAGAGGATTCTGAAATAAATAGGGACAGAGGGGGAGGCAGACCTAAAATGGATAGAGGAGAAAATAGGTGGAGAGGAGCGTATAGGTGGAGAGGTAGGCAGGGGATAGGTCAGTCTGTGGAGGACGGACAGGTCAAGGGGGCGGGATGAGGTTAGTAAGTGGGAAATGGGGGTGCGGCTTGAGGTGGGAGAAGGGCTTAGGTGAGAGGAAGAACAGGTTAGGGAGGCGGGGACGAGCTGGGCTGGTTTTGGGATGCAGTGGGGCGAAGGGGATCCACCAATGTGGTATACTGCATCCGCTTTACCCGTTATGGCTTCCTCTACATTGGGGTAGCCAAGTGGCGGCTTGGGGGCGCTTTGTAGAACTCCTACGCTCGGTTCGCAATGAACAACTGCACCTCCCAGTCGCAAACCATTTTAACTCCCTCTGCCATTCCTTAGATGGCATGTCCATCCTGGGCCACCTGCAGTGCCATAATGATGCCACCAGTAGGTTGCAGGAGCAGCAACTCATATTCCGCTTGGGAACACTGCAGCCCAATGGCATCAATGTGGATTTCACCAGCTTCAAAATATCCCCTTCCCCCACTGCATCCCAAAACCAGCCCAGTTCATCCCCACCTCCCTAGCCTATTCTTTCTCTCACCTATCCCCTCCTCCCACCTCAAGCCGCACCTCCATTTCCTACCTACTAACCTCATCCCACCTCCTTGACCTGTCCGTCCTCCCTAGACTGACCTATCCCCTCCCTACCTCCCCACCTATACTCTCTTCTCCACCTATCTTCTCCCCTATCCATCTTTGGTCCTCCTCCCCCTCTCTCCATATTTATTTCAGAACCCTCTCCCCATCCCCCTCTCTGATGAAGGGTCTAGGCCCGAAACGTCAGCTTTTGTGCTCCTGAGATGCTGCTTGGCCTGCTGTGTTCATCCAGCTCTACGCTTTGTTATCTCGGATTCTCCAGCATCTGCAGTTTCCATTATCTCTTAAGTATGAGATCGAAAACTGGTTCTTCTGAATTGAGTTCAAAAAAATTAGTAGCCATTGATCTGTTTTCTTTGTTTGTCATAAAAGGTCCACATTGTTCTCTGGGAAGACAAAGTCTCCCCCGACACCCCCCACCAGCCCAACGTTGCATGAACCCCTCTATGAGGATCATCACATGCCTTTTGGGAGAATCTCGGCTCCATCTTCCCTTTCTCCAATATGTTCAAAGTCTATCCTTGACCAGATATGCAGCTTCAGAATGCCAGTGCTCATCATGTTTGTAATGCAGCACAGATACCAGTGATGCTGGTCTTTCAGCGGGTAATTGGCACATGGTAAGATGGAGCTAGAGTTGGGCAAGAGGGAAGCCTGGGGTGGGTAGGTAGTTGAAGTGGCAAGTTTGGTAAGATACAGTGAGAAATCTCACTAGGCCTAGAAGCAAGAATTCCTCCCAACAACTCATTGCAAATCGAACTTAACCAAAAATATGTAAGATCCAGCCCAGAATATATAAATATACAGAAAGAAGAACTAATGAGTGCTTTGGAGTTCTGAACTCTGTGAGCTAAAATAAAGATCTAACTAGAAACATTGCCTGGAATTTGCCTAATTGATTTCATTAACTGCTCTTGTTCAACAGATGATCTTGACTGCTGATATTTCATTGGACTCAGAAAAAGGAAAGGTCTCCAGGGTTGTCTTCATGTAGCAAATTTAAAGGGACAACCTGAAACAATTTTTATTTATTGATTTATGTTACTTGACTGAATTTGTACTGTGCGAAAAGTTGGCATAATAGGTGGCCCGAAAGGAAATCCCTTTTAGTTTATGCTATTCCAAGTTGAAGTGTAGAGGTGTTTTAGATTTAACCTGATTCACCAGAAGAAGGCTGCACCCATCTGGAGCTCAAAAGTATAAACACAGACTCATCTGCGATCGTGAAGGGACAGTGCAATCAATTTAGATTCACCAAAGGCTGTAAACAAATTTGCCTCATGCTGTAATCCACACAAAGAGCCATATTTAGAAATAGGTATAGTTTAACAAACACTGTTAAGATCATGTCAAACCTAAACTGAAAGTCATCCATTAATCTCATTCCTGACCTATATAAGAGGCATTGGTTATTCATCTCACAGATCATGAGTTAATGTTAGTCAAGTTATGGATTCAAGAGTATTAATGATGAGGTACAATTGGACTTCATCAGCATTTATGTGGAAACCATTCTTGTGCTGTGTATGATATTCAGAAACATCATATAGATCATGAAGAGGAGCTAGATCTTAGGGGGACTCCGCAAACAGAAAGGACATTGCTAAAGATGTCCTGAATGTGTTCAGAGAGGTGAGAGCGAAACAGCGGTGCTCTCGAATTGTACCGAAGTTGGGAGTAAAGGGCCAGAGTGAGATGGCTGAAAAAAAACAGTACATGCTTTATTTGTTAACCTAACTGACATCCCCAAATCTCACCTGTGCTTGAACCCATGACATTCTGACTTTGTAACAAAACTGCTACTACTGAGGCTGACACCAAATCCAACAAAATCAAATCAAGATAATTAAACAACAAATTCTCACTTGTTTCATACTAAATGGACAATGCTCATGAGAATGGCATTTGATTTTTTAAAAAATGTTACTTGTTTAGATCTTAGTACCTGTATGTAGAGACTTTAAAATATAAGTTTTTTTAATTGCTCGTCTTTCCCTTTTGCTTTGTTATTTTGATGCAACATATGTCCTCTTTGTCTTTGTTATAGCCAAGCATTTTTTTTTCATTTACCATCAGACCTATTTGCTTGTAAACTATCAAAACTTTCGTCTGAGTTGTAAGCAGGAAGCTTGTGGCTGGGACAAAGATTGTGTCTATATTTGACTATCGTAAAGTCATTAGTCAAACAGGATGCTGTTCATAGAAGTTGAAGCTACAGCTTGAAACAGAAGGAGCAACATATTTCAGTTAGTTTAAATCTTAACCTGTCAGATATGGAGAAAAGAAATGCCTGTCTTTGCAAAAGACTCTCGTTCATTATTCAACATATTCTTCTTTTGCCTCATTTAACTACTGCAGGTAAGAAGGTTTAGAGCTTTTAAAGGCTTTAAAACGTACATGTTTAGTTTTAAAATGTCTCTTTTCATTAAGAAAGGAAAATACATTTTAAAGAATTGACATCCGTTCTGAGTTCAAGAGTTACCACCCCAAGTGTACGTTGCAAATCCATCTGATGTAATGTGTCTGGATATTCTACTTACAACTGGAGGTTGACATGCAACTGGCTGAGAAATGCAAAAGGTACAAGTTAAAGAAGTATTGAGGAAGCTAAGGAAATGTGCATGAAGGATTGCCCTATAGGAAATCGCCTATTCATATTATGAAAGACCAAATAGTGGAATTTGAATTCAATAATAATCTGGAAATAAGAGTTTAATGATGACCATGATACCAATTGTCAGGAAAATCCCATCTGGTTCACTATGACCTGAAGGGAAGGAAATCTGCCATTCTTACCTGGTCTGGCCTACATGTGACTCCAGACCCGCAGCAATGTTGTTGACTCTTAGCTGCCTTCTGGGCAATTAGAGATGGGCAACAAATGCTGGCCTAGCCAGAGACAACATATCCCATGAATGAATTTTTAAAAAGCTGCTCTTTCTTATTTCCATGCAAAAATAAGTAGGTTATGCACATACAGAAAAATAATGGAATCTGATGAAGCAGCAAGGAAACTGAGAATCTTGATAAAATTTGTAGGTGATGAGGGGGAATTAAATTTGTTACAAATATCTTGAACTTTTTGCACTTTTGCAGACAAAATGGGAAAGCATCTTTGGTGTCACTGGACAGATGAAGGAAGATGAAGGAAGTCTAAGAGCACTAGTAGAATAAATATTTACAATATACATCATTGCGGAGCAAAATTCAACAACGTAAATAAAATTCTGTGCTAGACTGTAGCTTCAAATTGAGTATGAATTTGAGACTTTAATGTTATATGTGTGTGTGTTTTTTTTAATAAACACAAAAAATGTGCTGAAGAAACCCAGCAGATCTGGCAACATCTGTGGAGAATGAAACAGAGTTAACATTTTGAGGTGGAGATAACAAAGTGTGGAACTGGGTGAACACAACAGGCCAAGCAGCATCTTAGGAGCACAAAAGCTGACATTTCGGGCCTAGACCCTTCACCAGAAAAGCTTTTCTGACAGAAAGCAGGCTTGGCCTGCTGTGTCCATCCAGCTCCACACTTTGTTATCTCGGATTCTCCAGCATCTGCAATTCCCATTACCTCCAATAACATTTTGAGTTGGATATGTGCAGGAAATGCGTACAATGGATTGTCCTATAAAAATTCTGAAAAAGTGTCATGCCAGACTCAAAATATTAAGCCTGTTTCTCTCTCCACAGATGCCGCCAGATCTATTAGGTTTCTCTAGTACTTCATGCATTTGGTTCATATTTCCAGCATGCACAGCATTTTGCTTTTATTTGTGTGTTGTTTTTACATTTAGTGTGATGATAGACGAATAATCTGATCCCCATAAATAGAGCAGAAAAGGCCTATGAGGCTAATGTTCAGTGTCAGAATGCTAAGCTATGAGGGAAAACCTGTACTCTTCATCCTTGAAAGGATGTTAATGAAACAGGACCTTTCAGACGTTAAGTAATCAGCTAAATTTTAAATGTTAAATCACAGAAGCTCGTAAATGTTACAGTCGGAGGCTATTCCGCCCATTATATTTGGCCCTACTCTAAGAACAAGCAATTCATCTTCTGCCATTCTCCTGCCTTCTCTCCATAATGCTGCACTCTTTGCCTTTTCTTACAGCAACCTAATTCCCTTTTAAATGTTTCTGTTTCATTTGTCTCCGCAATATTCTCAGGCAGTGCACACCAGTCCTTAACACTCATTGAGTGAAAAAGACCTTTTTCATTGCTTTTGCTTCTTTTACCAATTACTTTAAAATTGTGCCAACTCATTCTTGATCCTTTCTTTAGTGGGGACAGTTATTTCCTATCTACACTGTCCAGACCATGTGTGATTATAAATACCTGTCAAATCTTTCCTCAGCCTTCTTTTCTCCAAGAAAAATAATCCTAATGTCTCGATAATTTTCTTCAAAACTGAAGTTCCTCAACCCTGAAATCATTTTTGCAAATCATTACTGCACTTTATTCAGTGCCTTCAAAATCTTTCAAAAACGTAGTGACCAGAATAGGATACAATACTGCAGCTGAGGCCAAACATACAAGTTCAACATAACATTTTGGATCTCGTACTCTATGCCCCTAATAGTAAAGCCAAGGATTAGATTGCCTACAGTGTGGAAACAGGCCCTTCGGCCCAACAAGCCCAGACCATCCCTTGCAGCATCCCACCCAGACCCATCCCCCTATAACCCACACACCTCTGAACACTACGGGCAATTTAGCATGGCCAATCCACCTAGCCTGCACATCTTTGGACTGTGGGAGGAAACCAGAGGAAATCCACGCAGACACGAGGAGAATGTGCAAACTCCACACAGACAGTCACCCGAGGGTGGAATTGAACTCGGGTCTCTGGCGCTGTGAGGCTGCAGTGCTAACCACTGAGCCACCGTGCCGCCCCAGGATGCTGTATGTTTTATTAACTGTGCACTTAATCGGTCCTGTTACCTTCAATGACTTATGCATATATATACCCAAGTCCCAAATACTCCTCTACACCTTTTTCAAAATTGTAATCTTTATTACTTCTGAGAAAGGAGGAGACTCTGAAAGCTTTTGTTTTCAAATAAACCTGTTGGACTATAACCTGGTGTCGTGTGATTTCTGACCTTTTAGATCCCTCTGCACCTTAGACCTCAGCAATATCTCACCATTTAAACAGTATGCAGTATGATTCGTTCCAACACAAATGATTGAACTATTTTCTACATTTATCAGATCTTTGTTTACTCACTTAACTCATCCCTTTGTAGCTTCCTTATTTCCTCTTCACAACATACTTTTCTACCTATATTTGTGTCTAACAGCAGGTAAAGTAACAATATCTTCAGTTCCTTCATCCAATCATTTATATAAGTTGTAAAAATTTGAGACCTGTACTGATCTTTGTGGCCTACTACTTGTTATAGCTTGAAAACCAGAAAAAAAAACTATTTCTGCTTTCACTCCTTTTTTTCTCAATGCAAAAAACATCCATTAAACATCACTGTCTGTTTTCTGGCAGTCAGGCAATTTAATAATTGTCCATTTTATTCCATGAGCCACAATTTTGCTCACAAGTCTGTTACATGACACTGTCATGTCTTTTGGAAATCTACATAGAAAACATGAGGGACACAGATAACATGAATAGCAAAGGTCTTTTTCCTAAGGTGGGGGCATTCAAACTTAGGAGGCATATTATTAAGGTGAGAGGAGAAGGATTTAAAAAAGACATGAGGGGCAACATTTTTTCACAAAGTGTGGTCAGTGTGTGGAATGAAGGAAGTGGTGGATGCAAGGGTAATTACAACATTTAAAAGACATTTGGATAAGTACATGAATAGGAAAAGCTCGGAGGGATATGGATTAAATGCAGGCAGGTGGCACTAGTTTAGTTTGGGAACTTGGCATCAACTAGTTGGACTAAAGAGTCTTTCCGTGTTGTATGACTCAATGTAAATTCACCCATTCGCCCCTAATTGGTCTTATTATTTATTTTCCCTTTCATTTAGTATTTCTATGCCTATGCAGGATTTCGGGATTCCCTTTCATGTTGGCTGCCTCAGATAGACCTGGGGAAGCACCATACTGAAAGAGCAGGGCAGATTGAAAATGTGGATAAAAAGGCATATATATGCCTAGATCACACCGAAGTACAGAGCACAGAAATCATGATAAATCTGGCTGCCAGTCTCTTTTCATATTCCATTTTTCCTTTCCTTATTTGTATTTTCACCTCCCATTTGAACCTTCTATTTTCAGCCTGGTTCTCAATTTTATTTTCTAACTGACATCTGTCATGAGTGCAGTTTTTCTTTTTCACAATTTGTACATCCTCTGTCTTCGAGAAGCTCTGGCTTTGTTTGTCTCATCCTTTCCTGAAAAGCCTCACAATAGATTGAATTAAGATATTCTCATTGTACATATGTATTGAATGCTATTTCCGATTCATCTACCATTTTGGATGTAGTAAAGAATAGGGAAAGGCAAAAACTTTGCAAGTACTCAAAAGACAGTTATGAACTGAGACTGGAATACAGAAAACCTTTTATTAACTGATATCTGAGGGGCCATGAGTGTTCCAGTTGATCAAATATTCTGGATAATCTCAAGGTACACATTACCGCAGTAAACCCTGACCAACCAATCTTTTGAGACATCAAAATCCCTCAAAAAGAATCCATATAAAAACATCAATACACCTCTTAAAATCATTGTAAAAACACAGAAGTAACAGAAATACAATAGAGGTGGTATACACATCACAGTTATACTTTATTTGCAGCATACACATTCGGACATTGTGGTAGATCATGATATTTGAGGTGTATAATTTTTGCCAATTTATCAAGAGAGCCGGGTGTTAAGGTACTGGTTAAAACAAAGTTTGCTTTAGTAGATTTCTGTGGTAAAATGCATAATATAGTCCAAATAGCCTTCCTTTTCGTCTTAATTTTTATACTAATTGTGAAAAAGGAACCACCACATGAATAAAGAGAGATGTAAAGTTTGGTTAAAATGTAGAACACTTTCCTTCAATACTATGGACATACATGGGAGAAGACAGGAGGTAGTGTAATACAACATGCAATATTTAACGTTTGCATTTTTTCTATGAAGTTATATGTAACACTGAAATAATTGTCCATATTAAAAACAGAAAAATTGCAACTCTTGAATGTCATATGAACCATATATTCCACACAGACATGAAACATAATCAAATAATTTTACACTTAGAGCCCTTTAGGGTTTAAAAATGTATTGGTTTCAGTCTTGAATATATTCATT
Source organism: Stegostoma tigrinum (assembly GCF_030684315.1). Lineage (NCBI taxonomy): Eukaryota > Metazoa > Chordata > Chondrichthyes > Orectolobiformes > Stegostomatidae > Stegostoma > Stegostoma tigrinum. Next base: position 164,192,260 of record NC_081354.1, read on the forward strand.
GACTGAAAGTCTCCCCGAGAGTTAATTCTAAAGAATCATAAACCCGCAAGTGAAAATCTCATCTTGGCCAAGCCCTTTTCTGAAGACTGTGACGTCTAATTCCACATTCTCTTGCCGTAGGAAACAGGCTCCATCAAGCCCTCTGAAAATCTTAAATATCTTAAGGAGATCACTTTACGTTCTCCAAAACTCCAGAGAATACAGCCCCATTCTTCTCAATCGTTTTACATATAAGCAGATTAAAACTTTATGAAGTACTCCATATATGGTTGCACCAAAGTTGAACATAACTGTGTCAAGCCTTTAGGGCAGAATTTTTCCCTCTGAAAAGTGGCAGGGAATGTACCCAATTATCAGGCACTTTGGCGCTGGGGAGATCCCACCCTCATTACCATGACCTTAGAAGTTCAGCCTGAGCAGTAAGGCCAATTAAGAACTGCTTAAGGGCCTCATCCTGACTGGGATGCAGGTACTTCAGGGCGAAAAAAGGGTGTTCTTATTCCACCAGTAAACCAGTTCATGTTTTGTTTGACATGCACTCATTTGTGTGAGACTGAGAAACATGGCCTAGGTGAGCCCTTTTCTCAGTTGAACCTGCCTCCACCACAGTCACAGATAATGGGATCTGCAGATGCTGGAGAATCTGAGATAACAAAATGTGGAGCTGGATGAACACAGCAGGCCAAGCAGCATCTCAGGAGCACAAAAGTTGACATTTCGGGCCTAGACCCTTTTCTGAAGAAGGGTCTGGGCCCGAAACATCAACTTATGTGTTCATCCAGCTCCACACTTTGTTATCTCCACCACAGTCACAGGTTCTTAGTGTTTTTTCCTTTTGGGGTATAGTGTGCAATTCTGGGTGCTACATGACAGGAAGGGTATGAATGCATTGCAGAGAATGTGCAAAAAGTTTGCAAGTATACTTTCAGGAATGTGATACTTCAGGTATGAAAATACTAAAAAAGTTGAGACAGTGTTACTTGGAGAGGAGAAGGTGAGGGAGAAATTATTTCCAATTATAAAAGGAGTGAGACACAATATAATTTTGAAGTATTTTGGAAAATAAGCAAATATGTGAAAAATAAATTTTTCATTCAATAAATAGTTAGAGTCTGGAATGCAATGCCTGGAAGTGTAGGTTTAATTAAGGCATTCAAGGGAATGTAAAGTTAGAGTGAAAAGGCAGGGGATTGGCACAAGGTTAATGAGAAAGCCAGTCCAGAAAGCCTTCTTCTAACCCTAACAATTCTGTGATTCACTGTGTAAAGACGTGTAAAAACTCTCAGCAGCTATGGTTGCTTTGCCATTCACCTTAAATCAGAATCCTCCCATTCTTGAATTTTTCAGACAATTTCTTTTCCTCTTTTCTGACCAGATAGAGTTTAGATATTTCTATCACATCTCCTCTCAATCTTCCCTTCAACGACGACAACACCAGCCTCTCAAAGTATCCAGATAATCCCTCAATTTTCATATATCTTTCCTTGCACCCTTATAAAGCTGTCACATGTTTTTGAAAACATAGGGTGGCACGGTGGCTCAGTGGTTAGCACTGCTGCTTTGACAGTGCCAGGGACCCAGGTTCAATTCCACCCTCAGGTGACTGTTTGCACATTCTCACTGTGTCTGTGGGGGTTTCATCCGGGTGCTCCAGTTTCCTCCCACAGTCCAAAGATGTGCAGGCTAGGGTGGATTGGCTGCGCTAAATTGCCCATCATGTTCAGGGAGGTATAGATTATGTTGATTATAGGGGGATGGGTCTGGGTGGGATGCTCCAAGATTCAGTGTGGACTTGTTTGGACAAAGGACCTGTTTCCACACTGTAGGGATTCTATGAAAGTTGAAGCCCAAAATCAAATACAGCACTCTATTCGTGAATTAGTTTTATAAAGGTTCATTGTGTTTTCCTTGCAACTATGGTATTTTTAACCAGCCTACTCTGATACATAACTGGGGCAGTTGGGACTTAGAACAAGGAATGGTATAGCACAGGGACAAGACCTTTGGCCCACCGAAACAGCGCCAACACAGGATGCCTTTCTTACTGAACCGTTCTTCCCAAATTACATCAGGGCTGTACGTACTACTTGGACAACAGCTAGTAACTGAACTAATAAGCAGGAAGGTAAAATGCAATGTCTGCTGTTGAGTACAATAATTGAAAGAGGATAATTCATCATGAAATTAAACTGTGTCTCTCCAAGCAGGGGTTAATTGTCTCCTTCAGAACTTTTTCCAGTAATTTCCTCACCACCGATATGAGGTTGTGATTTCCCCATGTAACCTTTCTTGAAAAATTGAACCACATTATCTGTCTTCCAGTTCTCAGGCTTCTCCCCTTGTGGCCATAGTGGAATTAATCATTTGGGTCAGAGCCCCTGTAATTTCCTCCCTCGCCCCCCCCCCCCCAACCCAACAGCCTGGGATAAAACTCATCCAGACCTAAGGATTTGTCCACTTTTCAGCCTGCCAAAGCCTCCAATACCTCCTCATTTCCCAGTGCCAAACTGCTCAAGAACCTCACTGTTCTACTCCCCAAATTTTTACCTGCATCCACTTTCTTCCAAGTGAAGATAGAACTGAAGCATCAGTATTACACTGTACCAATATCTTCCATTTCCACAAACAGATTGCCTCCTTGATTTCTAATGGACACTTTTCTTTCCATGGTCATCCTCTTCTCCTTAAACACTTATAAGATATCTAATTTTATCTGTCCATGGTTTTTCTCATGCCCCCTTCTTTGCTCTCCTAATTGCTTTTTAAGGTCCCTCTAACATGTTCTATACTCACTAGGGTATGCATTGATTTGTTCCCTTTGCACCTGCTAAAAGCCTATCTTTTCCTTCTTCTCCAGTCCTGAATATGCCTCGACATCAATGCTTCTCAGACTTTGAGCTTATTGGTCTAACATTTTACCCTAAGGAAGCATGTTAGGCCGATACTTTCCCCATTTCTTATTTGCTACTACTGCACCCCAAACCCCCAACCCCGCATTGCTTTACTATAGATTCAACCAGAAGAAGCTATTCCTCAATCCAAAATCCTATTTTGCAGACCATTCTTCCATTTTCCATAACAAACACAAGTCATACTGCATTGTGGTCACTACCATTAAAACGCTCCACCCGCCACCTTGACCATCTGTCTAACTTCATGCCCCAAAATTAGGTCCAGCTAATGCTGTCCCCTTGTTGGACCTTCTTCATGTTGACATAAAAAGCTTTTCTGAATACATTTCAAGAAATTTGCCCCCTCTTTTACATGATGACTATCCCAATTAATGTTTGGGAAGTTGAAATCCCCAAATATAATTAGCTTATTATTAAGCTCCTCAGTTCATTGACTTCATATTTGCCCCTCTGTTGTGTACTGACTGTTTCGGAGTCTATAACACACTTCCAACAGTGATGACTACCCCCTTTTTATTCGTGAGCTCTATCCGCAAAGCCTTATTTGAAGACCCTCCCAAGGTATTGTCCCTTCTTCCTGCAGTAACTAACTCCTTAATTAATAATACATCACCTCCTCTTTTTACACTCTTCCATGTCTTGCCTGAAGATGCCATACCCAGGAACATTGAGTTGCCATTCCTGCCTCTCCCTCAACCATGTCCCCGGGATGGCAACAACATCTCAAACCCAGATGTCAATCCACGCTATTAATTTATGTCTTATCTTGCCTTGCTCCTTTGAATTATAACATGGCTGAACTCTGTCTCAGAGATAGTAGGACCTGCAGAAGCTGGAGAATCTGAGATAACAAGGTGTTGAGCTGGATGAACACAGCAGGCCAAGCAGCATCAGAGGAGCAGGAAGGCTGACGTTTTGGGCCGAGACCCTTTCTGAAGAAGGGTCTAGGCCCAAAATGTCAGCCTTCCTGCTCCTCTGATGCTGCTTGGCCCGCTGTGTTCATCCAGCTCTACACCTTGTTATCTCTGAACTCTGTCTCTCCTGGTTCCTTTGCTAGTATTATGCAATACACCTTTACTGTTCACCAACACCTTTTTGTGGGCATCCTCCCTCACAAGGTACCAGCAGTTTAGGTGAATACCAGCAAGAAGGATTGGTTGCAGTGAATTTATTCAAGGATTCTCAGCCAGGCCATTTTTGTGTGCTGGCAATTAGGACACTTGCTGATATAATACTTTCCAGGCAAGTTTATATCTGCACCTGACAGAATTAGATCATAGTTTCTCACGTTTGGACTTAAAGTAGTTACTAATGTTATCTGCTGATATTAAATCACCCGTTACTGTGACTGAGCTGTGGTTTATCTGGACACATGAAACCTGACAAGTGTGGCTCAAGTAATTTGCAACATCTGTGGTCAAATGCAAGTTCCACTCATTGTATTTTGGTTTGTCTAGCATGCTACAGTTGATTTAATCAACCCTGAGTGGAAATCACGGGGCACAGCATTTTTCCACTCTCCTTCCCCTCGTGCAGTTCTCCTTACCACATTTTGCTCATTTGTTTCCATTGTCTTTTCTTTTGCAATTATTGTTCTCCATTCTGTTTCTCCTTTTATTTCTTTCCTCCTTCTGTGATTTTCTCCATTCAATTTAATTTTGAGTTTATCCCTTTGTCTTCCTTTTCTGGTTTATATTCGGGCTCTCTCCTCTTTCCTCTGATATGCATGCATGAACAGAACCTACGTCAGCCTTCCTGCTCGCCTGATGCTGCTTGGCCTGCTGTGTTCATATGTGTAAGCAAGATAACAAGGTGTAAAGCTGAATGAACACAGCAGGCCAAGCAACAGCTTAGGAGCACAATATCCCCCATATGTGTAAGCGAGATAACAAGGTGTAAAGCTGAATGAACACAGCAGGCCAAGCAACAGCTTAGGAGCACAATATCCCACATATGTGTAAGCATTGCCTTGTAAATGAACCAGCAGCAACACAAGGAAAAATGTCTCTGCCCTTGTCTAGTTCTAAATCAGTCCCTCATTTACTTGTTAATTTTTTTTGTCATTCACCTTTTTCCGTTTCTTATAGTCTCTTTTCTAATATATAAACCTTATGTTATTTGCATTCTTTCTCCTTTCTTTTTCAGAGAAGTGACTACCAAAAAAACTTTTTGCTAGTTTGTTCATTCCTTGGCTGTCCTCCTCCTTTCCCAGTTTACATTCACTTTGACCTCCTTTGCAATTTGCATTCATACTCAATGCTCCATTTTCTGCTTCATTTTCTCTCCTACACAGCTGTTGTGGTGAATAGTACAGATGCCTTTGAGGGGAAGCTAGATAAAATCTTCAAAGAGAAAAGACGAGAACAATAAGTACGTAGGGTTCAATGGAGTAGGTGGTAAAGTCTCATGCAGCACCACAACACTGGCACAGAGCAGCGTTACATTTCATGTTTAAATTATTTATTCATACGCGTTACATTTTCTGCTGAATAACTTTGCAGCACCCTTCAGTCATACTAATTGTTCTACTTTACCATCTGTAAATTGAAAAACTAGGTGGCAAATTCTGTGCCAAGTTCATTTAAAAGTACAGATCAAAAAGATTCTTCTAGTGGTGCATCCTTGCAACTGGCAAGCAACACATTCCTCTCCACTTATCCATGGGGAATGGGCATTGGTGATTTAATATGCATTTCTACTCACCCTTTAGAAATTAATGGCATTTTCCATGGTTACATCTGCTCATTGTTGTCACTGGAGTGGGAGCACATAATGTGGACTGGTACTGCATACCTTCTGCAAAAGTTGGGCACTGTGGAGGTTGAGTTACATTGTCACCCACAAAATGATATTTACATGTAAATTTGATAAGTTTCCCTTGATATTTTCATTACTTTTGTCCTCGGGACCGTCAGTGATAATTTGTTTGATTTGTTCATTTTAATATATTAGGAGCTAGTGCAATGCCCCTTCTCAACAACTGAGTGGCTTGCTTGGCTATTTCAGAAGGCATGTAAGAGGCAATCACATTGCTGAGGGTCTTGGTCATCTATTGGATGACAAGGTACATACAATAAATTTCCTTCCCTTCATGGACATTAATCGACCAGCTGTATTTTTACGACAGTTACATGATAGCCATTGTTGATAATAGTCTTTTTTTTCAAATTTTGACAATTAATTAACTGAATTTAAATTCCCAGTTTCCCTTTGCAATATTCAAACTCATGTCTCTGTTTCATTAGTTCTGGCCTCAGGGTGATTTCCTAGTGTCATTGCTAAGATGCTACTAATTCTCTAATCCTCTATGACCATAATCATTCTATTCTACTCCTTCGTCAAACACTTTGGACTGCCTGCCAGCCAATAGTGAGAATCTTTCTCACCATCCTTGTTGCAACCTTCATTCTCCAGGTAGTGAGAACAAGAGCAGCCTGGGCACAGTGGCTCAGTAGTTAGCACTGCTGCCTCACAATGCTAGAGAACCAGGTTTGATTCCATCTTCAGACAAGTCTGTGTGGAGTTTGCACATTGTCCTGTGTCTGTGTGGTTCCTTCTTAGGGCTCTGGATTCCTCTCATATCCAAAAATGTGAAGGTTAGATGAATTAGCCATGGGAAAAGCTAGAGTAGGATAGGAGGGGTGGATCTGGATGGGATGCTCTTTAGAGGGTCAGTGTGGACTTGGTGGGCCAAACGGCCTGCTTCTATGAGATTCTATGATTCTACATTATCTGCAGGAGCTCCATCTCTTGTGCCTAAGTTCCCTGACGGATTGCCACACTGTGAATTTTATGCACTTTTGCTGGCTTCTCATTTGTGCAGAAGTAAGATCTGTGATTTCTCTAGCTTTCCAAATGATGGTTTTTCATTACCCGATGAAAATAGGCCTTAGAGATGGTAGAACCAGAAAGAGGGTTGTGAGCAACTGGATCTGTCCAAAGCACCAATGCAGTGATTTTTAAATGTGGTCACTGTTGTCAGATAGGAAATGAAGTTCCTTTCGTTGTTGGATCTTGTTGTTTGAAATAGCAACAATGACCAGATAATCTTTTTTAGTGATGTTGGTGCAAGGATAAACTCACACACAAGAAGGAACCCAATGCTTTTCAAAATAATGTTGCAGGTTTTTATTTTAAAACAGCAAGGTACTGCAGGAGAACAAACATTTCATTGGTGTTTTATTCTATGGTGTACATCATTCAGTGTAGAGTGTTATAAATGAGTTGAAAATAGAAAAACAAAATATTCCGTCCTACAGTCAATACATTCTCCAATGTTTTCAAGAGAGATAACACTGATGTGTCCCTTATCAGTTCACTAGGTGACTGCCAGTACCAGCAGCAGTGTTGACGCATGGGTGGGGAAGGGCGTATTTAATTAAGAGGGTGTAAGCTGGCATCCTCATCACCTCTTGCTTCCATTTAATTAACTCCAGGATGGAAAGTCTTGTGGACAAGGGCAAATAAATCTCACTTAAGGTTTTTATCCTACTCAAACTGGTATTCAAGCAGTGGTGGGCAGGGGAAAGCCGGAAAGCAGAACTAGCCAATGGCAAGACCCATATCGCCAAGATTAAACTCCACCTATTGTCTGTCTTTCCTTCACAGATGGTATGGGCGACCTTATTATCAAACAACTGCCCAAATCAATCAATGTTTCGGAGGGAGATACTGTCACACTGACATGTTTATGGACCGTTAACCAGAGTGAGAGTGTTAGAGTGGACTGGTTACTGGATGGTAATACAATTTTTACGAAACCTGCCAAGGCTGAATATAAATATGATAGAAGGAAGTTTGTTATCGAAGAAAACAACTCAACACTGACCATTTCTAATACTGTTGGAAACGACTCAGGATTTTACCACTGTAAAGTGATTGTGGAGATACCAGCACCAATCCGTCAAGCTGTTGGAGAAGGGACATTGCTAGGAGTCTTTGGTAAGTTTATAGACTTATAACAACTTCAGGTCGATTCAGATATCATATGTAACTTATATGTAAGCATAATGAGAGGGGTGGTCTACCTGTACATCTCCCATCCAAGTAAGTTTTGACTGCCATTCCAAGTTCCAATGGAAAGCTGGAAACATGCTGCTCTAGATACACTACTTAAACAAGCACTTCTAGAGTCATTGAGTCATAGAGATATACAGCACGGGAACAGCCCTTCCGTCCGCTTTGCCCTTGCCAACCAGATATCCAATAATAATCTAGTCCCATTTGCCAGCATTTAGCCCATATCCCTCCAAACTCTTTCAATTCGTCTACCCATCCAGGTGCCTTTTAAAGGTTATAACTATACCAGCCTCCAGTACTTCCTCTGGCAACTCATTCCGTACACGCAATACCCTCTGTGTGGAAAAATTTTCCCTTTTATATCTTTCCCCTCTTACCTTGAACCAATACCCTCTAAGTTTGGACTCCACCACCCCAGGGAAAAGACCTGAACTAGTTACCCTATCCATGCACCTCATGATTTTATAAACCTCTATAAGGTCACCCCTCAGCCTCTGACATTACAGGGAAAATAGTTCCAGCCCATTCAGCCTCTTCTTATAGCTCAAACCTTCCAACCCTGGCAACGTTCTCGTAAATCTTTTCTGAAACCCTTTCAAGTTTCACAACATCCTTTTTATAAGAGGGAGACCAGAATTGCAAACAAGACTCCAAAAGTGGCCTAACCAATGTTCTGTACTGCTGCAACATGATCGCCTAACTCTTATACTCAATGCACTGACCAAAACATACCAAACGCCTTCTTCACTATCCTACCTTCCTGCAACTCCACTTTCAAGGAAATATGAACCTGCACGCCAAGGTCTCTTTGTTCAGCAACACTCCTCAGGATCCTATCATTAATTGCATTGCTCCTGCCCTGATTTGCCTTTCCAAAATCCAGCATCTCACATTTATCTAAATTAAACTCCATCCGCCACTCCTCGGCCCAATGGCCCATCTGATCAAAATCCCATTATACTCTGAGGTAATAGAATGTGAGGCTGGATGAACACAGCAGGCCCAGCAGCATCTCAGGAGCACAAAAGCTGACGTTTCGGGCCTAGACACTTCATCAGAGAGGGGGATGGGGTGAGGGTTCTGGAATAAATAGGGAGAGAGGGGGAGGTGGACCGAAGATGAAGAGAAAAGAAGATAGGTGGAGAGGAGAGTATAGGTGGGGAGGTAGGGAGGGGATAGTTCAGTCCAGGGAAGACGGACAGGTCAAGGAGGTGGGATGAGGTTAGTAGGTAGGAGATGGAGGTGCGGCTTGGGGTGGGAGGAAGGGATGGGTGAGAGGAAGAACAGGTTAGGGAAGCAGAGACAGGTTGGACTGGTTTTGGGATGCAGTGGGTGGAGGGGAAGAGCTGGGCTGGTTGTGTGGTGCAGTGGGGGGAGGGGACGAACTGGGCTGGTTTTGGGATGCAGTGGGGGAAGGGGAGATTTTGAAGCTGGTGAAGTCCACATTGATACCATTGGGCTGCAGGGTTCCCAAGCGGAATATGAGTTGCTGTTCCTGCAACCTTCGGGTGGCATCATTGTGGCACTGCAGGAGGCCCATGATGGACATGTCATCTAAAGAATGGGAGGGGGAGTGGAAATGGTTTGCGACTGGGAAGTGCAGTTGTTTATTGCAAACCGAGCGGAGGTGTTCTGCAAAGCGGTCCCCAAGCTTCCGCTTGGTTTCCCCAATGTCGAGGATGCCACACCGGGTACAATGGATGCAGTATACCACATTGGCAGATGTGCAGGTGAACCTCTGCTTAATATGGAAAGTCATCTTGGGGCCTGGGATAGGGGTGAGGGAGGATGTGCGGGGGCAAGTGTAGCATTTCCTGCGGTTGCAGGGGAAGGTGCCGGGTGTGGCGGGGTGGGAGGGCAGTGTGGAGCGAACAAGGGAGTCACGGAGAGAGTGGTCTCCCCGGAAAGCAGACAAGGGTGGGGATGGAAAAAATCAAGGGTGGTGGGGTCGGATTGTAGATGGCGGAAGTGTCGGAGGATGATGCGTTGTATCCGGAGGTTGGTGGAGTGGTGTGTGAGAATGAGGGGGATCCTCTTTGGGCGGTTGTGGCGGGGGCGGGGTGTGAGGAATGTGTTGCGGGAAATGCGGGAGACGCGGTCAAGGGCGTTCTCGACCACTGTGGGGGGAAAGTTGCGGTCCTTGAAGAACTTGGACATCTGGGATGTGCGGTAGTAGAATGCCTCATCGTGGGAGCAGATGTGGTGGAGGCGGAGGAATTGGGAATAGGGGATAGAATTTATGCAGGAGGGTGGGTGGGAGGAGGTGTATTCTAGGTAGCTGTGGGAGTCAGTGGGCTTGAAATGGACATCAGTTACAAGCTGGTTGCCTGAGATGGAGACTGAGAGATCCAGGAAGGTGAGGGATGTGCTGGAGTTGGCCCAGATGAACTGAAGGTTGGGGTGGAAGGTGTTGGTGAAGTGGATGAACTGTTCGAGCTCCTCTGGGGAGCAAGAGGCGGCGCCAATACAGTCATCAATGTAACAGAGGAAGAGGAAGAGGGACTGTTCCACGTAACCTACAAAGAGGCACGCATAGCTGGGGCCCATGCAGGTGCCCATGGCCACCCCTTTTGTCTGTAGGAAGTGGGAGGAATCGAAAGAGAAGTTGTTGAGGGTGAGGACGAGTTCGGCTAGGTGGATGAGGGTGTCAGTGGAGGGGGACTGGTTGGGCCTGCGGGACAGAAAGAAGCGGAGCGCCTTGAGGCCATCTGCATGCAGAATACAGGTGTATAGGGACTGGACGTTCATGGTGAAAATGAGGTAACCTTCTTTGCTGTCCACTACACCTCCAATTTTAGTGTCATCTGCAAACTTAGTAAACATATCTACCATTTTCACAACAAAATCTTTTATATAAATGACAAAAAGCAGTGGATCCAGCACCAATCCTTTGGCACATCACTGGTCACAGGCCTCCGGTCTGAGAAGTAGCCTATGTCTTCCACATTCGATCCAGTTTTGTTTTTGTCTAGTTAGTTCTCCCTCATTTCTGTGATCTAAAGTTGCTAATCAATCTACCATGAGGCAACTTGTCAAACACATTACTGAAGTCCAAATAGATCACATCCACCACTCTGCCCTCATCAATCCTCTTCATTATTTCTTCAAAAAACTCAATCAAATTAGTGGGACATGATTTCCCACGCATAAAGCCACGCTGGCAATCCCTAATCAATCCATACCTTTCCAAATACATGGAAATATTGTCGCTCAGGATTCCCTCCAACAATTTGCCCATCACTGATGTCAGGTTCACTGGTCTATAGTCCCAAGGCATTTCCTTACCATTCTTAAACTGTGGCAGCCTGTTATTGATGATACAAATATCTCAGCAAGGGCCCCAGCAATCATTTCCCTAGCTTCTCATAGAGTTCTAGGGTACACCTGTTCAGGTCCCAGGAATTTACCCATTTTTATGTGCTTTAAGACATTCAGCACCTCCTCCTCTCCAATATTAATATTTTTAAAGATGTTGTTATTTATTTCCCCACATTCTATTTCTTCCATATCCTTCTCCACAGTAGACACTGGTGCAAAATACTTGTTTAGTATCTTCTCCCACCTCCTGCGGTTCCACAAATAAGCAGCCCTGCTGATTTTTATAGGGCCTATTCTCTCCCTAGTTACCCTTTTGGCCTTAATGTATTTGTAGAATCCCTTTGGATTCCCCGTAACCCTATTTGCCAGAGTTATTTCATGTCCTCTTTTTGCCCTCCCGATTTCCCTCTTATGTATTATCCTCCTGCCTTTAACTCTTTCAGGGAGTCACTCATCCCTGCTGTCAGTACTTGACATATGCTTCCATCTTTTTCTTGACCAAAACCTCAATTTTTCTAGTCATCTGGCATTCCCTGCACCTACCAGCCTTGTCTTTCACCTAACAGGAACATACTGTCTCTGGACTGTCGTTATCTTATTTTTGAACACTTTGCATTTTCTGGCACCCCTTTACCTGTGAACATCTGCCCCCAATCAAGTTCTTGAAAGTACTTGCCTAATACTGTCAAAAATAGCCTTCCTCCAAATTTAAAAATTTAACTTTTAGATTCTCTCTATTGTTTTCCATCACTGTTTTAAAACTAATAGAATTATAGTCAGTGGCCCCAAAGTGCACCCCCCACTGACAACTCAGTCACCTGATCTGCCTTATTTATCAAGAGTAGGTCAGGTTTTGCAATTTCTCTATTAGGTACATCCACATACTGAATCAGAAAGTTTTCTTGTGCACACATAATAAATCCCTTGCCATCCAAGTCCTTAACACTATCACAATCCCAATCTATGGTTGGAAAATTAAAATCCTCTACCATAACCACCTATTATTCTCACAGATAACTGTATTCTTGACACAAGTTTGCTTCTCAATTTCCTGCTGACTACTGGGGGGATCTTCCCTGAGAATATCTGTTCCCAATTCACACTCTGCAGTTCTTACCTAATAGCATTGTAATTCCTCCTCCCCCAATTAAATGCTTTTCCATTCGATCTGCTCCTATCCCTGTCCATGACTATAGTAAAAGTTAGGGAGTTGTGATCACTAGCACCAAAATGCTCTCCCACCAAAAGATCTGATACCTGGCCTGGTTCATTGACAAGGACCAAATCCAATATGGCCTCCCCTCTAGTCAGCCCATCCACATATTGAGTCAGAATCCTTCCTGGACACACCTGACAAAAATTGCTCCATTCAAACTATTTGCATTTCGGAGTTTCCAGTCAATATTAGGGAAGTTGAAGCCACCCATGACAACAACACTATTACTTCTTCACCTTTCCAAAATCTGCTTCCCAATCTGTTCCTCAATGTCTCTGTTGCTATTGGAGGGGTCTATAGAAAACTCCCAATAAAGTGACTGTTCCTTTCCTGCTTCTGATTTCCACCCATACTGACTCAGTAGACAAACCCTCCTCGATGACCTCCCTTTCTGCAGCTGTGATACCATCTTTTACCTTCCTCCCTACTTTTTTCCAAACACCTAAACCCCGGAACATCAAACAAACATTCCTGCCCGTAAATTATCCAAGTCTCCGTAATGGCCATAACATTGTAGCTCCAAATACTGATCCATGATCTAAGTTCATCACCCTTATTCCTGATGCTTCTTGTGTTAAAATTTCCTGGGTAACTATACAGGAGAGTGAGTTGGAACCCTATGAAGTCTATGACTCTAGTGCACAGTTGGAGAATTTTTCAAAGAGTTCTGGTGAAGAGTAATTATCCATCAGAAGTGAAAACTTCTCGGGTAATTCCCATGTAGTCATAGGAGGGTCCTCCAAGTGGTTCTGAAGTGTATCTTCTGAGATATATCTGATTTCTGAAGATCTGGACAACTATCTTCCTGAATATCTCTGTGTCATAATTTGCTTTTTAATGTTCTTGTGAACACCTTAAGGAATTTCTTTATGAGAAAGGTGTTACATAGATACAAGCATTGTTGTTTTCCGAGACAAAAGGCCACTGCCATCTTATCAAAAGGAACCAGTGCAGTTTAATAAACATTAATATTGTTGGTGAAGCTCATAATCCCAAGAATGAGTAAAGTAACCCTAACAGTATGTGTATCGTTTTTAATGTAGCATCACAGGTTAAGAACTATCTGATTATTTGGCTTCTGGCATCAATCAGCCCCACAATACTGATGGTGATTGTAGTTGCATACTGCTGCTTCAGAAGGATCAAAAACAGAAGACAGAATGGTGAGGATTGCAAAATTCACACTCTATTCTTTGCCAGAAGAAGACATATTAAAAATGTATTTACATTATTTTATTATTTCTTTTAGAAAATATACCTAATTTAAGAAAGAGGTAAGTATGAATCAATTACTGTACATTTTATTTCTGATAAGATCATTGTTGAAATTAAAACAAATAAAAAGTGATGCAAAAGTAATTAGTGCAGCTACTTGTCAAACTAGAACCTAACCTCTAGCTGAGGGGAACCAGTTCAAAGTTTATTTCCTTACTTACTTACCTTGACAGGCTTCGTTTCAGGTCATTCCCAGTTAAAATGATGTCCAGAACAGTAGAATGTTTACTGCAGCCAATATTTTATCTATCTTTGTACTATTCACATTCAGTTGATGATCCAGACATTAACACTTGTGAATAGAGCCTCAGCATTGGGCTCGTCATGAAATAGATCAGATTGGTTACTTTTGTAGCAAAACTGCATTCATAACTTTAAAAAGTGGCTTCATGGCAAGGCATAAATATGGGACATATAGACTTTCATTTGAAGCTACATTTTTTACCCATTCCCTGTGACAACTACAAGGATTTTGCCCGTCGATATCCCTTTAGGCGCGAAAGCTGTGGGAATCCAGAGTCAGGATAGACGACATTCACTTGCTGTAAGCTTTTTTGATTCATTTTAAAGGTGAGCATAGATGGACAAATAAAAAAGAATAAAGTAAAGTTTTAAAGAATAGAAAGTAAATAGTGAGTATAAATTATAAGCCATACAAAAATGGACATTATGCACTTCTTTAAATATATAAAAAGGAAAAGAGAAGCAAAGGTGAACATCAGCCTGTTAGAGAATGAAGCTTGAGGAATGATAACAGGGAACCAGGTAATGGCAGAAGAGCTGAATGATTAAAAAGGTAAAGTCAGCGTTGGTCCACCATACTATGACTTTATGACAATTTGTTCTTAGAGGCAGATAACTGGTGGTGGTTTAACCTGAAAGTCATCACATCTCAGCCAAAGGGAAAAGTTGAAAAGAAGAGTCCGATGTGGTAATCTCAATCAATGCAGTAGTTTAACCCACATTGTCGGCATTATGTTGCTTTGAAAACCAGCCATCCAGCCAACTGAGCTAAATGACCCCTAATTACTTTGCATCAGTCTTCACAGTAGAAGACATTAATACCATTCCAAAAATACTAACTAATCAAGGCACTAAAGAGGGCGTAAGAGGGGGAAAGAACAAACATAATTACTGCTAATAGAGAAAAAATACTATGGAATTTAATGGGCTAATGTCCTGCAAGTCACCAGGATCTGATGGGTTGCATTCTAGAAAGAATATTAAAGGAAGCAGTTACAAATACAGTGCATTACCTAATAGTATTGTTCTAAAAATGCTTAAATTCTGGAAAAGCCCCAGAGGATTAGAAAATTGTAACACTTTTGTTCCAAAAGTGAAGAGAGGGTATAGGCTAATTAGCTTAACATTTATCATTAGGGAAATCTATTGCGAAGAATGTGAAGTAGATCATTTATAAATAAGTAATAAAGTCAAACAGAATCAGCATGAAGGATAAATCGTGCCTGACAAAGTTATTGGAATTCTTTGAGGAAGTAACAATCAAGATGGATTAAGGGAAACAAGTAGATGTAATATATTTGGATTTCTAAAAGTGTTTGATAACATACGACACATGAGGTTATCTCATAGGATGAGAGCCCCTGGTTTTTGGATAATATATTAGCATGCAAATAGGATTGGCTAACGAATAGCAGAAATAGAGCTTTGACAAAGAGGATATATTCAGTAAAACAACTTGTAACTGCCACAGGGATTAATGCAGATACCACAATAATAGTCTATCAGGTGGGAAGACACATGGTGAAGATTGCACAAATAGTCTGCAGAATATTATAAACAGGTTAAGCGAGCAGGCAAAAAGTTGGATATGAAATATAATGTGCGGAATATGAGGTTGTGTACTTTGTCAGGAAGAATAGAGGAACTGAGTATTATTTAAATGGAGAAAGGCTGCAAAAGCCTGCAGCACCTTGTGCATGAATCACGGAAGAACTAGCTTTCAAGTTCAATGGATAATTGGAAAAGCAAATGGATTGATATAAAAATAGAGATATCTTGCTAAAACCATTCGAAGCAATAGTCAGGCCACACCTAGAACACTGGTTCCTGATCTAAGATATACTGGCATTTAAAGAAGTCCAGAGAAAGTTCACTAAGTTGATCCTGGACGTGAAGGAATTTTCTTATGATAAGGGTTGGGTAGTTTGGACTTGTATTCATTGGAGCTTAGAAGAATGAGAGGAGACCTTATTTAAACACAAAAGATAATGAAAGGGGTTAACAAGGTATATTCAAATAGATGCTTCCCCTTCTGTGAGAATCTAGGACCAGAGAGAATAATCTCAGAGTCTGGGCTCAACCATTTTAGACAGAGATAAGGATTTTTTTTCCTCAGATGATAGTGAATCTATGGAATCCTTTACTGCAAAGGACTGTCAAGTCTTGACCATTCAGTATATTCAAGGCCAAGATAGATAGATTTTTAATCAGTAAGGAACTCAAGAGTTATGGATAAAAGGCAGGCAAGTGAAAGTAAGGATTATTAGATCACCTATGATGTTATTAAATTGCCAAGTAGATACAATGGGCTCAATGGCCTACTTCAGTTACTATGTGGTATGACCTTATCCGTGAATTTTATGAATTTAAAATAGACAATAGGTGCAGGCATAGGCCATTCGGCCCTTCAAGCCAGCACCACCATGCATTATGATCATGGTTGATCACCCACAATCAGTATCCTGTTCCTGTCTTATCCCCGTAACCCTTGATTCCAATCCCCATAACCCTTGATTCAAGCTCTTCTTCAGGAGGATTTCTGCCATGACAGTCGTTTTGCTGATGTTGAAGTGTTGGTGAGCTAACATACCCTAAGACATTGCCTTCAATGAACGCTAAAGATGGTTGGGCCTAGGACACCTGGTTGGGTCTAGGTCAATTAATTACAAGATGAGTGAAGGTAGGTCATAACTCCATCCCACAGGCATCAGGTTTATACAAGTCAACCTAGCTGGAATGCCTGCATTCTTTTATTACTCCAGTTGGGCATTAAGCATAATACATTGAGCATTAAGTAGAATAAAACTAGTGGTTTCCCATTGAAAACATATAGCTTTTGACCCCTCAACTCCAGCCATTCTAATGCCATGAAGGCAATGTCTTAGGGTATGTTAGCTCACCAACACAACACTATGTACAAGGTACAAGTCAGGAGTGTGATAGAATACTCCCCACTTGCCTGGGACAACACTCAAGAAAATCAACATCATCCTGGGCAAAGTAGCCTTCTTTGTTGGGTGAATCCACTACCTTCAACATTCACTCCTTCCACCACTGATGCACAGTGCCAGCAGTGGGTTCCACTTACAAGATACACTTTAACAATTCACTAAGGCTCATTCAACAGCACATTCAAACCAGTAGCCACTACCACTTAGAACCACTAGGGCAACAGATACATGGAAACACGACTATCTGTAAGTTCTCCAAACCACACATAATCTTGACTTGGAAAATGTTGTCATTCCTTCACTGGCTCTGGATTGAAATCGTAAAATTCCGTTTCTAACAGCTCTCTGTATCAATCTGCCATGGACTGTTCAAAAAGTCAGCTCTCTACCAACTTCGCATGAGCAATTAGGAATAGGTAATAACTGCTGGTCTTGCCAGTAATGCACATATCCCATCAAAGAACATTAAAATTCAATATCAAGATATTGAACTAACAGCTTTCATCAACTGATTCCAGTCCTTTGCTTTAATGCTAGGGATCAGACTCTTAGGGATTTAAAGACAATGGCAATCAGTTCTTTCCATCATACTAAAGGAAAGTCAATGTCTACAAAGAACTAGTTAGGTATGTGCCCAAAGATGTTCAATTAATTCTAAAAATAGCACATCTAAAGAAGCAGGAGTCCAGAGCAATTATTGGATGACAACATTCAGGATGTTCAAAAAAGCTTTAGAATTTGTTTTTTATTTCTCTCATATGATATCATTGGAACTGCACCAAAAATAGCAATGTAGTTGAGCTAACAAAGTGTGGAGCTGGATAAACACTGAAGTGTCTCAGCCTGAAACGTCAGCTTTTGTGCTCCTAAGATGCTGCTTGGCCTGCTGTGTTCATCCAGCTCTACACCTTGTTGTCTCAGATTCTCCAGCATCTGCAGTTCCTATTATCTCTGAATTTAGTTGAGCTGACAACTTTTTAACACATAATTAATAAACTTTAATTTAATAGACTTTTTAAATAAAGAATGGAAAGGAAGAATATTATTAAGTTGGAGAGAGGGCAGAAAAGATTCACCAGGATGTCAGGACTGGAGGGTTTGAGTTATAAGGAGAGCCTGGATATGCTGAAGCTTTTTTTCACTGGAGCATGGGAAGTTGAGGGGTCACATTGCAGAGGTTTATAAAATCATGAAGAGCATTGATAAGGTGGATAGCAAAGGGCTTTTCCCTAGGGTGGGGGAGTTCAAAACTAGAGGGCATATTTTTAAGGTGAGAGGAGAAAGATTTAAAAGGGACATGAGGGGCAACATTTTTACACAGAGTATGGTTCACACATGCAACAAACTGCCAGAGGAAGTGGTAGATACAGGTACAGTTACAACATTTAAAAGATGTTTGGACAGATACATGAATACGAAAGGCTTAGAGGGATTTACGCCCAAATGCAGGCAAGTGGCACAACAAGGTGTAGAGCTGGATGAGCACAGCAGGCCAAGCAGCATCTTAGGAGCAGGAAAGCTGACGTTTCGGGCCTAGAACCTTCATAAGATGCTGCTTGGCCTGCTGTGTTCATCCAGCTTTACACCTTGTTGTCTCAGATTCTCCAGCATCTGCAGTTCCTACTATATCTGCAGGCAAGTGGAACTCATTTAGTTTGGTAAACTTGGCCAACATGGATGAGTTGGACTGAAGGGTCTGTTCCCATGCCGCATGACCCTGTGAAGAAGGGTATGAAGGATAAATAACTTCCTCCCTTCTTGTATTTTAACATGTCACTTTTGTGGTCATGAATAATAGCTTTATTTGCAGGGAACACACTGCCCATTTGTGAGCTAGAATTGTATCTCGGTTGCCTTTTAACTTTTTAGTGTTTTAGGCCACCAGGACATTTTATAGAGCTAGCCATAATACAAGGGAAAATATCACAACCAAAGGTAGTAAGGCAATAACACAATTTGTGTAGATCTAGGTTTTGTGTGATCACTGAAAACAAGTGATAGCGTCTATCTTTCATGAGTTTAAAGATGCTAAGCCAGCTGGTGGTTTATTTACCATTTTAAACTAACATACAACAACAGGAACAGTGTTTATGCATCTGTTTATCTCATATTGTGCATTAGACAGCATACATACATCACTGGACACTTTAAATATGAATTGAAATTTGATGACATTCAACAGTTTCGTCCAGGACAGATGTGAAGTAATTCATCACCCATAACAATGAGTGCAAAGTGGAACTGTTTGGAAAATTAACCCTAGGCCACCAGGCCTTTATCTTTTTTTTGGTTTCTTACATTTTACTTGAGGTCATGACAATGCTAATACCCTTGTTTATCTCCATCAATCCCATTGCATTCAAGTTTCTTTCTACCACATCTTTCCATCCAGTCTCAGACCTCTCTCTTCTCCTTCTTCCAGGTAGTCTCAACTCCATTCCTGCTCTCACCACATTTTACTTCTCTGCAACAATGGCAGCATTTCAATCTTTTTTTCAGCTATTCTTCACACTAGTCTGGCACCACCACCAGTTCTCAGAATATCTCTTTTTCCCCTCACCTTCACTCTGTTGTGCATAACAATTACTATGCTGCGCATTTTACCCACAATTTCCAGATTCTTTTTAATGACTTTGTCTGCTGCCAGCACCTTTTCCTTCATTTCATCACTTAGTAACATTCCAGCACCATTTCTGTCCATGATAGTAATTTCTGATGTCCATAACTAATTTATTTTGCTCTGTTGTACATCAAAAGGAATAACTCCCTTCCCATTACTAACCCTTGCCTTTGACCCGGGGTGAGGACCATCAATGATACATGTAGACTGTCAGCACCAGCGACTGAACTATAGGCCACCCGACTGTCATCACTGGTAAAACATGCTGGAACTACAAAACTGCAAAATTCGTAACAAAAATAGAAAAATTTTGGAAATATTTTACAGGGCTGGAAACTTCTGTGGAGAGAAAAGCACAGCATTATTGCTTCAAGTCTGTGGCCATCGTTAGATCATTCATCATTTTGTAATGTTAAAGGACTGTGAACATAACCTGGACCAGAACCTAGCCTGTCTGGCTTGTCATGGCCACATTTTATATCATAAAATTGGAGTGCTGACATAAAGCTATCTTTCTAAGATTCATTTGAACCAAGCAGACATAGGCATAATTCCAGGAAACCCTTGCATATACTGGGTACAAAGTGAAAGAAGCAACAACTGTGATAAATGTACAGGTGCTATTATACCTCCATTTAGAAATAGCACTGTATACAGCAATGTGTTGGTAGATCAACCCTTCATCCCTGGAACCAGATTAAAATCAAGCCAAAGTTAAAGTTTGTTTGCCCTCATGTTACATATTGTTTTTTTCTTTAATTCATTCAAAAGATGTTAGCATTTTTGGCACAGCTCTCATTTTAGATGCAATGAGAAAGTGATGATTGCCTTTTTAGCCATTTGCTATAACTAATTTATACAACTAAATAAAGTAAGGACAGTTAAGATTCAAGTTCCATACAGAACTTGAATTCCTCAAAATCCCTGTTTAATGACGAGCTTTGTGAATGCTTGTTTTTTTAAATATATTGACGTTTTATTCACAAATGCATTGAATTGGATTCAAGTTCTCAAAATGCCAGGCTGAGATTTAGACATAAATTCTTCTCAATGTTTGTCTGGGCCTTTGAATTCCTAGCCCAGTAATAGAATGAATACACACATAATTTTTTGATTAATCCAATTCTAGTTTTATCCAAATTAGTAGCACAAAACTTGATCATATTTGCTATTCCCAGTCAAAAATACCACAGCAGTTTGTGAAGAACACAAAATTTTACCCAAATGAAGTAAAATTTTTGCTTTATTCTTCTCTGGTTTACCCAATAATTCAAACTTCAGGGACAGAGGGCAGTTTGACCAATCTTCACATGCCCAAGCCCATTTGGCACAATCTTCAGATACGCCTGCATCTAGGGATCAAGTACACCTGTCTGAAACAGGTGTACAAGACTTGTTATTCAAATATGTTTCATTCACTTTGCACGGATTGTCAAACATGTTATGCGTTCTGAGAAACCCAGATCAAAGACTTTCTAAAGCACCACTAACGGAGTGTGTTTGAGGCATTAATGCTTCTTGCGGTATTTCATTTGAATGTAAACATTACAATAACTTATCAATTGACACAGCCTATTGTTTATTAATACTAGTATCATTTGATATTTCCTATGGGGCCAGTTCTGTGACTGAAAGCTATTCTATATTAAAGAAAGAAGCTCTTAATCAGAATATAGAGGAAAGGTGAATAATTCTTTGCTATATACCAAAAGATAGATGTCACTCAGCATGGCTGATTTTGCAATTAATGCTCTGACCAAGTTGCCAGCAGTCTGTATGAATTCACTATTTTTTCTTAATTGTGACAAAGGTAATCTTCCCCTCTTATCCTTCTCTATGCTTGACATGGTACAGCACAGCATTTTCCTCCATATCTCTCCACTATTAGGTAGTAAGTTGGAAATGCTCTCAACTGGCATAGCCAGAGATTACTTTGAAATGGCTTCTCTTCTGCCCTCCCACTATAATCTCTGGTATCCCCCTAATTCCTCCAGCATTTAGGTTCTGCCTCTAGTTGCCTAGATCCTAAGCATTGGATATGTTTCCTTACAACTCTCTCTACCCCACTTCCATACTTTCAGACACTGCTTAAAAACCTTCCTTATCTGACCTAATATTTCTTTATATGACTTAGCATTATACTTTTTAAATAAAGTCCCTACTTTGAATTTTTCATTATGTTAAAGGCACTATGTTATTGTAAGATGTTGTCATCTGTTTCTACTTTTAGCAGTTCATGTTGATTTTACTATAATTGCATAGCAATAATACTCCTCTGACACTCATTTGTCATTTGTGGGCCCAGACGTTGAATGCTGGCAGAAAGCAATGCCGCTGATCCAGTCTTCCCTGATGCATTCTTTTTGAAATGGGTCAATAGGGGGCAATGAGGAGTAGCTAAACTTGCTGTTCTCCAACGCTCTACCTGAGAGGCTGATGGCAAATCACATGAAATGCATAACTGGGACCTCTTTGTTCAATGTCAGCCTTGCAGCATCTTCCAGTGGACAGAAAAATGAAGTTGAGGCCTAGGTGAGGTCAGCCATGGTCATACGTGATGGAGCAGGCTCGAAGGACTGAATTACCTACACCTGCTCCTAGTTCTTATGTTTTTACCAACTCACCCACCTATGCAGATTAAAGTGAATCCTGGGGAGAATAAGTTTGATTTTTTTGATAAGGGCTCTTGAATTTGCTGTGTTGGCCACAAATTCCATAAAAGTTAAGAACACTGTGGTCCTTATTCTCCAATAGGAAATTTACACTGGAATTTGCTGAAGAAATAATTAGAATACAATGGCAATGACTAGCCAAAAATTAATTTAGATGATTGATTTCGCAGCCTCACAGCACCAGGGGCCCGGGTTCGATTCCAGCCTCGGGCAACTGTCTGTGTGGAGTTTGCACGTTCTCCCCGTGTCTGCGTGGGTTTCCACCGGGTGCTCTAGTTTCCTCCCATAGTCCAAAGATGTGCAGTTTAGGTGGATTGGCCATGCTAAATTGCCCGTAGTGTTCGGGGTGAGTGGATTATAGGGGAATGGGTCTGGGTGGGATGTTTCAAGGGGTGGTATGGGCTTGTTGGGCCGAAGGGCCTATTTTTACACTGTAGGGAATCTAATCTGGAATCTAATCTAAATTGTGTTTGCTTATTTATTTAAAATTGGCACTATGTTATTGAAAAACTGCTGGTGTGTTGCAGTTCACTCAAGGAGTCTGGGCTGCTGTAGCAAAATACACTTATACCTGTTGTGGATAGTGATGGCAAAAGCATAGAAAAACATAAACATGAAGAAATATTAAATATTTACTAGAATAATAACAGTTTTCCTGTAGCTGTCAAGTTTTAGAAGCCTATAGCTGGGGGCTGAGCATTTTAGGAAGAGTGCTAGGAATTTTAAGATGAGTGCTGAATTTGGCTTCAAAAAAGCAACGCATGAAACAGTCATACCCAATCGACAATGTCGCTGTGCTTCAAGTGATGCCCAACTTCCTATGACAACAGTATTTTAATAATCTGAGAAATGTAATTCGAATGGAGAGTGGGGGCAGGAGTAGCAGTGCTAGAGAGAAGAAGTTGCAATTTCTCGTAATTAACTGCAAAATTGTTTCAGTGAGGGAAACAATAAAGCAGCAAATCTGGAGTCCTGCAAGAAGTTCAGGGCAGCAGGACGTATTAGCCTTGGAGAGAATGCGGTATAGATTTAATTGATCAGAAGGCACATGACACCAGGTTATAGTTCAACGGGTTTATTTGAAAACACAAACCTATGGAACCTTATTCATTCTTCAGGTGTTAATGTGAGAGATAATATCAGATACAGAATTTATAAGTAAAAGATCAAAGCATCTCACCACTGATGAGGATTTACTAAACAATCTAAGATGTTTGCTAACACAGCACATTGTGGAGCTGGAGGACTACAGCAGGTCAGGCAACATCAGAGGAGTAGGAAAGTTGACGTTTCGGGTCGGGATCGACCTGAAACATCAACTTTCCTGCTCCTCTGATGCTACCTGACTTGCTGTGTTCCTCCAGCTCCACACTGTGCTATCTCTGACTCCAGCATCGGCAGTTCTTACTATCTCTAAGATGCTGTTAAATCTTTAATCATTTGAAAGGTTTTACTTGATTAATATGTATATGTAAATCCCCGAATTCCGTTCGAGTCATTGTAATGTGAGAACTAAAGGTTTATCAGTGTAAAGAAGAGGTGACATTTTAGGTCAGACAATGCATGTTAAGTGTGAGACCTTGTTTAGAATTTGTTTGTGTTTTGGTTCGGAGTCAGACTGGTTTTATTTCTAAAGTAGGAATTTATAAAACACCACAATGACTGACTGTGTACAAATTTCAAGAGGGAAAACGTAGTCTTACAAAGCAAAGAGATATGAGAACATTTGAGGTCAGCTAATTGGATAACAATATCCAGAATGAATCAGGATGAGACCGAGGGTAAAATAATAAAAAAAAACAGAAAATGGGGTCAAAGGGGGGAAATTGGTAAAAATGAAAAAAAAAAGGTTCTTTACTTGAATTTTTGGAACAAAATAAATTTATTAATGGCACAAGTACAGGTTTCTGCATATGATCTTATAACAATTACTGAGACCTTATTACAAACAGATCAGATCTGGAGCTAAATATTCAGGGAGTATGTGACTTTTCAAAAGGATAGGCAGAAGGAATAGATGATTGGGTAGCTTTGTTATTATTGCATGGAATAAGTACAAAGATAGCTTTGTTATTACTGGGTAGATTATGTACAATAGCAAGAAATGAGCTTGGATTAGCAGATATAGTATCTATGTGGTAGAGTAAGAAATAACATGGGGAAGGTAACACTTGTGCGAGTGGTTCATAGGTGGGAAGACAAGTAACGAGGATGATGCAAAGAGTGTGCAGAAGGATGTACGTTCGAGTTTAGAAGAATGAGGAGAGATCTCTAAGAAACCTCTAAAATTCTACCAGGACTGGATAGGTAGTACACAGGAAGGATGTTCCCAATGGTGGGTGAGTCCAGAACCAGGGGTCCCAGTTTAATGATATCGAATAGGCCATTTATGACTCAGGTGAGGGGGATTTCCTTAAACCAGACAGTAACGAGCCTGTGCAATTCTCTGTCACAGAAAGCGGTTCAGGCCAAGGCATTGAATGTTTCCAAGAATGAGTTAGCAATAGTCCTTAGGGATAAAGAGATCTTAGGGTATATGGAGAAAACGGGAACAGGGTACTCAATTGGATCAGAATAATCATATCAGTCAGCATGGATGAGTCGGACCGAAGGTCCGTTTCTGTGCAATATAACTCTATGGCTTGGGGACCGCTTTGCAGAACACCTCCGCTCAGTTCGCAATAAACAACTGCACCTCCCAGTCGCAAACCATTTCCACTCCCCCCCCCCCCATTCTTTAGATGACATGTCCATCATGGGCCTCCTGCAGTGCCACAATGATGCCAACCGAAGGTTGCAGGAACAGCAACTCATATTCCGCCTGGGAACCCTGCAGCCCAATGGTATCAATGTGGACTTCACCAGCTTCAAGATCTCCCCTTCCCCCACCGCATCCCAAAACCAACCCAGTTCGTCCCCTCCCCCCACTGCACCACACAACCAGCCCAGCTCTTCCCCCCCACCCACTGCATCCCAAAACCAGTCCAACCCGTCTCTGCCTCCCAACCTGTTCTTCCTCTCACCCATCCCTTCCTCCCACCCCAAGCCGCACCTCCATCTCCTACCTACTAACCTCATCCCACCTCCTTGACCTGTCCGTCTTCCCTGGACTGACCTATCCCCTCCCTACCTCCCCACCTATACTCTCCTCTCCACCTATCTTCTTTTCTCTCTATCTTCGGTCCACCTCCCCCTCTCTCCCTATTTATTCCAGAACCATCACCCCATCCCCCTCTCTGATGAAGGGTCTAGGCCCGAAACGTCAGCTTTTGTGCTCCTGAGATGCTGCTGGGCCTGCTGTGTTCATCCAGCCTCACATTTCATTATCTTGGATTTTCCAGCATCTGCAGTTCCCATTATCACTAACTCTATGACTCCATGGCTTTATAAGTTCAGCAGGTAATAGAGGAGGCAAATGGAATGTTGGTCTGTATTTCAAGGAAATGTTGCATAAAAAAAGGAAACCCTGCTAAAACTGTACAAGGCTATAGTTAGACTACACATGAAATACTGTGAACAGTTTTGTTCCCTCATCAAAATAAAGGTATGTAGATATTTGAGGCAATGCAGGTTGATCCCTGTATGGAGGGACTGCCTTGTGAGATGGAGTTGAGTGAGTTGGGCCTGTAGTCATTGAGGTTTAGCGGAATAAGGTGATATTATTTAAACATACAGGATTCTTAGGAGGCTTTATAGGTAGATGCGGAAAAGTTAGTCCCTCTTGTGGAAGAGTCCAGAGGGCATAATTGAAAAATAAGAGTTGGTCGATTAAGACAAATGAGAATAAATTCCTTGTCTCAGATGGTAGCACAAGGCTGGGTTGCTAAGTATATTCAAGATTGAGATAGACAGATCTTTAATTAGTGGGGAAATCAAGGGTTATGGGGCAAATGCAGGAGAGTGGAATTGAGGATTATCAGACCAAGCATGAGATCGTTAAGTGGCAGAGCAGCCTGATGGCTGAATAGCCTACATCTGCTCTTCTGTCTTATGGTCTTATAGATAAATTGGGAGAAATATTTCTGCTGGTTTGGGAGACTAGGATTAAGACCTTAGTGTAAAAGTCAGAGCCTGATCTTTTGCAAGTCATCGAATCCGTAGAATACCTGCTGTGTGAAAGTAGCTTGCACATCCCCAGGCCCTATGGTCAATTTAGCATTACCAATCCACCTAACCCACAGATCTTTGGACTGTGGAAGGAAACTAGAGCACCTGAAGGAAATCCATGCAGGCACAGGGAGAATATACAAACTCCACACAGTCAGTCACTCGAGGGTAAAATTGATCCTGGGTCCCTGGTGCAGTGAGGCAGCAGTGCTAACCATGGCACCAAAGTACCGTGAAATTAGGAATGATAAAAATGTGGTAGAAGTTTGGTCTGCAATTCTGAAAACGGCTGAATTAATTGTTATTATTATATATATATATATATATATATATATATATATACAAAAGCATTCACCAGAAGTATTAAAGGTGATGGAACAAAGGTAAATATGTGCAGGTCAACCATAATTTAGTTAATAGCATTACAGTCCCAAAGGCTAACTTGAGCAATGTTATGGGGCACATAACATTGCAATTTCTTGGCAAATGACGTCAGTATAGTGATGAATTAATGTTGCAGGATCCTATGTATGATTTAAATGTCCCATTTAAAGCTTTTTTTTATTCTTCAATGAGGTAAGTAACAGCTGAAGTTACTACTGTCATAATTAGCTGGGGCATTAAGCCATATATCAGATCCTGCAATATTCAGTCAATGTTATAGTGGTACAAATTTCCTAGAAATTTCAGATCATTGAGTCCATAAAATTGCTCAATTTTGGAATGTAGTTGATTTACTTTGCAGCGATAAAGTAAAATCTTGAGGATTTTCTCTTAGCAAATTGAAAGGATTAAATTGCATTTATGACAGAGCAGATTTAGGAAAGAACGGGCTACATGCTGCTTTCTGATTTGAGACAATACAATGCAGCACAGGAATAGACCCTTTGGCCTGCCAAGACTGTGCTGATTCCTGTTCCTTATTTAGACCTGCTACTTACTGCCACTCTGTGATTTCTGTCCCTCTGTTTGCTTCATGTTCATGTCTATCAAGATATGCCTTAAACATTTTTTAACATCTCTGCTTCCACCACCTCCAGTGGCAGTTCATTCCAGGCACCCAGCACCCTTTGTGTGAAAGATTTTGCCTTCACTTCTCCACTAAACTTTCCCCCTCTTACCTTGAACCTGTGTCCTCCTGTAGTTGGACCTTTCCATCCTTGGAGAAAGCCTTTGACTATCCACCCTATCTATGCCTCTCATAATTTTGTAGACCTCTATCAGGTTTCCCCTCAGCCCCCGTCTTTCCTGTGAAAACAATCCACCTTTATCCACCTTTCCTCATAAATAAAGTCCTCCAGAATAGGCAACATCCTGGTAAACCTTCTCTGTACCCTCTCCAAATTATCTACATCCTTAAGGTAGTGTGGCGACCAGAACTGCATGCAATATTACAAATATTACCTCCCCACCTACACTCTCTCCACCTATCTTCTTTACTCTCCATCTTCGGTCCGCCTCCCCCTCTCTCCCTATTTATTCCAGTTCCCTCCCCCCATCCCCCTCTCTGATGAAGGGTCTAGGCCCGAAACGTCAGCTGTTGTGCTCCTGAGATGCTGCTTGGTCTGCTGTGTTCGTCCAGCCTCACATTTTATTATCTTGGAATCTCCAGCATCTGCAGTTCCCATTATCTGCAATATTACAAATGTGGCTGAACTAAAGTTTTGCACAGCTATAACATAGTTTGCCAACTTTTATATTCAACGCCCCAGCCAATGAAGACAAATGTGCTGTCTGCCTTTTTGACCACCTTATCCACCTGTGTTGCCACTTTCAGGGATCTGTGCACCTCTATGTCCAGATCCCCCTGCATGGTAATGCTTTTAACGATTCTGCCATTTATTGTACAATTCAAATCTGAATTTGACCTTCCAAAATGCATCACCTCACATTTGTCTGGATTTAACTCCATCTGCTATTTGGCTGCCCAAATCTGCAATCTATCTATGTTCTGCTGTATCCTTTGACAATCCTCTACACTATCTGCAACTCAATCAATTTGGTGTCATCAGCAAACTTACTAATCAGACCACAAACATTTTTGTCCAGATCATTTATAAAAATGACAAACAACAAAGGTCCCAGCGCTGATCCATGTGAAACACCACTAGATATCGGTCTCCATTCTAAAGCTACCCTCTGTCTTCAATGACCAAGTCAGTTTTGCATCCATCTTGCCAGCTCACCCCGGATCCCAGACTCTATGTTCTGTACCAGCCTGCCATGAGGTACCTTATCAAACACCTTACTAAAGTTCATGCAGACAACAACATCCATTGCCAATCCCTCATCAATCATTCTTGTCACCTCCTCAAAAGACTCGATCAAGTTAGTGAGACATGACCTTCCCTGCACAAACCCATGCTGCCTATCACTAACAAGTCCACTCACTTCCAAATATGAATAAATCCTGTTGCTCAGTATCTTCTCCAGCAACTTTCTCACTTTTGAGATCAGCCTCAATGGTTACAACAGCCTCAAACTTCTCTGTTTTCCATCTTAAACAAAGGAACAACATTGACCATTCTCCAGTCCTCTGGAAACTCACCTGAGGCCAAAAAGGATGCAAAGATATCTATTAAGACCTCAGCTATTTCCTCCTTACCTTCCACAGTATCCTAGGATAGATTGCATCTGGACCTGGGGCTTGTCTACTTCAATGGATTTCAAATGACCCAACACCTCCTCGAAATCCCCTTTGCCCCTCTCTGTGGCAAATACTGATGTAAAGTGCTCATTAAGGATCTCACTCATTTCCTCTGGTTCCAAACATAACTTACCTCCTTTATCCTTGAGTAGGCCTACTCTTTCCATAGCTACCCTCTTGTTCTTAAAATATGTCCAAATTGCCTTGGGATTCTCTGTATCCCTGTTGGCCAAGGACATTTCATAGCCCATTTAGCCCTCATAGGTCCCCATTTGAGCTCCTTCCTACTTTCTCGATATTCTTCAAGATTGTTGCTGTAATATATTCGAAAAGCAGCAGATGTGAATAGCAGACAAATTCAGTGTCAACAAATAGCTGATTGAATATTTTTGTATCTGTTTTAAATGGTATTGATGAATCCATGTACTTAACCTGAATTATAAAATGTCTTTTGCAGCACTGCATTATACGTAAATACCACGGAACTAAGCTGTTCTCGTCAAAATATAGAGGCTAAATCAGGTAAGAATGTCATGTGTTTGCTCAAACCATATAGCTCGAGCCTTCCACAGAGCTTTGGCATCATTTCAAAGTGTAGCATTTCTAGCAGCAAGATTCATATGATGAGAGAGTGCAGTGCAAGCTATTATAAGGCGATTCGGGTACCTGATTAATCTGTGAAATATTGTGAAGGTGTAATGACCTCCAAGTCAGAAAAATGTAATGCATGTCCTTGCTCACATACCTTTGTATTGAAATGCCAAATTGTCGCATTTATCTTTAAATTCGATAAAATTGTTATTTAATAAGTACACAATCAAATGATATACATATATATGCATCAGAGACAATGGGAACTGCAGATGCTGGAAACTCCAAGATAACAAGTGTGGAGCTGGATGAACACAGCAGGCCAAGCAGCATCTCAGGAGCACAAAAGCTGCTGTTTCAGGCCTAGACCCTTTTCTGATGAAGGGTCTGGGCCCGAAACGTCAGCTTTTGTGCTCCTAAGATGCTGCTTGGCCTGCTGTGTTCATCCAGCTCCACACTTTGTTACTACATATATATGCATTGTCATTTTTGACCACACGTGGCTATATTTCATGCTATTTTTTGAAACTGACAATTTTCTGTGGGAGCGAAAGGTGATCCTTCAATTCCCTTGACCCAGGCAATCATATGGTACAATTCCTCTAAGTCTTTTAGTATTAATTATAGTCCCAATATGTATGTATTATTTCTTGTTGTACAGTGGTAATCAACAGTTGATTGTGATGTCTATAAAAGATTATATTAATTTTGCTCCCTTTCCTCACCCTCTGTATTGGCTAGAAACTTTAAAAAAAAGATTGTAGTAGCTTAAGATGGCGGATGAACTTGAAAATTATTTTCTCATTGATAGCCTGTATATTAGCATTATTGATCTACATTTGTTAGAAATAACATCATATTATTCTTGCATTTTTGATTTCTAGTTAACATCTACAAAAATGTTTCAAATGTACAGCAGACAAAACATCGATCAACAAACAAGCTCATAGAAGAGAAATTCTCAAATGAATTATATCAGAATATAAAGACTCAATAATATATGCAGATGTAAATAACCATAATTTACAGATGTGATTCAGTGATGAGTGTGATGTATTTTCTAATCTGATTATATCGTGGCTAGATGGCACAAAAGCACAGACACGCGTGGCACTTCTGGCCCACACCACATGGCACTGGCCCGAGCATAGTGGCATCTTCCCCAACCCGAGAAAACAAACTTTACACCAACCCAGGAACAGTGGCCCAGCCCCCAACCCTGGAGCAGTGGGCCCCTGAGAGCTACTGGTAATATTCTCGCTTGGGCTGATAAGTGGCAAGTGACATCTGTGGCACAGAAGTACCAGCCATGACTATCTCTATCAAGAATGAATCTGCACTTGCTGTTGACACTCAACAGCGTAACCATCACAAAGCTCCTATCTTTCAGCATCCTAGGGCTTGCAAACAGTCAGAACCTAAATGCAACAGTCATATAAATACCACTGCTACAGGAACAAGTCAGAGGCTGAGAGTTCTGTAGTAAATAACTTACCTACAGACTTTCCATGAAATGTTCTCTATTTGATTCGATGAAAGCAGCTCTTACGCTGAAGAAACTCAATACCCAGGATGGAACTGCCCATCTGATGGTCACCCCATCCACCAGCTTGAACATTCAATCCTTCCAGAACCAGTGTGTCATATCCACAGAATGTTCCATGTACAAGATGCACCATGGGAACTTAACAACATTTGTTTGACAGCTTCACCCAAGCCTACAACCTTTTTTGTCTAGAAAACCGAAAGGCAGCAGGTACCAGGGAAGGCAGCAGGCACTGTTTTCGGTGGGTGATAGCTCTCTTCTCAACAGTACTGTGGGAATAATTTCACCACATGGACTGAAGCAGTTCAAGACCTTAAGCCATGGAACACCAAGGATAGGAAATGCTGCTCTTCCCAGTAATGGTCAAAATCCACGAACATATCAAAAAAAACGGCACTCAACTTAAACAGACAAAGCTAAGAAATCCTGATATCTTGTTAAGTGTGTCATTCAGGAGAGACAAGCGTAGGTTCACTAGAAGAGGGAAAACAGATTGCTGCTGATGGTGAGCATTGTTTCGGTATTTAAGCAGCTGGAAAATTAGTAGCAGGTTTTATATTCATACACAAAACATAAATGAAATGTTCTTTGTTTTGGTCAAAAAAATCAAAACCATGCTGACAAAATGCTTAAGTTTTTTGTGGCTTGCTAATGTTTTTAATTATTTGAAAGGCAAAATGCAGATATTACATCTCTATATTAGAATCTCAGATATTTAATGGTAGATATTTCTTAATTGCATTCAGCGTTTTCTTTTTAATAAAACCTTTAACTGACGAGAATCATACTGAAGATGAGCATCGTGCAAGTACAAATTATTACTGGGCCTTGGGAACAACTATCTGCTGCACATGTACCTCGTTCTAGGTAGTTCTGGGAGCGTGAAATCTACCCACAGGTTATGCATTTCCCTCTATTATTTCCTGGTTTTCCTGTGATATTGAATTTGGATATAGATTTGGATTGTCATAGTCACATTCTATTTGCTTCCCCTGTTACCAGATGAACTTGGATGCTGGCTTTTTGTAGTTCATGAATGAGGACTCTCAAGTCCCTTATCAATACTTCATGTAGAAACAGTGCCCAATCCCAGAAAGAATGGACACAAGATAAAGAACAAAGAAAATTACAGCACAGGAACAGGCCCTTCAGCCCTCCAAGCCTGTGCCAATCCAGATCCTCTTCTAACCTGTTGCTTATTTTCCAAGGATCTGTATCCCTCTGCTCCCTGCCCACTCATGCATCTGTCTAGATACATCTTAAATGACACTATCATGCCCACCTCTACCACCTCCACTGGCAACGCGTTCCAGGCACCCACCACACTCTGTGTAAAGAATTTTCCACGCATATCTCCCTTAAACATTTACCCTGTCACCTTGAAATCATGACCCCTAGTAATTGAGTTCCCCACTCTGGGAAAAAGCTTCTTGCTATCCACTCTGTCTATACCCCTCATGATTTTGTAGACCTCAATCAGGACCCCCCTTAACTTCCATCTTTCTAATGTAAATAATCCTAATCTACTCAACCCCTTCTCATAGCGAGGACCAGGCAACATCCTGGTGAACCTCTTCTGCAGAATCTCCAGAATATTCACATCCTTTTGGTAATGTGGCGACCAGAACTGTACACAGTATTCCAAATGGGGCTGAACCAAAGTTTTATACAACCATAACATAACCTGCCAACTCTTGTATTCAATACCCAGTCCGATGAAGGAAAGCATGCCGTATGCCTTCCTGACCATTCTATTGACCTGCGTTGCCACCTTCAAGGTACAATGGACCTGAACACCCAGCTCTCTCTGCATCAAATTTCTGCAGGGCTTTTCCATTTACCGTACAGTTGGCTCTTGAATTGGATCGTCCAAAATGCATCACCTCACATTCGCATGGATTGAACTCCATCTGCCATTTCTCTGCCCAACTCTCCAATCTATCTATATTCTGCTGCATTCTCCAACAGTCCCTTTCACTATGTGCTAGTCTACCAATCTCAGTGTCATCTGCAAACTTGCTAATCCGACCATCTATATCTTCCTCCAGAACATTTATGTACATCACAAATAACAGTGGTCCCTGTGGAACACCACTGGTCACAATTCTCCATTCTGAGAAACTGCCTTGCACTGCAACTGCACCAGCCAGTTCTCTATCCATCTAGCTAGCACACCCTGGACCCCATGCATCTTCACTTTCTCCATCAGCCTACCATGGGCAAACTTATCAAATGCCTTACTGAAGTCCATGTATATGGCATCTACAACCCTTCCCTCATCTATCAACTTTGTCACTTCCTCAAAGAATTCTATCAAGTTGTTAAGACGTGGCCTTTCCTGTACAAAACCATGCTGCCTATCAAGGATAAGCACATTTTCTTCCAAATGTAAATAGATCGTATCCCTCAGTATCTTCTCCAGCAGCTTCCCCACCATTGGCATCAGGCTCACCAGTCTATAATTACCTGGATTATCCTTGATACCCTTCTTAAACAAGGAGACAACATTAGCAATTCTCCAGTTCTCTGGGACCTCACCTGTGCTCAAGGATGCTGCAAAGATATCTGTTAAGGCCCCAGCTATTTCCTCTCTCATTTCCCTCAGCAACCTGGGATAGATCCCATCTAGACCTGGGGACTTGTCCACCCTAATGCCTTTTATAATACTCAACACTTCCCCCCTCCTTATGCCGGCTTGACCTAGAGTAATCAAATATCTATCCCTAACCTCAATATCCGTCATGTCCCTCTCCTCAGTGAATCCCGATGCAAAGTACTCATTGAGAGTCTCACTCCTTTTCTCTGATTCCTCGCATAACTTTCCTACTTTGTCCTTGAATGAGCCAACATTTTCTCTAGTTACCCTTTTGCTCCTTATGTACGAATAAAAGGCTTTGGGATTTTCCTTAACTCTGTTTGCCAAAGATGATTCATGACCCCTTTTAGCCCTCTTAATTCCTCATTCAGATTGGTCCTACTTTCCCCATATTCTTCCAAAGCTTCATCTGTTTTCAGTCACCTATACCTTATGTATGCTTCCTTTTTCCTCTTTGTTAGTCTCACAATTTCACCTGTCATCTATAGATCCCTAATCTTGCACTTTCTATCCTTCATTTTCACATGGACATGTCTGTCCTGTACTCTAATCAACCTCTCTTTAACTGCCTCCCACATATCAAATGTGGATTTACCCTCAAAAAGCTGTTCCCAATCCACATTCCCCAGTTCCTGCTGAATTTTGCTATAGTTGGCCTTCCCCCAGTTCAGCACTCTTCCTTTAGAACCACTCTCGTCTTTGTCCATCAGCATTCTAAAACAAACGGAATTGTGATCACTATTCCCAAAGTACTCACCTACTGAAACTTCAAACACCTGGCCGGGCTCATTCCCCAACATCAGGTCCAGAATGGCCCCGTTCCAAGTTGGACTATTTACATACTGCTCTAGAAAACCCTCCTGGATGCTCCTTACAAATTCTGCTCCACCTAAACCCCTAACACTAAGTGAATCCTAGTTAATGTTGGGAAAATTAAAATCTCCCATCACCACCACCTTATTGCTCCTGCATTTTTCATAATCTGTCTACATATTTGTGCTGCTATCTCATGCTTGCTGTGGGAGGCCTGTAGTATAGCTCCAACATTGTTACAGCACCCTTCCTATTTCTGAGCTCAACCCATATTGCCTCACTGCTTGAGTCCTCCATAGTGCCCTCCTTCAGCACAGCTGTGATATCCTCTTTGACTAGCAATGCAACTCCTCCAACCCTTTTACCTCCCTCTCTATTCTGCCTGTAGCATCGATATCCTGGGATATTTAGTTGCCAATTCTGCCCTTCCCGCAACCAAATCTCAGTAATAGCAATAACATCATACTCCCAGGTACCAATCCAAGCCGTAAGTTCACCTGCCTTACCTACTATACTTCTCGCATTGAAATAAGTGCACCTTAGACCACCTG
The DNA here is from genome assembly GCF_030684315.1 of Stegostoma tigrinum. Taxonomy (NCBI): domain Eukaryota; kingdom Metazoa; phylum Chordata; class Chondrichthyes; order Orectolobiformes; family Stegostomatidae; genus Stegostoma; species Stegostoma tigrinum. Next base: position 164,227,337 of record NC_081354.1, read on the forward strand.
TCCGTTTGCTTTCATCATCTGCTTGTTCTGTAATTTTCTGCAGTCTTTCATCAATTAAATAATATTCAACTCCTCTGTTCTTCTTCACATTGCCCACATCTGCCAAGTGTTTTGCCCACTGACTTAACCTACCTATCTCCCTCTACAGACTCTATTATTGTCATCACTTCCCTTCCCATCTATTTTTGTGTCATCTGCAAAATTGGCTGCAATAATTTCACTCACTTCATCCAGTCATTAATATATGTTGTAAATAATTGCAGCCTCACATTGATCCCTGTGGCATAAAACTAGTTACAGGTTCCCACCCTTATCCCAAGTCTCTGTCTCCTAATTGTTCGCCAATGCTCTGTACATCCTTCAGCACCATGGGCTCTTTTCATAGAATAAAATTGCAGAGAATCCCTACAGAGTGGAAGCAGGCCATATGGCCCTGCGAAGGTCATCGCACCCAGCCCAGTCTCAAGTCCCTACACTATCTCTGTAACCCTGCATTTCCCATGGCTAATCCACCTAGCCTGTATATCTTTGGATAGTGAGAGGAAACCTGAGCACCTGGAGGAAATCCTCACAGGCATAGGGGGACTGTACAAATTCCACACTAACAGTTGTCCGAGAAATCAAATCTTGGCCCCTGGTGCTGTGAAGCAGCAATGCTAACCACAGAGCCACTATGCTGCCCCGTGAAACAATAATATCTTATTAAATAGTTGTGTGTCTAATTATGTAGCATAACTTATCAAATGCCTTCTGAAAATCCAAATACATTACATCCACTGCTTCCACTTTATCTATCATATCGTTACTTCCTAAAAGAAAGAGAGGAAAAGAATTGTTGCGTCCAAATCATTATGCGAAGATAAGAAAGCCAGAAAGGTGAATTCTCATGTAATACACTGACATAATTACATTTACAATGGAACAATGTTGATTCAAAAGCGAGAGCAAGTAGAATGAATATTAGATAACAAGGTGTAGAGCTGGATGAACACAGCAGGCCAAGCAGCATCAGAGGATCAGGAAAGCTGACATTTTGGGTCAAGACCCTTCTTCAGAAATGGGAGAGGGGAAGGAGATTCTGAAATAAATAGGGAGAGAGGGAGAGGCAGCTGGAAGATGGATAAAGAAGATCGGTGGAGAGGAGACAGACAGGGGTCTGTCAGAAAGAGGCGAGGTTGGAGCCAGTAAAGGTGAGTGTAGGTGGAGAGTTAGTGAGGAGGTATGTCAGTCCAGGAAGGACGGACAGGTCAAGGAAGCAGGATGAGGCAGGTAGGCAGGAGATGGGGATGGGGCTTGAGGTGGGAGGAGTGGATAGGTGGGAGGAAAGACAGGGTAGAGAGGTGGGTACAAACTGGGTTGGTTTTGGAATATGGTCCGGGGAGGGGAGATTGTGAAACTTGAGAAGTCCACATTGATACCATTGGGCTGCAGAGTTCCCAGGCAGAATATGAGATGCTGTTCCTACAACCTTCAGGTGGCATCATTGTGGCACTGCAGGAGGCCCAGGATGGACATGTTGTCCAAGAGGTGGGACGGGGAGTTGAAACAGTTGACGACTGGGAGGTGCAGTCGTTTGTTGCGAACTGAGAGTAGGTGTTCCATAGAGCGGTTCCCCAGCCTCCGCTTGGTTTTCCCAATGTAGAGGAGACCACATTGGGAAAAGTGGGTACGGTATACCACATTAGCAGATGTACAGGTGAACATCTGTTTGATATGGAAGATCTTATTGGGGCCTGGGATGGGAGTGAGGGGTAGGTGTAGGGGCAGGTGTAGCAGTTCCTGCGGTTGCAAGGCAAAGTGCCAGGGGAGGCGGGACTAGTGGGGAGTGTGGAGCGGACAAGGGAGCCACGGAGAGAGTGGTCCCTCCGGAAAGCAGATACTGGCGGGGAGGGAAAAATGTCTTTGGTGGTGGAGTTGGATTACAGATGGCGGAAGTGCCGAAGGATGATGCATTGGATCCGGAGGTTGGTCAGGTGGTACGCGAGGACGAGGGGGATTCTGTTTTGGTTGTTCTTGCGGGGAGGGTGTGTGCGGGATGAGTTGCGGAAAATGCGAGAGGCACGGTCGACGGCATTTTCGACCACTGTGGAGGGGAAGTTGCGGTCCTTGAAAAACGAGGAATGAATACTAAGAGTGTTTTAAAATTATTTTAGAGTATATAAAAGCATGAATGAGATAAGAGTTCAAGGCCAGAATTTCCCAATTTTGGTGCCTGAAAGTGAGAAAATTTGGGCGATTGAAATCCACATCCAACTGTGTTGTTAGACCTTGCCAGATCTGCTGGAAATCAGGTAAATGATTCTGAAAAAATTATTCATGGAACGTGGGTACTGTTCACCCAGCCAATATTTATTGCCCATCCCTAGTTACCTGGATTAGGTGGTAGTGAGCTGCCTCCTTGAATTGTAATAACATATTTCAATTAAGATACAGCAACACTTCAACGTGGGATAAAATTCCAGGATTCTTACCAGCAACAGTGAAGGAAAGGTAATACATTTCCAAGACAGGATGGCAAGTGGCTTCGAGGAAATTTGCAGGTAGTGGTGTTCCTATGTAGCTGTTGCCCTTGTCCTTCTCAATGAATGGGTTTGGAAAATGCTATCTGAGCAGCTTTGGTGAATTTCTGTAGTGAATCTTGTAAGGTACACACGGCAGCCACTGAGCATTAGTGGTGGAGGGAGTTTGCACATGTGGAGCCAATCAAACGGGCTGCTTTTTCTTAGATGGTGTCAAGCTTCTCAAGGGTTGTTGGAGTTGCATCCATTCATGCAGTGGTGAGTATTCCATCACACTCCTGACTTATGCCTTGTAGTTGGTGGACAGGGTTTTGGGTAGTCAGGAAGTCAGGCACTCATGGCAGGATTCCTAGTCTCCGACTTGCTTTCGTAGCCACCGTGGTTATTTGGTGAGTCCAAGAACAAAGAACGAAGGACAATACAGCACAGGAACAGGCTATTCAGCCCTCCAAGACTACACAAACACATTTGCCCTTCTATTTTAAAACTGTCTTCGCTTACAGGATCCATATCCCTCCATTTCCTTCCAATTCATGCATAAAACCAGGTGTTTCTTGAATGCTGCTTCTACCACCTCCTCTGGGAACGCATTCCAGACACTCATTACCCTTTGTATGAAAAGCCTGCCTCACACATCTCTTTTAAACTTGCCCCCTCACACCTTGAACCTGTGTCCCATAGTAATTGACCCCTCTACCCTGGGAAAAAAGCCTCATACTTTCCATTCTATTCATGCCATTCACTATCTTATTTCAGATCACCCCTCAGCCTCCTGCATTCCAGTGAAAACAAACCCAGTCTATCCGACCATTCTTCACAGCTAAAATCCCCATACCAGACAGCATCCTGGTAAACCTTTTCTGTACCCTCTCCAAACCATCCACATCCTGCTGGTATTGTGGTGACCAGAATCATATACAATATTCCAAGCGTGGCCTAACTGAAGTCATATAAAGCTGCAGCATGGTAGGTGAGCACTTTGGTGATAGTGACCACAATTCAGTTATGTTTCCTTTAGCGATGGAAAGGTATAGGTATATACCGCAGGGCAAGAGATATAGCTGGTGGAAAGGCAATTATGAGGCAATTAGGCAAGATTTAGAATGAAGAGGATGGGGAAGGAAACTGCAGGGGCTCGGCACAATTGAAATGTGGAGCTTGTTCAAGGAACAGCTACTGTGTGTCCTGGATAGGTATGTACCTGTCAGGCAGGGAGGAAGTGGCCGAGCGAGGGAACCGTGGTTTACTAAAGAAGTTGATCTTTCCTCAAGAGGAAGAAGGAGGCTTATGTAAAGATGAGGCGTGAAGGCGCAGTTAGGGCATTTGAGAGTTACAAGTTCATCAGGAAGGATCTAAAGGAAGAGCTAAGAAGAGCCAGGAGCAGACATGAGAAGTCTTTGGCAGGTAGGATCAAGGAAAACCCAAAAGCTTTCCATAGGTATGTCAGGAACAAAAGAATGACTAGTTTAAGATTAGGGCCAGTCAAGGACAGTAGTGGGAAGCTGTGCGTGGACTCTGAAAAGATAGGAGAGGCGCTATATGAATATTTTTTGTCAGTATTCACACAGGAAAAAGACGATGTTGTCAAGGAGGATACTGAGATACAGGCTATTAGACTAGATGGGATTGAGGTGCATAAGGAGTAGGTATTAGCAATTCTGGAAATTGTGAAGATAGATAAGTCCCCTGGGCCAGATGGGATTTATCCTAGGATTCTCGAGGAAGCTCGGGAGCAGATGGCAGAGCCTTTGGCTTTGATCTTTATGTCATCATTGTTGACAGGAATAGTGCCAGAAGACTGGAGGATAGCAAATATTGTCCCCTTGGTCAAGAAGGGGAGTAGAGACAACCCTGGTAATTATAGACCAGTGATCCTTAATTCGGTTGTGGGTAAAGTGTTGGAGAGGATTATAAGAAATAGGATTTATAATCATCTAGAAAGGAATAATTTGATTAGGGATAGTCAACATGGTTTTGTGAAGTGTAGGTTGTGCCTCACAAACCTTACTGAGTTCTTTGAGAAGGTGACTAAACAGGTGGATGAGGGTAAAGCAGTTGATGTGGTGTATATGGATTTCAGTAAAGCATGTGATAAGGTTCCCCATGGTAGGCTATTGCAGAAAATTCACAGGCATGGGATTGAGGGTGATTCAGCGGTTTGGATCAGAAATTGACTAGCTGTAAGAGGACAGAGGGTGGTGGTTGATGGGAAATGTTCACCCTGGAGTTCAGTTACTAGTGATGTACCGCAAGGATCTGTTTTGGGGCCACTGCTGTTTGTCATTTTTATAAATGACCTGGATGAGGGGGTAGAAGGATGGGTTAGTAAATTTGCGGATGATACTCAAGTCAGTGGAGTTGTGGATAGTGGGGAAGGATGTTGCAGGTTACAGAGGGACATACATAAGCTGCAGAGCTGGGCTGAGAGGTGGCAAATGGAGTTTAACGTGAAAAAGTGTGAGGTGATTCACTTTGGAAGGAGTGACAGGAATAGAGTACTGGGCTAATGGTAAGATTCTTGGTAGTGTGGATAAGCAGAGGGATCTCAGTGTCCATGTGTATAGGTCCCTGAAAGTTGCCACCCAGGTTGATAGGATTGTTAAGAAGGCATACAGTGTGTTAGATTTTATTGGTAGAGGGATTGAGTTTCGGAGCCATGAGGTCATGTTGCAGCTGTAGAAAACTCTGGTGCAGCCATGCTTGGAGTATTGAGTACAGTTCTGGTCGCTGCATTATACGAAGGATGTGGAAGCATTGGAAAGTGTGCAGAGGAGTTTTACCAGGATGTTGCCTGGTATGGAGGAAAGATCTTATGAGGAAAGGCTGAGGGACTAGAGGCTGTTTTCATTACAGAGAAGAAGTTTAAGAGGTCACCGAATAGAGACATACACAATGATCAGAGGGTTAGATAGGGTGAACAGTGAGAGCCCTTTTCCTCGGATGGTGATGGCTTGCACAGAGAGGGACATAGCTTTAAATTGAGGGGTGATGGACATAGGACAGATGTCAGAGGTAGGTTCTTTACTCAGAGAGTAGTAAGTGCCTGGAATGCACTGCCTATAACACTAGCAGACCTGCCAAGCTTAAGGGCATTTAAATGGTCATTGGATAAACATATGGATGATAATGGAATAGTACAGGTTAGATGGGCTTCAGAGTAGTTTCACAGGTCCGTGCAACATCAAGGGCCGAAGGGCCTGTACTACGTTGTAAGGTTCTATGTTCTATGTTCTATCCTTATACTCAATGGTCCTTCCATTGAAGGCAAACATGCCATGAGTGTTTTTTTTACTACCATATCTACCTGTTCTGCCACTTCAGTGATCTGTGGACCTGCACACCCAGAATCTCTCTGCACATCAAAACTCCTAAGGCTTCTGTGATTCACTGTATAATTTCCACCTGTACTTGAATTTCCAAAATGCCATTTGAATTTTCAAATTCCATTTGTCCAGATTAAACTCCATCTACTGTTTTGTCCTTGTCGCCAATTGATCTATATCCTGCTGTATCCTTTGACAATCCTGAAACACAGTCCACAACTCCACTAATCTTTGTATCATCCACAAACGTACTAATTCGACCAGCTACGTTCTTCTCCAAATCATTGACTTATATCATGAACAGCAGAGGTCCCAGCACTGATCCCTGTGGATCACAACCCTCCATTCCGAAAAGGATCCTTCCATCACTACCCTCTGTCTCCCATGTCAAAGCCAGTTCTGTATCCATTTTGCCTGCTCACCCCTGATATCATGTGACTTCACCTTTTATACCAGTCTACCATGAGGGACCTTGTCAAAAGTTTCGCTGAAATCCATGTAGTCAACATCAAGTGCTTTTCCCTCATCAATTATCTTTGTCAGCTCATCAAAAAACTCAATCAAGTCACTGAGGCACAATCTCCCCATCAAAAACCATGCTGCCTATCACTAATAAGTCTATTTGCTTCTAAATGCATATAGGTCTTGTCACTGAGAATCTTTTCCAATAATTTCTCTACCTCTGACATGAGACTCACAGACCTGTAAATTCCAGGATTATCCCACCCTTCTTAAACAATGGGGCAACATTGGCTACTCTGCAGCCCTCTGGGACCTCACCTATGGCCAAAGAGGATATAAAGATATCTGTCAATGCTCCAGCAATTTATTTTCTTGCCTCCCTCAATATTCTGGGATTGATCCCATCAGGGCCCATGGTAACATTTACTGTAATACTTTTTTAAGTTGCACAACACATCTTCCTTTTTAATAGTAACTTGGCTTAGAAATTCAACACTCCCTTCCCTGAGATTATTCTCCACGAATTCCTTCTCTTTGGTGAAAACTGACAAAAGTGTTTGTTTAGGATCTCACCTACCTTTTATGGCTACACATAAATTCACCCCTTGTCCTTGAGTGGGCAAATCCTTTCCCGGCTACCCTCTTGCTTTTTATATGTGTATTAAAAGCCTTGGAATTCTCCTTAATCCTGTTTGCTAATGACTTTTCAGGACACCTTTTAGTCCTTGTTTAAGTTCTTCCTTACTTTCCTTATGTACTTCAAGGGGTTTGTCAGTTCCCATCCTCCTGGACCTTACTTATGCTTCATTTTTCTTTTTGACTAAGACCATAACATCCCTGCCATACCAATCCTTCATTGTTGCAAGAATATGCCGCAACTGAACTCTTATCAACTGTCATTGAAAATACTCCCACATGTCCAATGTAGATTTACCCTCAAACAGCTGCCTCCAATCGACCCTCTCCATTTCCTGCCTAATATTGTTGTAGTTTGCCTTCCCCCAATTTAACACCTTCACCCAAGGACTGCTGTTTTCCCTATCCATGAGTATCTTAAAACTCATGGTATTATGGTCACTACTCCCGAAATGCTCCTCTACTGAAAGTTCACTCACCTGGCCAGTCTCATTTCCCAAAACCAGCTTCAATATAATCCCTTCCCTGGTTGAAATATTTAACATACTATATCAAGAAACCCTCCTGAACGGTCCTTGCAAATTCTGCCCCATCCAAGCACCTAGCACGAAGTGAGTCCCACTCAATATAGGAGAAGTCAAAATCACTCACAACAACAACCCTGCCGTTCTTATATCTTTCCAAAATCTGTTTACATATTCTCTCCTCTATCTCCTGCTGGCTGTTAGGAGGCCTGTAGTATACCCTTAGCACTGTGATTTCACCTTTGCTATTCCTGAATTCTATATATATTGCCTCGCTGCATCAGTCCTCTGATGTATCCTCCCTCAGTACAGCTGTGAGATATTCCTTTAACAGTAATTGAACTCCCCCATCCCTTTTACATTCTTTTCTATTACACCTAAAACATCTAAATCCTGGGACATTCAGCTGCCTGTCCTGACCCTCTTTCAGCTAAGTCTCTGAAATCAGAATAATATTGAAGTTCCAAGTACTAACCAAAGCTCATCTACCTTGCCTTTTATACTTCTTGCACTTCAGACTACCTCCCCTGCTCTTTTCAGCAGCATTTCCCAGCCTGTTCTGAGAAGCAGACTCTAATTTGGAGCTCTCATAGAGTCATAGAGATATACAGTGTGGAAGCCGATCCTTTGGTCGAACTTGTCTATGCTGACCAGATATCCTAAATAAAACTGATCCCATTTGTCAGTATTTGGTCCTTATCCGTCTAACCTCTTTCTATTCATATATCCATCTGGATGCCTTTTAAATATTGTAATCATAGCAGCCTCCACCACTTTTCTCTGGCAGCTCATTCCATTCATGTACCACCCTCTGTGTGAAAAAGTTCCCCTTTGGGTCCCTTTTATATCTTCCTCCTCTCACCCTAAACCTATGCCCTCTAGTTTTGGACTCTTCCACCCCAAGGAAGAGACCTTACCTATTCGCCCTATCCATGTCCCTCCTGATTTTATAAATGTCTATAAGGTCAGCCTTCAGCCTCAAACACTCCAGAGAAAATAGCCCCAGCCTATTCAGCCTCTCCCTATAGTTCATAACCCTCTAACTCTGGCAATGTCTTTGTAAATCTTTGTTGAACCCTTTCAAGTTTCACAACATTCTTTCTATAGGCGGGAGGCCAAAATTGTTCGCAATACTCCAAAATTGGCTGAACAAATGTCCTGGACAACCGCAACATGACCTACCAACTCCTATGCTCAGTGAATGTAGAGCTGGAAAAGGAAAGCAGGTCTGACAGCATTCGAGGAGCAGGAGAGTCAATGTTTGGGTCCAAAATTCATTGTCATTGACTCTCCTGCTCCTCAGATTCTGTCTGACCTGTTCTGCTTTTCCAGCTCCGCATTTATTGATTCTAAACTCCAGCATCTGCAGTTCTTACTGTCTCCTATATGCAATGTACCAACCAAAGGCAAGCATATCAAACACCTTCTTCACAATTCTATCTACCTGTGACTCCACTTTCAAGGATATATGAACCTGCACTCCAAGGTCTCTTTATTCAGCCACACTACCCAGGATCTTACCATTGAATGTTTAAGCCCTACTCTGATTTGCCTTTCCAAAATGCAGCACCTCACACTTATCTAAATAATCTCCATCTGCCACTTCTCAGCCCATTGGCCCATCTGATCAAGATCCCATTCTACTCTGAGGTAACCTTCTTCACTGCCCACTCTCCTGTCATGTCTTACCCCTTTAAGTAATTGGTAATTAATCATTATGATGTTAAATATTTTTAATATTAAATTGAAGGTTCTGATTTATCTCCGCTCGAGTAACATTTTCTGAAAACTCAATTGTTACTCACCAACAAGGGCTTCCAGAAGTTGTTTAGATTTGTGCTCCTTTACCCACTGGAATACTTGCTGCTGAGCTTCCTCTAATGACGTTCTGTCTCTTCTCCTCGAATCCCCCCTTTTTGTTTTGGTTTGAGGAGGAAGGAGGGATGGAAACTGTAATGTAATGTTTGGTGTTAACCGCTCCTTAACAATAGGTTCTTCCACGATACCCTTCACACCTGCGCTGACTATGAAGTCTGCTCCCTGAATGCAAACAAGCAACATCTCATAACCTTCTGGTTAGATTTCTGTTGATTTCAATTGATTTCTGGTCAATGGTAACCCCCAAGGATTTTAATAGGGGGTTTCAGTGTTGGTAACACTATTGAATAGCAAGGACTGGTTATTAGATTATCTCTTATTGCAGATGGCCATTGCATGGTATTTCTGTGGGGCAAATGATAATTGCTACCTGTCAGCCAAAGCCCAGGCATTGCCTAGATATGTTTGAACGCCAACATGGATTTCTTCAGTATCTGAGTCTTGAATGGTGCTAAATATTGTACAATCATCAATGAACATCCCTACTTCTGACCTTATGATGGAGGGAAACCAAGGGCATTATCATGAGGAACTTCAACAGACATGTCCTGAAGCTAAATAGCCCTGGCGGAACCAAAACTGGCCATCAGTGAGCGGACTGGTTGCCAGGACTGCTGATGAGATCCTGCAGATATGATTTGAATTATGTATTTATTGTCACATATTTCTCTTAGATACAGTGAAAAGTGTTGTGCCACCACAATACATCGCCTTTTTGAGTTACAACAAGGATAAAAGTTCACCTTCTGTTCAAATTGGGGTCTGAAGTACAGCTTCAGGGCTTCTGCAAGATGTCTGGAAGGTAGTCTGATAACCTCATGGAGTTCTGTTCCCAGAACAGCAATGATGACAACTGATGCCAAAGGAGACCCAGCTCTACCGTAACCATTACCTCACTGATGCCATTAAGGGTTGAGGCGCTGGGTCCACAGCTACCACAAGTCCCTGCTCCAAGCACTATCACCATCAAGAGATTATAGGAGCAGAATTAGGCCGATCAGCCCATCAAGCCTACTTGTTATTCAATTGTGGTTTATATGTTTCTCAAACCTATTCCCCTCCTTCTTCCACATAACGCTTGATTTCCTTACCAATCAAGAATCTAATTATTTCTGTCTTAAATACATTGCCTACTTCTATAACACTGTACTACGTGTTTCTAACTTTTATTTAGGACCACCATCTTGTGTTAACATACAGATTTATATTTTTTAAATACATATTAAATAGGCCGTTACCCCCTATAAGAAATCTACTATCAAAACAGTGCTTCTGTGAAAATGCATAAATGAATCTATAGGAACTGTCAAAAACTGGAAATTGTAAATGAAATCTCATGACCCAGCAGTATCCTCTATATCCTCTATATTTTTATTTAGTACATGTATAATTTCTCACATATTTAGATCAGATAGGTCTGGTATTTTTACTGACATTAGTAAATTTAAAGACAAAAAGACTAACACCTCTTAATTATGCAAGTTTAGAACAGACAGACATTTAAATCCCATCAGGAGTAACAGCCAGCATTTGGCAAGAGCTTAAACTATCTCTTGCTTCCCCAGGACAGGTATCACGCGAATGTGCGTACAATAGATGCAACTGTGTGATACCATAGTGCTAAAATTTTAATGTGTGTAAAAACTGTTTATAAAGAGGCTACTGTAAACTGTATTTTTTCATCGCCATCTCAAACTGTCATACTATGGGTGTTCAATAAAGAGGCTATTTCGCCACTCAATTATCTTGGCCCCTAATGTACACAATCCCATGCCACCAACTGAACCTGCATGTTAATCTTAACAGAATCCTGATCTGGATTCCCAAGTCCCTTTGCACTTCAGATCTCCAAAGTCTTTCCCCATTTAGAAAATAGTCTGTGCCTTTATTCTTCCTACCAAAATACATCGCTTCACACTGTCTCATGTTGTGCTCTATCTGCCACTTCTTTGCCCACTTGCCATTTCTTTGCCCATTTGCCCTGTATGTCCAAGACCTTATGCAGCCCCCCTGCTTTCTCAACAGTCCAATTATCTTTGTGTCATCTGAAAATGCAGCAACAACGCCCTCAATTCCTTCATCCAGATTGTTAATGGATAACCTGAATAATTATTGTACCAACACTGGCATGCTGAAAAGGACTTGTTTACCCTTATTCCTTATCTTCCGCCAGTCAGCCAATCCTCTACCCATATCAGCATCTTACTCCTAAAACCATGGACTCATATCTTATTTAGCAGCCTCCTGTAAGACCTTCTGAAAATCCAAATAGATCAGGTCCTGAAGGTTTTGGAGTAGGTTTGTAGCTTGGGTTGTGGGTGTTGATGTTGGTTGCCTCGCCGAGCTGGATTGTTGTTCCGCAGATGTTTTATAACCGTGCTTAGTAACAAAGCACAGTGCAGCCTCTGATGAGGTGTCAGTGTGTTTTCCCGCCTGGTTTTTAAACTCTGGGATCCGTTGCGATGGATTGCCTCACTTCTGGGTTTCCTCCATCGTGGAATGTATATGGGGTCGAGTTCAATGTGTTTATTAATAGCATGCTTTGTGGAGTGCCAGGCTTCCAGGATTTCTTGTGCTTGTCTATGCCTAGCCTGTCCCAGGATCTTGGTGTTGTCCCAGTCAAAGTCGCGGCCCTCTTTGTCCATGTGGATTGAGATGGACAGATGCTGCAAGACCTGCTCAGCTTTTCCAGAAACTTCTGTTTTTGTCCCTGATTTACAACATCTGCAGTTCTTTTGGATTTTAATATCCTGGCAGGGAAGTTTGCTAGTGTCACTCAGAAGGGTTTAATTAGTGTGGCAGAAGTGTGGCGAATCAGAGCAGTAAGTCAACAGTAAAATGGCCAAGGAGGAGTAAAACCAAGAGGAAACGCAAACAGGAAGAAATTACTGAACGTGGCAGGACTAGTGGTCTGAGTGTACTTATTTTAATGCAAGGGGTATGACACGTAAGGCAGTTGAACTTAGAGCTTGCATTGGTACTCAAAACTATGATGTTGTAGCTATTACAGAGACTTAGTTGCAAGAGGGACAAGACTGGCAGTTAAATGCTCCAGGATTTAGATGTCTCAGGTGAGATAGAGAGGGATGTAAAAGAGCTGCGGGTGTTGCATTACTGATTATAGAGAATATCACAGCAGTATTCAGGGAGGACACATTGGAGGGCTGATCTGGCAAGGCAAAGTGGGTAGAGCTCATGAATAGAAGAGGGCAATCACTTTGATGGGGTTGTAATACAAGCCTCCCAACAGCCAGCAATAGATAGAGGAACAGATATGTGGATCAGTTATGGAAAACAACGAAAACAGCAAGGTTGTGGTAGGTGATTTTAACTTTCCATATCTTGACTGGGACCAGCTTAGTGCCAGGCGCTTGAATTGGGTGTGTTTGAATTTGTTAGGTGCATCGAGGAAAATTTCAATATGTAAATTGTTCAACTAAGGAAAGGAGTTTACAACACCTGGTTTGGGGAATGATGCTGGCTAGGTGATCAAAGTTTCAGTGAGGTTGCATTTCGGGACCAGTGACCATAATTCTGTAAGTTTTAAGCTACTTATGGATAAGGATAAGGGAAAGTTCTGATTTGGGGAAAGATTAACTGCAATAATATTAGGTAAGAATTGGGGATGTAGATTGGGTGTGGCTGTTTAAGAATAACTCCGCATCTGTCAGCTAAACACTTGATTAGCGTTCAGGATTAGCATGTTGCTATGAAAATGAAGGATTAGATTGGCAAAATTCAGGAACCTTGGGTGAAAAGAGAATTTAGGAGCTTAGAAAGGAAAAGGAGGCATACATAAGGTTTCAAAAACTGAGCACTGATAAAGTCCTCAAAAAATACAAAGAAAGCAGGAACGAACTGAAACAAGGAACTAGGATAGCTAAAAGAGGCCATGAAATGACATGGGATAATGGGATTAAGGAAAATCCCAGGGCTTTCTACACCCATATAAGAAGCAAGACGGTAGCTAGGGACTGGGTATGTCTAAGGGAAAAACAGGGAATTTATGCATGGAAACAGAGAACATGGGTGCAGGCCTTAATGAATATTTTGCATTGGTATTCACAAAGGAAAAGGACATGGTGGGTAGTGAATCTAGAGAGGGCTATGTTGATATTCTAGGGCATTTAATATAAAAAAAAGTTTCAAAAAGCATGAAGCTAGACAAATTCCAAGGACCTAATGGGATCTATCCCAGAAAACTGAGGGAAGAAAGGGGCAAAATTGCTGAGGCCATGTATGAAATATTTGAACCCTCTTTAGTCACAGGTGAGGTTCCCAATGACTGGAGAATAGCCAATATTTAAGAAGGCCAATAGAGATAATCCAGGAAATGACAGGCCAATCAGCATTTCATCAGTGGTAGGGAAAGATTGTGAGGGATAGGATTTATTCACATTTGGAAAATAATGGAGTTATTAGAAACAGGCAGCATGGCCTAATGCAAGGAAGGTCATGTCACAAAACTTTATTTGAGTTTTTTGAGGAACTGACAAGGATGATTGGTGAGGGCAGGGCTGTAGATGTCTATATGGGCTTTGACAACACCTTTACAAAGGTTCCTCATGACAGGCTGATATTGAAGATGAAGTCACACAGGATGGGTGGTGAGCTGATAAGGTGCACTCAGAACTGGTTTGGTCATGGAAGACAGAAATCTGAAGGGGTCTGTGCTAGGACCCTTGCTGTTTGTAATACATAAAAATGATTTGGAGAAGAATGCAATCGGCTAGTAATTTTGCAGACAACACAAAGGTTGTGGGTAGTGCAGAGGATTGCCAGATGATACAATGGAATACAGATAGGCTGGAGACATGAGCGGAGAAATGGCAGATGGAGTTTAATCTGGCTAGGTGGATTAGCCATTGTAATTGCAGGCTCCGTGGATGGAGTAGGGTTGCGCCTGGCTGCGATGTTCTCCAGAGGATCAGCGCAGATTTGCTGGGCTGAATGGTCTCTATCTGCACTGTAGGGTTTATTTTATTCTAAATGTGAGGTAATTTTGGAATGTTTAATGGAGGAAGGAAGCAAAACAGTAAATTGCAGAACCTTTAATAGCATTATCACTGCGATATGAAGGAGTACAGATCTACAGTTCCCTGCATGTGACAACACAATGCATAAGGTGGTCAAAAAGGTATATGGCATGCTTGCCTTAAACGGCCAGGACATAGAGTATAAAACTTGGCAAGTCATGTTGCAGATGCAAATAGCTTTAGTTATGTCACCTGTGAATGTTGTGTATGGTTCTGGTTGCCACACAGATAGAAAAGTGAAGAGATTTTGGAGAAATTACAGAACTGGCTTACCAGGATGTTGCCGGTTTGGAAGGTAAGAGTTATGAGCAGAGATTGGAAAAATTTAGTTTGTTTTCACTTAAATGTCAGTCACTGAGGGCAACCTGATGGAGGTTTACAGAATTCTCAGAGGCATGGATAGAATGTATAGTAAGGAGTCGTTATCCAAGGGTAGAAATGTCAATTACCTGGGGACATCGGTTTAAGATAAAAGGGGGGGAAGTTTAAAGGAGGTGTGAGGGGCAAGTTGTTTTACAGAGGGTGATAAGTGCCTGGATTGTACTGCCAGAGGAGGCGGTAGAAGCAGATGCAATAGCAATGTTATGAAGCATCGCGGCAGATATGTGAAAGGCAGGGGATAGAGGGATACAGACCATGTTGAGGCAAAAGGGTTCTAGTTTAGAAAAGGCAGCATGTTTAGTGCTGGTTTAGTTCCTGTTCCTGTGCTGTAAATTTCTTTGTTTTAAAACCATCTTGTATACATTCCAGGAATTTTTCTTGTAAGGTATTGTTTTACATTGCCCATTCTATATACGGATTAAAGCTGTGCATAATTACACAATGATCTTTACTGCTCATATATGTCATTTCCTGTTTAATGCCTTCCTCAACATTACAGTTTGGGGTCTAAATACAACCCACACTATTATTTTCTGTGCCTTGGTATTTCTAAGCTCTACCCATAAACTGCATTTCACTGGAGCTGTGATAGCAAAGTGTGGAGCTGGATGAACACAGCAGGCCAAGCAGCAGATTAGGAGCACAAAAGCTGACGTTTCGGGCCTAGACTCTTCATCAGAAAAAGCTGCTTGGCCTTCTGTGTTCATCCAGCTCCACGCTTTGTTATCTCGGATTCTCCAGCATCTGCAGTTCCCATTATCTCTGTTCACAATTTTAACTTCACTGGAGCTGTGCAATGTTATCTCTTTATGTGCACAATAGCAGTATTAATTCAACTATCCCTAAGGCTTTTTTTTGTTCTGTGGGTAGTTAGTCAGAAATCATTAGTTATAAATAGAATATCAAATAGAGTTATTCAGAATCGGGGTCAAGCTCTTCTGCCGTCAGTAGGCATTGTAAGAAATTCATTGCCAAAACAATATTATAATGATTTAGCATTAGAAATTTCATTTTGATGAAAGTCTGTTTTATATTTGAACTCTTCCATTAATGGTGCACCGTGAAAGTATTGAGGGTGTGGTGAGAAAGAAATTTCATAAATTTACTTTTCAATAACGAAACTAGGGAAACAGGTAACTTTAAAAAAATGCATCACAGAATTTACAGACAACATTTCAGGTGTGGTGAATTTAGAAACATCCCCTCACTCCTTGATATTTATCTTTTGTACCAGTTGGCACATGTATAAAAAATAATTTTTAATAAACTTGCTTTTATATGTACTGTAAATCACCAATTTTATTATAACAGTACTTTGATTGCCAATTATTGTTATATAGAACATTACAGCACAGTACAGGCCCTTCGGCCCTCGATGTGGTGCCGACCTGTCATACCGATCTGAAGCCCATCTAACCTACACTATTCCATGTACGTCCACATGCTGATCCAATGACGACTTAAATGTACCTAAAGTTGGCGAATCTACTACCGTTGCAGGCAAAGCGTTCCATTCCCTTACTATTCTCTGAGTAAAGAAACTACCTCTGACATCTGTCCTATATCTTTCACCCCTCAATTTAAAGCTATGCCCCCTCATGCTCGCCGTCACATTCCTAGGAAAATGTTGTCATTCTATTATGCATACATCAATGACAGAATTGTGTATGAATGTAGAAACATTGAAAATAGGACCAAGGGTGGATTGTTTGGGCCTTTGTGCCTGCTTCGCAATTCAATATGACCATGGCTGTTCATACAACTCAGTCTGCTCCCCCATCCTCCCATAACTTTTTGATCCCTTTAGGCTTTATAACATGATGTAATATTGACAACAATGATCTTGCTATCTACTCGAGAGAGGAATAACCTATTCTCAAAGTCAGTACAGCGCACAACAATGTGTAAATAATAGATTCCATGGCATCACCTCTGAAACAGATCAATTCAGGGTTGTATCAGTAGGGACAATTCAAACCAATAACGTAAGAACCAATTTGCACACAGGTCTCTTGAGCAGAAACATGATGGCATTTATTTATTTTTATGCGGCCAGGCTATAAAGGACAACTCCTTATTCTTCTTCTTAGTGATGTCCTAAGATCATTTATTTGCAAATTATCTAAAACCCACATCAACAACAGCATAGATACTCCCTCAGTATTGAACCAATGTGGTAAATTTGGATTTAGATTGATCTTATTGTCACGTGTACTGAAATACAGTGAAAAGCTTTATTTACAAGCAATACAGGCAGATCACAGCAAGCAAAGGATGTACAGATCAAAAAAACTTAGAGGCATACAGGTTACATTATTTGAGGCTAGAGTCCATTCAACAGTCTGAATACAGCCAGAAAGAAGCTGTTTCTGAACGCGCTTGTGTGGGTGTTCAGGGTTCTGTATATTTTGCCTGACGGAAGAGGTTATGGGAGGTCATTACCGGAGTGTGATGGGTTTTTAATCGTGTTAGCAGTCTTTCCACGGCAGTGAGCCATGTAGATAGAGTCCATTGATGGAAAGTTGACTTCCGTGATAGTCTGGGCTGTGCACACCACCTTCTGTAGTTTCTTACAGTCCTGGGCAGAGCAGTTGCCATATAAGGCCCTTATGTACCTGAACTGTATGTTTTCAATGGTGCATCTGAAGAAGTTGGTGAGGGACGTTGTGAACACGCCAAATGTCCTGAGCTAATGGGAACTGCAGATGCTGGAGAATTCCAAGATAATAAAATGTGAGGCTGGATGAACACAGCAGGCCAAGCAGCATCAATGTCCTGAGCTGCCTGAGGAAGGAGAGGCACTATTGTGCTTTCTTGACTGTCGCATTTACGTGGGAAATCCAGGAAAGATTGTCAGTTATTGTCATTCCGAGGAATATGATGCTCTTCATTCTCTCAACCTTAGTTCTGTTGCTGTAGATCGGAGCATATTCTCCTCCTTTTTGTCTGAAGGCAGTCATCAGTTCTTTAGTTTTTCTGATGGTGAGAGACAGATTGTTTTCATTGCATCATGGACGAAGTCCTCTGTCTCCCTTGTGTATTTTGACTCTGTTGTTGGATATCCATCCCAAATACAGTGGTGTCATCAGTGAACTTGTAGATGGCATTCATTCAGAATTTGACAACACAGTTGTAGGTGAACAGGGAGTACAGTATGGGGCTGAGTATGCATCCTTCGTGGGGTGGGGGGGGGGGGGGGCGGTCTGGTGTTGAGTGTTATTGTGGTGAAGGTGCAGTTTCCTATTTTCACTGATTGCAGCCCATGGGTCAGAAAGCTGAGGATCCATAACTTTGATTACAGATAACAAGGTGTAGAGCTCGATGAACACAGCAGTCCAACCAGCATCATAGGAGCAGGAAAGCTGACGTTTTGGGCCTAGACTCTTGGATTACAGTTGCCTTAATGCTTTCCATTTCCTACACATAAAAAAACGTAGGTCGGTTGCAAGAGCTTTTAAAAAATATATTAGAACATTACGGAGAAAATGACAAGTGTCAATTTCCCGCTTGTCAATCAATCCAATCAGCCAATCAGATAATCACGACCAATGGCCCAATTAAGACGAAGTAAAAGAAACAAAACAATAAAAGACCTAAACGTGAAATAATAAAAACCCAGAAAGTTTAGATAGTAAATAGATTTACTAAAATAATCAAAAATAAAAATAATTCGATTTCAGCAGGATAGGAAGCGGGGAGGAATAAACTATTTCCTAATGTAGGGAGGAACAGATATTAGTTAAGGGATCGAAATGGCTTTATACTGAGTAAGCAAGAATTAACCGGTTCGAAATGTGGCAGAACTTGTTCAATCAGATTGAGAAGACATCTAGTCCGGTTTTATCCAGATAGTTTATCTGTCATCTTTCCTTCGCTCTCGCTGTTCCTCCCTTTCCTGTGAAACTTGGTAGGGTCTGGTCTGGGCCTTGCCGAACGGGCGGGAGGCCGCGGGGGTTATGTTGGAGCCGGAACAGGAGCAGTTTCAGTGTCAGGGAGAGCAGCGGCACTGCTGTGTTGGTAATGGCTCATTATAGCCCGGTGTCAGCTTGTCAGAAAAACGAACGCTTCAGGTATTCTGAAATAGCGTTTGTGTCAAAGGCCAAAAAATAGTGATCTGTAAGCGTCGTAAGAGTGTTCTGTGTACGTATATATAAAGAAAGGGAAGTGGAGTCTCTGAGTCCTCCTGCCTTCGCCCTCCGACACTGATCGAGACTGAGACGCGGGTCATGGCAGTTACAAACTTTGAATGTTTCCGCGCGGATCGCCAGTGGCGCGAAAAAACAATAGCGGTTTCAAATCCCCCCCCCTCCATTGCCCCGTTCGTTGATCCCGGGTCCCCTGTTCCGCCATTGTCCCACTCCCTCAGAACGCGTACATCCACAACCAATTTTTCCCACACTTCATAAAAATGCCCTCGTATGAAAATGTAAATGAGTGCCTTTATTTATTACCTGGTGTCACATATTTGTGCATCAATAACTTATCCGATTTCATTCAGAGTTTTTTTTTCCCTCTTCAATTTCACAGTGAGGTTCCGGGTAGATGGAGGGAAAAATACAGCCGCCTTGCATGGGGGGGGAGAGAGAGAGACAGTGTTTCCCGTCTTCGTTCTTCCTCACCTTTCATCTCTCTCTCTATCTCGGTCGAGCACCATCTGTCAAAACAGGCTGCTTTCTGCTCCCTGGTTCTGATAATATGATTTGTTTACCCTCCTCTTGGGTAGGAGGAAGCCCCCGCCATGTCGTTGGTCTGTGGGCAGGAAACGAGGAGCCGACGGCAAACTGCGGAGAATGGGCGACTCGGACTCCACCGTGTTTGAGGATGAGATCAAGGAGTGGGACGATTCTCCATCTTGGCCAGATGACAGAGTCTCCAGGTTAGTGGGGAGAGGTTTAAACCTCGAGGTTGAGAGAAAATGATGGGAACGTTTTAAATGCAACGATGAATTGGCAGCCCACCGACTTGACCCTCCTGAAGTGCATGTCCGAGAAAGGAGTTCACTTAAAAACTACACATTTTGTATTTTAAGAAGTCCTAAAGTACTTGTATGCGCAATCAAAATGTTAACATTCCCCCTGGAAATGCCGGTCTGTACTTGTGTTGCAAGCTGCATTAGCCATTCCATTCGGTCTGATGAGATGTATTTGCAAAATGAATGTAGTTGCCTTTAAGTCCCAAGTAAGTTTGCAGTGTGATGACCCGTGAGTCTTTTGTAGCCTGACATCCTTGTCTTTTCAAAAGTGACAAGATGTGCTTAGAGGGGAAGTCCATCAGTGAAATTTACAAGGACACACTAGGACCAGGAATTACCTGGCCATTTACCAAGTATGATTGGATTTGGACATTGACTGCTTCAATATCTGAGGAATCAGGAATGGTGCTGAGCAATGCAATTATCAGTGGAATATTCCACCATCTAGCATTCATGGTGGGAAGCAGGTCATTGAAGCAGCTGAGCATGATTGATCTAGGACACAACTCTGAAGATTGGAGTAGCATATGTGGAATATACTGTGATAGATTAAACAATTTTTTTGGAATGCTGATAAAATTGTCACCAGAATTGAAATGGAAGTGTTACCTGCATCACCAGGTTTGAGAGTAATATTATGATGAATTTTCTGTTGAGATAAACTGTTATAAAACTTGTAAATTTAGCATGAATTAATATATTGGCTTGTGAATCTACAATATATAGATTTTCAGATCATAAAAGCATTGATATACGATCTATACAAAGAAATTGACAAGCAATTGATTTTTGAATTATCTTCCATCTCCCGTTTGTGAAATAAGGTATGTAAGATGTGTCAGTAGCTTTGTTCAGTTAGCATTTTCTGCTTTACTGCTTGTGTAGCTTTTTGACACCCTGCTATAGGAAGGATATTGTTAAATTGGAGAGGTTTCAGAAGAGATCTACCAGGATGTTGCTGAGACTGGAGGGTTTGAGTTAAAAGGCTGGGATTTTTTTCCCTCACTGGAAAATACAAGTTGAGATGTGACCTTTTTATAGAGATTTTACAAATCATGAGAGGCATAGATTGGCTATTTACCCAAAATCTTTCTCCAAGGGTGGGGCATTTCAAGTCTAGAGGGCATATTTTTAAAGTGAGAGGGGAAAGATTTAAAAGGGGTGTGAGGGACTACTTTTTCCACACATGGGGTGACCTGCCAAGCAAAGTGGTAGATGCAAGTACAGTTGCAACATTGAAAAGACATTAGGACAGATAAATGAATCGGAGAAGTTTACAGGAGTATGGGCCAAACTCGGGCAAGTTTCATTTGAGAAACTTGGTCCGTTTGGATGAGTTGGATCAAATGTTCTGTTTCCATGCTGTTTACTCTATTACTCTATAACTCATCCAAGGATGTCCTGGAGGGGAGATGACTGATCTGCTGATCATGGGTGAGGTCCTCCAATTTGTTATAATTTCAGATGAATACCCCTACTTCTACTCCTTGTTGAAGAGGAATGATGTGGCTCCCTTTCCTTTATTTACCATCCCTTTGGTTGTAACAAGGTTAAGTTTAAAAAGTGTCCCTTCCCTCGTGAATACCTTTCTCCAAGGCCCAAATATGTTTATTAAAAGGAGAAACTTTTAACTAGGCTTTCTTCAATTAACAGAAGTTTATTCATTAATAAACATGAATCAAATTAGTAATGCAATATCTTTATAGATTAGAATTAAGAAGTGAGTCCTGAAGGGCAAAAGCTAGTCATAAGAATCAGCTTCTGAATTGTTTGAAGGATGGATAGTTTAATGTTAGAAGGTGTTTTTGAGTATTGGATTTGGGAGGTCATGTTGTGCTGTACATGACATTGGTTAAGCCACTTTTGAAATACTGCATGTAATTCTGGTCTCCCTGCTATCGGAAGGATGTTGTGAACCTTGAAAGGGTTCAGAAAAGATTAACCAGTATGTTGCCAGGGTTGGAGGGTTTGAGCTATAGGGAGAGGCTAAATAGGCTGGGGCTATTTACCCTCGAGTGCCAGAGACTGAGGGATGACCTTTGAGGTTTATAAAAGTTGTAAGAGGCATGGGTGGGATCAGTCGACAAGGTATCTTCCCTGGGGTGGGGAGTACTGTCTGATATTTGTTCAGCTTTTTGGAGAAGTGCCCCATTAGTTTCATTTCCAAATTTATTACAGGGATGACTCTTCTTAGATTGGAGTCAAACCGGATACATTGGTCAGTTATCTCTGCCCCAGGATATCCCTGCACAACTCCCTTGGGGTAGCTCTTTTTTTTTTATTTGTGGGATGAAGATGTCGCTGGCTGGCAGCATTTATTGTCCATCCCTAATTGCCCTTGAGAAGGTGGTGAGATGCCCTCTTGAACTGCAACAGTCTACCTGCTGTGGATTGACCCACAATGCCATTAGGGAGGAAATGTCAGGCTTTTGACACGGCAGCCTTGACCAAGACAGGTTTATCTGCTTCATTAATAATCTCCACTCTATCTCAAGGTCATGTGGGGAGGAGCAAGCACAAGTGAACAATGTTCAGCACTGTCTGTGTCTTCTCAGATACCGCAGCAGTGTGGGTCCAAATGCAACAAGACCTGGACAATATCCAGGTTTGGGCTGAAAAGTGCCTAACAACACTTAGCACTCAACTGCCAGGCAATGACCATCTCCAATCAGAGACAGTCTAATCACTGATAAGAGATAATGGGAACTGCAGATGCTGGAGAATCCAAGATAATAAAATGTGAGGCTAGATGAACACAGCAGGCCAAGCAGCATCTCAGGAGCACAAAAGCTGACGGTTCGGGCCTAGACCCTTCATCAGAGAGGGGGATGGGGTGAGGGTTCTGGAATAAATAGGGGGAGAGGGAGAGGCGGACCGAAGATGGAGAGAAAAGAAGATAGGTGGAGAGGAGAGTATAGGTGGGGAGGTAGGGAGGGGATAGGTCAGTCCAGGGAAGACAGACAGGTCAAGGAGGTGGGATGAGGTTAGTAGGTAGGAGATGGGGGTGCGGCTTGGGGTGGGAGGAAGGGATGGGTGAGAGGAAGAACAGGTGAGGGAGGCAGAGACAGGTTGGACTGGTTTTGGGATGCAGTGGGTGGAGGGGAAGAGCTGGGCTGGTTGTGTGGTGCAGTGGGGGGAGGGGACGAACTGGGCTGGTTTAGGGATGCGGTGGGGGAAGGGGAGATTTTGAAGCTGGTGAAGTCCACATTGATACCATTAGGCTGCAGGGTTCCCAAGCGGAATATGAGTTGCTGTTCCTGCAACCTTCGGGTGGCATCGTTGTGGCACTGCAGGAGGCCCATGATGGACATGTCATCTAAAGAATGGGAGGGGGAGTGGAAATGGTTTGCGACTGGGAGGTGCAGTTGTTTGTTGCGAACTGAGCGGAGGTGTTCTGCAAAGGGGTCCCCAAGCCCCCGCTTCTTTTCCCCAATGTAGAGGAAGCCACACTGGGTACAGTGGATGCAGTATACCACATTGGCAGATGTGCAGGTGAACCTCTGCTTAATGTGGAATGTCATCTTGGGGCCTGGGATAGGGGTGAGGGAGGAGGTGTGGGGGCAAGTGTAGCATTTCCTGCGGTTGCAGGGGAAGGTGCCGGGTGTGGTGGCGTAGGAGGGCACTGTGGAGCGAACAAGGGAGTCACGGAGAGAGTGGTCTCTCCGGAAAGCAGACAGGGGTGGGGATGGAAAAATGTCTTGGGTGGTGGGGTCGGATTGTAGATGGTGGAAGTGTCGGAGGATGATGTGTTGTATCCGGAGGTTAGTGGGGTGGTGTGTGAGAACGAGGGGGATCCTCTTTGGGCGGTTGTGGCGGGGGCGGGGTGTGAGGGATGTGTTGCGGGAGATGCGGTCAAGGGCGTTCTCGATCACTGTGGGGGGAAAGTTGTGGTCCTTGAAGAACTTGGACATCTGGGATGTGCGGGAGTGGAATGTCTTATCGTGGGAGCAGATGCGGTGGAGGCGGAGGAATTGGGAATAGGGGATGGAATTTTTGCAGGAGGGTGGGTGGGAGGAGGTGTATTCTAGGTAGCTGTGGGAGTCGGTGGGCTTGAAATGGACATCAGTTACAAGCTGGTTGCCTGAGATGGAGACTGAGAGATCCAGGAAGGTGAGGGATGTGCTGGAGATGGCCCAGTGAACTGAAGGTTGGGGTGGAAGGTGTTGGTGAAGTGGATGAACTGTTCGAGCTCCTCTGGGGAGCAAGAGGCGGCGCTGATACAGTCATCAATGTACCGGAGGAAGAGGTGGAGTTTGGGGCCTGTGTAGGTGCGGAAGAGGGACTGTTCCACGTAACCTACAAAGAGGCAGGCAGAGCTGGGGCCCATGCGGGTGCCCATGGCCATCCCCTTAGTCTGTAGGAAGTGGGAGGAGTCGAAAGAGAAGTTGTTGAGGGTGAGGACGAGTTCGGCTAGGCGGATGAGGGTGTCGGTGGAGGGGGACTGGTCGGGCCTGCGGGACAGGAAGAAGCGGAGGGCCTTGAGGTCTATAGGGACTGGACGTCTAATCACTGGCAGCTTGACTTTTTAATGGTGTTTTACCATGAGAGTCACCAATGACTAAAATCCTGGGAGTAACTATTGACTGGAAACTGAGATGGGCTAGCCTTAAAGATAACGGCTACAAGAGCAGGTCAGCGGCTTGGAATACTGCAATGAGTAACTCCCATGATTCTGTAGAGCCTGTCCACCATTCTCCAGGCACAAGTCAGGAGTGTGATGGAACATTCCCCACTTGTCTGGATGGGTGTACTTCCAACAACACTGAAGAAGCTTGACACCATCCAGGACAAAGCAGTCCACTTGTTTGGTACCACATCCATTCCCTGCACCACCGATGCTCAGCAGCAGCAGTGTGTAGTATCCACAAGATGCACTGCTGAAATTCAAACTTCTTTGACAGTAACTTCCAAATCTATGGCCACCCTTACCTAGAAGGACAAGGGTAGCTGCTAATTGGGAACACCATTGGCAAGTTCCTCTTTAAGTCAGTCACCATCCTGATTTGGAAATATTGCTGCTACTTCAGTGTCGTTGGGTCAAATCCTGGAATCCCTACCTAATGGCATTGTTCATTTACCTGTAGCACAGGTGCTGCAGCAGTTCAAGACAGCTCATCACCACCTTCTCAAGGGCAGCTAGGGACCGGCAATTAGCGCTGTCCCTTTCAGCAATTCCCACAAACCAATTTTTAAAATATACAAAATGCCAGCATGCTTTAAAATCGCTATCTTGATAACATGGGACCTTTTATCTACACTCTTTTCCAGCTGGGATATTTGTTTGGTCACTGTTATGGTCATCAGCATTCCTTGTGGAATGTTCTGACTTGAGCACAAGCTCAACTAGAGACATCCAGCTCCTTTTGTTTGGCTCTGGTTGGCATTCGAACATGTAGTTAAACTCACAAACCTTGGCCAGCCTTTCTGAGCCAAAGCAACAAGCATGGGCGGGACTTTGCACATTCTGCATGTAGAGTTGTGGTATAGCGTGGCTCATCTGCATACACCTTAAGTAAGCATTCTTGTCAAGTCTGCTTGCTGTTCTATACTTTGAGAGAGAAAATATTAGCTTTATGTATAATGAATGTAGCCATCTATGTTCCATGTCCACGTCCCTTGAACTTGTACACCTCAGTCGGGTCCTTTTCAGACTTTCTCTGCTGTAATGAGCTTAGGCTGATTCTCAATGAGTGGAAAGTTTTTCTCATTCCCATTGACTATAGCTTTTTGCTAGGGCTGTTTGCCACACTGTCAATTGCAGTCTCTCAAGTTTAGGGCTAAGTCACACTTTCTTTGGCAGTTGAGCTGTTTTGTCTATGTGTGAACAAAGGCCGTAAGTTTGATCAGAAGCTAAGTGGACCTTGCAGAATTCAAACTGAGCATCTGCAAGCAAGTTATTGCTGAGCAGTTGCTGTTTGCGTTAACAATGACACCTTCCGCGGCGCCCCCCCCCCCCCCCCCCCCCCTTACCTTACTGATCAAAATTAGGCTGATAGGGTGTTAATTGAGCGGATTGGATTTGTCGTGCTTTTTGTGTACAGGATATACATAGCCAAATTTCCAAATACAAGGAAGTTGCATTGGTACTGTAGCAGCGTAGCTAGGGGTGTGACACATTCTGCAGGAAAAGTCTCCAGTATTATTGTTGGAATGCTGTCAGGCCAACAGCCCTCGCAATATCCAGTACTTTCAACCATTTGATATCAAGAGTTAAATAGAATTGACTGAAAATTTGCCTCTGCAGGAAGTCACGATGGATCAGCCACCTAACACTTTTTTAGTTGTAAATAATAGCAAATGCTTCGGCCTTCTCTTTTTGCAGTAATGAGCTGTGCTTCC
This sequence comes from Stegostoma tigrinum, assembly GCF_030684315.1. Taxonomy (NCBI): domain Eukaryota; kingdom Metazoa; phylum Chordata; class Chondrichthyes; order Orectolobiformes; family Stegostomatidae; genus Stegostoma; species Stegostoma tigrinum. Next base: position 164,253,407 of record NC_081354.1, read on the forward strand.
TCATCATTGAGGATAAAGATAACTGTAGAGTTGCTGCCTCATAAGTTGTTTAATTGTCTACTGTTTGTGACTAGATGTGGCAGGACTGCAAAGTTTGGATGTTATCTGGTTATTTTGTGATCCCAGTTGATTTTACCAGACAAGTCCGATCCCAGAAAGATTCCTGGTTAATAGACCCTATTTGGAGTGGTCTTTGCTGAAACATAGTGCTGCAGATTTTGTTTAAAGAATAAATAACAGGTTATTGAAGAAAAATAAACTAAATCATCTACTTTATAATATAAATTCAGAAATCTTAGCCACACAGGAAAGGTATACTCCTATTAATCCCAAAACATTCCTTTTATAAATGGAAATAAATCAGCTTTTGTATAATATCTAAAACATACCCTTGGTACAGGACCCAAAATACTACTTGTTAAATATTCATATCAGTGTGCCCAGATCTAACATCTCAGTAAATCTCGATCATTTGACTTCAACTTTTATACTGAAACAGCAGGAAGCTTTCTCTTGGAGCCGATTTATATACCTGCTTAAATGTATTTTGCTTGAACTAACCGCAGTTTTATATCAATACTTTTGGCCTCGGACTAATACAAACTCTTTACTGTAAGCTAATCTAGTTCACTATATATATCTTTATCTTCTCAGGAGCACTGGGGGGGAGGGACACAGTAACTCAGTGCTTAACACTGCTGCCTTACAGAGCCAGGGAATTAAATTTGATTCCATCACTGGTGACTGTCTGTGTGGAGTTTGCACTTTCTCCCTGGGTCTGAGTGTTTCATCTGGACGCTCCAGTTTCCTCCCACAGTCCAGGTTAGGTGGATTGGCCATGCTGAATTGCCCATAGTGTCCAGGGGTGTGCCTGTTAGGTGGATTAGCCATGGGAAATGCAGGGCTAAAGGGATAGGACAGGAGTGGTTCTGGGTCGATGCTCGTTGAATGGTTGGTGTGGACTCAGGTTGAATGGCCTGCTTCCACACTGTACGAATTCTATGATTCACTGCTGTTCACAGCCATTCTATTCCAGGGACTTCACAGAACTGTCCCAAAGCTGAAACTTAAGAAAATACCTCACTCTTTAAACTATGTGTGTCTCCCTTAAGCTTTTTTAAGAAGAAACTCTCCAGACGATTTAAACTTGTTCGGTTATAAAACTCTACAAATGTGTACAAAACCTCAGAACCTTGTTTTGAAAGACATTTCCATTACTACAGAAATACTTGCAAGTTAATTATTAATTCCAGTTACACAAGCAACATAAGTTACTTAGTCAAAAAACAGAAACTCAAACTTGTAATAAATAGTATTCAAGCATACATAAATCCCACAGTTTACTTCACAGTTGTGAGATCGATTTAGCTCCGTCCCTTGCTCCTTATGCTATTTGGCACGTGTTCATCAGCTTGATACATCTTTTTTTAAAAATGCTTGTTACTGCGACTGCCATCCGTTCCTGCACTGTTTGAACCAAGTTTGACTCCCTACCTTGACAGTAGTGGTAGAATGAGGTATATGTTGGGGCATGAGGTTGCAGATAGCGTTAAGAACAAACAACAGCGGAACACATGAAACGGCCTTATGCCCCTCCAAGCTTGCACTTGACACATTTTGCCCTTCTGTAATAAAGCTGTCTTCAACTACAGGATTCATATCCCTCTGTTTCCTTCCTATTCATGTATTTGTCAGGGTGCTTCTTGAATGCTGCTATTGTGTCTGCTTCCACCAACACCTCTGGCAATGCGGTCCCGGTACTCACCAGCGTTAGTCTGAAAAAATTGCCTCGCATATCTCTCAATCCCCACGCTTGTACCTGGAATCTGTTCCCCTAGTAATTGACACTTCCACCCTCAGAAAAAAGCCTGATATTTTCTACGTTATCCATGCAGTTCACAACGTTTTAAACTTCTGTGGGGTCACTGCTCAACCTACTGTGTTCCAGTGAAAACTAACCCAGTCTATTCAACCTTTCTTTGTAGCTAAAATCCTTATACCAGGCAACATCCTGGTAAACCTGTCCAAAGCATTCACATCCTTCTGGCAGTGTGGTGACCAGAACTGTACACAATATTCCAAGTGTGGCCTAACTAAAGTTGCATAAAGCTGTAGCATAACTTAGCTGTCCATGTACTTCAGGCCCCTTCCGGTGAAGGTAAGCATGTCATAGCCTGTTTGAATATAATTCTCCTGATGGGCTACAATGCTTCATGGATGTCAAGTCTTGTGTTGCTGGATTTTTTAGAAGACTATCCCATTTAGCATGATGGTAGAGTTATAATACAGTGGATTGCAGCCTCAATGTTAAGGCGAGACTTGGTCTTCAGAAGGACTGTGCAATGTTCACTTGTACTACTACTGATGCGTCTGCTGGATAGATTGGTGAGGATGAGGCCGGTTTTGTTTTGTTTTTTTTTTCTTTTCGTTCCCTGGTCACTTGCTGCAGACCTCCTGGCTATATCTGTACTACTGGACCAGCACAGCTAGTAGTGGTCCTGCTAAGTCACCAGTGATGATGGACATTTTGAAGTCCTCCATCCAGAGGATGTTATGTATCCTTGTCACCTTCAGTACTTCTGATTTGTGCTCCACGTGGAGGACTTCCTCATCAGCTGGGTTGGGGTGAGCGGGCTAGTAGTATGTGGTAATCATCAGGAGGTTTTCTTCCCCATATTTGAACTGATGCTGAGATTTCATGAGGTCCCGAGTTAATATTGACTCCTAAAGCAACTCATTATTGACTGTGTACTACTGTGAAACAATTTCTGCTGGGTATGTCCTGCTGTGGATGTTGATGGTAGTGTCAGGAATATTGTCTAAGGCATGATTCTGAGAGTACAACTACATTTGTCTGTTGCTTGTTTGGTCTGTGAAACAGATTTCCCAGTTTTGGCACAATTGCCATTTGTTAGGAGGATCTAGCAGGGTCAACAGTAGGGTCTTTGTCGTTTTCGGTACATTTGTCGATGTAATTTGGTCTGTCTGGCTTCATTACCTTGAGACTTTATGCCGTTCTTTGATATGGATTGGTAGGGGGAAAAGGGTGTGGTGGGAGAGATATGTATGTGGTTGATAGTCAGGAATGCCTGCCTGGATTACAAGAGGATATAAAGGGATTGGTCTGGAATTCATTGTGGAAAGGTGGTTGAGATGAGAAATCTCAAAGTACTTGGATGAGCACTTGAAATGTCATAATATTCAAGTCTATGGGCCAAGTGCTGGAACTTGTGGCCAGTCAGATTTAGTGTACTTTGTTGCAGACCAGATGGATTGAAAAGTTCTTTTCCACTATGTGCTTCTATATCAAAGGTAGCCATTCTCCCCTCATTTCTCGAAATCAGTTCTTTTTTTCTCTTATCAGGGTACAAATCCAAACCTCAACCCTGACAAGACCTAGGATGAGGGTTGGTGAGTAGATGTTGCTCTATAAACGTCGTTCGCTAACAGTGTGAAACACATTTTCCTTCACTTTGAGTGCAAACTAATGCAGTATTAATTGTCACTACTCTGCAATTTGTGCGCTGTATGCTTTTGGGCAACTTTCTCCCTAGGTCCATGTCCCTCCAAACATTTCCTATTCATGTGCTTATCCAAATATCTTTTAAACATTGTCCCTGTACCCACATCCACCACTTCCTCTGGAAGCTCATTTCTTACATGAACCACTTTTTTTTTTCAAAAAAAGTTCCCCCTCAGTCTTTTTTAAATCTTTCTCCTCTCACCTTAAAAATATGCCCCTTGGTCTTGAAATCCCCACTCTAGGGAAAGGGCACCTGCCATTCACCCTACCTGCACACCTCATGATTTATGTCTGTTTATTAGAGATGGTAAATATGGATTGAATTGTAACAGTTACTAAGAACTAAAAAGGTTGGGGAATAAAAAGAAGCAACCTTTTATCACTGAACACAGCTTAAGTTGAAGTTGAGGAGTTCTGAAAAGCTTTTTTTTTTCTACCCACAAGGTTGGAGAAATATGGAATACACTGCCTGAAATGGTAGTGGAGCCAAGTGCTCTCATAACATTTAAGAAGCATCTGGATGAGTGCTTACAATGCCAGGACATTTTAGGCTTCGGACCAAGTGCAGGTCAATGGGATAAGTGTAGCTTGATATCGGCATAAACATGGTGGACTGAAGGGCTTTTTCTCTTTGCTATGATTCCTGTTGTTGTGTAAATAACCTTGTTGTGACTAAGTTGCTTCATTATTAAACTGTAGCTTTCAATATTTTAAAATATATGTTGCAGGTCGACAAAATAAATATATCAAATTTTAGCAAATGGTGCTGCCCATTTTTTTTGGTGAATGCTTCCTGTTCCCTGTCTCGGATACGCCTTAATCATATCACTAGGTTAGAATAATTTCTGAATCAGTTGCTATTTGAAACTTGCAGGTGTAACCTGAGGTTGCAGCCAAAATAATCCAGTGGGTCCGGTGACAGCAATGAATAAGATGCTGCACCTCATTGGGGTGAAGTATGCTCGTTCTATTGTATTTATAACATTGACAGTTCTAAATGAGATGCTAGTTCTTAAGCCAAATTGTGTGTTGTGGCATGTCCTAGGGGAATTGGTTGGCTGCTTATATCAACTTGGAATTAAATTGAGGCATTTTTTAAAATTTGGAAAATGTTTAATTTATGTTCAGTATGAAGCCCATTCTAGTAAAAATGTATTTCCTGAACCAGTCTTGAGGTTGAGTTGACAGTTCTCCAGTGCTTTCAATTGGAAACTCTCAGTTCTATCAAATGATGTGTCAAGGCTTTGTGGTGGATCATTAATTTTGTAGCCAGGTCCGTTTAACAGGAAAAAAATGTAGTTGATGTTAACATGGCTAAGTTAAAATTATTTTCTTCCAGTTTCACAACACCAGAAGGTGACGGAGCAGTCCCCAGATGTGGTTCTGCAGATTGGGGTACTGCAGTTGAAGATGAAGAAACAAGACAGACTGTTTATCGGGATTTGAAAAGGTTTGTATGCTCTTTTTTTGTGAACAGCCTTTTTGGAGGTTGTCAAGTGTTGCAACCAACTTGTACACAGAGGTTCTGTGCCTTCCAGTCATTTTCATTCAATATTATTCCAAGGATTTTCTCAGCCTGATCTTAAATGATTGCTGTTATGGAATTCTCATTTTAGATGTTAGTGAATATCCAGTACAAATTCCAATCATTGTGTTTTTTCATTGCAGTTGAATAGATGAATCTAGAGTGTTAGTATGCCAAGTACAACAAGTAATCAGGAAAGTAAATAGAATGTTATGGTTTATTGCAAGAGAAACTGAATGCAAGAGCAGGGAAGATTTGTCTCTGTTAGTGGGTATTGAGAACCGTGAAGCAGTTAGCACAAGAGTCTGAGTTGTGTTCTTCAAGTATTCCATTTCAAATAGTGATGGGAGTGGCACATCTGGAAAGTGCAGGTACAGGGTATTGGCGAGACTAGCTGGACTACTGTGTACAATACTGGTCACCAGACCTACGAAGGATATTAATGGATTGGAAGCAGTTCAGAAAAGGTTTAATTGACTAATACAAGGAATGAGCAGATTGCCTTGAGGAAGGGCTCGGCTGATATCCTCTAGAGTTTGGAAAAATCAGTGGTGACTTAATTGAAGCATACCCAGTCAAGTTCCCTCAGGACCTTGTATTTGAAGAGATGCTTCCTCTTATAGGAGAATCTAGAACTGAGGGTCATTGCGTTAAAATAAAGGAGTGCCCATTTAAAATAGATGAAGAAACTTTTTTTCTGAAGGTTTTCTTTGGAATTCTCTTCCTCAAAACGTAGTGGTTGCAGAATCTTTAAAAAGTTAATGGTAGAGGTATATTCTTAACCACTGAAAGGATGAAAGAATACTTGGACATATGGAGGACTGCAGAGTTGAGGTTAAAGTCAAATCAGCCATAATATGAGAGATAATGGGAACTGCAGATGCTGGAGAATCCAAGATCATGAAGTGTGGAGCTGGATGAACACAGCGGGCCAAGCAGCATCTTAGGAGCACAAAAGCTGACGTTTTGGGCCTAGACCCTTCATCAGAAAAGGGGGATGGGGAGAGGGTTCTGAAATAAATAGAGAGAGGGCAATGCGGATCGAAGATGGATAGAGGATAAGATAGGTGGAGAGGAGACAGATAAGTTAGAGGAGTGGGGATGGAGACTGTAGAGGCAAGTATGGGTGGGGAGGTAGGGAGGGGATAGCTAAGTCTGGGGAGGACAGACAGATCAAGGGGATGGGATGAGGTATGGAGGTGCAGCTTGAGGTGGGAGGAGGGGATATGTGAGAGGAAGAACAGGTTAGGGAGGCGGGGGCGAGCTGGGATGGTTTTGGGATGCAGTGGGGGGAGGGGAGATTTTGAAGCTTGTGAAATCCACATTGATACCGTTGGGCTGCAGGGTTCCTAAGCGGAATATGGGTTGCTGTTCCTGCAACCTTCGGGTGGCATCATTGTGGCACTGCAGGAGGCCCATGATGGACATGTTGTCTGAGGATTGCGAGGGGGAGTTGAAATGGATCGCAACTGGAACGTGCTTGTACAGTAGTTTTAACCCTGTTCTGCTATAATTAATGATTTATAAAATTAATGGTTGCAAAGTAAGAGGTTACTCAGCCAAAGTTTATAGCTATTTACTGACATACTTAAGCATGGCTTTGCAAGAAACATTCTGAAGTCATTTTGTGGTCACAGATGCTGTCTGTTCCTTTTTCACTATTGCTTTCCAAGTTTTTCCCCTGTCCACTGAACTTGAACTTGGAAGTGTGACAGACTTTGCTTGCGCTGCATTCTCCAAAAGCACCATCACTGTCACCAGTATTTGATTTGGAACACTTGTTGGAAAATACAACTCATTGACTGCCTCCTTGTTCTCAGCTGCCTGGCAGTCACCCTTCCTCTCGCGTCCTCTGTACAGACCACCCTGAGAAATTTATTATCCGCTAAGCTCCTAGCCTTGGGAATGCACTGCATTTAGGCCAACTGCAGTTCCACAACCTGGAACTTCCTTCTCCGGCTAACAACATTACCTGCAAAAGTAGGTGTCCAAGATGTGAGGAGTGTGCTGGATTTCCTAAATGGAACAGAATGTGTTTTTCTTAGTTGCCTCCCAGGCCTTTCAATTTATATGATAGTTAATGGCTAAATCTTGAGGCTTAAAATGCTCCACTGTCAGTTGCAAGGGGTTGAAGGACTCGTTTGAATCCCATGTAGCTGGACATTTCCTCACTAAGTCATACACCATGGAAACTGCTTGCCTATTTTGATCATCTCTGGAAATATTAATATTTTTTGTTAAAAATGTATAAACTGAGTACTTAGTTATATCGCAAGATCCGTGTCTTTTATAGGGAGGTGATGGTATTATCGCTAGACTACTAATTCAGAAACTCAGCCAATGTTTTGAAGATCTGGGTGGGAATCTTGCTGTAAATTTGAATTTAATACTAAAAATAATCTGGAATCAAGAATCTGCTGATGACCAGGAAACAAAGGATGATTGTCAAAAAAAAACCCAGCTGGCTCACTAATGTCCTTCAGTAAAAGAAATTTGCCATCCTTGCCTGGTGTGGCTGATATGTGACTCCAGGCCCAAAGCAATGTGTTTGACTCTCAACTGCCCTTTGGAAAGCTTAGCAAGCCACTTGGTTGAGTCAATCTCTAGGAAGTCTCGGCAAAGGAATGAAACCTGATGGACCACCTGGCATCAGCCTAGGCACTGGAAGAGACAATAACAGAAATAGTTCTGTTGACCCTGCAGAGTCCTCCTACATAACCTTCTGTTTCCAGATTGGGAGAGCTGTCTCTCGGACATATCGAGCAACAACCTGACACAGTCATACTTTGAGAATCATGCCTTACAGACAATGTCCCAGATGACGCTACCACCATTCCTGGATATGTCCTGACTCACTGACAGGACAGACACAGCAGAGGTGGCCACACAGTTGGTATATTGTTGGGAGGGAGTTGCCCTGAGAATCCTTATCATTTACTCTGGATCCTATGAAGTCTCATGGCTTCAGGTTAAACACAGACAAGGGTATCACCTGCTGGATGCCTTGTACCTTCCTCGGCTGATGAATCAGTACTCTTTGCTGAACAATATTTAGAGGAAACACAAGGTGGTAAGAAAACAAATGTACTCTGGCTTGGCAGGTTCACTGTGCAGTACCAAGACAGGCTTGGCAGCAGTACTACTGATTAAAGCCCTACAGGGCATAGCTGCTTAACTGGACCTGCATTTGGTGGTGAGGGAATCAACAAGAGGGAAAAATATGCTTGATCTCATCCTTGCATAGAGAACACCCTCTATGTGGCATTGACCTGTGCTAATTAGGATAGATTTCAAATAAATTGAGCAACTCTAGACTGAGCATCCATGATGTGCTATGAGCCATAAATAGCAGCAGAATTTTAGCACAATCTAGAATGTCAAGGCCTGGTCTATCCTCTGCTGAACTCTTGCCATCAAGCTGGAGATCAGCCCTTGTTCCATGGAGAGTGCAGGACAGTGTGCCAGGAGCAGCACCAGGCACACTTACAAATGAGGTGTTGGCCTGGTGAAGCTACCAAGCGGGACTACTTGCATTCAAGACAACAAAGTGTGAAGCTGGATGAACACAGCAGGCCAAGCAGCATCTCAGGAGCACTTGCATTCAAAACAGCATAAGCAGCAATTGATTGACAGCTAAGTGATCCCACATTAACAGATCAGATCTAAGCTCCATAGTCTTGCCACATCAAATTGTGGATGGTGAAGGGCAATTAAACACTAGAGGAGGAGGATGATCCACAAATATTTCCATCCCCCATGATGGAAGAGTGCAACTCTGCAAAAGATTAAGTTGAAGCATTCACAGCAATCTTCAGCTGAAAGTACCACTTCCATCTCTGCTGCCTCCTGTGGTCTTCAGCATTACAGATACCAGTCTTCAGCCAATTTGTTTCACTCCACATGATCTCAAGAAATGATTGTGTTCCAGAATTTGCTTATCTCTTAGTCAAACTCTTCCAATACAGGTACAATAATGCAGAAACTTGCCCAGGTATGTCCTGTACAGAAAAAGCAGGACAAATCCAATCCAGCCAATTATCACCCCATCGGTCTACACTCTATCATCAGTAAAGTGATGGAAAGCATCAGCAATAACCTGCTCAGTGACACCCAGTTTTTGTTCTGCCAGCGCCACTCAGCTCCTGACCTCGTAATAACCTTGGTTTGAATCTGGACAAGTGAAGCGAGAGTGATACCCCTTGACATCAAGAAATCCAGGTGGAACTGAAATCAATGGGTATTGGGGAAAACTCTCGGGTTGGAATCACATCTGGCACAAAGGAGGATGGTTGTGGTTGTTGGTCAATCACTTTGACTCCAGGACATCTCTGCAGAAGTTCATCAGGGTAGTGTCCTGGGCCCACAGGTCCTCATCTGCTTCAGAAATGACCTTCCCTCTGTCAAAAGGTCAGGAATGGGGATGTTCAACACTATTCATAAATCCTCTGGTACTGAATAGTCACACATACAGTCCATGTTCAAATGCAACAAAGCCTGGGCAATAGCCAGTCTTGAATTGAAAAGTGGTAAGTAATATTTGCACCAGACAAATCTGACAACCATCCCCAGACATGCAATGTGTTACCTTCACTGAATCACTCATTATCAACAACTTGGGGTTACCATTGACTGGAAACTCAAGTGGATTCACCACATAAATACTAATTACCAGAGCAGGACAGAGACTAGATGAGTAATTTGCCTCCTGACTCCCCAGAGCCTGTCCAATGTTTACAAGGCACAAATCAGGAGTATGATGGACTACGTCCCCACTGTGGGATGTGTGTACCTCCTTAAACACAAGAAACTTGACACCAGGACAAAGCAGCCTGCTTGATTGACACCACATTGTCAAACATCCACTCACTCACCACTGACACCCAGTAACCGCTGTATGTACTATCTACAAGATGTATTGCAGAAATTCCCCAAAGCTCCTTAACCTTCACCTTTTCAAATCCACAACTCTGTTATTTAGAAAGACAAGAGCAGCAGATATATGGGAATACCACCACCTGCATATTCTCTTAGGAGCCACTCACCATCCTTGGAAACTTATCGGTGTCCCTTCACTTGCTATCAAAAGCCTGAATTTCTTGTCTAACAACATTGTGGGTCAACGTGTCGACTGCCATGCATGAAGTTGGCAGCTCATCACACCAGCTCAAGGGAAACTGGGGACAGGCAATGCCCAAGTCCCACAAATAAATAAAAAAAAATAAATTTCATGTGTGTCACAGGTACCACTGACCTAACACTTTAAAATAAGCTATTCTCCACGTTGCTGTCGTAATAGTTCCCTTGCCTTTCAGGATCATCGCATTTCTCCAAGAAATACGAAGATTCAAGATTACATAGGAATCCTTCAATTTAGTTTTGGTTAAATGATCTGCCAACTTTTTTTTACTACTTTGAGAATCTGAATGCCACAGCTTGAACGCTTGTCTTCCTGCAGAGTAAAACATTAGGGAAACAATTTTCCTTCCAATGGCCTGCTACTGTGGTTTCAAACTGCAAAGACCAATTGATTCTAGAACTTTGACTGCAAAAAAATTTAACGGCTTTTGAGGGGATTACTGACATCAGCTACCAGCTAAACAGCTCCTCCAGTTATTTTACCACTTTCCAAATTTGTTTCATACTGGATGCCAGATTCTAATCACAGGCAGAAAATTTTTCACTTGGTGTAGGCCTAATTTGCAAGGAGTTAGAAGCTACAAAGGACACAGAACTAACTATCTTTTAGCTGCTTCTTTCAACCAATCTGTGGTTATGTGCTGACTGATTCAAAGGTAAAGCTGCACAAACAAGGGCTTATATCTTCTGATGGCCTGACAGCTGTTGTTCCAGTTTAATTGTGAATTGCGTATGGTGACCAGGCAGAATTCCTGACATAGCAATCTCATGAGGAATTTTCTGGGAAATTGATTCTGCTGGGCAATTCTGTATGTATGGAATCCTCAATCCACTTAACTTCATTAGAATGCTCATTTTAAGTTGTTACTTAGGAAGAGTTAACTCCTGAGTATTTATTCAACTAGCTCCATTCAGCACCCACTGGACAGACTCCCATATCACACTGGCACCCCTGCCTCCTTTTGAGCCAATGTTTCGTCCACCCCATCCTACTTTATATGAACCTGCCACTTGGTACCTTACCTAACCACACTCCAAGCATCCTAACATCACACTTGTGTACTTGTGATCTGAAAACAGCTATCTCAATAGCTGTTTGGAGCTTTAGATTCCACAATATGATAGCTGATTGCAGTAAAAAGGATGAGGTTAACTACTCTCTGACAGTTCTAACTACAAAAGAACTATCAGAATATAAGAATGGCTATGAATTTCAGAAGGAGCCCTGATTGGAACCTTCTTTCAGCTATTTTGACACCCCTGTTTCATTTTCTTTTTAAAAAAGGGGGGGCTACTTGGAAAATGTTGTCTATCATCTTTGAGCTCCACCCATAGTCATGTGACAAATGAGGTAGAAATTCAAATTACTACTATTCAGTTCCAAAGTTTTCCTTAATTCTAGGAACCCACATGAATAACTTGTCCTTTTACTGAACTGCAAACTTCACGTCTAAAGCTTCTTGGCTAAGTAAACCTACCTGCTTTGAAGATCTTGTCCGTCTTATTTTTGAAGATTGGACCTATGTTGACACAGTTAAGTTTAATAAACTCCAAGCTTGTTTGAACTGCATTTATTCCTGGGTTGCTTATTAGTTCCTTAACGAAGCCCATTTTCTACAAAAAAAAAACAAAATGAGAATTATTAACTGGATGTTTGCAACACCTATTTTGCCATAGTTCACTAATTAATATACCTGGGCTTTGCGTGTCGGAATATTTATTCCATGGAACTTTGGATGACATTGGTTTGCTTTGGATTAAATCCCAGATGATTTAACTAGGAGGAGAGTCATCGCTTGGCTGATCTTGGAAGATGTTCTACTGGATGCACCATTTAAACTTCAGGAAGCAATTTTCTTTATAAACCGCTTGTGTTCAACTGTCTTCATTTTTGCTGTCTCTGGCAGGGACACTGACACCTGGGCTGTACCTTCTGCGGGCCTAATAAAAAGGACCAAAACTATAGATTTCACTGATGGTTGTGAGGTCCTTTTATCAACAAATCAAAAGGCTGCTGACCTCAATCTGTTGCTTTATCTCACCCATTCACAAACCATGGGAGAGGAGGAGGGGGGAGAAATTGGAATGGGAGGGGGCAAGAAATCAGCACCTGGGGAACTGCGTTGGGATCTGGGAGAGGAGAGAGAGAATCTGGGAGAGGCCCAAGCTCCTGGGTCTACCTTGTGTCTTTCTTTGTACGTGTGCCTATCCTCCTGTGCTCACCACTCTTACCTGTGTTGTCACTGTATATTTTGGGAAAAACCTAGACAGTGCATTTTTTCTAAAAAAAACCTGGAAAAATACAGACAGTTTTAACCTCTGCTGTCCCAAAATAGTGATCATATTTAACAGTTATGAGTTGACCACATGAAGTAATCAAAAGTTATTTATCAGAACAATGTCACGTGAACAACTAAAATATACCGCCATGTCTTTACATCTATACTTTTATATATTTTGTGAATACTCATACGAATGTAACACTATGATGACTCAATAACTGCCAGGTGTGTGCGTGCACTGGGTCTGACACCGCATCAGATGACAAAATGATGCAGCGTTGGCCTGATTGCCTTGAAATGGAAACAAATTTAGTCAGTGGTGATAATGCAGAAAAATTATGAAATCTAATGCTCCAAAATTAATCTAATAAATATATGTAATAGGGTCTTGCAGAAACCACACCCCAGCTCCCGATTTTGAACAGGTAAACTTAGAAACTTAGATCTAGGTGGAAAAACAGGAGTGGCAACATTTACTCTACCCCATGACAAAATCACATGTGCAGTACAACATTTGCTTATAATGTCGCATGTTACGTCTACCTGATGACTATTGTTTAGAACTGTGTGCTTTCCCAAACAAACACGTGCATAGTTGCTGGTGTCATAAACATTACCAAAAGAACTTTGTGTGTAAAATGCATCCAGCTTTTGAGATGGTTTGGAAAATGTGATATTTTACTTTGTTTGCCAGTAAACCTAATCCTTGTGATTTATTTTTGGGGCAACGAGGCAACCCATTCATATAATGTCTGGGGTTTGTCAATGAAGAATGATACCAAATCTCTCCTCTTGTCACAGTTGCTGTGTCTGGTCCTTGGATTCCTTAGTTGCTTTTGCCTTCATTGCTTTATCAGGTAGTCTAGTTTAAAGTGTTGGTCACTCTCTCGACTCTTCTAAAATAAGCCTGTTGTAATAAATCCTGAAGTGGCCTCTTGTTGTTTAAATGTGTTTCTTAGTTTAAAATGTGCAAATCCTGAAGGAAGGAAGCATGTGATTGGAATTGGAGAACTGCTTCCATTTTTGTTAATAGCAAGTTATGCTATTCTGTATTTGTAGTTTTAAAAATTGTACAACTTTTTATTCCTGTAGGATGTGGGTGTCGCTCTCATGTAAAGCAGCCTGGGTAAGGACAGCAGCTATCTTTCCCAGAGGACATTTGTTTAAAAGAATAACTTTCTTGTACATTATCAGTGACCTGTGGTTAATTTACTGAGACTACTCTCTGTTCCAGACATAATATTTGTATCAAGTTCCTAGTTGCTGTGGTGAGATTTGAATCTTTGTCCCAGACCAATAACCTTACCAATAAATTACTAGTTAAATGACATTATCATTGTGCCCCTTTTGTTAAAATCTTCATTGTATTTTTATTCAATATTTGAAATGTTTTCTTTCAGATACAAAAGACGTCTCTTGCTCAGCGATTTTAATGATCATGAAAAGGATTACTCTTCTGAAAGGTATAGCCAAAGTGTTTACAGGAATAATTAATATATGCTTGGTCACAACCTACTGCACAAAAATATATTGCAAAGTTTCTCAAGATATTGAGAAACCGAAATCAAAGTATTAAATTTCATTCCAAAAGTATCAACGGTGCATGAATGGAGCTTGTTGTGTCTTTGTGAGAATGAGATTTTGGGAAGAGATGACGGTTGGAAGTCTGAGAGATTCTTGTAATCCCCAACTATTGTGTGTTTCAAATGAAAAAACCCAGATTTGCCTGGCTGTAACCTCTGCTATAGCGCCATATCCCCAGCAGATGTTTACCAGCATTTCCGGCTGTGAGGGTTACAGGGTTTCTTGATTTCTTGCTGGTTTATATTATTTCTCCTGCAATACAATTGGGAATGGGATTTCATACTCCGATGTAAAGCCTCCATGTAATGTTGCCAAGCTGTGCTGTGGCACCTGAAACTGGTGTTTACCTTTATTCAGGTTTGGCAGTTTAAATCTGGAAAAGTCCTCTAAGTTCGTTTGTAGCGTATCAATCACAGAATTGTTACAGTGCAGAAAGGGGTCACTGTCAGCACAGTGTACACGAAAAAAAATGCATTGATTGTCCAGTTTTTTTCCTTCACTAACAACTTCTTGATTTAAGGAACAAGGAGATCTCTCAAATCTCTAATTACTAATTTTCAGCTCGAGTGGCTCCAGAGAATCACTGGCACCATCAGAACTTGAAACTGATGAAGTAGTATTGATGAGAAGACAGAAGCAAATCAACTATGGAAAGAATACTATTGCATATGATAGATTCATTCAGGAAGTCCCCAAGTAAGATCATAATGCTTTTTAAAATTCTTGTCCACATATTTTTGAGGTTCATTTTTTTTTGCCAGGCTTAGGGTTGGGACAGTTAAGACTATATTGACATACTTGACCATACTTGATTATCTGTGGTAAAACAGAAAACATTAAAGCTTTTTAGTCTGTCCTAGAGGTGACTGGTCTACATTGAATATGACTGAGATCACTACAAAGAGAGCGTGAAATAAAAGCTGAGGAACTGCGAATGCTGTAAATCAGAAATGAAAACAGAAATTGCTGGAGAAGCTCAACCGGTCTGACAGCATCAGTGGAGAGACACCCGAGGTAACATTTTGGGTCAAGTGATCCTTCCTCAGAACTCTGATTTCTCTCCAGATGTTGCCAGACCTGCTGAGATTTTGCAGCAGTTTTTGTTTGTGACCAAGAAAGCACATCTGTCCTTTCTTTATGCTGAAGGATCATGACATTGCTCAAGTTATTTGTTATAGCTGGTTAAATGCATTGTATGACACTTGGTATTTAGAAACTATTCCCGTTCCTCTTAATTTATTTATGTAATCACACTGCTCCAGTTGGTCAGGATTGCTCTCAATGGATCGTCTGAAGAGGGAAGGGAGAAATGTAGGTCAAATTGAGTCTTGACATTCTTGAGAAATAGTGGAACCTACATTTGTGTTTTCTTGTAATGTTTAATCTAAGTTAATTGAAACACAAAGAACCTACTTTTGTATAATGCCTGTAGTGTGTAAGAGTCAGATGGTTCAGAGAGATTGAGGCGATGGAAAATAGATATTAAACGAGGCAAGATGATTGACAGAGGACTAAAAGCTTTTTGAAAGATCTCTGTTGTAAACACAGAAACCAGGAATCAGTTTTGTAAACGTTTGTTGCATTCCCTCAATGACCAGAATATCCATCCACTGATAGGACCAAACTGTACACACTACTCCAGATATCTTAACAATGCTCTGTACAACTGCAGCAACACATTCCTGCTTCACACTCAACCTCTCTCACTATGAAGACTAGTATACTGTCTGCCATCTTGATCACCTGCTGCACCTGCATGCTTTCTTTCAGTGACATGAAAATACCCATGTCTCATGGCACTACCTCTTTCCCTACTTTATTGCCATTCAGATATGTTTTTGCTACCAAAGTGGATAACTTCATGTTAATCCACATTGTACTGCATCTGCTATGTATTTTCCCATTCACTCAGCTTGTCCAAATTACACTGAAGCATTTCTGCATCCTCCAACCCAGCTTTGTCATTTGAAGATTTATTTCCTCATTGAAATTGTGAAAATATATTGTGACTAACTGGTTTCCAAGCACTAATCCTTGCACTACCTGCAACTTGGAAAAAGACTCATTTATTCCCACTCTTCTTTCCTGTCTGCGAACCAGTTCTCAACGGCTTCAGTACATAATCCCCAATTCCCAATTTAAAGTTTAAGTACCTGAGAATCCTGAAGATGGGAGGAATACAGTTAGTTTTTAAATAAAACCACAGTTTTGAGTTTGGGGTCTAGGAAGCACTGGTATTAACGGTGCATAAATGGAGCTTGTTGCAAAGTGGGTTGTTAGTTTGTTTTTGTTGAACTTTAAATTCAGTATGGAGGATGGGACATTATTCAAGATATGAATGGAGTAATCAGATTTGAAGGTGTGGTTTTCAATAGCAGATGGGCTGACCTAGACGATGGTAAAGTCATAGCATGGTTACAGTATAAAAGGAGGCAATTGGTCTGTTGAGGTCTAATTAAACAGCCTCTCAGGTGAGAGTGAAATTGGGTCAATTTCAGCAGTGGCCAAAGAAGAGAATCAGAGAATCTGTAGAATCATAGAATCCCTACAGTGTGGAAACAGGCCCAACAAGTCCACACTGTCTACCTGAAGAACACCCACCCAGACTCACCACTACATTTCCCCTCACCCCAACCATACCCCTGTAACCCTGCATGTCCCATGGCTAATCCACCTAACCTACAAATCCTTGGACATTATAGGCAATTAAGCATGGCCAGTCCACCTAATATCCACATCTTTGAACTATGGCAAGGGAATGGAGATTAGAGATGACTAAGATGATGGATGTGACTGAAGCTAAGTTTGGACAAGATGCAAGAATGCATGTTGAAGGAATCTGTCTGAATGTGCATTGCAAAGGTTGAGGGAAGTGCTGACCCTGGGTATACCCTTCAAATATAAAATGAAGGTTGATTCTTCCAAGGAACAGCATGTAGGTGAAGAAGAGTGCTCAGAACTTCAACCCCACAGTCTTCCAATATGACCAGATTTAAAATTCTTTTGCATATCAAAAGTTTGAAGTTAGTGATTCATTTCTGGAAGGTTGCTTGTTCATTATAAGATTACATAAATGAATAAAACAGAATAACAGATCACAGGTCTTTGATTAAATAATCTCTTAAAGCTATTAGTACATTAAATAGAGTCCCATCACGAGTACTTTCCTACAACAAACTCCTGTTAAAAGTCCTTAGAAAATATTACAAACAAATTCAGTGATTTTATTCTGCATCTAAGGGATTGTAGCCTTCCCCTGAATGCATCCAATTGAGATGAGGACTGATTCGAGGTATTTACACTCCCAATAGTAGAACCTGCACAGTATGTCTTTTAATGATTGCATAACATAATTTTATCTGACTGTCTTTTGATGGCTAACGTTAGATGGGTGTAGAATATGCTGTTAATATTTAGATTATACATTTAAAGCAAGTTATCTCTGTACTCATTTGCTAAACTCATTCTTTCAGACACCTTCGGAAGCCAGGTGTTCATCCAAGGACTCCCAACAAATTTAAGAAATTCAGTCGTAGATCCTGGGACCAGCAAATTAGGTTGTGGAGAATTGCACTGCATGCTTGGGATCCACCAGCAGAAGAAGGCAGTGATTTACAAGCAGTGTATGTTCAAATTTATTAGGTATCAGTGTGACTAGAATGGAAGATATTTGGGGTGAGGGTACAGTTATTGGTTTCAGATTTTGAAATGAATTGTGCTGTTCTCTTTGACTAGATTTCATTTATAGATGGTGACCTTTTTGTGAAATAAGGCATAACATTTTGTCTCTGTGATTGATGGTCTGTTTGTTGAAATAATGGGTTGAGTATTATGGTAATTTTGCACTAGTTACAAATGCTTAAGCTGCAAGCACAGTAAACTCTTCCTGTGTCTTTCAGTACGGAGTTTGACTTTGATATGGAAACAGAATCTGTGAACAGCTCAAGTGGGAGTCGAACAAGCCTCCATGATGAAAGAGGATGCACTCCCACCAACACACGCGCGCCATCCCCCCAGGTGAACAACTTAATCTTAAAGCTAAGGGATTGCTTGATGAACGGTAAACCTTCCATGTGTATATGTAATTGATAGGGCAGAATAATTTTTGGCTAAGAAGCTGGTGCAGGGGGCAGGGATTCAGATTTTTGGATCATTAGGATCTTTGGGGCAGAAATGACCTGTACAAGGTGTACAGGTAGCACCTGAACTGGAGGGTTCCGATATCTTGGCGGGGAGATTTGCTAGTGTCACTTGGGAGGATTTAAACTAGTATGGCAGGGAATGGGACCCAAAGCAGTAGAGAGACGAGAGAGGGCTAATACAGAAGCTAGAGACGCAAAAGCACGGCAGGGAATGAGGGAAGACATGAATTAAACTGCATATATTTCAACACGAGGGGCCTGATAGGTCAGGCAGATGAACTCAGCATGGATGGAAATCTGGGACTGAGATATCATAGCTATTACAGAAACATGGCTGAGGGAGAGACAGGACTGACAGCTTAGTGTTCCAGGGCACATGCAATAGGAACAATAGAAGAGGTAAGAGAAGCTGGGAAAGAGTGTTATTGATTGAGGAAAACATTACTGCACTACTTAGAGGATACTTCTGAGGGATTGTCCGGTGAAGCTCTATGGGTGGATTTGAGAAATAAAGGGGTGATCACTTTGGTATTGTACAATAGACCCCCAAATGCCGGTGAAAAATTGAGGAGCAAATATGGAGGGAGATCACCGAACACTGTAAGAATAATAGGGTTGTAATAGTAGGGATTTTAACTTGCCAAATGGCTGGGACTGCCAAAGTATTAAGGGCTTGAATGGGGGTGAATTAAGTATTCAGGAAAACACTCACACTCAATCAATATATAGATGGCCTGACTGGAGAAGGGGCAAAACTTGACTTCCTTTTGGGAAATAAGGCAGGACAAGTGACTGAAGGGTTAGTCGGGGAGCACTTTGGGATCAGTGACCGTAATTTTATTAGCTTTAGAATAGTTACGGAAAATCACTGGCCTGGTTCACAAGTTAAATCTAAAGACCAATATTGATGATATTAACAACTTGCACAAGTTGATAGATGGAGGATGTTTGTAAAGGGACAGCTGGAAAGGGGGAAGCTTTGAAATGATAAGGTCAGGGCCATCATGTAGACTGCGAGGAGGACTGTGTAGAATTTAAGTAACGGACAGATTGGTGGAGTAGGTAAATAGGTGGCCGATGAATTTCAATCTCGACAAGTGGAATGATACACTTTGACACAAAGAATGCGGAGAGACATGAAGGGGTACTATTCAAAAGAATGTGCAGCAGTATTTGAATATATATGTATGAGTCGTTTAAAGGTGACAGGTCATGTAAAACATAGAACAATACAGCGCAGAACAGGCCCTTCTCCCCTCGACGTTCTGCCGGCCTGTGAACTAATCGAAGCCCCTCCCCCTACACTATCCCATCATTATCCATATGCTTATCCAAGGACTGTTTAAATGCTCCTAATGTGGCTGAGTTAACTACATTAGCAGGCACTCTGAGTAAAAAACCTGTCTCTGACATCTGTCTTAAATCTATCACCCCTCAATTTGTCGCTATGCCCCCTTGTACAAGCTGAAGTCATCATCCTCCGAAAAAGACTCTCACTGTCCACCCTATCTAATCCTCTGATCATCTTGTATGTCTCTATTAAATCCCCTCTTAGCCGCCTCCTCTCCAATGAGAACAGACCCAAGTCCCTCGGCCTTTCTTCACAGGGCCTGTGCTCCAGACCAGGCAACATCCTGGTAAATCTCCTCTGCACCTTTTTCCAATGCTTCCACATTCTTCCTGTAATGGGGCGACCAGAACTGCACGCAATATTCCAAGTGAGGCCGCAGTACCATTTTGTACAGTCGCAGCATAACATCACGGCTCCAGAACTCAATCCCTCTACCAATAAAACCTAACACACCGTAAGCATTTTTAACAGCACTATCAACCTGGGTGGCAACTTTCAGGGATCTATGTACACGGAAACCAAGATCCCTCTGCACATCAACACTACCAAGAATCTTTCCATTGACCTTGTATTCTGCCTTCCTGTTATTCCTCCCAAAGTGAATCACCTCACATTTATTCGTATTAAATTCCATTTGCCACCTTTCAGCCCAATTCTGCAGTTTATCCAAGTCTCCCTGCAACATTCTTCCACACTGTCCATCACACCACCGACTTTAGTGTCATCTGCAAACTTACTAACCCATCCACCTATGCCTGCGTCCAAGTCATTTATAAAAATGACAAACAGCAGTGGTCCCAAAACAGATCCTCGAGGCACACCACTAGTGACCTGACTACAGGCTGAATATTTTCCATCAACCACCACTAGTTGCCTTCTTACAGAAAGCCAGTTTCTAATCCAAACTGCTAAATCTCCCTCAATCCCGTGCCTCAGGCTATTGGAGAAAATACAATCATGTGGAACCTTATCAAAGGCTTTACTGAAGTAAAGTAGAGAGCTGTTTAAAATATAACACAGCATTCTAGGCTTCTGTAATAATGGCGTAGAATCCAAGAGCAAGGAGGTTAGATCCACTGACCTCTACGCAAGACATAGTGGTACAGCGGAGAAGAATATGCATGAAATGGAGCGTGTGCAGAAGATGCTTGAGAATGTTTCCAGAGATGAGATACTTAGTTCGGATAGATTGGAGAGGTTGAGACTGTTCACTTGGAGAACAGATGGTTGAAAAAAATTTGATTGTTTCAAAATAATGAAGGAGGGAAAGGAGAGAAGAACTGGTTCCCACTTGTAAAAGGACCAAAAAAACCACAGGGTACTGAGATAATAAAATGTGAGGCTGGATGAACACAGCAGGCCAAGCAGCATCTCAGGAGCACAAAAGCTGACGTTTCGGGCCTAGACCCTTCATCAGAGAGGGGGATGGGGGGAGGGAACTGGAATAAATAGGGAGAGAGGGGGAGGCGGACCGAAGATGGAGAGCAAAGAAGATAGGTGGAGAGGGTGTAGGTGGGGAGGTAGGGAGGGGATAGGTCAGTCCAGGGAAGACGGACAGGTCAAGGAGGTGGGATGAGGTTAGTAGGTAGCTGGGGGTGCGGCTGGGGGTGGGAGGAAGGGATGGGTGAGAGGAAGAACCGGTTAGGGAGGCAGAGACAGGTTGGACTGGTTTTGGGATGCAGTGGGTGGGGGGGGAAGAGCTGGGCTGGTTGTGTGGTGCAGTGGGGGGAGGGGATGAACTGGGCTGGTTTAGGGATGCAGTGGGGGAAGGGGAGATTTTGAAACTGGTGAAGTCCACATTGATACCATATGGCTGCAGGGTTCCCAGGCACAGGGTACAGTTTGTTTTGCGAAGGAAATAAATTTGAAGTGAGGATTTACAAAAACACCTTTTGAGGGTAGTACAGATCTGGAATGCATTGCATGAAGTGTGATGGGAGTAGGTTCAGTTAAGGCATTCTAAAAGGCATTAGATGATTTTAAAAAAAGCAACCCACAGGGTTGTGCGGAAAGGCTGGAATTCAGCTCCAGACATAATGAGCTGAATATCCTTGTGCACTGTAACAATTTATTCTTAAAAAAAACACTAACTTATTCAAGATTCAGATCAGTTACTTGACCAAGCTGCTTTGTGTAAACACTGAGATTTCTTTCTTGTTTATAACTGGTGAACTAGTTATTTTAGGTCACCCCCACCCCCAGTGGTCCCATTTTAAAAACTTGCACGTAGCAGTTGCTCTGCTGGCTTGCATTTGTTTTGAATGAAAATTACATTTCTTTGACAGAGACTCAGTTGTGGTGAGGTCTTCACAAATTTGACACATCCCGCCCCCCCCAAATGCATAAAGATGGGAGGAGAAGAAGGAATGGCGTATGGGAGTTGGGTTGCGCAATGTTATGTGACATAGTCCAGTTTGTGCTATTGTGAGAGATCTTATTTTTGTCCAATGAAGTGGCAGTATCAAGTTACATTTTCAGCTAATGGTTTAATGCTTTGGTTTTTTTTTAGATATCTTCCTCCGCTCCAACCAGGGAATTTGTGTACCCTAATGTGGGCAAAGAGTTTGATTTGCAAGCTTGTTTAGCTGAAACTAATGAAGTTGGTTCTTGGTTAAACTAAAGGAGGCTGCTTGCAATTGAGAACGTTATCTTGATGGACCAGGTCTACAAATGCTGTGATGATCTCACCCTTTAAAGGGTTTAATGTCTTTTGCTTTGTCCATATTCGTATGCCAGTGTGCAGATTTGTTTGTAATTTGCAGTCCAGCAAATCCATTAACGTAATTGCTTTTTTGTTATCTAAGAAATATGCTCTCTGACAACGTGTCCAAAATCCAATGTTAATGTTAGATCTTATCCTTAAAATATTTTACTTGGGTTAATTTGACCCCCCCCGTGAATTTCTTAATGAGATATGGCTATCTGAACAACCTGAGGCATGTGGATGAAGTTGTGTGATTGCAGATTTGAGCCTTTTTGTCTATTTCTATATAAGATTGATACAGAGGTGGGAATATGAGAACTAAGCCTATTTCTAACCTGTAGTTGCTAGATTATTCCATTGTTATGTTTTCAGTGTTTATTCTTGGAGCAGTCTCTGTTATCTTGATCAAAATCAAATGGAATGGGTGCTAATTGCTACAGTTTCCCATTTGACATTGAATAAAGTTAATAAGTTTTAAATTTTGGGAATGTTTAACCTGTGAATTTTAAAATACTGTCACTGTTCGTGACTTAACAGATCTGCATAAAAGTAATCCACTGACGCATGTCTAATTTGTTAATGGAAAACTGTAAAACTCTTTTGTACTGATTTTATTTTGTATTTAAAGCAACTTGTCTTGCATGTAGCCAGACTCCACTTAGATGTCATAGATATTTGAAATTATTTGCTATTGGAATATAAATTGTTGAACTTAGCATTTTTAATATTTCTAGTTTTTTGTAAATCTGCAGCTATACAATAAAACTTGGATTGCTTATGTATTGCCTGTGTTTATTCTCATTACATTGAATTAACTTAAGCAATTCAAAATGGCGCTAGAATGTGTATTTTACTGTACTGCTGTACCTAAACCACTTGAAAGTCTGGCCCAAACTGGTCATTTAGCATTACATATGACAATAAGTCATTCGTTTAGTTGTTCATTTCAAGGCTTCAGGTTACACACACGTTTGTCATGACTTTAAGCTGTCACATAAATCTGAGTGGACTGAAATGCAGAAGCATCTAGTGAAACAAGCTGACTACGTAACTGATGAAGGGTCTAGGCCCGAAACGTCAGCTTTTGTGCTCCTGAGATGCTGCTTGGCCTGCTGTGTTCATCCAGCCTCATTTTATTATCTTGGAATTCTCCAGCATCTGCAGTTCCCATTATCTCTGACTACGTAACTGACTGTTTCTCTTGATAATACTGATTCTACAAAGTGCTAGGTCTGGCAGCATCCATATGGAGACAAAAAGAGTTAGTCTTTCAAGTCTAATATTTCAGAACTGAAGGGGCTGAAAAATGATTTCTTTTGTGCTGTAACAATAAAAGTGGGGAGGAGGAGCAGGAAGAACAGATGGTAAGGGTGTTTCAGTGCACATGGTAATACAAAAATGATATAGGTGAGAGTAGGAGTTAGGAGAAAACAGAGTTAACATTTTGGGTTCTGAGGAAGGGTCACTGGACCCGAAACATTAACTCTGTTTTCTCCTCCAGATGCTGCTAGACCTGCTGAGCTTATACAGCAACTTTTTGTTCCATTTGGAGCAAACCATGCCAACAGGATGGTGGTTTCAAGGTCATTGATTTGACTTTGAATTTTAAAAAGTGCACTTAAAATTCTACCACTGCCATGGTTGGACTTGAACCTGTGCCTGATTATTTGTCTAGACATGATTATAACTACAGTGTCACCTGCTGCTCGCTTTCCATTTTACTAGCATGCTCACCCATAAGACCAAAATGTTCTATTGAAAAGCTTCAATGACCAGAGTTTCAGCCAGTCTTTCAGACAGTTTAGGTTTTCTACAGCACTCAGTCTGTAGGTCATCTCAATGTAGAGACTGCATTGAGCAGCAAATACAACATACTAGATAACAAATAAAAAGTAAACTACATTTTTGCCAGAAAAACATATGTGGAGCTTTGGACTGTGAGGATGACTGAGGGCAAATGTAACATGCCATGAGGAGTTGAAAGTGATAGTAATACAGCGTTGAAACCGGGCCTTTAGCCCAAACTGGTCCATGATGCCCACTCAGTTAGGTGCAAATGCCCCATTTTGGTCTGTATCCCTCAACCCTTCCCATCAATTATACCTATCCAAATTTTTTTTTTATATGTTGCTATTGTGCCTGCAACTGTGGTAAACTTGCCAACTTTAAGGGCATTTAAATGGGCATTGGATAAACATATGAAAGAGAGTCGAATAGTGTAGGTTAGATGGGCTTCAGATTGGTTTCACAGGATGGTACAACATAGAGTCGAAGAACATTAGAGCACAGTACAGGCTCTATGTTCTATTGTAATTGCCTCAACCACTTTGCCTGGCAGCCCATTCCAAGTATCCATCACTCTACATGAAGAAGTCTTCCCTCAGGTCCTTTCATAAATCTTTCCCCTCACCTTAAACCTATCCCGTCTAGTTTTCAATTCCTCATCCGTGGGGGGGAGAAAAGACTAAATGCATTCATCCTATCGATGCCCCTCATGATTTTATTCACCTCAATAAGGTCACCCCTCATTCTACATTCCAAGGAGTAAACTCCTATCCTGGCCAACTTCTGAGTTTATAGGGAAGGCCTACTAGTGCTTCCAACATCTTTAAATCTTTGCACACTTTCCACTTTAACCTATGTATTTCCTATAAAAGGGTGACTAAAACTGTACACAATACTCTAAATGCGGCCTCACCAACAACTTATACAACTGTAACAATGTCTTAACTCTGATACTCGATTGCCGAAGGCCAGCATGCTAAATGCCTCCTTCACCACCCTGTCCACCGGTGATGTCACTTTTGACAAACTACGTACTTGTACCTCAAGATAATAGAGCGTGAAGCTGGATGAACACAGCAGGCCAAGCAGCATCTCAGGAGCACAAAAGCTGGTGTTTCGGGCCTAGACCCTTCACAGGATGAAGGGTCTAGGCCCGAAACGCCAGCTTTTGTGCTCCTGAGATGCTGCTGGCCTGCTGTGTTCATCCAGCTTCACACTTTGTTATCTTGGATTCTCCAGCATCTGCAGTTCCCATTATCTCTATGTACTTGTACTCCTAGGTCCCCTTGTTCCAGAACACGCCTCAGGACTTTACCATTTACTCTCAGAGTCCTACCTTCGTTTGACATTGTGAAATGCAACAACTCCCACTCATCTGTATTAAATTGCATTTGCCAATCCTTAGCCCACTTCCCCATCTAATCAAGATCTCACTGATAATGTTCCTTGTTATCAATGTTACCTCCTATCATCTGTAAACTTAAATCATGCTTGTACATTCACATCCAGATCATTTACGTAAATAACTAATAACAAAAGTCCCAGCACCGACCCCGTGACACACCACTAGTCACAGGCCTCCAGTCCAAGAAACAACCTTCAACCAGCGTTTCCTACTAACGATTCAGTTTTGAATCCAATTAGCTATCTCTACCTGGATCCCATGTGACCTAACCTTCATAATAGTCTATCATGTAGGACCTTGTCAAAGGCCTTACTAAAGTTCATATAGACAACATCCACTGCCCTTTGCTCATCTATCCTCTTGGTTACCTCTGGAAAAAGCCTAAAAGATTTGTCAGATATGACTTCCTATGCACAAATCCATGCTGATTATCCCTAATCAGGCCACGACTCTCCCAAACATTGATTGATCCTGTCCCTCTGTATCCTCTCCAATAACTTGCCTACCATTGATGTCAGGCTCACTGGCCTGTAGTTCCCTGGCTTTTCTTTGCTATCTTTCTGAAACAATGCAACTACATTAGCCACTCTCCAGTCTTCTGGAACTTTAGCAGTTGCTAAAGATGAAGCAAAAATCTCTGCAATTTCTTCCCTTGCCTCCCACAACGTTTGAGATGTTGAGATTACAAAAGATTGAATTGTGTGTCATAGAGGGAATAGTACCTGTAAAATGCTGATGGAAGAGGAAGGTGTTTAGTGGTGGCACCCTGTTGGAGGTAGGGAAATATAGCATAGGATGATCCTGTAAATGCAGAGGCTGGTGGAATCAGAATGGGAGAACAAGGGAATGTTATAATTCTAGGAAGGGAACGGGTGAAGGCAGACATGCGGGAAAATGGATCATACGTGACTGAGGCCCAATCAATGATGGCATAGGAATTCTCATTGAAAAGGACGACATATTGAAAGCACCACTGTAGCAGGTAGTGGAATCATTGGAACAGGTGCAATGCTGGGTTTGGGAGTCAGTATGTTTGTAATGGATATTTATACACAGTCTTTCCCAGAAATGGAAGCCATTAAATCAAGGAAGAATCTGATGGACCAGGTGAAGGTGAGAAAAGGATGGAAATTGAAAGCAAAAATCTTTTTTTTCCAATTCTAGCAGGGAGCAGCACAGGTTCAGCCATCAATGCACCTAAGACAGCAATGGGAACAGGCCCAAGTAGGACTGGAATAAAGAATGTTTCACATTGACCCTAGTTCTTCGTGACTCTTTGTGGATAATGTGGGTACCTGTACATCTTTTTACAAGGCAAAGGATGAGTTCAAGGCAAAATTGTTCAATGTGAAGACTAGTTTTGCCAGGTTTTAGTGGATAGGAACCGCTCAGGCCTCCCTTCAAAGATGAGACAGAAATCTGTCAGACCATCCTGTTTGCGAAGGGTACTCTGGAGGAATTGAACAGGCATGGTGAAAAAGAGGCAGCTGGGGTCAGGAAATTGTGGACTTCGTATAGGAATGTCAGAAAAATTGTGAATGTAAGTGGTAAGAGTTTTGTGGGAGGAAAAAGTCAAGTTGGGAAGGAGAATGTTCAATGGGAAAAGAACAGGTTGAATTGAAGAAGGGTTTAGGACCAAAACGTCAGCCTTCCTGCTCCTCTGATGCTGCTTGGCCTGCTGTGTTCATCCAGCTGTACACCTTGTTATCTCAGATTCTCCAGCATTTGCAGTTCCTACAATCTCTGAACTTATGGGTCTGTCTTGTTTGTAAATTTCAGGAAGAAGGGAGAAGCAGGCCATGCAGCACTGAGGGACTGAGGTGGGGATCTCTCTGGAGATGAAGTCAGTGACACTCCTGGAAACAACATGATATTTAATGGGCTTATGGTCCAGCTGGATAATAAGAAGTGTCTGTGAGTTGGTGTTCAAAATTTGCAAGGTAGAACCAGGAAGTGTGAAATTGTTCACTAGCAGGAAGAATGAAATGAACACTTGAAATGGACAACAACTGCAGAATTCCAAGGTGGTGGGTGATCTAGATATTCTAGCACGAGTCAGTCCAGATGCAGGTGATTAAGAAATCTAATAAAACATTATTCTTTAACTTAAGAGGAGTTGAACAAAAAAAGACAAAACAATTTAAATGTTGGAGATCTGCAAGAAAAACAAGAACAGAAATTGCTGGAGAAACTCAGGAGGTCTGGCAGCACCTGTGAAGAGAAGAAGAACAACACCTCATTTTCTGTTTAAGTACCTTACAGACTTCAGGACTTGATGTCAAGTGTAACGATTTCACAGCATAAATACCTCCTTCCTTGTCTATTACATACTCCCACATCCCCAAGTCCTGTCATAAAATGGGTAGCTTTAAGCACAGCCGATACATTTTCAATCACTCAGACCCCATTATCACCAATCTATCTTCTATTCTTGTATCAGAGATAATGGGAACTGCAGATGCTGGAGAATCCAAGATAATAAAGTGTGAAGCTGGATGAACACAGCAGGCCAAGCAGCATCTCAGGAGCGCAAAAGCTGACGTTTCGGGCCTAGACCCTTCATCAGAGAGGGGGATGGGGTGAGGGTTCTGGAATAAATAGGGAGAGAGGGGGAGGCGGACCGAAGATGGAGAGAAAAGAAGATAGGTGGAGAGTAGAGTATAGGTGGGGAGGGGATAGGTCAGTCCAGGGAAGACAGACAGGTCAAGGAGGTGGGATGAGGTTAGTAGGTAGGAGATGGAGGTGCAGCTTGGGGTGGGAGGAAGGGATGGGTGAGAGGAAGAACAGGTTAGGGAGGCAGAGACAGGCTGGACTGGTTTTGGGATGCAGTGGGTGGAAGAGACGAACTGGGCTTGTTTTGGGATGTGGTGGGGGAAGGGGAGATTTTGAAGCTGGTGAAGTCCACCAACCTCCGGATACAACACATCATCCTCCGACACTTCCGCCATCTACAATCCGACCCCACCACCCAAGACATTTTTCCATCCCCACCCTTGTCTGCTTTCCGGAGAGACCACTCTCTCCGTGACTCCCATGTTCGCTCCACACTGCCCTCCAACCCCACCACACCCGGCACCTTCCCCTGCAACCGCAGGAAATGCTACACTTTCCCCCACACCTCCTCCCTCACCCCTATCCCAGGCCCCAAGATGACTTTCCATATTAAGCAGAGGTTCACCTGCACATCTGCCAATGTGGTATACTGCATCCATTGTACCCGGTGTGGCATCCTCTACATCGGGGCAACCAAGCGGAGGCTTGGGGACCGCTTACGGTTCGCAATAAACAACTGCACCTCCCAGTCGCAAACCGTTTTAACTTCCCCTCCCATTCTATAGATGACATGTCCATCATGCGCCTCCTGCAATGCCACAATGATGCCACCCGAAGGTTGCAGGAACAGCAACTCATATTCCGCTTGGGAACCCTGCAGCCCAATGGTATCAATGTGGACTTCACCGGCTTCAAAATCTCCCCTTCCCCCACCGCATCCCAAAACCAGTCCAGTTCGTCCCCTCCCCCCACTGCATCCCAAAACCAGTCCAGCCTGTCTCTGCCTCCCTAACCTGTTCTTCCTCTCACCGATCCCTTCCTCCCACCCCAAGCCGCACCTCCACCTCCTTGACCTGTCCGTCTTCCCTGGACTGACCTATCCCCTCCCTACCTATACTCTCCTCTCCACCTATCTTCTTTTCTCTCCATCTTCAGTCCGCCTCCCCCTCTCTCCCTATTTATTCCAGAACCCTCACCCCATCCCCCTCTCTGATGAAGGGTCTAGGCGCGAAATGTCAGCCTTTGTGCTCCTGAGATGCTGCTTGGCCTGCTGTGTTCATCCAGCTTCACACTTTATTATCTATCTTCTATTCTTCCCTGGCCTACCATCGGCAATCCCTTTGCCCACCCATTTTTCTATCTCTCTCGACTCTGACTCCATTGTTCACTCACCCCTTTTCCTTGACACCCCATTTCATCAGCATAAATACTGTTTCAAGCTCTGAAGAAGAGTCAGACGAATCAAAACATTAACTGCTTTCTCTCCACAGATGCTGCCATGTTCAGTTTCTCCAGCAATTTTTTTTTGTTTGTTATAAAAGTAATAACATTATATTTCAATTAATGCAAAGTGTTAGTGAGACCATTTGTCAAATACAGTATGATGTTTTTGTCTGCTTATTTAAAGAATGGTCTGAATGAGTTGGAGGTGATTCAGAGGTTTACTAGATTGATACCTGGGCTGAGGAAGTTGTCTTGATAAAGAATAATTGGAAAGGCTGTGTTTATTTTCGCTGGAATTTAGAAGAATGAGCGATTACTTGATTCCAGTTAAGATTCTGAATGATCTTGACAAGATGGACCAGTAAAAAAGAAAGGGTTATTCTTGTGGGTGAGTCCACAACTGGGGACTCTCTTTAAAATTAGGTGTTGTCCTTTTGGAACAGATGAGGGGAATTTTTTTGACACAACTGTATGACTTTGGAACTTCACATTAGAAAAGAGTGGAAGTGGAGTCATTGAATATTTTTAAGCAGGATGGGGGAAGAGATTTTTGAGAGGCAGAACTATTTAAAAGTTATTGGAAATAAATTGAATAGAATTTGGAACATTCTGCATAACTCCAAGAACAAATCAACCACAACCTTATTGAATGACAGAGCAGACTTAAAGATCCAAATGACATCATACTTATGTCTATTGAATCACCCTTGTCAGGGGGTTTGATAAAGTCAATGTTACATCTCAGAGAATAGAGTATAGCAAGTTCAGAGGGAGATAGGTTGAAGTGGATGAGGGAAATATGGAAATTAAGGCAGGCGGTGTCATGTAAGTAGTTCTCAAACAGATCATGGATGCCTTGAGATAGAATATTTTGAAAAATCCCATAAATGTCTGCCTCACTTCTCTATCACCTCTCTTAGTCTAGTATCCCCTAGCTAGATCCAAGATGACATCAGAGTAGGACATTCCAGCTGGAGCTCGTCCACTCTGTCCTTGTACTTCTTGTTTCCTTCTCTTTCCTTTCCTTTTCTCTTGTTGTTCCTACTTAGCCTTGGCGCGGACACATCAAGGCACCCATGGCAGTATCTCGGCCTGCTCTCTTGGCAATGTCTCTTCCTGGTCACCCAGAGGCTCATGATGGTGTCTCAGCCTGGTATCTTGGCAGCTCATAGCAAATTTCAGGCTGGTCTCTTGGCAATTGATGATGAGGTCTCTGTCTGGTCTCTCGGTGGCTTGCTTTTTAAGCCTTATTTCTTTATTTTTCTGTTTATTCAATAAAGGTAATACTTAACTTTTTAACTGTTTCTCTTACTACTTTGTACCTAAGTTTTTTGTACCTAGTTACATTTGTACCTAAGGTGGCACCATGTGTGGTAACATTATACACTTTTCATCGTACTCCTGTATTTAAGTGCTTAAGTATACATGACAATAAAATCTAAATTTAAATCCAAGTATCCCAGCTAGCCTAGCTTCCATTTCCCCATGCCTATGCTTATTTAAGTTTGCAATGCTAGTCCTAGACCCATTCTTCTTCCTTCCAGATAGGATGTAGAGTTTAATCCTATTGTAGTCAATGCTAATTGTGGGTACCTTTTACTCAGAAGTTACTACATAATCCTGTCACATTGCACAGTACAAAATCTAGTGGAATTTTATTCTGTGGTTGGTTCTGCAACATGCTGCTCTATGAAACTATCTCTGAAGCATTCTATGAATTTTTCATCCAGGCCACCATGCCAATCTTAAATTTTCATTTTATATATGGATTAAAATCATCCATGATAGATGCAGTTCTTTTATCACAGTATTTATTTTTGTTTACTTCGTCCCACATTGTTATTACAGTTTAGGGGACTTGTCAACAACTCCTATGACTAATTTCTTTCTCCTACTGTTTCATATTCCATTTTACATCCTGATCTCCTGGACCAAAGTCATCTTTAACTATCAATTTCATCCTCGACAGCTCAAGCCGGTTAGGTGAACATAGCAGCCATTTCAGTTCAGTATTTGACCTCATTAAAAGTCATCTTAGTTTGTGAAAGCTTAAAGTATGACAATCAAAAGTTATATATTAAATATTGATGGCCCATAATAAATACAGGCATGGTTATAACAAGTGTGGGGGATACATCTCCACTGTTACATATACTATAAAATCTTCTGTGACATTATTGCAAGGGCAAGTTTTAAAAAGTGGATGTAAATAATCTGGATTTAGGAGTTTAATGATGACCATAAAACCATATTGATTATCATAAAACACGTGTGGATTACTAATATCCTTTAGTGAAGGAAACTCCATCCTTACCTGGTCTGGTCTGATCTATGTGTGACTCCAGGCCCACAGCAATATGGTTGACATTTAACATCCCACTGGGCAATTAGGGACAGATATTAAATGCTGGCCTGGCAGGTGACACCCACATCCCATGAATAAATAAGAAACAAATGATGTATTCACGGTACAAAACATGTAAATTGGAGTATAGTCTATGCCAGTTAATTCATTGTAGATTAACACTTGGTCATCATGTTATAAGCAAATTGTGTTTCATCAATCTCCAGGTTGTCTATCTTCTCTTTTTATTTTCATTCAAATTCCTGGATAATGTAATTTTTGTAATAGCAAATCATAAATCGTATATTTTAGTAGTGTAACAGATCATAATGATTCAGTAAACTAAGCTCTAAATACCAACAAGCTATAGTGTTGTCAAACTCTAGACGCTGACACTCAACTGTTGAGTCTGCATAATCAAGCTGACCCTGATGAATATGGATTAATCCCATGTATCAGCTTCCACATATTCTATCCAATAGGGGGCTGAGAGGCGGTGGCAGTGGGAAACCTACCAAGGGCCGAGGCTGGAGCGGGGTGAGTGAGGGGGAGAGGACAGGCCTTTTGGGCTTGGTTACCAAGTCTAACTTGCCTTTACTTCCCAATTACTGAGCAGGAATGTTTGTGGCCATCTGAGAGTGCCACCTTTTTTTATAGAATCACCAGTGTGGAAACAGGCCATATAGCCCAATAAGTTGACACCAACCCACCGAAGAATATCCCACCCAGACTCATCTCCCTACCCTATCCCTGTAACCCTGCATTTCCCATGGCTAACACACCTAACCAACACATCCCTGAATACTATGGGCAATTTAGCACTGCCAGACCACCTCACTAATACGTCTTTAGACTGTGGGAGGACACTGGAGCACTCGACAGAAACTCACACAGACGCAAGGAGAACCTGCAAACTCCACACAGTTAGTCACCCAAGGCTGGAATTGAACCCAGTCCATCGTGCTTTGAGGCAGCAGTGCTAACCACTGAATCACTGTGCTGTCGAACATGTCCCCAGTCTGAGGTGGTGCTGAGGCCCATCATTTCCAGAAGGAGAAGGGCAGCATCTGGAAGAGAAGAGTGATGGGAATGATGATGTTACAAGAACATACAAATATATATTGTTGAAAAGACAGGAGTATTGCTCAGGTTTCTCCATTTTACAGTCATTAGCACAAATTCAAAAATGCTAAATTTCAAATGATCATAACAACCTTTCCACCAGTTGTGACCTTGAAATTGGACATTCTTGCATTTGTCCTGATGAGTCTATGGCAAAACCATCTGACAATGTGTCTGTCATTTAGGCAAGATCTACATCTACACTACAAAGGGGATGTGCAATGGCTGTATGTGTGTCTGTGTGACTTGGGGAAATAAACACTGATGTCTTGAAAAAAGTCTACATTATAGTAGATAACAAAGTGTGGAGCTGGATGAACACAGCAGGCCAAGCAGCATCTCAGGAGCACAAAAGCTGATGTTTCGGGCCTAGACCCTTCATCAGAGAGGGGGATGGGGAGAGGGAACTGGAATAAATAGGGAGTGAGGGGGAGGCGGACCGAAGATGGAGAGTAAAGAAGATAGGTGGAGAGAGTACAGGTGGGGAGGTACGGAGGGGATAGGTCAGTCCAGGGAAGACGGACAGGTCAAGGAGGTGGGATGAGGTTAGTAGGTAGATGGGGGTGCGGCTTGGGGTGGGAGGAAGGGATGGGTGAGAGGAAGAACCGGTTAGGGAGGCAGAGACAGGTTGGACTGGTTTTGGGATGCAGTGGGTGGGGGGGGGGAAGAGCTGGGCTGGTTGTGTGGTGCAGTGGGGGGAGGGAACGAACTGGGCTGGTTTGGGGATGGGGAGATTTTGAAACTAGTGAAGTCCATGACTCCCTTGTTCGCTCCACACTGCCCTCCAACCCCACCACACCCGGCACCATCCCCTGCAACCGCAGGAAATGCTACACTTGCCCCCACACCTCCTCCCTCACCCCTATCCCAGGCCCCAAGATGACTTTCCACATTAAGCAGAAGGTTCACCTGCACATCTGCCAATGTGGTATACTGCATCCACTGTACCCAGTGTGGCATCCTCTACATTGGGGAAACCAAGCGGAGGCTTGGAGACCGCTTTGCAGAACACCTCCGCTCAGTTCGCAACAAACAACTGCACCTCCCAGTCGCAAACCATTTCCACTCCCCCTCCCATTCTTTAGATGACATGTCCATCATGGGCCTCCTGCACTGCCACAATGATGCCACCCGAAGGTTGCAGGAACAGCAACTCATATTCCACCTGGGAACCCTGCAGCCTAATGGTATCAATGTGGACTTCACCAGTTTCAAAATCTCCCCTTCCCCTACTGCATCCCTAAACCAGCCCAGTTCGTCCCCTCCCCCCACTGCACCACACAACCAGCCCAGCTCTTCCCCTCCACCCACTGCATCCCAAAACCAGTCCAACCTGTCTCTGCCTCCCTAACCGGTTCTTCCTCTCACCCATCCCTTCCTCCCACCCCAAGCCGCACCCCCATCTACCTACTAACCTCATCCCACCTCCTTGACCTGTCCGTCTTTCCTGGACTGACCTATCCCCTCCCTACCTCTCCACCTATCTTCTTTTCTCCATCTTCGGTCCGCCTCTCCCTCTCTCCCTATTTATTCCAGAACCCTCTCCCCATCCCCCTCTCTGATGAAGGGTCTAGGCCCGAAACGTCAGCTTTTGTGCTCCTGAGATGCTGCTTGGCCTGCTGTGTTCATCCAGCCTCACATTTTATTATCTTGGAATTCTCCAGCATCTGCAGTTCCCAATATCTCTGATACTACTCCAGCATCGGCAGTTCTTACCATCTCTGGGGTCTAACCAGGGTTTTGTATAGCTGCCGTATTACTTCTGGATATAATGACCGAGCACGATTTCATAAGGCAGCACCATAAATTTGCTTAATCCTGCTGAATTATCCACCCGGACTGTTCTTCCCCCCAGCCAACGGTCACAACGTCATCGGCGGCATCCCCCGGCTTTCCAGAAACTCACTGCTCCGTCTCCAAGGAAGGGGCCGCTCTCCAATCGCGGCCTGGTTTGATAAGCACGCGGCAGCCCTGTGGTCGCTATGGGGGGACAGCAGCCAGTCAGATGCCGGCTTGCTGCACAGTGCCGCCGAGGACAGCGGGTCTTGACAGCAGTTTGTGGGTGGGGCGAGGTGTTTTGGAGGGGGTCAAGGGGAACCCGTTTGAAGAGTTTCGGTCACCGCCAAGCGATCGTACAGAGCGACCGATTTTAACACATGGCGGATCGACGGTCCACGGGACCAGCACTAGGATCGGGGTCGCGGCCTCTCGTTTTGGTGCACAGGCGAGCGATGTTTTCTGTCGTTCTTGGGCCGTTGCTCTGGCGAATCATGTGATGTAAACAGGAACGGTGGGGTTTGGGAGAATGGGGAGGTGGGGGCGAGTGTGAATGTGAGGCGTTTGAGGGTAGGGAGCAGTCCCTGGGAATTCTGTGGTGAATAATTATCTCTGTCTCCTCAATGACTCCAATCGACAAGATCAAAAAACATACAACACCAAGTTACAGCCTAACAGGTTTATTTGAAAACACAAGCTTTCGAAGCCCTACTCCTTGTTCAGGTGTTAATAAGGCTCAGAAAACTTGTGCTTTCAAATAAACCTGTACTATACCCTGGTGTCTTTTGATTTCTGACCTTGTCCAGCCCGGTTCAACACTGGCCCAGTTCTTACTATCACTGACATCTCCACATCAATGTAATTGACAAAGCATAAGTCAGGTTTGTGATGGAATGCTCTCCAGTTGCCTGGATGGGTGCAACTTCAGCAACACTCGAGAAGCTTGATATCATCCAGGGCAAAGTAATTCATTTTATTGGCACTCTGATCCATCCTCAATAATCGGTCCTTTCACTTGGACTCATAGCAGCCATTCCTGCTATCTGTGTTGCACTACAGCAACTGACAAAGTCTCTTTTGAGTCTACCTTTCAAGCACATGATCTCTTGACATTCAACAGGAAAAGGACCCCTCCAAGCTACACGTAATGCTGACTTGGAATTATATTATCATTCCTTTACTATTGTTGGGTGAAGACTTGAAATCCCTTCCTAACAGCAGTGTGGGTGTACCTACGCTCCAAGAACTTTCGTTGGCTTAGCCAGTAATGACTGAATTTCATTAACAAGCTTGGTGTAGATACATGTACAGTCCTGTTGGAAAAGGAGTTCCAGGCTTCTGACCAAATAACAGTGAGGGAATCAGTGACTCCCAATACATTAGAGATAACATGGTGTGAAGCTGGATGAACATAGCAGGCCAAGCAGCATCAGAGGAGCAGGATAGAAACATCAAACTTTTCTGCTCATCTGATGCTATTTGGCCTGCTGTGTTCATCCAGCTTCACACCATGTTATCTCAGATTCACCAGCATCGGCAGTTCCTACTATCTCTGTAACACACTCCCAATACATTGTTAATTTCAGAGAAAAAGTATGTGTCCCTGTAAATGAATATAATTGTATTGTGTATAGTTTAGACACCGTATCTAAGAAAGGATAGAAGACCATAAGATGGGCGGTATGGTGGCTCAGTGGTTAGCACTGCTGCCTGACCCAGTGCCAGGAACCCAAGTTCGATTCCACTGCCGGGCAACTGTCTGTGTGGAGTTTCCGTGTTCTCCCCATGTCTGTGTGGGTTTCCTCCCACAGCCCAGAGATGTGCAGGCTAGGTGGATTGGCCATGAAAAATTGCCTGTAGTGTTCAGGGATGTGGAGATTAGGTGAGTTACAGGGGATGGGTCAGTGTGAACTTGTTGGGCTGAAGGGTCTGTTTCCAAACTGTAGAGATAGGGTGGCATGGTGGCTCAGTGGTTAGCACTGCTGCCTCACAGCACCAGGGACCTGGTTTCGATTCCAGTTTCAGGCAACTGTCTGTGGAGTTTGCCCATTCTCCCCCTGTCTGCATGGGTTTTTTTGGGTGCTCTAGTTTTCTCTCACAATCCAAAGACTAGGTGGATTGGCCATGCTAAGTTGCCCCTCGTACCCAGGGATGGTTAGGTGGGTTAGAAATGGGAAATGCAGGGGTTGAGGAATGGGCCTGGGTGCAATGCTGTTTGGATGAGTGGTGTGGCCTTGTTTGGCTGAATGGCCTGTTTTCACACTGTAGGGATTCTATGAATCTAGGAACAGGATTAGCTCTTTGAATGCTCTACCATTTGATATGTTTCTGAAACCCATTCTCCCCGTAACTTCTGTCCTTAACCCTTGATCCCCTTACCAATCAAGAACCTATCTAGCTCTGTCTTAAATGCACTCAATGGCTTGGCTTCTGCAGCATTGCATTCCACAAATTGACCACACTCTGGAGAAATGCCTCTTTATCCCAGTTCTCGTTTTCTCCAGGTCAGGTCTATTCAGGCATCTGTGTTCTGTAAGTTTCAATCAGATCTCCCACCTACCCCCATCCTTCTAAAATCCAAGTGTAGTCTGTGAGTTATCAACTACTCACATATGATAAGCCCTTCGTCTGATTGGTCATTCTTGTAAATTGTCCCCATTCAATGCCAGCACACCCTACCTTAGTCACAGGGCCCAAAACTGTTCACCATTGTTCCGATGCAGTCTGACTGCAGCCTCAGCAGAGTATAGAGTCATAGAGTTGTACAACATGTAATGAGACTTCTTGGTCCAATTCATTCATGCCGACCACATATCCAAAATTATTCTAGACCCATTTGTCAGGATTTGGCCCAGTGGTATTATCACTGGAATTGATCATCCGGAGACCCAGATAATGTTCCAGGAACATGATGACCATGAATCCATTGTCGATTGTTGGAAAAACCTATCTGGTTTACTAATGTCCTTTAGGGAAGGAAACTGCTAGCCTTACCTCGCCTGGCTTACGTGTGACTCCAGATCCACAGCAATATGGATGGCTCATGACTGCCCTCTGAGCAATTAGGAATGGGGCAGTAAATGCTGCCTGGCCAGTGATGTCTTCATCCTGTGAATGAATTTTAAAAAAATCCTTCCTACTCATGTACTCAAGCAGATGCTTTTTAAATTTTGTAATTATATTAGCCTACACCACTTCCTCTGGCAGCTCATTCCATACACGTGACCCTTTGTTAAAAAGTTGCCCTTCAGGTCCCTTTTAAATCTTGTCCTTCTCACCTTAATCCTATGCCCTCTAGTTTTGAATTCCCGTAGCCTGGGAAGAAGACCTTGGCTATTCACTCCATCCATGCCCCTCATGATTTTATAAACTTTTATAAGGTTATTCCTCAGCCTCCAAAGCTCTAGGGAAAATAGTTCCACCCTATTCAGCCTCTCCCTATAGCTCAATTCCTGAAACCCCAACAACATCCTTGTAAATCTTTTCTGCACCCTTTCTAGTTTAACAACATCCTTCCTATAGCAGGGAGACCAGATTCAAATGCTGTATTCCAAAAGTGGCCGAACCAACATGACAGCCCAACTCTAATACTCAATGCACTGACTAATGATGGCAAGCATACCAAGTGTCTTCTTTACTACCCTGTCTACCAGCGACTCCACCTTCAAGGAAGTATGAACCTACATCTCATGGTCTCTTTGCTCAGCAACACTCCCGAGGACCATACCATTAAGTCTTTAAGCCCTGATTTGCCTTACAAAATGCAACTTAGTGAAATTAAACTCTATCTGCCACTCCTTGGGCCTTCAGCCCATCTGATCAAGGTCCCTTGGCTGTCCACTGCACCACCAATTTTAGTGTCATCTGCAAACTTACTAATCGTTCCTGCTATGTTCACATTCAAATCATTTTTAAAAATGACAAAAAGCAATGGAGCCAGCACTGATCCTTGTGGCACTCTGCTCGTCACAGGCCTCCAGTCCGAAAAACAACCCTCCACCACCACCTTTTCTTCTACCCTACAGCCAATTTTGTATCCAAATGGCTAGCTCTCCCTTGAAATAACTACTAACATTGCATTTGCCTTTCTAAGTGTCAGCTGAACCTGTTTGAGTCCTAACAGAATCCTGAACTAAGACTCCTAAGTCCCTTTGTACTTGAGATTTCCAAAGCATTTTCCCATTTTGAAAATAGTTTACACCTCTATTCATCCTACCAAAGTATGTAAAATCACACTTGGTCACATTGTATTCAACTACTTTGCTCATTTTCCTAGTCTGTCCAAATCCTTCTGCAGCCTGTCCACATCCTCAACCCAGCTGTCCCCCACCTATCCCTGTGTTATCTGCAAGCTTAGCATCAATGCCCTCAGTGCCTTTGTCCAGATTGTCAATGTTTAACATGAATAGTTGTGGCCTGAACACTGACATGTGCAGAACACCATTAGCCACCAGCTACCGTTCTGAAAAAGACCCCTTTATCCCTACTTCCTATCTTCTGCCAGTCAGCCAATCATTTATCCATGTCGGTATCTTGTCCCTAACACCATTAGCTCTTGTCTTATTTAGTAGCGTCCTATGTGGCAACATGTCAAAGGCCTTCTAGAAATTGAAATAGATCACATCTACTGATTCTCCTTTGTCTAACTTGCTTGTTACCTGCTCAAAGAATTCTAACAATTTGTGAACTTTGACCTCCCATGAAGCTTCCTGACTCAGTTCTATTTTACCATGCTCTTCCAAATATTCTGCAGTCTCATCCTTACAAATGCAGTCAAAATCTTATCAACGACCAAGGTCAGGCTAACCTGCCTAGCCACAGTCTAGAATTGCTCTTCTAGTCTCAGTCCCTACCCTCAACCTCCTCACATTTATACTACCCACCCCCATATAACCTCCTCCCAATACTCCTCAGCCCCACCGTTCCTGTTGGCTGCTTCCCTCCCTTCTTTAGTCATTTTCCAGTCCTCTGCAGCATCCCCTGACTCCAGTGATTCCTGAAAGATCACCACCAATGCCCTCACTATCTTCTCTGCTTTTTCCTCCAGATCGCTACGGTGTAGACCATCTGTTCCAGGTGATTTATCTAAGTTAGACCTTTCAGCTTTCCCAGCACCTTTTCCTTACTGATGGCTACTATGTTCACCTCTGCCCCTGATTGTTTTGAAGTTCTGATATGCCACTAGTGTTTTCCACTGTGATGACTCTTACCAGATATCTGTTCAGTTCCTCTGTTGTTTCTTTGTTCCCTATTACTGATTTGTCAACCTCTTTTTCCAGTGGCCGAATATCTACTCTTGCCTCTTTCTACCCTTTTATATACAGCAAACTTTGTTTTAAACGGAACCTTATGAACTGGCACACTGAATAGATTAGCAAAAATTATGTATCTCAAATACTGGAAATTCACTGTATTTTTGCGATCTGCGTGATGTCCAAGTAATCAGTTGAGGGTGCAAGTGAGAAGACTCTCTGTTGTTAAGCTTTATTTAAGGCAAAGTTGCATTATTACTTTTGTGGTAAATGAAGTATCACAGTGATGTGCATACCCTCTACAATACGTTTCTAATACTTTGTGTGTGTTTTTACACTGATTATGCAGAGCTCTTGATCAACTGTCACACTTCTGATCCAATAGGTGCCTTTCATTAAAAATGTTTGTTGTATCTAAAATAAAACCTCTTGCAAACTTCTTTAATATTACTGGCTAGCCTACTCTCATAATTTATCTTCTCCCTCCACCTTATTGCTTTTCTAGTTGTCCTCTGATTGTTTTTAAAAGCTTCCCAATCCTCTGGCTTCCCACTAAATGCCACCACATTTATGCTCTTTCTTGCAACAGAGATTCCCTAGACTAATTCCTGGATGGTGGAATTGTCCTATAAGCAGAGACTGAGGAAATTGAGCCTGCACTGTCTAGAATTTTGAAGTTTGAAAAGTGGCCTCATTAAAACCTATGAAGTTCTTAGAGAGCATGTCAGTAGTTCAATTTTTACTCTGGTTGGTGAGCCTTAGAACCAAGGAGCATTATCTCAGAATAAGCGATAGGCCTTTGAGAGGCAGAGGGAATTTTCCACTTAATGAGTGGTGAATCTTTGGAATTGTCCCCCCTAGAGGGCTACGCTAGCTCAATCATTTGCACGTTCAAGACAGAGAAACCAAAGAAACCATGGGAAATGAATTGCATCAAGTGATATGGAGATGTTGCAGAAAAGTGGTTTTGAAACATATGACCAGCTTGGATGTAATAGAATGGCAGAATAGGCGCAATGATGAATGACTTTCTCCTGTTTTGATATTTCTGAATATGCAGCTTCTGGTCAGTGCACCACATTACAAACCCAAGTGTGATAAGAAATGCACTAACAACCAATTTAAGATGATTGTTCCCTACTGCAATCTCCCTGGCAACATCTTGACCAGAGCTGAATTGGCAACCGGTCAGCATACTTTTCTCATTGTTTGTATTGTTGCTGTCTTTTAATATTTCAAATTCTTGCATCTGTGCTGATGAGTTGTCTCTTATTTTCAGCAATACTTAAGTTTTAAATTACTCTTGCTATCCTTTGAATTTTCTTTGGAATGTTCTGGTATGTTGAATCCTCTGTACAAATGTGAGTCCTCAAACAGAGCCATGGGATATTTTACATTTAGTTAATGGGCAGATAGAGCCTTGGTTGAAAGATGCCACCTCCAAAAGTGTTCTATTTCATGATTGCCCATCTCCTCTCAATTTTCCTTCATGTTTATTATTAATAAGTTATTGATATCCATTTGTTCTACTTTCTTGAGCAGAGTTTAATAATGAAGACGTTACTGAATATCAGCAAGAAACATGCTTTGAAATGTTTTAATGAAGATCTGTAGCTCAGGTTATGGTTGGAGCTGTTGGTTGGTTCGCCAAGCTGACTGGTTTTCTACAAATGTTTTGTCTCCCTTCTAGGTGACGTCATTGGTGCTGTGTAACCTCCATTGAAGTGTTGTTGTTCTGTCCCGCTCTGAATTTATATGGTCCTGTCTGTCATGGTGGGCTGTCTTGTTTCTGGTTTTGTATTTTAGTGGTATATAGATAGGATCTATTTCAACATGGTTGTTAACTGCATTGGTAGTTGAAAACCAGGCTCTAGGAATTCTTGTGCTTGTCTTTGCCTTGCTTGTCCTAGTACTGTAACTTTGTCACAGTTAAATTGATGTCCTTCTATATCAGAGTGTATTGAAATGAGGGAGAGTTGGTTGTACCGTTTTGCTGCGGGTTGGTGTTCATGTATCCTGGTGGCGAGTTTCATGCCTGCCTGTCCTACGTCGTGTTTCTTGCAATTGCAGCATGGTATTTTGTATATCACATTTGTCTTGTTCACTGTGGGTATGGGGCCTTTTGTCTTTGAGAGTAACTGGCAAAGTGTGGCTGTTGGTTTGTGTGCTATTCTTCTCCCAAGAGGTCATAGGAGTCTTGTAGTCAGTTCCTATGTGTTCCTAACATTGGGTAGGGTGGCCAGTGTGTTGCGATGTACATTGTCATCTTGGTGTTGTTTGCCGGGTATCAGCAGACGAAGCTGTTAGGATAGCCATTGCCTTCAGAGACTCTGTATAGGTGTTCCTCTAGGAACCCTGCAGCCCAATGGCATCAATGTGGATTTCACAAGCTTCAAAATCTCCCCTGCACCTACTGCATCCCAAAACCAGCCCAGCTTGTCCCCGCCACCCTAACCTGTTCTTCCTCTCGCCTATCCCCTCCTCCCACCTCAAGCCGCACCTCCATTCACTACCTCCTAACCTCATCCCGTCCCCCTTGACCTGTCCATCCTCCCTGGACTGACCTATCCCCTCCCTTCCTCCCCACTTATGCTTACCTCTACAGGCTCCATCCCTGCCCCTTTAACTTGTCTGTCTCCTCTTCACCTATCTTCTCCTCTATCTATCTTTGATCCGCCTCCCCCTCTCTCCCTATTTATTTCACCACCCTCTCCCCATCCCCTTTTTCTGATGAAGGGTCTAGGCCTGAAACGTCAGCTTTTGTGCTCCTGAGATGCTGCTTGGCCTACTGTGTTCATCCAGCTCCACACTTTGTTATATAGGTGTTCCTCTTCATTTTTGCACGGCTCTGGAGCATTGCTGTGAGTTATCGCTTGTTTAAACAGAGTCTTGACACAACTCTGTTTATGGACGCCAGGGTGGTTTCTGTTGTAATTCAGGATTTGGTTTGTGTGTGCAGTCTTTCTGTATACACTGGTAAGGAATTCACCTTTGTTCATTTGTTCCACTGTTATGTCTAGAAATAGGAGTTGATTGTTCTCCTCTTCCCTGGTGAACTTGATCCCGGTGAATATGCTGTTATTATTAACACCTTACTATAAGATCAAGATGTTATTTTACTTGTAATGTTGAAATTTCTTCAATTTTATTTCATTTCATTTTGCACTTTCAGGAAACTGATATAGCACATTCATGGTTGAATTCTGGTGCCTTCACAATTGAGAAAATGTCACAGGCATCTGGAGGTTTTCTGCTTCCTTTGGGCCCTTTGATGGGACAAAAAAGGGTTTCTCCAGCAGAAACCGAAAGTTTCACCAAATCGAGTAAGGAGCCACAATATTTTCTACCTTGTTGAGTCAATTCAAGTCCTTTACTAAAATAAATAGTAGTTCAGAAATTTCCAAAAATAAACAAATGTGAGTGCGCATTGTTTTATTTTAAGTGACCCTGACTCTTTAGAAGAGCTTGAGAATTT
This sequence comes from Stegostoma tigrinum, assembly GCF_030684315.1. Classification (NCBI taxonomy): domain Eukaryota; kingdom Metazoa; phylum Chordata; class Chondrichthyes; order Orectolobiformes; family Stegostomatidae; genus Stegostoma; species Stegostoma tigrinum. Next base: position 164,296,809 of record NC_081354.1, read on the forward strand.
ATACTGAATTCATTTTTGTTTCCAAGACTTACTCAAATTTGGTATCCTCATAATTTAGCTTCCCCCCTTTGTCATTGCTTTGTATCTCTCTAAAATTTCACATAGCACTAAGAAGTAAACCCATACAGAAATTATATAGTATTCTGTGTAGATTCCAAGTCAAGTACTTTGTTCACTTCTTGCAGGTAAAGCAAAAAAGAAAATTCTAAAATTTCAAGGCTGCTGAGAAAGACTTTAATGCATATGTTAAGCAGAACGTGTTGCTTCAAACAATGGAAGGAGAGGCTTGGTGGAGGTTTTGTTTTGTTTTTTATTCTTTGATATGATCTGGACTTTGCTGGCAAGAGCCAGCGTATGACCTAGTTACCCTTGAACTGAGAAATAGACTAGACTATTTCAGAGGGCAGTTAAGAGTCAAATAATGTGCTGTTGGTCTGGAGTCACTCAGTGCCAAAGTACGTAAAGGTGGTATTTCCTCCCCGAAGGGTCATTGTAACAAAAAAAGTGTTTCGTTGATCAGTGATCCATGATGAATAATAACAACATTATCCCTGTTTTATACTCCAACTTTTTCCTTTTAATTCAATAATTTAAACTCGACTATCTGGTGTAGGGACATTTGAACCTGAGTCCCCAGGGAATTCACCTAAGCCTCTGGGTTATACATCTTTAATATTATGATACTATGCTACTATACTACTGTCTCCCATAATGTATCATATGCTAATCAAGGAGAAGAACCTTCTTACTTAGCTGGAGTTATCCTTGGTCTTTTGAGTTCTTGCCTTCATCAAGCTGCCTTTATAATTCCATCTAACTGACTGTGTGACCTCAAGTCAACCATCATTCCTCCTAGTAATTTTGTCCATTGCTTACAGACTCTAGCAGTTTACTAATGACCAGTACTAATTTATGCATTCTGGCTCTAATTTTCTGCTTTATCACTGTCTCCTTTTCCTTTTGAAGATGGCATCATATTTCTGACCCTCTATTCTCTTAAAAACTGCTCACAATCTACACTGGTCCTACTTTCTAGCACTTGGTCCATGACTTTGAATTTTATGCCATTTCAAGTGCCTATTTAAGAACATTTGAAAGGTTGTGAGGTTTCCCACCACCATAATCCTCCCAGGCAATGCAATTCAGATTCCCACCGACTTCTGATTGAAAGAAAAGTTCTCAAATCCACGCTAAATGTCCTGCCTTCTCAGCCTTTTTTGTTCCAAAGGAAATAACTAAAGCAGTCCGGCCTTTTTTTCATAGCACAAGTGCTCCATCCCAGACCACATCCTGGTGAATCTCCTCTGCAAACACACCAGTACAATTACATCTTTCTTATAGTGCAATGACTAGAAAACACTCCAGCTGTGACCTAACCAAAGACTTGTGCAGCTCAGACATAACCTCTATGCTGTAGTAGTGCTAGGACTGATAAAGACCTCTATGCTGTTGTGCCAGCACCTGGCCCATGTGCCTTCTTAATTACCATATTAATCTGTTCTTCTGCCGTCAGATACCTGTGGGCAAATGCCCCAAGATCCCTCAGTTCTTGTGAGCTTTCTAGCGTCCTATCATTCATTGAGTGCCCATTTGTCTTGTTACGTCTTCAAAACTGCATCATCTTACACTTATCAGTGTTAAATTTTATCTGCCACTGGTCCACCCATCTGACCAATCTGTTGAAATCCTCCTGTAAACCTTTTCCTTAGTATTAAGCTCCCAGCCAATCTTAGTGTCATCCACAATTCTTTCTTATCAGGCAATAAGAGACCCTGCAGTTCTGATTGAAGGGCCTAGGCCCGAAATGTCAGCTTTTGTGCTCCTAACTTGTCACGAGACAGGTTGACGAGGGTCGAGCAGTGGATGTGGTGTACATGGACTTCAGCAAGGCATTTGATAAGGTTCCCCATGGGAGGCTCATTCATAAAGTCAGGAGGTATGGGATACAGGGTGATTTGGCTGTCTGGATTCAGAATTGGTTGGCTGACAGGAGGCAGAGAGTGGTTGTAAATGGTAAGTATTGTGCCTGGAGGTCAATGCTGAGTGGTGTCCCGCAGGGCTCTGTTCTTGGGCCTCTGCTCTTTGTAGTTTTTATAAATGACTTGGATGAGGAGGTTGAGGGGTGGGTTAGCATGTTTGCTGATGGCACAAAGGTTGGAGGTACTGTTGATAGTATCGAGGGCTATTGCAGACATCAGCAAGACATTGACAGTATGCTGGGAAATGGCAGATGGAGTTCAACCTGGATAAATGCGACGTGATGCATTTTGGAAGGTTGAACTTAAAGGCTGAATATAGGATTAAAGGCAGGATTCTCAGCAGTGTGGAGGAACAGCGGGATCTTGGTGTCCAAGTGCATAGCTCCCTCAAAGTTGCCACCCAGGTGGATAAGGTTGTTAAGAAAGCATATGGTGTTTTGGCTTTCATTAACAGGGGGATCGAGTTTAAGAGCCGCGAGGTTATGCTGCAGCTCTACATAACCCTGGTGAGACCACACTTGGAATATTGTGTCCAGTTCTGGTCGCCCTATTATAGGAAAGATGTGGAGGCTTTGGAGAGGGTGCAAAGGAGGTTTACCAGGATGTTGCCTGGACTGGAGGGCTTGTCTTACGAGGAGAGGTTGACTGAGCTCGGACTTTTTTCTCTGGAGTGAAGGAAGAAGAGAGGTGACCTGATCGAGGTGTACAAGGTAATGAGAGGCATTGATAGAGTCGATAGCCAGAGATTTTTCCCCAGGGCAGGATTGACTGCCACGAGGGGTCATAGTTTTAAGGTGTTAGGAAGAAGGTATAGAGGAGACGTCAGAGGGAGGTTCTTCACCCAGAGAGTTGTGAGCGCATGGAATAGTTTGCCAATGGTAGTCGTGGAAGCAGAGTCATTAGTGACATTTAAGCGACTGCTGGACATGCACATGTACAGCAGTGAATTGAGGGGAATGTAGGTTAGGTTATTTTATTTTTGGATTAGGATTATTCCACGTCACAACGTTGTGGGCCAAAGGGCCTGTACTGTGCTGCACTTTTCTATGTTCTGTGTTCTAAGATGTTGCTTGGCCTGCTGTGTTCATCCAACCCCACACTTTGTTATCAGTGATCCTCGAGGTAAGTCACTGGACACTGGCTTCTGGTGACACAAACAGCCTTCTACCTCTGGCGTCTGACTCCTACCACTAAGGCTTTACTGAAATCCATATAGATCATGACAACAGCACTACCCTCATCTATATACATGATCATATCCTTGAAAAAGTCGACCAGATTTTGTAGGTGTGATAACCCTCTGACAAAGCCAAGTGAAGGCTAATTCTCTCCTTCAGAATACTCTCCAATAATTTCCCTACCACTGATGTGTGACTCTCTGGTGTACAGTTCACTGGTTTATCTCTACCACACTTCTCAAAAAGTGGAGCTACATTAGCTGTCCTCTGATTCTCAGACACCTCACCTGTGTCCAGACAAGAATTATAAATTTGAGTCAGAGCCCCTATGATTTCCTCCCTCACCTCCCACAGCAGCCTGGGATACAACTCATCTGGACTTGAGGGTTTGATTACTTTTAAGCCTGCTACAACCTCCAATACATCTTCACTCCCTATTTCAAACTGCTGAAGAACCACACAGTCCCTCTTCTTGAATTCTGTGCCTGCATCCTCCTCCTCCAAAGTGAAGACAGATGCAAAGTACTGACCAGAGCCCTCTGGGCCCACTCACAGATTGCCCCCATGGTCCCTAATGGACAGTACTCTTTTCCTAGTTATCCTATTCCAATTGATAGTCATGGAATATCTTGGGACGGCTCATAATTTCACCTGTTTTTTCTTTGCTCTCTCTTTGATGTCCTAATTGCTTTCTTGAGTTACTCTCTGCACTTTCTATACTGTACAAGGAATTCCATTGATTGTCTTCCTTTGTACCCGTTAAAAGCCTGTCTTTTCCTTCTTATCCAGTCACTTAGTTGTACAGCTTAGAAAATGACCCTTCGGTCCAACTCACCCACGCTGACCAGATATCTGAAATTAGTCCAGTCCCATTTGCTAGCATTTGGTCAATTTCCCTTTAAACCCTTTCTATTTGTGTACCATCCAGGTGCCACTTAAATGTTGTAATTGTCCGGGGCTCCACTACTTCCTCTGGCAGCTCATTCCATACATATACCACCTTCTGTGTGGAAAAAGGCACCCCTTACGTCCCTTTTAAATTTCTCTCCTCTCACCTTAAAACTATACTGTCTGGTTTAGGGCTCCCTTAGCCTGGGAAAAAGACCTTGGCTATTCACCATATCCATGCCCCTTATGATTTTATAAACCTTCCTAAGGGAACTCTTCAGACTCTGCTGCTCCAGGGAAAGTAGCCAGCCTATTCAACCTCTTGCATAGTTTACACCTCCCAAACCTGGCAACATCCTTGCAAATACTCCTAGACATTCAGAGCTCTCTGACATTTGTGCTTCTGCATTTCACCCTACAGGGAACACGCTAGGTCCTAAAATTGTGCCAATTCCGTTTTGAAAGCCTCGATCTAATTATCTTGTTGATTTTGGCTAATCTTGCCTTATTTTAGTAGTATCTGAACTGTTCTGTAGAAGGATCACTGCACCTGAAACTTAAGCCCTGCTTTTTCTCCACAGTCTAACATGCTGTGTTTTACCAACATTTCTGATTTTGTTGTTGTTGATTCTATGTCATTATTAAACTAACAGTTTGCGTCTCCCATCCCCTGCTGAACTGGTTGAAATTCTTTCTAATAACGCTAGCAAACTCATCCACCAGGATGTTGGTCCTTCATGTTCTGTTGCTAGGTATCAGCTTTGGCATGCTGTCAGTTATTAGTCAGAAGGTTATGGATTGAATCCTACTTTATAGTCTTGAGGACATAATGCAAGACAACATTTTGATACGTAACAGAGAACAGCAATCCTGATACAACCATCTTTTGGATTAGAAGTTAAGCACAAATTGTAATTCCATCCCATGGTATTTCAAGAACAGGAGTCTTCTTCCTGGTGTCCTGGCTGATACTTTCCCCTCAACCAATATCTATAAAACAATGTCATGATAATTTATTTTGCAGATCTTTATGCAACATTACGATTCCTTATATTCTAGCAGTGACTCCACTTCAAAAGGAAATTAAAAAGAGAAAAGCAGGAGTTGCAGGAGAAACTCAGCAGATCGAACAACATCTGCAGAGAGAAAACAGAGCCAAGTAATCCTTCTTTAGAACGGTTCAGTTCTGAAAAAGGGTCACTGGACACAACATATTGACTGTTTTCTGTGTGCACATGCCGCTGGATCTGCTGAGCTTGTCCAGCAATTTCTGTTTTTGTTTGTTTCAGACATCCAGCATACACAGTTCTTTTTGTTTCATTAACAGGAACTTGGTTGTAAAAACTGATGGCCTAGGTTCCTGAAAGGCATGACTTAGAACTTAAATTCTTTCTTTCATTCTTATTCAACAGGGTAGGTGCTTGGGTGTTTGGAGTCTGGTATTTACTGGAGTAAAGGTTAAAGATAATTTTAAAATAACAATGTGTGGGGCTGGATGAACACAGCAGGCCAAGCAGCATTGTGGTCTTAAGATGCTGCTTGGCCAGCTGTGTTCATCCAGCCCCACACTTTGTTATCTTGGATTCTCCAGCATCTGCAGTTCCCATTATCGCTGAAAGATAATTTTAAATTTCCTTTTCCTTAGGTAAGGAAAAATCATTTCCAAAGACTCGTGAATTGGCAGTGACTTCCTCAGCTGAAGATAAAGTAAGCTTTATTTAAATTTAATTCTTTTCACCATGTGTTGAAGGTGATCACTGCCTATCTCCATTTCACGTAAAGATAAGTTTTGGGAGACCTTGTACCAAGGTGTGACAAGGTCTTGCAAAATTTACCTCAAAACTCTTCAGTTAACTAGTGTTTTCATTCTTCCTTTTGCTATCTCCCTCGGTTTTCTGTTTTGTGTAGGTGACCTATCAAGGACCTATACTTGACTAGCTCCTACTTCTTATCTAAATACTGCTGTTGGAAAGATAATCTGAAAAACACAATTTCTGGTTCCTCATGTACCAACTGGCTTCAACTGACCTCTTCATTGCTTGTGATTTGTATTACTGTTTGGACAGGTACATGGATGGGCAGGGAGCAAATGGACACAGACCGTTGGAAAATAGATGACAGGTTAGACAGAGGATCTTGATTGGCGCAGGCTTGGAGGGCCGAAGGGCCTGTTCCTGTGCTGTAGGTTTCTTTGTCCAGCATTCAGTACTGGGAATTTTGTTTTATTCACTCGTGGGATATTGGCATTGCTGCTGGCCAGCATTTTTTTGTCCCATCCCCACCTGCCCTCAAGAAGATGCTAGTGAGCTACCTTCTTGTACTGCTGCAGTCCATTTGCTGTAGGTAGACAGACAAGACCATTAGGGAAGGGATTCTAGGATTTTGACTTTGCAACAATGAAGAAACAGCGATGTATGCTTGGAGGGGAACTTGCAGCTGGTGGTGTTCCTAAGTACCTGCTGCTGTCTGGAAGGAAGTAGTTGTGGATTTGCAAGCTGTTGTCTAGGGATCTCTGGCAATTTGGTTATCTAAATGTTAAGAAGAACAAATCTATTGTCTTCAGACACCATCGTACCTCAATCCCTAACCATGAATCTATCACTCTCCTTGACTATTGTGTGAGGATGAATTTAAACCTGGGGTGAACTTCCATGCCATCACCAAATCCATGTCATTCTGTCTCTGCAACGTCATCTGTCTCTATTCCCATTAACTCATCTACTGTTGAAAGCTTCAACATGAGTATTTCAATACTGTCCAGCCCAGACAATAGGTGCAGAAGTGGGCCATTCGGCCCTTCGAGCCAGCACCACCATTTATTATGATCATCCACCATCAGTATCCTGTTCCTGCCTTATCCCCATAACCCTTGATTCCACTATCTTTAAGAGCTCTATCCATCTCTTTCTTGAAAGTATCCAGAGACTTGGCCTCCACTGCCTTCTGAGGCAGAGCATTCCATTACCCACCACTCTCCGGGTGAAGTGGCTTTTCCTCAACTCTGTTCTAAATGGCCTACCCCTTATTTTTAAACTGTGTCCTCTGGCTCTGGACTCACCCAACAGCGGAAACATGCTTCCTGCCTCCAGAGTGTCCAATCCGTTAATGATCTTATACGTCTCAATCAGATCCCCTCTCAACCTTCTAAATTCAAGTGTATACAAGCTCAGTCACTCCAATCTTTCAACATGTGATAATCCCTTGAGTTCTGGAGGATGAGAGGGGATCTGATTGAGACGTATAAGATAATTAAAGAATTGGACACTCTGGAGGCAGTAAGCATGTTTCCGTTGATGGGGGAGTCCAGAACCAGAGGACACAGTTTAAAAATAAGGGGTAGGCCATTTAGAACAGAGTTGAGGAGAAGCTTCTTCACCTAGAGAGTGGTGGATATATGGAATGCTCTGGCCCAGAAGGCAGTAGAGGCCAGAGATAATGGGAACTGCAGATGCTGGAGATTCCAAGATAATAAAATGTGAGGCTGGATGAACACAGCAGGCCAAGCAGCATCTCAGGAGCACAAAAGCTGACGTTTTGGGCCTAGACCCTTCATCAGAGAGGGGGATGGGGGGAGGGAACTGGAATAAATAGGGAGAGAGGGGGAGGCGGACCGAAGATGGAGAGTAAAGAAGATAGGTGGAGAGAGTGTAGGTGGGGAGGTAGGGAGGGGATAGGTCAGTCCAGGGAAGACGGACAGGTCAAGGAGGTGGGATGAGGTTAGTAGGTAGCTGGGGGTGCGGCTTGGGGTGGGAGGAAGGGATGGGTGAGAGGAAGAACAGGTTAGGGAGGCAGAGACAGGTTGGACTGGTTTTGGGATGCAGTGGGTGGGGGGGAAGAGCTGGGCTGGTTGTGTGGTGCAGTGGGGGGAGGGGATGAACTGGGCTGGTTTAGGGATGCAGTAGGGGAAGGGGAGATTTTGAAGCTGGTGAAGTCCACATTGATACCATATGGCTGCAGGGTTCCCAGGCGGAATATGAGTTGCTGTTCCTGCAACCTTCGGGTGGCATCATTGTGGCAGTGCAGGAGGCCCATGATGGACATGTCATCAAGAGAATGGGAGGGGGAGTGGAAATGGTTTGCGACTGGGAGGTGCAGTTGTTTGTTGCGAACTGAGCGGAGGTGTTCTGCAAAGCGGTCCCCAAGCCTCCGCTTGGTTTCCCCAATGTAGAGCAGTAGAGGCCAGGTCTCTGGATACTTTCAAGAAAGAGATAGATAGAGCTCTTAAAGATAGTGGAATCAAGAGTTATGGGGATAAGGCAGGAACAGGATACCGATTATGGATGATCAGCCATGATTATAATGAATGGTGCTGCTGGCTCGAAGGGCCAAACGGCCTACTCTGCACCTATTGTCTATTGTCCTGCCATTCCGGGAATTGACCTCATGAACCTACGCTGCGCTCCCTCAATAGCAAGAATGTCCTTCCTGAAATTTGGAGACCAAAGCTGCACACAGTACTCCAGGTGCAGTCTCATCAGGGCCCTGTACTGAATTCCCCTTGTTATGAAAGCCAGCATGCCATTAGCTTTCTTCACTGCCTGCTGTGCCTGCATGCTTGCTTTCATTGACTGTTGCACAAGAACACCTAGACCTCGTTGTACTTCCCCTTTACCTAACTTGACTCCATTTAGGTAGTAATCTGCCTTCCTGTTCTTCTCAAAGTGGATAACAACACATTTATCCACATTAAACTGCATCTGCCATGCATCCGTCCACTCACCTAGCCTGTCCAAGTCACCCTGTATTCTCATAACATCCTCCTCACATTTCACACTGCCACCCAGCTTTGTTTCATCAGCAAATTTGCTAATATTACTTTTAATGCCTTCATCTATATTATTAATGTACATTGTAAACAGCTGCGGTCCCAGCACCGAAGCTTGTGGTACCCCACTGGTCACTGCCTGCCATTCCGAAAGGGACCCGTTTATCACTACTCTTTGCTTCCTGTCAGCCAGCCAATTTTCAATCCAAGTCAGTATTTTGCCCCCAGTACCATGTGCCCTAATTTTGCTCACCAATCTCCTATGTGGGACTTTATCAAAGGCTTTCTGAAAGTCCAGGTACACTACGTCCACTGGTTATGCCTTGTCCATCTTCATAGTTACATCCTCAAAAAATTCCAGAAGATTAGTCAAGCACGATTTCCCCTTCGCAAATCTATGCTGACTCTGACCTATCCTGTTACTGCTATCCAAATGAGTTGTAATTTCATCTTTTATAATTGACTCCAGCATCTTTGCCACCACTAATGTCAGGCTAACCAGTCGATAATTCCCTGTTTTCTCTCTCCCTCCTTTCTTGAAAAGTGGGACAACATTAGCCACCCTCTAATCCGCAGGAACTGATCCTGAATCTGTAGAACATTGTAAAATGATTCCCAACTCATCCACGATTTGTAGAGCCACCTCCTTAAGAACCCTGGGATGCAGACCATCAGGTCCTGGGGACTTATCAGCCTTCAGACCTAACAGTCTATCCAACACCATTTCCTGCCTAACATAAATTCCCTTCAGTTTATCCATTAACCTAGGTCCTTCAGCCACTATTACATCTGGGAGATTGCTTGTGTCTTCCCTAGTGAAGACAGATCCAAAGTACCTATTCAACTCTTCTGCCATTTCCTTGTTCCCCATAATAAATTCACCCGTTTCTGTCTTCAAGGGCCCAATTTTATACTTAACCATTTTTTTTTTCTTTTCACATTCCTAAAAACGCTTTTACTATCCTCCTTTATATTTTTGGCCAGTTTTCCTTCGTACCTCATTTTTTCTCTACGTATTGCCTTTTTAGTTATCTTCTGTTGCTCTTTAAAGGTTCCCAGTCCTCTGGCTTCCTGCTCATCTTTGCTATGTGAAACTTCTTCTCTTTTATCTTTATACAGTCCTTAACTTCCTTCATCAGCCACGGCCACCCCTGCCGCCCCTTAGGATCTTTCTTTCTGTTTGGAATGAACTGATCCTGCACCTTCTGCATTATATCCAGAAGTAACTGCCATTATTGTTCCACTGCCATCCCTGCTAGGGTATTGAACCATTGAACTTCGGCCAGCTCCTCCCTCATAGCTCCATAGTTCCCTTTGTTCAACTGCAATACTGACACTTCAGATTCTCCCTTCTCCCTCTCAAATTGCAGATTAAAACTTATCATATTATTCAGCTTCCCATCTTTTGTATTCCACAAACATGAGAGAACCCTTTAAGTATCTCCACTGTCTGTCTGTGACATCTCCTTTCGCTCTACAGTTCTCTGAGATTATGTGTTTATCCAATACTGTTTTTTTGACACAAAACTGATATATATTTTTGTTTTATTGTTGGTAGCCATTATTTCAGCTGCCTAGGCCCCTTGCTCTGTAATTCCCTCCTAAAATCTTTTGGCCTGTCTTCGTCTCTTTCTTAAAACTTGTCCCTTTGACAAATCTTTTGGCAACCTGCCTCAATTTTTTTTTGCTTCTTAAATTTTGTTCAATTGTGTAATGTTTTAGGGTACTTTTGAACAAATGCAAGTTGTTACCCCGGAACTGGCTAGCGAGTGTGTGTGTGTGTGTGTGTGTGTGTGTGTGTGTGTGTGTGTGTGTGTGTGTGTGTGTGTGTGTGTGTGTGTGTGTGTGTGTGTGCACGCGCGCGCGCACTTGGATGTATTTTCCTTTCCTGTTGGACTATTGCCCAATTCCATTTCTGTCACTTTTTTTTGATCTAACCCTTTCTGACTTCTTGTCCCTATTCGTCTCATTGACGATGAGGAACAGTATACTCTGTTTATGCTTCTACTAAGAGTGTTTGCCGTTAGACGCATCATTAAAAAATGTATTGATGGTGTAATATATATATGTTCATATAGGTTTCAGATATTGTGTAGTGACTGACATTGATGTACTAATTTACTGCATTGTTGAGTATATAGAGCCACGACTGATGTTTCCTCACCTGCTGAGTTCCTGATCTCAATAATTTCAGCAGGGGCATGTTGAGCAAAGGCTGTGGGTTGAAGAATCAGTTGGAATGTTCAGAAATGTAATGAATATCCTACCTACACAGTGTTGGTTTGATTGGTGGATTAGGTTTAGCTGCTGTTGGGGAGGTAATGGAGATACTGCAGTTGCTTATATGCTTTTGTACTAGGGCAGCAAAGTGGACGAGATTCCAACACTGATAATTATCCAACAATACCTGCTAGAAGCTTGTTTTTGATATTGCATGAGGACAGCATTTGCAATTGGAGTCCCATTTTAAAATTGTGTTATCTTAGTCTTCCATATTCATTATTTCCCCTGTTGCATGAGACCTTATCTAACAGTGTTACGGTAATTACTTGCCTTTTACAAGAGTAGATAATAGATTTATTGGGCACCACACTGCCATATTGTGAGTGCAGTGTTTTTAAAAATAAGTTTTTTTTTAGCTTTTGAATGAAAACCAGCTTTCAAATGGAAGTGGGATAGGGGGCGTTGGTCATCTGACGTAGCAAGTAATTGTTCCATGGCCTTTGGCCAGTAGGAATAAGACTCTTGATCTGAGACAATATAAACTACCAACTCCTGGAAATAGGCCTTATAATGAGTTCCTGGGCTCAGAGGGCAACCTCTGTCAGATCGTCCTTGGAGACCTGACTTCTCCAGTAACGGACAGTCACTCGCAAAGACCGAGATGCAGTCAACACTGTTTGGAGAGGGCACTTCGAGGACCTCCTCAATGAAGACACAACCTTCGATGCACAAGTGTGCTGAATCCCATTCTGCAACATTGCCATCTCTGTGCATCTCTAGCTCACTGAGAGGTTGAAAAACCGCACAGCTGAGAAACAACAAGGCTTCCACTGCATAAGTAATCCTACTGAAGGATTAAAATATGGCAGAGAGGCACTCCAGACTCAAATCCATGACAAATTGATTTTTTGCAACCAAGCAAATGGACATGTGAACAGCAAAGGGAGGCAGTTCACCTTTTCCCACCAGGAACTTGACAGTTTGGGGTGTTCTATCTGAAACCACAATAATTTGAGGCCTTGATCATGGTCTGGTTGTAATATTAGAAATAAACCTGTACGATCTGAAAGTCACCATTGAGATATGACTGCAAGATGCAAGACTGCCACATTTGGAATACATTGTGCAATCCTGGTCGGCCTACTATAGAAAGGATATTATTAAGCTAGAAAGAGTGCAGAAAAGATTTACTTAGATGCTACCTGTACTGGAAGGTTGAGTCATAAGGAGACATGGGATAGGCTAGAACTATTTTTCCTAGAGCGTAGGAGACTGAGGAGTGATCTTATAAACATCTATCAAGTCATGAGAGGCATAGATAAGGTAGATAGCCGACTGCTTTTCCCCATAGTAGAGGAGTCTAAAACTAGAGGCCATAGATTTAAGGTGAGAGGGGAGAGATTAAAAAGGGTCCAGAGGGGCAGATTTGTCACATAGAGGGTGGTGAGTGTTTGGAAAGGGTTGCCAGAGGTAGTGGTAGAGGCAAATGCAATTTTGTCATTTAAGAAACATTGGGATAGCAGTAGAGTGATACAGACCAAACGTCAGTAAATGGGACTAGATTAATTGTGAAGACTGAGCAGCGTGAAGAAGTTAGGCAGAAGGGCCTGTTTCCATGCTATAGACCTCTGACTCTGTAAAGGAGATAGAGAAGAAAAGGAGGACGAAGACCCAGGGTCTTCCTTAACACTGGCTATTGGAAATTCTGTTTGAAGGTGAATGTGCTTTGGTGAGCTCGATTCTATCTTTAAAAGCATACTTGAATATTAATTTATGTCTTTTGAGCAGAGAAGCAGTTAAAAATTGATTTCAATAAATGAAGGACCAATATCCAGGTAATTTATGGTAATTGGTTAATGAAACAGGTAACATAAGGATAAGATTCTTTGTGCAATACTTGGTTAGAGTATAGAATGTAATGCCTGATCATATAATACAAACAGATTCAGTGAAAGCTTTTAAAAAGGGATTGGATAAATTGTTGAAGGAAAAAGAAATGGGATGTGGGGAAAGATCTGGGGAATAGTGCAAAAAACTCATTAAAAGCCATTTGCCAACTTTATGGTGAAATGACCTCATTCTGAACTGTACTATTCTGTGATTTAGCGAACACCCACTGTTGGCACACTTCTCACATTCAGAACCTTGAGTAGTTTTCCCTGTCTAATATGGGAATTCAGAAAGCAATGCTAACATTATTTATTGCCTCAACATTAGTTGAGACCAGCTAGCTGGGACAAGACAGGAGAGTTGAACCTGGGATTTGCCAACTTAATGTGCCTTAGCAGTTCTTTGAGTAAACACTAGATTGTATCTGTTGCTGTCAACTTGTGTCTGACCTGTAAAGTGCTGCAAAAACCTTGCAGTCTAAAGACTTGCATGATTCGAAAGGGAAGAAATGACGTTTGCCAAAAATGCTTTCTTGCGTACTTCTCTTTTTCACCTTTTGTTTGTGAGAGAATTTACCCAATAATTTGGTTTAACTGTTTAAGCTATTTATTCCAGAACCCTGCAGTCAAAGAGAGCAATGGCTTACAGACATCATTAACCTCTCCAGAATCCAAGCCATCAAAGGAATCTATAACAACGAAGGAATTTATGCAGAGTGAAAAGGCTGATTACTTAACTGGATCGGGTAAGTTGGTTGAATGAAAATATGCTCTTTTTTTTGAGTTATTGAGAAATATGAACATCTTTTTGAAATCAATCGGCATAACTTATGATATTTTTAAAAAAGAAATTGCAGTGATCTGAAAAACAACTTTTTAATTTTCATGCGAATTTTTTTTAATGCTGCTATTCCCAGTGATGGTTCAGTTGATTTATGTACTTAACCTGAACCCATCTGGTACAAAATACAATTATAGCGAATAAAAATTAGTACACATATGTGCACTAAATTGTTTCACTTGGGCCACAAAGATGATTTGTGTCAGTAACAGAAATGTTCATTTTTGGGGGGTTTTGCTGGGGATGTTGAGGTTAGGCAAGGGAACTCCATTTTGACTTTAACCAAGACTGTGTTCTGTATTGGATTTGAAAGCCTTTGTTGTTAAATTTAAAAACAGTTCACAATAAACAACTAGATCTAACTTCGTTGGCACAACAAGAGAAAATAAAAATATTCCATTACTTCAAATCTTATTTTTTGATACAGACTCTGGCATTTTTAATAACTAATTTACATCTGACCACTAAATTCCACTTTATAGAATTGTCGTTCATGTACAAGCAGTTAACTTGCAAATATCTTTGTTGTTCTAATCCTGTGTATGAATCGGAAGGTGATGGTGTTCCCATGCATCTGCTACCCTTTTCCTTCACGATAATCATAGATTTGGAAGGGCCTGTTAAAGAACTCTGAGAACATTGGTGCAGTGCAGGTGGTTAGTACACATTAATGTCACTCTGTCAGGCGTCAGCCACTCTGTAGCCTCTCTCGGTGAATGTTGAAGTTGATGGATGGACTGGTAATCAAGTGGGCTACTTTGCCCTGCATATTGTTAATTGCTTTCCGTTCTGTAAACAAAATAATTATGGTTGGCATAGACTAGTTGGACTGAAGGGTCTGTTTCCATGCCATGTGACTCTGTGCTTCTGTAAAAACTGCTGGGGTGAAAGTCTTTAATGATTACATCTTTAATCATCATGATTGCTGATTGTTATAGTTAAAATTCCAAATACACCTTGAGTTTTTTTGGCTCGTATATCATTGACTTAGATATTCAAGACGATAATATCAATGTTGTCAAGTGATGCAAAATGCAGAAGATAGTAAGCGATAAACATCGAGACATATGGGCACATAATTTACATAGATAATGTTACATAGAACATTACAGCACAGTACAGGCCCTTCGGCCCTCGATGCTGTGCTGACCTGTCATGCCGATCTCAAGCCCATCTAACCTACACTATTCCATGTACGTCCATATGCTTATCCAATGACGACTTAAATGTACCTAAAGTTGGCGAATCTACTACCGTTGCAGGCAAAGCGTTCCATTCCCTTACTACTCTCTGAGTAAAGAAACTACCTCTGACATCTGTCCTATATCTTTCACCCCTCAATTTAAAGCTATGCCCTCTCGTGCTCGCCGTCACCATCCTAGGAAAAAAGCTCTCCCTATCCACCCTATCTAACCCTCTGATTATTTTATATGTTTCAATTAAGTCACCTCTCAACCTTCTTCTCTCTGATGAAAACAGCCTCAAGTCCCTCAGCCTTTCCTCGTAAGACCTTCTGTCCATACCAGGCAACATCCTAGTAAATCTCCTCTGCACCCTTTCCAAAGCTTCCACATCCTTCTTATAATGCGGTGACCAGAACTGTACGCAATACTCCAAGTGCGGCCACACCAGAGTTTTGTACAGCTTCACCAGAACCTCTTGGTTCCGGAACTCGATCCCTCTATTAATAAAAGCTAAAACACTGTACGCCTTCTTAACAACCCTGTCAACCTGGGTGGCAACTTTCAAGGATCTGTGTACATGGACACCGAGATCTCTCTGCTCATCTACACTACTAAGAATCTTACCATTAGCCCAGTACTTTGCCTTCCGGTTACTCCTACCAAAGTGCATCGCCTCACACTTGTCTGCATTAAACTCCATTTGCCACCTCTCAGCCCAGCTCTGCAGCTAATCTATGTCTCTCTGCAACCTACAGCATCCTTCGTCACTATCCACAACTCCACCGACCTTAGTGTCGTCTGCAAATTTACTAACCCATCCTTCTACTCCCTCATCCAGATCATTTATAAAACTGACAAACAGCAGTGGACCCAACACCGACCCTTGCGGTACACCACTAGTAACTGGTCTCCAGAATGAACATTTGTGTTATTGAATTAAGATTCGTGCAATGGTGTAGGTTCTGGTTCTCTGCAAGAATAACCTAGAAGATGGTATTTAACGTGGTTATGCAGAATGATAAAATTAACACAGGAAGGATTAGAAGCATCAAACACAAAATGAAAATGTTTTAAAAAAGGGGCATGACAGGGGCTGTTGGGAATTTATGTGTTCAAGTTGACCAGGTTGTTAGAAAATGTTCCGATCCCAGTAGTACTGAACAAGTTAAATCCCAGAGAGAAACATAACTTGATAGATGACAAGTTTTATTTTTTGAAATATGTTTGCTGTGGTGGTCAGTCACTGGCATATTCATGAGAAAACAGTTTCCTTCCTGGAAGGACATGAGTGAACCAAATGGGTTTTCCTGACAATCGATGATGGATTCATGGTCATCATTAGACTCTTAATTACAGACTTATATTGAATTAAGATTCTATCATCTGCTGCAGTAGGATTTACACCTGTGTCCCAAGAATATTATCTGGGCCTCTGGATTAGTAGTCCAGTGATAATACCACTAGACCATTCCCTCCCCTCAATTTGTGAATGGAAGGGGACTTTTAGACAACTCACTGAATGAGATGGCTCCACAAATATCTCCACCTCCAGTGACGAGGGAGGCCAGGAGATCAGTGCAAAACCTGAAGCTGAAGCATTTACAACAATCTTCATCTAGAGTTGCTGAGTAGATTATCAATCTCCACCTCCTCCAGAAGTGCCAGTCTCCAGCCAATGCAATTCATTTCACATGAAATCAAGAAATGGCTGAAGGCATCACAAAGGAATTAGGCTCTGACAATATGCTGTCATTACTGAAAACTTGTGCTCAAGACCTGTCATAGCCCCATCTAAGCTATTCCACTGCAACTATGACATTGGCATCTAGCTGAAATGGGGAACGTTGCCCAGAATGTCCAGTATACAAAAAGCAGGACAAATCCAATCTGGCCAATTATCACTCCATCAGTCAAATTTCAATCAATTGTAAAACTATGGATGGAGTCCTCATCCGTACTTTCAAGCAGCATTTGCATTTCAGTAATTTGCTGAGCTTGAGCTCCACCAGGATGATCCATTTACTGACCTCATTACAGCTTGGTTCAAGCATGGACAAAATAAATGAACTCCAGAGGTGAAATGAGAGTTACTGCCCTTGACATTGGTGCTGCTTTTGAGTGAGATTGACACCAAGGACTCCTGGGAAAACTAGTAATCTCTCTTCTGGTGGAGTTATACCTAACACACTAAAAAGTAGCTATGGTTGTTTGAGGTCAGTCGTCTTAGCTGTAGACCATCTCTGCAGTAGTTCCTCAAAATAGTACCCTAGGCCCAACCATTTTCAGCTACTTCATGGATGACCTTCACTCCATAATGAGGTCAGAATTAGGGATGTTTACTGATGATTGCACACTCTCCAGCACCTTTCTTCATCAGATAATCAAGTAGCCAGTGTCTAAATGCAGTAAGACTTGGGCAATATCCAGGCTAAAGGTGACAAATGGCAGTTATCATCCAAGCCACACAAGTGCCAGGCAATGATCGTCTCCAACAAGAGTCTAACCATAGCCCCTTTACATTTCAATGGTATTACAATGGCACTAACAACCTCCTGGAGGTTACCATTGAATAGAAACTAAATTGGACTAGCTCAATGAATATTCTGGATATAAAACAGGTCAGAGGCTAGGAATACTGCAGTGTGTAACTCCCGTGCTGACTTTTTATAACCTGTCCACCAAAGACGCAGCTAAGTCAAGCATGTGGGAATACTCCATTTCTCTGGATGTGGGCAGCTCCACCAATGCTCGAGCTTGACACCATCCAGGACAGAGACTGCTTAATTGTCATTGTATCTACAAGCATTCATATCCTCCTCCAATAGCACACGGTTGCAGCAGTGTGTGCTGTGTAAAACAGTGTTCTCGAACCTTTTTTTAAGGAAAAGATCACTTTTGAATTTACATGCAACTTAGGATTGACTCCAAAGAAAATTTAGAATAACGAGTTTATTTTTAGTGCGAAATAAATCTAAGACCAAGTATGTGTAATTATTATTCTTGTCTTGTCCCTGACTGACTAAAGACTTACCAAGCCTGCTAGTGGCTTTAATCCTGGGTTGTAGTTTGAGGTTGCCAGTTGTATACAGTTCATCAAACAGGTATCTTCACAGTTGATACTTGAACTTGATTGTCTTCATTTGGGATAGCACTGTTATACAGAAGAATCAAAGTAAGATTTCACCTTTAGAAGTACAGGGTAATTGGAATAGTTATTTTTCTCTGTTTGAGTCCCCCAAAATGGCTGTCCCTTAATCTAACTTTCAGCTCCACATCATTTTGCATAATAGTTATTTCCATGTCTACTCTACTGCTTTGAAAATCAAATATCTGAATGAATTTGGTAGCCAACCACCAATGTCTACTTGAAGGAATAGATTTGAGTCAAACATGACACTTCTTCCCACTGCATCTAGTTCCGGAAATTAGCTGCAGAGATCGTAGAAACTGCTGATGCCTGAGAATCTGAGCTAACACGGTGTGAAGCTAGATGAACACAGCAGACCAAGCAGCATGAGGCGAGCAGGAAAATTTGACATTTCGGGTCAAGACCCTTCTTCTGGAAATCTGAAGGTTCTCTGAAGAAGGGTCTCGACCTGAAATGTCAAACTTTCCTGCTCGCCTGATGCTGCTTGGCCGATTGTGTTCATCCAGCTTCACACCGTGCTATCCCTGAAATCTTCTGCTTACCTTTTCATTTGTGCACAGTTTTCTGGATGGAACCGTTTTTTTTTACTTTGATCCTTTTTTTCTAGTATTTTTCCCAGATTCAGCAAGGGTTATAGCATTAATTTTGTTTTTGTTTAATTGGGAGGACCGCAAACCCAGTTTCAAATTAAATGCCTTTACAGCACTGATTATATGTATGAAGTCTGTCTCTCCCTGCAGTTCACAGTTTAGCTTGTTCAATTTTGATACTATGTCTACAAAGAATTGAAGTTGAGCAACTATGCAATGTCTGGCAGCACAGTGCAACCTCCAGTCCTTGATTTAATTGAGTATTTTAGGCATTCAATCTAAAATCCTTTGCAAGACCTTCCCTCAATTTGACCGCTTCACAGTTGTGTGGAGGATTAGTTCACCAGGGGCAGAATCGAGCTCATTGAGCAAGGATTTAAGCAAACGGTGCTGAAAGGTTGTGCTCAGGTTTATTACTTTCATTACATGAGAAAAATCCATAACTTTTGCTGGTACTCGTTGGTGTAATATACAGTGGCATTTGACAAGAGTGGCAATCAGTATAACTTCTGTAAATTATAACAAAGCATGTGTTGATGTCACGCATGACTGATGCACCATCACTTACAATGTAAACCAGTGTATTCATCAAAATATTTTTCTTAAGTATGAACTTTTTTGAATTTGTAAATATTCTCACCCCTTGTTCTCTCTTTAAGAGCAAAACGGTGAGAAGATCCTCTTTGCTTTTCATGAGCATGGTTTTTAAGGACTTAACAACTAATTAACGAGAACCTTTCACAGTCCTTAAGTTTTGTTGTAGATGCTGAAAGGTGTCTTTGGACAAAAATTCCACTCGTCTGTGGAAGCATAAGACCATAAGATGTAGGAACAGGGTTTGGACTGTTAAGCCCATTGAGAGTGCTCCACCATTCAATGATGGCTGATAAGTTTCTCAATCCCATTCTCCTGCCTTCTGTCTATAACCCTTGATTTTCTTACTAATCAAGAAGCTAGCTATCTCTCTTAGATACACTCAATGTCTTAGCCTCTACAGCCTTCTGATGCAGTAAGTTCCACAGATTCGCCTCCCTCTGGCTGAAGAAATTCCTCTTCATCTCAGTCTTACAGGGTTGTTCCCTTCATTCTGAGGCTGTGCTTTCAGATCCCAGTCTCGGTTACTAGTGGAAACATATTCTCCAGGTCCGCTCGATCCATGCCTGTCAGTATTCTGTAAGTGCTAATCCAATTTCCACCGACTGTTCCCCACCCTCTGCCTCTTAACTCCATCGAGTACAAGGCCAGAATCTTTAACTGCTCCTCATGTGGCAAGCCCTTCATCCCTGGGATCATTCTTCTAAACATCCTCTGAGCCCCCTCCAAAGCCAGCACATCTTTCCTTAGATACAGGGCCCAAAACTGCTCACATTATTCCAGATATGGTCTGAGCAGAGCCTTATTCAGCCTCAGCAGTACATCTCTGCTCTTGTATTCTAGCCTTCTTGAAATGAATGCTAACACTTCAGAGATAATGGGAACTGCAGATGCTGGAGAATCCAAGATAACAAAGTGTGGAGCTGGATGAACACAGCAGGCCAAGCAGCATCTCAGGAGCACAAAAGCTGACATTTCGGGCCTAGACCCTTCATCAGAGAGGGGGATGGGGAGAGGGTTCTGGAATAAATAGGGAGAGAGGGGGAGGTGGACCGAAGATGGAGAGAAAAGAAGATAGGTGGAGAGGAGAGTATAGGTGGGGAGGTAGGGAGGGGATAGGTCAGTCCAGGGAAGACGGACAGGTCAAGGAGGTGGGATGAGGTTAGTAGGTAGGAAATGGAGGTGTGGCTTGAGGTGGGAGGAAGGGATGGGTGAGAGGAAGAACCGGTTAAGGAGGCAGAGACAGGCTGGGCTGGTTTTGGGATGCAGTGGGGGGAGGGGATGAGCTGGGCTGGTTGTGTGATGCAGTGGGGGGAGGGGACGAACTGGGCTGGTTTTGGGATGCAGTGGGGGAAGGGGAGCTAACACTTCATTTGCCTTCCTAACTGTGAACTGAAACTGCATGTTAAACCTTAAGAGAAACTTGAACTAGACTCCCAAGTCCCTTTGTGCTTCAGATTTCCAAAGCCTTTCTCAATGTAGAAAACAGTCTATTCTTCTACTAAAGTGCATAACCTCACATCTTCCCATATTGTATTCCATCTGCCACTTCTTTTCCCACTCTCTTAGCCTCTCCAAGACTTTCTGTAGCCTCCCCCCTTCCTCAACGCTACCTAGCCCTCCAACTACCTTTTTGTCATTTGCACCAAGTGACATGCTTTGGATCATGATTATTTTTTCTTTGTTCTTGAAATCTTTGCATGAAGAGTCAGCAGTCATAGTCATTGCTTCTTTAATTACTTCATTTGTGAATGATTTATTTTGTTTTGCCAGCAGAGGAAAACATGAAATGATGCCTCTTTGTAGACCTTACCTCCTCTTGTTGCTTTAGAAGTAAATGATTGTTGAGCCTTCAAAAAACAACCTTCAATTTGTCAACTTTCTTTGTCCGAAGCATACTGTTCAAGAGAAATCATTGAATTTACTGTGCCTTGTTGCATGGTGTTTTCCAAATTCTCGTTTATACTTGTTGGCATACTTTGCTGACGTAAGACATGCTGTCTTGCATTTTACACTTGGAAACAGGAATTCACTTTCACATTCCACATAGAAGTGGGACACATTTGGTTTCATAGAATCCCTACAGCGCAGATAGAGGTCATTCAGCCTATTGAGTATGCACCAGCCTTCCGAATAACATCCCACCTGGGCTCTCACCCCTACCTATCGCCGTAACTCTGCATTTAGTCCACCTAGCCTACACATCCCTGGGGACAACAGGGCAATGTACATAGAACATAGAACATTACAGCACAGTACAGGCCCTTCGGCCCTCGATGTTGTGCCAACCTGTCATACCGATCTCAAGCCCATCTAACCTACACTATTCCATGTATGTCCATATGCTTGTCCAATGACGACTTAAATGTACCTAAAGTTGGCGAATTTAGCATGGCCAATCCACCTAATCTGCACGTCTTTGGACTGTGGGAGGAAACCAGAGCATCAATGCAGGTAAGGGAACAACTCCACTCTGACAGTCACCTGGGTCCCTTGGCGCCATGAGGTAGCAGTGCTGACTGCTGAGCCACCGGGCTGACCTGGATTTTTAGATAATCCAGGTTCGTCAGTTACTATTATTGCTTCATCTTTGTAGTTTGTAATGTCACAGTGCTGCTGGTGACGTTGCAAATAGACCTTTGGCTCTACACCTCTGGAATATCCAGAATGTTGCTGGCTGCTTTTAAATGTGGAGACATGGGAGGTCTTGACCATGGTCACAATTTGTTTCCAGGGCCTCTGGTTTCGTGCATTGTTTGGATGTTGAATGTGGGGCGTGACAGCATTTCCCGTAATCTTGTCATCCTAAATGGCCAGCTGCAAGTTTACAGAGAATGGGCAGCGTGGTAGGATAATTGAGATACTTTTACAGAGTCCACACGAACATGATGCACTGGATTTTAAGAGAATTGGCTTCACACATCAGTTCCAAGTATACTATTACTTTTGATTGTGTTGCTGTCACAAAATTAACTTTACTCTGAAATGATGGTCCATCTCGGCTGAACTCAAATAATGCAACATGTTGACAAAGAACATAGAACATTACAACGCAGTACAGGCCCTTCGGGCCTCGATGTTGCTCTGACCTGTGAAACCAATCTGAAACCCAGTAACCTACACTATACCATTATCATCCATATGGTTATCCAATGACCATTTCAGTGCCCTTAAAGTTGGCAAGTCTCCTACTGTTGCAGACAGGACATTCCACGCCCTTACTATTGTCTGAGTAAAGAACTTACCTCTGACATCTGTCCTATATCTATCACGCTGCAATGTAAAGCTATGTCCCCTCATGCTCGCCATCACCATCCGAGGAAAAAGGCTCTCACTGTCCACCGTATCTAATTCTCTGATCATCTTGTATGTCTCTATTAAGTCACCTCTTAACCTTCTTCTCTCTAAAATACAAACTTGTCCCTCAGCCTTTGCTAATAAGACCTTAATACCAGGCAACATCCTGGTAAATCTCCTCTGCATTCTTTCCAATGCTTCCACATCCTTCCTATAATGCGACGACCAGAACTGTACGCAATACTGTAAGTACGGCCGCTCCAGGGTTTTGTACAGCTGCAACATGACCTCATTGCTCCTAAATTCAATCCCTCTACCAGTAAAACCTAACACACTGTAAGCCTTCCTCACAACCCTATCAACCTGGGTGGCAACTTTCAGGGATCCATGCACATGGACACCGAGATCTCTCTGCTCATCCACACTACCGAGAATCTTACCATTAGCCCAGTACTCTGTGTTCCTGTCACTCCTTCCAAAGTGAATCACCTCACACTTTTCCACATTAAACTCCAATGGCCACTTCTCAGCCCAGCTCTGCAGCTTATCCATGTCCCTCTATAACCTACAACATGCTTCCCCACACTCCTCAACTGACTTTAGTATCATCTACAAATTTACTAACCCATCCTTCTACGCCCTCATCCAGGTCATTTATAAAAATGACAAACAGCAGTGACCCCAAAACAGATCCTTGCAGTACACCACGAGTAAATGAACTCCAGGGTGAACATTTCCCATCAACCACCACCCTCTGTCTTCTTGCAGCTAGCCAATTTCTGATCCAAACCACTAAATCACCCTCAATCCCATGCCTGTGAATTTTCTGCAATAGCCTACCGTGGGGAACCTTATCACAGGCTTTACTGAAATTCATATACACCACATCAACCACTTTACCCTCATCCACCTGTTTGGTCACCCACTCAAAGAACTCAATAAGGTTTGTGAGGCATGACTTACCCTTCTCAAAACAGTGTTGACTATCCCTAATCAAATTATTCCTTTCTAGGTGAATATAAATCCTATCTCTTATAATCCTCTCCAATACTTTACCCACAACTAACGTAAGGCTCATTGGTCCATAATTACCAGGGTTGTCTCTACTCCCCTTCTTGAACAAGGGCACGACCATTTGCTATCCTCCAGTCTTCTGGCACTATTCCTATAGACAATGACAACTTAAAAATCAAAGCCAAAGGCTCTGCAATCTCCAGAGAATCCTAGGATAAATCCCAACTGGTCCAGGGGACTTATCTATTTTCGTACTTTCCAGAATTGCAAACACCTCCTCCTTATGAACCTCAATCCCATCTAGTCTAATATCCTGTATCTCAGTATTCTCGACAACATTGTCTTTTTCCTATGTGAGAACTGATGGAAAATATTCATTCAGTGACTCTCCTATCTCTTTGGACTCCACACAACTTCCCACTACTGTCCTTGGCTGGCTGTAATCTTACTCCAGTCATTCTTTTATGCCTGACATACCTGGAGAAAGCTTTAGGGTTTTCCTTAATCCTACCAGCCAAAGACTTCTCATGTCTGCTCCTGGCTCTTCTTAGCTCCCTCTTTAGATCCTTCCTAGCTAACTTGTAACTCTCAAATGCCCGAACTGAACCTTCACGCCTGATCTTTACATAAGCCTCCTTCTCCCTCTTGACAAGGGATTCAACTTTTTTTAAGATTAGATTCCCTACAGTGTGGAAACAGGCCCTTTGGCCTAACAAGCCCACACCGCCCCTTGAAACATCCTACCCAGACCCATTCCCCTATAACCCACACACCCTGAACACTATGGGCAATTTAGCATGGCCGATCCACTTGGCCTACACATCTTTGGACTGTGGGAGGAAACTGGAGCACCCGGAGGAAACCCACACAGACATGGGGAGAATGTGCAAACTCCGCACAGTCACCCGAGGCTGGATTTGAACCCAGGTCCCCGGCGCTGTGAGGCTGCAGTGCTAACCACTGAGCCACCGTGCCACCCCAAACTTCTTTAGTAAACCATGGTTCCCTCGCTTGACCACTGCCTCCCTGCCTGACAGGCACATACTTATCAAGGACTCGCAGTAGCTGTTCCTCGAACAAGGTCCACATTTCAATTGTGCCCAGCATGCATCCTGAATCTTGCCTAATAGCATCATAATTGTCTTTTCCCAGCTATAACTCTTGCCCTGTGGTATATACCTATCCCTTTCCATCGCTAAAGTAAACGTAACTGAATTGTGGTCACTATCACCAAAGTGCTCACCTACCTCCAAATCTAACACCTGGCCTGGTTCATTAGCCAGTACCAAATGCAATGTGGCCTCGCCTCTTATTGTCCTATCTACATACTGTGTCAGGCAAACCTGCGCACATTGGACAAAAACTGACCCATCTAAAGTCCTCCAACTATAGCGTTTCTGGTCAATATTTGGAAAGTTAAAGTCCCCCATAACAACTACCCTGTTACTTTCACTCCTATCCCGAATCATCTTTGCAATCCTTTCCTCTACATCTCTGGAACATTTCGGAGGCCGGTAGAAAACTGGGTGACCTCTCCTTCCCTGTTTCTAACCTCAGCCCATACTACCTCAGTAGACGAATCCTCATCAAACATTCTTTCTGACACCTTAATACTGTCCTTGACTAACAGTGCCACACCTCCCCCTCTTTTACCACCTTCCCTGACCTTATTGAAACATCTAAACCCCCGAACCTGCAACAATCATTCCTGTCCTTGCTCTATCCGTGTCTCCGAAATGGCATAAACATTGAAGTCCCAGGTACCAACCCAAGCTGCAAGTTCCACCACCTTATTCTGGATGCTCCTGGCGTTGAAGTAAACACACTTCAAACCACCTTCCTGTCTGCTGGTACGCTCCTGCGACCTTGAAACCTTATTCATGACCTCACTACTCTCAACCTCCTGTACACTGGAGATACAATTCGGGTTCCCAACCTCCTGCTGAATTAGTTTAAACCCTCCCAAAGAGCATTAGCTAATTTCTCCTCCAGGATGTTGGTACCCCTCTGGTTCAGGTGTAGACCATCCCGTTTGTAGAGGTCCCACCTACCCCAGAATGAGCCCCAATTAGCCAGGTGTCTGAATCCCTCCCTCCTGCACCATCCCTGTAGCCATGCGTTCAACTCCTCTCTCTCGCTATTCCTTGCCTCGCTAGCATGTGGCACAGGTAAGAAACTAGAGATAACTCTGTTGGTTCTAGCTCTAAGCTTCCACCCTAGCTCCTTGAATTTCTGCCTTACATCCGCAACCCTTTTCCTACCTATGTCATTGGTGCCCATGTGGACCACGACTTGGGGCTGTTCCCCCTCCCCTTTAAGGATCCCAAAAACATGATCCAAGACATCACGGACCCTGGTACCTGGGAGGCAACACACCACCCGCATGTCTCTCTAATTCCCACAGAATCTCCTATCTGAACCCCTAACTGTGGAG
This sequence comes from Stegostoma tigrinum, assembly GCF_030684315.1. Taxonomy (NCBI): domain Eukaryota; kingdom Metazoa; phylum Chordata; class Chondrichthyes; order Orectolobiformes; family Stegostomatidae; genus Stegostoma; species Stegostoma tigrinum. Next base: position 164,322,833 of record NC_081354.1, read on the forward strand.
TCCCCAATGACTAATGTTCTCCTGCTCTTCCCCACGTCCCTACTGAGCAACAGGGACAGACGCTGTGCCAGAGACCTGTACCCCATGGCTTACCCCTGGTAAGTCGTCCCCCCGGCAACAGTATCCAAAACAGCATACCTGTTATTGAGGGGAACGGCCACAGGGGATCCCTGCACTGTCTGTCTGTTCCCTTTCCATCCCCTGACTGTAACCCATGTACCTTTTTCCTCTACCTGAGGTGTGACTACCTCCCTGTAACTCCTCTCAGTTACCCCCTCAGCCTCCCTAATGATCCAAAGTTCATCCAGCTCCAGCTCCAGTTCCCTAACACGGTTTCCGAAGAGCTGGAGTTGGGTGCACTTCCCGCAGGTGAAGTCAGTTGGAACACTAGAGGTGACCGTTACCTCCCACATTCTACAGGAGGAGGATGCAACTGCCCTAACATCTATTCCCACTGTTCTGAATTCCCAAACAGACTATTGAAAAAAAAACTAGTAACTTACCAAATCTGCGCTCAGAACCTCTTTTTTAGGTTAAAGGAAAAGGCTGGGTGGGAGACACTACCTAAGTAGTATTTCGGGTAAAGCAACCACCCAAATATATTACCTCACTTACTCAGCCGTCCCGTGTCCGCTCCTGCTCAGCGTGTACTCTGCCTATTCACGAGCTAAGTTTTTTAAGGATTAACTTACCTTCCTGGCAGCCCCCTAGTCCTCGCTCTCACTGCTCCTGCTGTTGCTGCAAAAATGGTTGTCAGAGCATGCACTTTCCTCAGTGAAATCAGTGGTGTTCATAATATCTGATGGCAATGATTTTACATGGCCATGAAATAAACCACCTTTGAGACACCATTGCAGCTGGCAACATTTACCCAAATCAAAGGCAATCCTCTCCGCCTCAGCCAGTTTCCCTGAAGTAAATCTGTTATCCAGTTCGCGAGTTAGCAATGAGTGGACTTCAGAATTGGAAGTTGTGTGATCAGTGTGTACACAGTGAGGCCATGTAGATGGGTAGTGAGAGAAACTGTCACACACTGTGCAATCAACCAGTTAATCATGATCTACAAAATCCAGAGTAGAAATTCATCAAGGCTCTGTAGATCTCCTCACTCCCCACCCCCAATGGAAGTTAAAGACCCCAAGACCAGTATTGAAATACAAGCCAGGATGGGTATGGTAGTGGTAAGATTTCTCTATCCTTTTGGAACTAAGATTTACCTCACAAACAAATTGGGTCTCATATTTCCCGTACCACTGTCTTAATGTATCTAGTAACACTTCTCTGTTTGCTTTAATATGCTTTGTAATATATTTTCTGGATCTTTTTGTACCCTATACCTTTATTGTGTTTTTTTTTATTGTTTTCTATAGCTCTGGTAAAGTGTTGAATTTCCACATTTCCCTGCATAACTATTTTGCTGGGAAAGTACATTTTTCAATTTAGTGGACTGTTGGTTGTCTTGGCTTAATCACTAAAGTGAACAAATTTGTTTTTAATTGGTTTTCCGAACAAATCAAGGATTACTAGCGCTGGATGAATTATTTTAACAAATAAACAAACTCTGTGCATCAGGGAATGTAAGTAGTGTGCTAGTTAACTGGGTGCAGACTAATTGTTATCTAAACTGTGGATCTAATACTGACTATTTATAAGTTGTTTCTGAATTGTCTTGCATTATCTGAAATGTTCTGTATTTTCATGTTTAGGACCAACGAACAGTTTTGCAAAATCTCTGCAACATGCTGAAACTCTGTTGTGGAATCGGTTTCAACCTGGGTGGAAATGGCTAATGGCTAAGCACCAAGCAGAGGACAGTTGTTCAGATACTGATAGTGATGATTCATTGCTAACTCGCGAACTGGATAACAGATTTACTTCAGGGAAACTGGCTGAGGCGGAGAGGATTGCCTTTGATTTGGGTAAATGTTGCCAGCTGCAACGGTGTCTCAAAGGTGGTTTATTTCATGGCCATGTAAAATCATTGCCATCAGATATTCTGAACACCACTGATTTCCATTATCATCGGACGATATCAAGCTTAGCAAACAATTATGCAAAGCTGCACATACTGTTGGAACGTAGATCTTGCATTCTTCTTAACAAAGAATATGCCATAAGTGTGAGTAGTGCATCTAAATTTGTAAGAAAATTGATGGAATTGCTGACTCAAGATCAAGAAACATCCAAAAAAGTAGGTCTGAGCAAGGACCATTCAAGTGCCGTTTCTGTTAAGAGACTTGGACATCTGTGTGAAGAACTGAGATACCATACAAGCCACTGGAATTGCCTTAGTGAGAAAATTAAGAATGATCCTTGGTTAAATTATCAGCTGATACATATGAAGGAAACCTTTAACCATATGAAGCAGGCTTTGACACTATTGGGTATGGATGCTCTTTTTCTCATGGAGCAATATATTTCCACAGTGCTTTGCACCCTGGCAAATGCTGACCCTTATATCCTTCCATCAGAATGGCTTTGGGAATTTTTTCGTGGTCTGGAAATATTCAACAGCATTGTAGCAGATTCTAGTATGCGTCAGTTATACCTTGAAATGAAGAATAGTATTGAAGAAATTAACGTGAATGAAACTGATTTACAGTCTCAAAGATTGAAAGTAATGTTATGCTGCAAGAGTTGGAACTGGAAAGTCGAACCATTCCTGATAGAAAGGGTATTGCGTATTTTGGCTAATGAAAGAGGAAGAATAGCAGCTCAATGTTTCTATGGAGTTATTATGACTAATGCAACATTTCTTTCAACTTTGAATAATAATAACCTCGCAGGTCTAAATTGGGAAAATATGAAACTATCTTTTATTCAGAGTTTTACAGGTAATCATAATGTATTTTGTAGCGAAGAGAAAGGAATTCACCTGTGTCGAGAGGATAAACAACAGGAATTGGAGCCTTGTAACTGTAAGAGTGCCATTCAAGAATTCTGCCTAGAGGATGAAGTGCTTCTTAACCGTATCGTTGATGGTCTTGCTACTTCCAATGTGTTATGGCAGCATGTTCTAAACAGACCCAAGCCTGAAATACCACAGGAAGCTAAAGCTGAAGATCTGCAATTCCAACACACCACCTTCTCAGCAGAAGAAAAATTTCAAAGTTTAAAAGACAGGCAAAATGATGAAACAGGTCAACATCCTTCAATTCCCCCAGTCAGGAGAAAATCTGTGCACTGGCAAGACTCTTCGCATTGCGAAGGAAAAGTTGTACTACTTTCTAAATACCAGGTCATGATGTGGAAAGCTTTTGCAACTCATCTGAGTGATAGTTTCTATTTTCAACCTGGGCTTTCTTCTGAAGCCTGTAAATATAGTGTTGGAAAGCTGGATCAGTGCAAAGCCCAAATTACTGCACTGCTTATTCAAACACTGCATGAAGCATGTTATAAAGGTAAGCTTGACTGCAGATAATTGAAAATTAGAACGACAGCCTGTGAAGTACTTCGGAAGTGTTTTCATTGTTTTAATGTGAGTAAGAGCACCTAATATGTATCCGCCATATTTTTAAAAATTAATTCTGGGATGTTGGCTGTACTGTCTGTGCCAGCAGTTATTACCCATCCTATTTGCCCTTCAGAAGATGGTAGTGAGCTGCCTTCTTAAACTGTTACAGTTCGTTTGGTGTAGGTACGCCTGTAGCACTGTTTGCAAGGGAGTTCCACAAAAGATTCCCACAAACAAATCATCAGATGTTTTGAGTTTTTTTTTGTCATTTTGAGATGATAATTGAAGGATAAATATTTGCTACTACACCAAGGTAGCTCATCTCTTTTAGAAGAGTTGATATTGTCATGGGATCTTTTATTTCACCTGAAAGGAGTTTCATGGTATACATTTCTGCCTGATACATTGCTGCTTATGTAGTATTCTCTTGCATTGCCAAAAGTTTCCAGAATGTCTGTGGTCCTCACTCCACAGCATATCTTCACAATGTTTTTAATCAGTTACATCCTCCTAAATTACATTGTTCCTTTCATTTACTTTATTACGACCATCAAAATAGCAAAGTGGCGCAGTGGGCCAAGTAGTCCAGTAAAGCTGTAGAATCAAGGAAACATATGATTATACATTACAAAAGGATGCCTTTCATTCCATACTACAATGTCAGCTTGAGTTTTAATGTTGTTAGCACTTCTTCACAAAATTACCTCTGGCTGTCTTAATTCTTCCTTCACCTTGTCTTCTTTGTTACCTTAACAAGTCTGTGCAGGCTTTCCTTACTTAATCCACATTTACACAATTAATTGTTAATTTTGCCCCAGGACAAAGAGTTCTTTTGCTTGAACATAGTAAGGTATATACTTAATCTATGCAAAGTTGTTACTTTTCAGCAGTGAAGTGGCAAAACAGTGTGAACCAGTATTGGTCCAGCTGTAGCTTGTTACAGACCTCCGTACAATCCCGTCAACTTCGAGAAGCTTGCAAACAAGAAGCAGCTCTGATTATTTCTCTCTGAGAGTAAAAAGGCAAAAAAAAACCCGAAAGACTAGTCCTGCCTAAAAAAAGTTTTAAAAAAAGACCTACGTCTGCTTGATCAGTTATTGATTTGAAGATCAATAACGTTCTGCAGGCAACATCACTGAAATAATCAAAGAATTGTGAGAAATAGCTCTCTACCCTCTCTGGACTTTGATCTGATATAGATGAAGAAAAAAATTTACATCTTTCAAATTATAATATTTGTGTCAAACCATCTATTTTTCTGCTTCAGACATTTAGTAGTAAATTGGTCCACCTTATTTTTTTCCAGTTTTTAAAGAATAAACCTTTATAATAAATAAAATTATTTTCCTGTTAATGACTGAACTTGGCAAGAATTTATTTTGTCCTGAGTAGCAGTCCATCAGGCAAATTGGTTATCTTGGTGGTTTATCTGTTTTGTTGCACATCTGTGATGGCTTGTAGATTATTGGGGTTCTATTATTGCCGCACCCTGCCTGGTTGTTTAAGGATATTCGTGGAATAATGCCTCCTCATGTGCCAGTCACCACCACCGCCATCTCTGGGTATATCCTACCCAAACAGCAAGATTGACCTGCCAGAGGTGTTGGAGCAGCGGTATACAGTCATAAAGGAATTGCTTTGGCAGTCCTCAACATTGGCTGCAGACAACATGCCACGCAGCTTATGCAGTTGGGCCCATAAGACCATAAGACCATAAGACATAGGAGTGGAAGTAAGGCCATTTGGCCCATCAAGACCACTGCGCCTTTTAAATCATCGCTGCTGGGCATTTCAACTCCACTTCCCTGCACTCTCCCCGTAGCCCTTGATTCCTTCTGAGATCAAGAATTTGTTGATCTCTGCCTTGAAGGCATCCAACGTCCCGGCCTCCACTGCACTCCGTGGCAACGAATTCCACAAGTCCATCACGCTCTGGCTGAAGAAATGCCGTCTCATTTCTGTTTTAAATTTACCCCCTCTAATTTTAAGGCGGGTCCTAGTCTCCCCACCTAACGGAAACAAACATGATCAAGAAGACCTCCTAGATTACACCTACCATACCTCCCCTGTGTGGATGAATTAATACTTCAGCATGTTAAACATCACTTGGAAGAAGCACTGAAGGTGGTGAGGGTACAAAATGTACTTGGTAGGAGGCTTTAATGTCCTGTGCCAAGAGTGGCTCAGTAGCCTTCTAACTGTCTGAACTGATCAAATCCTAATGAACGTGGCTGCTAGACTGGGTCTGAGCAGGTAGTCGGGGAACTGAAAAGAAGAAAACATCTACTTGACGTATCATCAGCAATCTGCTTGTTGCAGATAAATTGATCCATTAACGCATTGCTAGAAGTGACTCATGCACGGTCATTCTGAAGACAATGTCCTGTCTTCACATTGAAGATACTGTCCATCATCTTGTACAGCACTACCACCATTCCCAAAGAGACAACTTTGCATAGATATTGCAACCAAAACTTGGCATCCGTGAAGTGCTGTGAGGCGTTGGCAGAGCTGTACTCAACCACAATTTGTAACCACCTGATTTGGCATATCTTCCCGTATATCATTATCATCAAGGTGAGAAATCAGCTGTAGTTCAGTAAAGAGTGTAGCACATCATACCAGGACCAGCACAAGGCATACCTGAAAATGAACAATCACATTTGTGAAGCTGTAAAGCAGGTGATTGCAGTCCAACAACAGAAGCAGCATTTAATAGAAAAGGCTAGATTATCCCACAGCAGTGAATCAAATCTAAACTCTGTAATTCTGTCACATCCAGTCATAAATGCTGGTGAACAATTAAATGACAAATAAGAGGTGGATGGTCTAGAAATATTCACAACTTCATTCATAGTTAAGCCCAGCACATCAGTTCAAAGGATACAGATGAAGCGTTTAGTTCTGTTTTCAGCCAAAAATGCACAATGGATTATCGTTCTTGGCTTCATTCTCCTCAGATTCCTAGCATTGTAGATGCCAGTCGTCAGTTTACTCTGTGATGCCAAGAAATTGCTCAAAGCCCTGTATATTCCTAAGACCAAGAGTCTGAACAGCATTGCAGCAATATCACTAAAGATTTGTGTTCCAGAACCTGCCAAATTGTTTAGAAGTGGGAGTAATATATTTTTTGTGGTTATGGATTTGATGGGCTGACGAGTCTGTTCATTACTGTATGATTCTTTGAGACTTGAGCGTACAGCTACAATACTGGATCAATGGGAATATCCAGCTTTTTCGTGTGCACAAAATAAAATAGGACAAATCTAAACTGACCAATTACTGCCCTATCAGTAAAACTGTTGATCATCATTAAAGTGACAGAAGAGTCATTGACAGTGCTACCAAATAGCACTTCAGAGGATTAACCTCACTGATGCGCAATTCTGCATTCTGGTATGGCTTGTTGACTCCTAACCTCATGGTCCTTGTTTGGACCAAGGTTCAAAAGGGCTGAATTCAAGAGGTGAATGAGAGTGACTGTCCTTTTGATTTGATTTATTATTGTCACGCATAGCTAAGTACAGTGAAAAGTTTTATTTTGTGTGCAGTGCAGCAGATCATAACATAAAACAAAGAAACAAAGAAACCTACAGCACAGGAACAGGCCCTTCGGCTCTCCAAGCCTGCGCCGATCAAGATCCTCTGTCTAACCTGTCATCTATTTTCTAACGGTCTGTGTCCATTTGCTCCCTGCCCATCCATGTACCTGTCCAAATATATCTTAAAAGACGCTAACGTGTCTGCGTCTACCACCTCCGCTGGCAACGCATTCCAGGCGCCCACCACCCTCTGTGTAAAGAACTTTCCACACATATCTCCCTTAAACTTTCCTCCTCTCACTTTGAACTCACGACCCCTCGTAATTGAGTCCCCCACTCTGGGGAAAAAGCTTTTTGCTATCCACCCTGTCGAGACCCCTCACGATTTTGTAGACCTCAATCAGGTCCCCCCTCAATCTCTGTCTTTCTAATGAAAATAATCCTAATCTATTCAACCTCTCTTTATAGCTAGCACCCTCCATCCCAGGCAACATCCTGGTGAACCTCCTCTGCACCCTCTCCAAAGCATCCACATCCTTTTGGTAATGTGGCGACCAGAACTGTACACAGTACTCCAAATGTGGCCGAACCAAAGTCCTATACAACTGTAACATGACCTGCCAACTCTTGTACTCAATACCCCGCCCAATGAAGGAAAGCATGCCATATGCCTTCTTGACCACCCTACTGACCTGCGATGTCACCTTCAGGGAACAATGGACCTGAACACCCAGATCTCTCTGTTCATCAATTTTCCCTAGGACTTTTCCATTTACTGTATAGTTTGCCCTTGAATTTGATCTTCCAAAATGCATCACCTCGCGTTTGCCCGGACTGAACTCCATCTGCCATTTATCTGCCCAACTCTCCAGTCTATCTATATTCTCCTGTAATTTCTGACAGTCCCCTTCACTATCTGCTACTCCACCAATCTTTGTGTCATCAGCAAACTTGCTGATCAGACCACCTACACCTTCTTCCAGATCATTTACATATATCACAAACAACAGTGGTCCCAGCACAGATCCCTGTGGAACACCACTGGTTACAGGTCTCCAATTTGAGAAACTCCCTTCTACTACTACTCTCTGTCTCCTGTTGCTTAGCCAGTTTTTTTATCCATCTAGCTAGCACACCCTGGACCCCATGTGACTTCACTTTCTCCATCAGCCTGCCATGGGTAACCTTATCAAACGCCTTACTGAAGTCCATGTATATGACGTCTACAGCATTTCCCTCATCAATCAACTTTGTCACGTGCTCAAAGAATTCTATTAAGTTGGTAAGACATGACCTTCCCTGTACATAACCATGTTGCCTATCACTGATAAGCCCATTTTCTTCCAAATGGGAATAGATCCTATCCCTCAGTAGCTTCCTTACCACTGACGTCAGGCTCACCGGTCGATAATTACCTGGATTATTCTTGCTGCCCTTGTTAAACAAGGGGACAACATTAGCAAGTCTCCAGTCCTCTGGGACCTCACCCGTGTCTAAGGACACTGCAAAGATATCTGTTAGGGCCCCGGCTATTTCCTCTCTCGCTTCCCTCAGTAACCTGGGATAGATCCCATCCGGACCAGGGGACTTGTCCATCTTAATGTCTTTTAGGATACTCGACACTTCCTCCTTCCTTATGTCAACTTGACCTAGACTAAGCAAACATCTGTGCCTAACCTCAACATCCATCATGTCCCTCTCCTTGGTGAATACCGATGCAGAGTACTCGTTAAGAATGTCACCCATTTTCTCTGACTCAACGCATAACTTTCCTTCTTTGTCCTTAAGTGGGCCAATCCTTTCTGTAGTTACCCTCTTGCTCTTTATATATGAATAAAAGGCTTTGGAATTTTCCTTAACCATGTTTGCCAGCAATATCTCATGTCCTCTCTTAGCCCTTTTAATCCCTTTTTTCAGATTCGCTCTACATAGCAGATATTCTTGCAAAGCTTCGTCTGTCTTCAGACACAAAGACACAAAGATCATACGATGATTGAATAGAGTGAGAAATACAAAGTTATGGCTGCACAAGTGTCCCAAAAGCAAGATCAGCATTAGATTTAAAATTTGAGAGGTCCTTTCAGAAGACTTATAACAGCTGTTCTTGAACCTGTTGATACACGTATTTAATCTTTTGAATCTTTTCCCTGGTGGAGTGGGTTGGAATAGAGGTTCACTGGGTTCGAGGAGTTTTTGATGTTGGCTGCCTTTCTGCAGATCGAGAAGTATAGATATCCATTGGCTGGTTGATCAAACCACTGGAAGGTTGGCGTGCGTGACAGTCTGGGCTGTGTTCACAACTTTCTATAGTTTCTTACAGTCCCAAGCAGAGCAGTTTCCATACCAAGCTGTAATGCATCCAGATAGAATGCTTTTTATCGTGCATCTGTAGAAGCTGGTGAGAATCGTTACGCACATGCCGAATTTCCTTAGCCTCCTGAAGAAGAAGAGATGTTGTCGTGCCTTCTTGATAGTCGCATCAACGTGGGTGGTCCATAACAGATCGGTGATGATTGTAACTCCTAGGAACTTGACATTCTTGACCATCTCCACCTCAGCACCATTGATGTAGATAGGGACATGCCCTTCCTTACTTCCTGAATTCGATGATCAGCTCTTTAGTTTTTCTGACATTGTTTTGTGTGCACTATGTCATTACGCATTCTGTCTCTTTTTTGTATTGTGTCTCGTCATTGTTTGATATCTTGCGTACAATGGTGGTGTCATCAGTAAACTTGTAGATGGCATTTGGATGAAGTTTGACCACACAGTCATGAGTGTGCAGGGAGTACAGTAGGGGGCTGAGTACACATCCTTGCAGGGAGCAAGTGTTGAGGATTATCATGGAGAGGTGCTGTTGCATCAGTAGGCAAATTGCAAGAGATCAAGGCAGGCTGGGAGGCTATAGTCTATGTGAGCCATGCCTAGCGTCTTGAAGCACTTCATAATTATGGAGGTCAGAATCACTGGGAGATAGTCATTGCGGCACACTGTTTGCTTTGGAACTGGGATAATTGTGCTTTTCTTGAAGCATGTAGGGACTTCAGATAGTATTAAGGAGAGGTTGAAAATGTCAGTGAATTCTCCCACCAGCTAGTCCACACAGGATCTGAGTGCACGTTCAGGACTCCATCTCACTCCTATTTGAGAAGACTTTCCTCCATACATTTGTGGAAACTTTAGTTTTAGCTAACAGTTGAAATGTATAATTAAACTATATTAAAGCAGGACTTCTAATAATTAAGAAATATTAACAGAAAATTTTAAATTCAGAATGAACACTTACAATACATGTGGTACTTTTCATGATGACAGACCATCCCGAAGTGTTTTGCAGCCAACAAAATGTTTCTAAAGTGTTGTTATCACTCTTATAATTTAGAAAATGTGAAAGCCAGTTTTCATACTGCAAGGTTGCACAAACAACAATAATAGATAGTCTGTTTCCTTGTGATATTGGTTGAGGGATAAATATTGACCAGGATATTTGACAAAACTTCATTATTTGTCAGTTTTGTTCATGGCTTCTTCCACTATAACTCTTCACGCGCTTTCAAACTTTCTTTCCTTTTGCATTGTTTCTCCTACTTTAGGTACTGTTCATTTCCCCAAGCCATTAGTGGTGCAATTGTTTACATGTTGAGATCTCTGAAATTACATTCCAGACTCTCCTTCTTCACTTACCCTCTTCTTTTTAAAGCACAGCTTTCCAGCCAAGCCTTCAGCCAATCTTCCTAAACTCTCTTTAAAACCTGCCCGTCTCCTCTCCACAATCTGCTCCTTTATACATGTTCCATCTGCCTCCCGCCCCCCCCTCTCTATTGATTTCAGAATCCCCTTCCCCTCCCCCATTACTGAAGAAGGGTCTAGGCCCGAAACGTCAGCTTTCCTGCTCCCGTGATGCTGCTTCCCCTGCTGTGTTCATCCAGCTCTACACCTTGTTATCTTTAAAAACTTGACATGTTTTTCCTTTTACTTCTATTTATTAATGCTTTTTGACATTTTGAATGTATATATAAAATTTGTTGGCTCTATTTATGCATCATTTAAGCAGAAAATGATGAGCACATTCATTTGATATCTGTGTGCCATTGGACCTATTATTTTATAGCACACTACAAACAAGAACTAGAACCAGTATTTTAGTGTTGGTGGGATTAAAAAAGAGATGTATTGTCAAAGCTTCTTGTCTTGAGCTCATCAAGACTAATGCAAAAGTGTCAAATTTCAAAGGAAGTAACACGTTATACTGCATAAGAAAAGAGAGTGAATTGGTTGAGATATTACAATGGAGGATGTACCGCAGAACTTTTGTCCTGAATACTGCTTAATTCAGAAAAATTCCAATTCCACACAAGTTGCTTTCTTCTGTAGAGGTTAGACTCCTGTTTGTGAATGTTTGTAGCTACTAGCAAGTGTAAGTGAACCATGTTGTGAGCCCATCTGATATTTAAGATTGGCTGTTAATATAATTCCCAGCACACACTCGACTGTTCAAAGAGTGCTGTCTAATTGTGGAATTGCATCAAAGGTTGAGCATAAAGTTCTGAGCTTTGTAATCTGAGTATAATTGCTACTGTTATTATGAAAGGCTAAAGAGACGTTATATATGGCGTGATCTGCTGTCAGTGGTATGTATGTAACTCAGATTGTTCTGGTCCTGAAATTCATGTACCTCATTTCTCATTTGAGGGGTAGGTGGAATGTCTTTTTGACTTGATTGTAGCATCTTATTAGTGGAAAATACCACTCATCTTGCAACTACAAAGTAATCATGTGCTTTGCAGCCCTACTTGTTGCTCAGATGTTTCAGAGACCTTACCCTTCTAGGGTAATTTGAGGTAGACTGAGCACTGTTTGGATTTGAAAGTGGCAGCCTTAAGCCCATTTGTTAAGTGGTGAACTTGGTAGGATGATTAACCCACAGAAAGAGGCTATTCAGCCTGTTGTGTCTATACTGGCTCTCTAAAAGAGCAACTTAGCTAGTTCCATTCCCTTAACTAATGCTCAATACGCCCTGGCACAAACCCATGAGTTAAATTAGTAACTTATTGTACAACTTTTTTCAGACACCCAGGGCTCCACCATATAGATAAAGGACCTGTTTGACTGCCAGCCCCTCCATCCTCCATCAAGTATTTCAATATAGCACACAACAGTCTATTATCTTGTGCTTCCCACGTTGTGTCATTCTTGATTATTCTGCAGTTCATCTTCCTGTCCATCCTGACTGCCAACACCTGATCGGAACTTTCTGTTTAAGAGATGCAAGCACATTTGAAGTATTGCACTCTAGCTATGAGAAGCGTTGATGAAAGAGACCCAAATATTGTTTGGAATAAAAACTGGGTAAATAAACTTTTGGACAATACCTAGGTACAGAGAATTTGCCATCTAGTATTTTTCAAACTCTAAGGTGAAAATTGGAACTGTTATACGTTGCTGATTGTTTTCAAAATGTCAAGTGATCTTTGAAAAAGCAGAGCCGTTTAGAGATAGATGGTATGAATTTGTTACTTTGGCTATAGAAATCAAACAAAGGAGCATTGGGCACGTTGCTTACTGACACATCATAGGCTGAGTTTCTGTTTTGCCATAGTCTGGGGAGTGATGTTGAAAGGAGATTTCCAAGAAGTCTGCAGAAAACATGTGTCCCTTTCTGTCTCTCTGTCAGGAAAAATTAGAAAGCTTTTAGAGTTTCGCAGAGGTTTGCTATTTTTCTCTTCTCTGTCTCTCAGCAAAAGGTAATGCTCAACAATTTGAAAACTGAACTACTAACTGCATATAAGACCTGGGTATAACTGACTGGCAGGTTAACCAAACTAATTTCTGTCAACCTGCGACTGACAACAATTTGATCTTGTCAATGGGAACTGTATTAACAGTGAGAAAGTCACCTTGTTGGACTCTTGTGGTTTGGATTTTTGATACACAAGGTTTTCTGTTTTTGCCTACTTTTTTTCTTCACCCAAAAAGTCTGCAGGGTTGTATTTGATGTTTAGGCCTATCTGTGTTTGAATGTGTATATGTTGTATTTGAGTGCAAAGAGGATGTAATTTCAGTGTACGTAGTGGTAGTTAATAACTCACTTTTGTGCTTGTTAAAAGACTTAAGTTTCTTTATAATAAATAAGCGTTTATGTTTATTAATGAAACATAGTGGGCAAAGTGTTGGAAAGGATTATAAGAGATAGGATTTATAATCATCTAGAAAGGAATAATTTGATCAGGGATAGTCAACACGGTTTTGTGAAGGGTAGGTCATGCCTCACAAACCTTATTGAGTTCTTTAAGAAGGTGACCAAGCAGGTGCATGAGAGTAAAGCGGTTAATGTGGTGTATATGGATTTCAGTAAAGCGTTTGATAAGGTTCCCCACGTTAGCTGTTGCAGAAAATACGGAAGCATGGGATTGAGGGTGATTTAGTGGTTTGGATCAGGAATTGGCTAGCTGTAAGAAGACAGAGGGTGGTGGTTGATGGGAATGTTCACCCTGGAGAGCAGTTACTAGTGGTGTACCGCAAGGATCTGTTTTGGGGCCACTGCTGCTTGTCATTTTTATAAATGACCTGGATGAGGGCGTAGAAGGATGGGTTAGTAAATTTGCAGATGACACTAAAGTCGGTGGAGTTGTGGATAGTGGGGAAGGATGTTGTAGGTTACAGAGGGACATACATAAGCTGCAGAGCTGGGCTGAGAGGTGGCAAATGGAGTTTAATGCAGAAAAGTGTGAGGTGATTCACTTTGGAAGGAGTGACAGGAATACAGAGTACTGGGCTAATGGTAAGATTCTTGGTAGTATGGATGAGCAGAGAAATCTCAGTGTCCATGTGCATGGATCCCTGAAGTTTGCCACCCAGGTCGATAGGGTTATTAGGAAGGCGTACAATGTGTTCGATTTTATTGGTAGAGGGACTGAGTTTCAGAGCCATGAGGTCATGTTGCAGCTGTACAAAACTCTGAAGCGGCTGCACTTACAGTATTGCGTACAGTTCTGGTCACCACATTATAGGAAGGATGTGGAAGCATCGGAAAGAGTGCAACGGAGATTTACCAGGATGTTGCCTGGTATGGAGGGAAGATCTTATGAGGAAAGGCTGAGGGACTAAAAGCTGTTTTCGTTAGAGAAAAGAAGGTTAAGAGGTGACTTAATAGAGATACAAGATGATCAGAGGATTGGCTAGGGTGGAAAGTGAGAGCCTTTTTCCTCGAATGATGATGGCTAGCACAAGGGGACATAGCTTTAAATTGAGGGGTGATCGATCTTGGACAGATGTCAGAGGTGTATTCTTTGCTCAGAGATGAGTGAGGGCGTGGAATGCCCTGCCTGCAACAGTGGTAGACTCACCAATTTTAAGGGCATTTTAATGGTCATTGGATAAACGTATGGATGATAATTGAATAGTGTAGGTTAGATGGGCTTCAGATTGGTTTCACAGGCCTGCGCAACATCGAGGGTCAAAGGGCCTGTACTGCGCTGTAACGTTCTATGTTCTATGTTCTGTAGTGGGAGCCATTCATTTTATCGTAGATGACGGTAAAAAAAATAATTTCACCATCTTGGTGTTTCAGTTGGCCCTTGCACCTTGAGGAAATCTCGTGGAGTAGTGGAGCTTGATGTCAGAATCTTCGTGCTATTCTGACTTTGTCCTTCTTGTGAATGTGTGCAGCCACTGAACACTCTGGTTAGCAAGGACTTAAATCCGCAACCATTCAAATGTTAGCTGCTTGCATTGCAATGACCAGATGCAGATTAATTATATAATACAAATTTTGGCATTTTTGGAGTTATGTTATTTACTTTCCAAAATCTTTTTTCCTGTCTTCTTTTTTGTTACTTTTTAAATTTTTTTGGTAATTTCTCCTAAAGGCAACAGTTTCTTCTACGATATTGTTCTGGAAGCTTATTACGTGGGGCGGAAGTGAGGCTTTGTCTGCAAGTATATTTGGTTTTCTTCTGGTCTAATTTCCTGCATTTTCCACTAGGGGTCACTAACCTCCACAGTCTTCGGCAGCGCAAGCACTTATAGTCAGCAGCTCACAATTGCCTGTAGCAGGATGTACGTAACCGTTTGGGGCTGACAAGTTGCAACTAATAAGCTAACTGGCAAGACAGAAACAAAAACAGAAATTCCTGGAGAAATTCAATAGCTCTGGCAACGTCTTTAGAAAAAAAATGAGTTACTGTTTCAAGTCTGTTGACTCTTCTTCAGAACTGCAGCTAGGAAAAAGTGGTATTTATGCTGCAGCTGAAGTTTGTGAAGGCAGGGAGAGGCACAGAGGTGAGCATCAGTACGTGAAGATGGAGCCCAGAGAAAGAGATGGAGGGGCTGTTTAAATATGGAGATTATGAACCGCTGGTCGGGTGAGAAGAAAAGCTGAATAAAGTGCAGCGCTTTATATTTGAATGCAACAAATGCAAAACCTAAGGATAATTTTAAGTTGTAATTTTAAATTATGGATATCACTGGGTCAGTGAGATTACACAGCTGAGAGACAGAAGATTGTAGGTTCATGTCCCATCCGAGAAAGTTGTCTATACATTGTTTTAAAAAAAAGCCCGAATTTTCTAATCACCCTGGTCAAAGATGTTATTACACACCTCACTGAAGCCCAGTTTGGGTTCCACCAGGGCCACTCAACACCTGACTTGTTGCAGCCTTGGTTCAAATATGGATAAAGTGCTGAATTCCAGAGGTGAGGTGAGAGTGACAGTCCTTGACATCAAGGCTGCATTTGACCGAGTGTGGCATCAAGGGGTCCGAGCAAAACTGGAATCAGTGGGTATCGGGGGCAAAAATTAAACTGGGCCTCTGGTAAACTGATTGGACAAGAAGCTGAGAGACAAATTTTAACAAGTAGAGCATAGAACAGGACAACACAGTACAGGCCCTTTGGCTCATGATGTTGTACCAACCAATTATCCTCCTCTAAGAGCAAACTAACCTGCATATCCTTCATTTTACTATCATCCATGTGCCTTTCTAAGAGTCGCTTAAATGTTACTAATATATCTGACTCCACCAGTACTGCTGGCAGTATATTCCATGCACCCACCATTTTCTGAGTAAAGACCCTTACTCTGACATCTCTCCTATGCCTTCCACCACCAATCACCTTTAAATTATGCCCCCTTGTGATAGTCATTTCCACCCTGGGAAAATGTCTCTTGACTATCCACTCTTTCTGTGCCTCATCATCTTTTACACCTCTATCAAGTTACCTCTTATCCTTCGTCACTGCAATGAGAAAAGCCCTAGCTCCCTCAACCTTTCCTGATAAGACTTGCCGTCCATTTCAGGCAGCATCCTGGTAAATCTCCTCTGAAACCTCTCTAAAGCTTCCGCATCCTTCCTATAATGAGGTAACCAGAACTGAACACAATATTTCAAGTGTGGTCTAACCAGGGTCTTATAAAGCTGCAGCATAACCTTGTGGCTCTTAAACTCAGTTCTCCTGCTAATGAAAGCCATTACAGCGTATGCCTTCTTAACAATCCTCTCAACTTAGGTGGCAACTTTGAGGGATCTGTGGACGTGGACCCCAAGATCCCTGTGTTCCTCCATATTGCCAGGAATCCTGCCATTTACCCTGTATTCTGCATTCAAATTCAACCATTCAAACTGAATCACTTCACACTTTTCTGGGTTGAATTCCATCTGCCACTTCTTTGCCCAGCTCTGCATCCTGTCAATGTCCCGTTGTAACCCACAACAGCCCTCCATGCTGCCCACAACTCCACCAACCTTACTGTCATCGTTAAACTTACTAAACCACCCTCCCACTTCCTCATTCAAGTCAGTTTTAAAGATCACCAAAGATCCCTGCAGAACACCACTGGTCACTGAGCTCTAGGCTAAATACTTCCCATCTACTACCACTGTTTGCCTTCTATTGGACAGCCAATTCTATATCCAGACAGCCAAATTTCCCTGGATCCCATGCCTCCTTACTTTCTGCATGAGCCTATTATGGGGAACCTTATCAGATGCCTTGCTAAAATCCATGTACACCACATCCGTTGTTCTGCCTTCATCGATGTGTTTTGTCACATCCTCAAAGAATTCAATAAGGCTTGTGAGGCATGACCTGCTCCTCTCAAAACCATGCTGACTATTTCTAGGCAAAATATGCTATTCCAAATAATCATAAATACTATCTCTCAGAATCCTCTCCAGTAATGTCCACCACAGAAGTAAGCCTGACTGGTCTGTAATTCCCAGGATTATCCCTATTCCCTTTCTTGAACAAGGGAATAATATGTGCCACCCTCCAGTCATCTGGTACTACTCAAGTGGGCAGTGAGGACTCAACGATCATTGCCAAAGGCGCAGCAATCTCTTCCCTCGCTTTCCACTGCAACCTTGAGTGTATCCTGTCTGACCCAGGGGACTTACCAGTCTTCATGTGTTTCAAAATTTCTAGCACATCCTCCTTCCTAACATCAACCTCTACGACCATAGCAGCCTGTTTCACGCTGTCCTCACAAACATCATGTTCCCTTTCACAGATGAATACTGAAGCAAAGTATTCATTAAGGACCTCCCCTACCTTCTCTGACTACAGCACAAGTTCCCTCCACTATCCCTGATCAGCCGTACCCTCATTCTGGCCATCATCTTCTTCCTCACAAAAGTATAGAACACCTTGGGGTTTTACTTAATCCTATCTGCCAAGGTTTTCTCATACCCCCTTCTAGCTCTCCTAAATCGATTCTTCAGTTCCTTCCTGGCTACCTTGTAACCCTCTAGAGTCTTGACTGATCCTTCTTCGTCTTAACTAGATGTTCCATGTCTTGTCTTCCAGGGTTCCTTCACCTTACCATACCAAGTGTGAAGTTACAGTACTTAATAGGAATATAGAAAAGCAAAAGATTTATTAATAGATGAGAGACTTGGAAATGTTATAAGAAGTGATCTGGATATGCTTGTGCAGGTGTAGAGAAAGGTTGATAAGCCAGTTCGGCAGGCAATTAGGAAAGCAAATGACACATTGACCTTTATAATACAGAGATTAGTGTATGAGTGAACAGGTTTTTATTGCAGTTTAATAGAGTTTTGGTGAGACGACATCTAACATACTGTGTAGCCCAGTTTACATCTTGATACCTACAGAAGCATATGCTGTCCGAGAGAAATACATTGTAGGTTTGCTAAATTGAATCATTTAATTAGGCACTTCTCTGGTGATGAAAAATTGAGTAGACTGGGCACATAGTCTGTGGAGTTTAGAAAAAGTGAGTAATTTTGGTAAAACAAGAAAAGTCCTTTTGGGAATGCTCGGAGCATGTTTTCCCTAGTTGGGGAGTCTAGAATTGGGAATCCCAGTCTTAGAGTAAGGATTTTGGCCATTTACTGCAGAGACAAGGAGAAATTTCTTAATACGAAGTATGTTCACAATTAAGGATAGTTTGAACAGAAAATGATATTTTTGATAAATGGGGCATTTGAGGATAAGAGAACGGTGCTAGAAAGCCAAGTTGTGGCAGAAGATCAACTGCAATCATTTTAAATGCCAATGTTTTTCAATTTTATTTTAAGATTTTATTCCCTGTGTTTGAATTTAAAACATTTGATTTTCTTTTCAGGGTTACTGCCAAGGGATTCTGAGCCATTTGTACAGGAACTTTGCCTCTACATGTTGTCAAGGATTGCCCTCATTCACTGGGATCAAGGTATCTAAATATGAAATACAAATCATCTATTAACCATTTATCAGCAGAGGACAGTAGTTCAACAGCAGCTTCTTTGGAACTCTGAAATGATGATAGTTTGTGAAATCTTAATCTGTGAAAATTGTGTTGGTCCCACAGTTTAAGGAGTAATTATTTTTATCAAAGCAACAATCGTTGTGATTCCTAGCTTGATAGATTTCACAAAGCACGACAGGGGGGGCCAACATTATGTCTTGTTTTAACTTCAAGAATAACCGACTTTAGGTGTCGCTGATCCTTCTTTGAGTGTTTCTTTTTTGCTTTTGAACATTGGCCTTAACGATAGGAAACTTGAGGGAAAATTGAAGCATTGATTGCTTTCTTGATTTGTTTAATTTTTCTGTAGTTAGATTATCAATGCCCTTTGTTTCTAATATTAAGTTGAGTAAGGTTATGGTGCAGTTAATTTTTTTTTCTCCAGTCTTTGTTCTTGCTCATTCTTTGCTCAGTCTCTTGCAAAGACAGTGAGTCAAGTTAAGTAATCGTTCCTTGGATGTCAAAAACCCTTTATCTCACCAAGCAGGCCGTTTTACATAGGTGAGCTTGTTGATAAACACTGGATGGCCTTTTGGTTGTCAGCCTTATCCTGTTTTCACATGACACATGTAAGGTCATGGGCAGAGAACAGAACAAGAGCCCTACTTGATTTATTTTTCCTTACTCTTATCTGCAGACACTGAGGCAATTGTAGCATTTCCACTGTTGCCTCAGTTGAGATTACATAACTTAATGTATATCAGGAATCAAACATGGGGCTTTATCGCATCCTTAGGAGAATGCAGAACTTTTGTTAATAAGGAAAAAAAATACACTGCGAATATTGTCTATTTATACATAAGTATATGAAATAAAAGCTTTGCACTTACTTGGGAAACCTAACAGTTAGGTGCAGGAGTGGACCACTTGGCCCTTCAAGCCTGCATCACCATACGCTATAATCCTGGCTGATCATGCAACTTCAGTATCCCACTTCCGCTTTCTGTCCATACTCTTAGTCCCTTTAGCCACAAGGGCTATGTCTGGCTCACTCTTGAATATATCTAATGAAGTCGCCCCTCCCAACAGTGGTAGAGAGTTCCACAGGTTCATAACTTTGTGAGTGAAAAAATCCTTCCTCCTCTTGGTCCTGAATGGCATACCCTTTATTCTTAGAATGTGACCCCTAGTTATGAACTTCCCCAACATGGGGAACATTCTTCCCACATCTAACCTGTCCAGTCCCATCAGGATTTTATATGGTTCTTTGAGCTTCTGCCCCACTCCCACAATTCTTCTAAATTCTAGTGAGTACAAGCCCAATCAATCCTGTCTTTCTTCATGTGCCATTCCTGCCATCCTGGGAATCAGTCTGGTGAACCATTGCGGGATTCCCTCAATAGCATGAATGCCGTTCCTCCAACTAGGAGACCAAACTGCACACAATACTTGAGATGTGGCCTCATCAAGGCCCTGTATAACTGCAGGAAGACATCCCTGCTCGTATATTCAAATCTTCTTGCTACGAAAGCAAGCATGCCATTAGCTTTCCTCACTGCCTGCTGCACCTGCACGCCAACCATCAGCAACTGTTCCACATGACATCCAGGTCTCATTGCACGTCACCTTTTCCTAAACTGCCATCATTCTGATAATAATCTGCCTTCAGTTTTTGCCACCAAAGTGGATAACCTCACATTTACATATTTCATTTTCTGGCAGTTTTCCATAATTGGAAAATTATTTCTGCCAATGTACACAGCTTCTAGTAGCTTGAATACTTTATACAATTGCAGTTGACTGGAGAAACAGATGACATATGTAGATGGTTATTAGGAAAATAGAATTAAATTAGGAGAAAAGGAAACAGGTAGTTGTTGACACGTTGCAACTGTAATTTTGGGAAGTGTAAAGGAGTTCAAAATATGGAGGCCTAATTGGAAACAGGTGTACATACGTTGAAAAAATTTTTTAGAAGCAGCAGAAGTGTGGTTGTCTCTTAATAGCTGTCTGAATAGCCTACCAGCCCAAGGACAATTAGTGATATAATTAATGCCAGCCCAGTCAGTGATGGCCACGTCCCATGAACTAATAATAAAAAAAATTATTTTGCTTCGGTTCCGATCATTTTAAAATTATTTAACACTGTCCTTTCAGTACAGTATGCAAATATCCTGTCAATATAATTTGCAAGTAATTAAAACTCAAAGCTGAGTTTATCAGTTTTAAAACAAATTGACAAAAAAGAAAGTTGCTATTGTATTTTTCTTTGCTTGCTTTAGTTTTCTGCAGTGCTTTGGGATCAGCATTGAATGATAAGTGTTTTCCTGATCCTGAGAGGAAGGGAGATACAGTCAGAAGCAAGACAGCTGGGCTTTTCCTGAAGCTTTTTCACCCTCTCTGTGAGTTACTGACCTGGTTGAACGTCGAGCAAGCTCAAAATCACGGTGGGCAAATAATTATTGAATTGATGAATCCATTTCTCTTAGAACCTTGTTTCTGAATTTACATGTTCTAACTAGAAATATCCTTTCTGATATGTGTTATAAAGCTTTTAAATCTGGAATATTTATCAGCCAGAAGTTACCACATTACAACTGTCTGGGCTGATTTACTCACCTAGTGATTGACTGATTCCCTGATTTTTGATAATTGGAATGAAAGTCAGACAGAATCTGCTCCATCAAACAACTTCCCGGGCAGTGCAAATGAAAATGTACATTCTGTCTCTTTTATAGAATGTACATTAAGAAGGTGGATGTTGCAAGCGAATACTGTTAAATTAGATTAAGAAATTAGCAAGTGGAATCATGTAAGCAGCCCCAAGGATTTGACATGCTTTGCTATATTTTTATCTTGCCCTGCTGGCCAGACCAATTTATGCCACAGGGGATTAAGGATGCTGATTGGGTGGTACAATGCCCTTTATTGGCCAGGGTCCTGCCAGTTCAACCGATTACCTTAACTTGGATGCCAGTGTAACTATTAGTGTCCTCAGAATCACTCAACGAATGCTGCCCAGTTGCAGGATCACATCTAGCATGATGCATTTTCATAATGAGGTTTGCACATGCAGCCTGATTGTGAAGGTCTCTAGTCTGTCTATTAGTAAGAGCTGGAGGAACATGTTCTTTGATTCATTGGAATATGTAGACTATGTACCAGGTATCAATTAGCAGTGTGACAGGCAGAACATATTTTTAGAATGATGCAACATTCTTTTCATGGAAAATATTACATAATTTGACACTGTGAACCAGCAGTGTTGATTTATTTTGCTTTTTTAAGTTTTGTTTTACAGTCAAACCAATAAAGTGGCTTATTTACACTTGTTGAAACAAATTGCATTCATACACAGGGAACCATTCTTTGCAAACAAAAGAAAATGTGCATCATTTAAATGTCCTGGATTAGAAGGAGTGTTGGGGCTCCCATTTCTTTCTCCGTGGCAACACCCTCAGCCATTTGGTATCCATTTGCTAAACAATAAACACCCATTTCAGTACTAGGAGGTAAGAAGAATGACTGAAACTTAAAGAATACTGACAAGCATGAATAGACTGGATGCGAAGATGTTTCCTTTAATAGGAAAAACCAGAACATGTGGGTACAGCCTCAGAGTAGAGGGACAAGTTTAGAACTGAGATGAGAATTTCTTAAGCGAGAGGGTGGTTAATCTGCGGAACTCATTGCTATAGTGGATTGTGGAGATCAACTGAGTGTTTTTAAGACCCAGGTTTTTGATTGGTAATGGAGATCAAGAGTTACATAATGAAGAGATGAGAATGGGGTTGAGAAACATACCAGCCATGATTGAATGGCGGAGCAAAATTTAATGGGCGAGTGACCAAATTCTGCTCCTATGTCCTGTGGTCTTTCTTCTGTGATTAGATACTGTGACTGTGTGATATTTGGCACTGTCTTCAGCTCAAAATGAAAAGCTTTGGAGCAAGGGACTTTGGCAACTGTTTTCAGCAATATTCAAGTTCTATGGTGGTGAGCAGCTATTTAAACAGGAGTAACACAGTGTGGACCTAGAAGAACACAGCAGACTAGGCAACAGCAGAGGAGTAAAGTAGATGTTTTGGGCCAGGACCCTTCTTCAGAAATGGGGAGGAGTAAGGTAGGTCAGAAATAAATAGAGAGGATGGGTGGGACTGGGGAAGGCAGGTGGGATGGTGATAGGTGAGTGCAGGTAGGGAGTGGTGGGGATTGGTCAGTGAGGTGGAAGGGGCGGATAGTTGGGAGAGAAGATGGACAGGTTGTGTCAGATCAAGCAGGCAGGGATGAGAGGGAGGTTGGACATGGGATGAGACCGGAGGTGGGCAAATTTTAAAACTGGTGAAATCCATGTTTAGGCCATTGGGCTGTAGGCTCCCGAGGTGGAAAATGAGGAGCTGCTCCTTCAGTTTGCGAAGGCATCATTGTGATATTGGGGAGGCCCAGGATAGACATGTTACCCAAGGACTGGGAGGGGGAGTTAAAATGGTTCGTGACCAGAAGGTGTTGTCGTTTGCAGAGCACAGATGCTCTACAGAACGGTCTCCGAGCCTCCACGTGGTCTCACAGAAGTGTAGCTTTGCAGTAAGAGAAATTTGGGAGAACAAGCAGGACCATAGGACCTATCCCAAAGATTAAAGTAAAAAAATGGCAGAGTGGCTGTTGAGAATCGGGAGAGCAAAGAATTCTGAAATAGATGTTCCAAGGATTTAAATGGAATTGCAGCAGAAGAGAATCAGAGAGAAATGAATGGCACAGCAGGCATATAATACAGACAATGTCACACTTCAAGGAGAAACAGAGTGGGTACGTTTACAGGTAATCATTTAAATTAACTATTTAGAAGGAAATCTAAATCAAAAAGTCACTGAAAATCTTTAAAATATAAAAAATCATTTAAATTGGAAAGTCTGGAAGTAAGGAAGCCGAAGCATTAAGATGAAGATTGACAAAACACAGCTAAATTGATACCAGCATGATACCAGCAGAAAGGAACGAGGCGATTGGTGAATATTTTGTGAGATTTTTGTCTGGATCAAGCTCAAGTCCTATGTTCGTTTCTGGTAAATTTAGATATCTCTAACAAATAGAGAAAGTACAGGTATTTCTGCAGGCAGTGAAGAAAGCTAATAGCATGCTGGCCTTCATAACAAGAGGATTTGAGTATAGGAGCAAAGAGGTCCTTCTGCAGCTGTACAGGGCCCTGGTGAGACCACACCTGGAGTATTGTGTGCAGTTTTGATCTCCAAATTTGAGGAGGGACATTCTTGCTGTTGAGGGAGGGCAACGTAGGTTCATGAGGTCAATTCCCGGAATGACGGGACTATCATATGTTGAAAGATTGGAGCGACTGGGCTTGTATACACTTGAGTTTAGAAGGATGAGAGGCGATCTGATTGAGACGTATAAGATTATTAAGGGATTGGACACTCTGGAGGCAGGAAGCATGTTTCCACCGATGGTTGAGTCCAGAACCAGAGGACACAGTTTAAAAATAAGGAGTAGGCCATTTAGAACGGAGTTGAGGAAAAACGTCTTCACCCAGAGAGTGGTGGATAAATGAAATGCTGTGCCCCAACAGGCAGTGCAGGCCAAGTCTCTGGATACTTTCAAGAAAGAGATGGATAGAGCTCTTAAAGATAGTGGAATCAAGGGTTATGGGGCTAAGGCAGGAACAGGATACTGATTGTGGATGATCAGCCATGATCATAATGAATGGTGGTGCAGGTTCGAAGGGCCGAATGGCCTACTCCTGCACCTATTGTCGATTCAGTTCATTTCAAATCAAGTTCTTTGTCATGCAGAACATACAAAAATCGGTAAATGAAACCAATAACTGTCGATGTCGAAGATCATAAGCAAAAACAGAGATTGCGAGAGTAACTACCAGGTGTGGCAGTACCTGTGGAGAGATGCTTCAGAATTCTGAGGAAGGGTCACTGGACTTGAGATGTTAACTTTGCTTACTTTCCATGGATGCTGCTAGACAAACACAAGTAGGATTTGGAAGCACGAGTAGACCACTCAGCCCCTCAAGCTTATTGTGCCATTCAGTAAGATTATGATTGTAATCTCAACTCCACATTCCGTCTGCCCGATGCTTACTAAGAATTTAGCTTTAAAAATATTCAAAAAGTCTGCATTGACTGCCTTTGGTGCCACGACCTTACAAAGACTCACAACCCTCCGAGAAAAACTTTTGCCTCATTTCTGTCTTAAATGGATAACTGCTTACTTTTAAACAGTGACCGATATTTAAACAGTGATTCCTAACAGTGACGTCATCAAGATGGCAGTGGAGTAGGGCTCCTGAGCTGGGGCTCAACTATTCAAACTGCTTCTCTTTTCTTTATTTTCTTTTTTCTCCCCCCTCTGCTCTTGTTTGTTCTTCTCTTTTCCTTTGCTATCCCTTGCCCTGAGCTCAGATCCCAGTGCAAACTTTGTGGTGGCAGTGAGCAAGCCCTTACTTTGCTTGGGTGAGCACAGGACTTGGCATTGGAATTGGCAGCTGTGACATTGATGAGATAGACCCAGCTGTGAAATGTGGCAAAAGGATATTTTCTACAGAGAGCAAGATGATTGGTGACTTTGTCGTTGGTTGACCCCGGCACTGGCGTTGGCCGAAAGGCATAACAGCAACATCAACGAGGTGGGCCTAGTGATGAGAGATGTGACTCTGACGTTGGTGGGTCAGCAGGGCAGTGGCAGAGGAGAATCAACCCTGTGACAAAAGATAGCACCTGAAGGGTGCTGACTTCAACATTTGTTGGTCCGATGTAGACGATACTAAAGTGGGAGGGATGGTGGTGCAGGTGTCATTAATGATGAGCTGGCTCAGGACTGTTGGACTTTCTTTAAGCTATTATCTTTAAGCTATATTTTTTCTTATTCTTAAACTATTAAAAATGATTTTGGATCATGGCAACAGTGGAAAAGCTTTTCACTGTATTCCACTGTTTTTCTCACTGTTATGTACACATGACAACAAAGTCATCCATATTCGCACAAAAATCATTGATAGTTTAGATACTCCCAAAAGAAGAAACATCCTCTTCACATCAACACCAAAGATTCTCATGGTTCAATCAAGTCATCTTTTACTCTTCTAAATTCCAGTGGCTACAAGCCTAAAATGTCCAACATTTCCTCATAAGATAACCTGCCCATTCCTGTTGGCCTGGTAAAGCTTCTCTGAACTGCATCTAACATATTTATGCTCATATCCTGTCCTTCCTAATTGTCCTGTATCCTTCAATATTCAGAGCCCAACCTGTGTCACCCTGTGACATGTCTTTGTAATGTTGATGAAATTGTATGTACTTCTATTTGGGCTCTAGGAGTCACAATCTCTTGTACCTGACCAGTGACCAAATTAGAATGCCCTCTCTTGCTGGTGCGAAGCATCTATCTCAGCCTAAAATATACACAAGGCCTCTGCTCCGAATGCTGTCTACAGCCCATGAGCTATATCCCATCTTAAAACACAGACTCCTAACTGGTGAACCAAGTGTCCACCATGAATTTTGACAAACTAGAGTAAAGATCAGGTTTTATGTGTAATTTATACAATTCTATGAACTTTCTTATAATCAAGGAGGGCTGGACCAACTTAGAAATGATTGCAGATCAAAACTATATTTGGAACTAAAACTAAACGTCATTGCAATTAAGATGCACACCTCAAACAGAACAGAATAATCTCACAAACCCTGTAGCCTTTACTGAGGAAATTGAGATAAATGCTACTTTAATAAATGATGAATATCTTACTTAAAATGTTTTACTACACCAACAACTGAATTTAAAAACTAGACTTGCTACACAAATATTACATTTTTCTTTCTTTTCCTAGGCCTACTTACCATACTAGTTGACTGCTTTCCTGTGACTATGAATTGCATATAATAAACATATAAATAGACCGGAAACTGAAGCTCAGGCCTTCTGAGTTTCTCCAGCATTTTGTGTATTTTAGATGTTATTTTTGTGTCTCAGTGTTCTGTACAATTAAGCTTTGAACTTGACTGTACCGTATTTGTGAGAGATAATGGGAACTGCAGATGCTGGAGATTCCAAGATAATAAAATGTGAGGCTGGATGAACACAGCAGGCCAAGCAGCATCTCAGGAGCACAAAAGCTGACGTTTCGGGCCTAGACCCTTCATCAGAGAGGGTCTCTGATGAAGGGTCTAGGCCCGAAACGTCAGCTTTTGTGCTCCTGAGATGCTGCTTGGCCTTCTGTGTTCATCCAGCCTCACATTTTATTATCTTGTACCGTATTTGTGCTGGGAGTGGGGGGGAAGTGAGGGTTCATTATTCAGGATTTATATCTGCACCCCTAATAAGAGGTTATCTGGAAGATATTTTGTTGGGGAGAAACACAACAGTCTTTCAGATCCATTTAGCAGTAGGGGAATTAAGGGTTACAGGGAAAACACAGGAAAGTGGACGTGAGGAATGTTGGATCAGTCACGATCCTATTAAATGGCTGAGCAGGCTTGAGATACTGAACAGCATTTTCCTGTTCCTACTCCTCATGTCGTCTTCTCATCAAAACAGGCTTGATCAGTTGAGGTCGGGCCTTTGCGTGAGTCCTTATTGAGGACTTGGGAACTGCAAGTTGCAGATTCATTAACAAGGCGAACAAACTGGAATATCTGCAACTGCATGGGCCCAAGCTATGCCTGCCTCTTTGTAAGTTATGTGGAACTGTCCCTCTTTCGCACCTACACTGGCCCTAAACCTCACCTCTTCCTCCGTTACATTGATGACGATATTGGCGCCGCCTCATGTTCCCAAGAGGAGCTCGAACAGTTCATCCACTGCACCAACACCTTCCACCCCAAACTTAAGTTCATCGGGACCATCTCCAACCCATCCCTCACCTTCCTGGACCTTTCTGTCTCTCCCCCCTCTACAGTGGTCGAGAACGCCCTCGACCATGTCTCGCACATTTCCCGCACCTCATCCCTCACACCCCGCCCTCGCAATAATCGTCAAAAGAGAATCCCCCTGGTCCGCACATATCACCCCACCAACCTCTGGATACAACCCGTCACCCTCCGACACTTCCACCATCTACAATCCGACCCCGCCACTAAAGACCTTTTTCCAACCCCACCCTTGGCTGCCTTCCGGAGAGACCAGTCTCTCCCCGACTCTCTTGCCCACTCCACACTCCCCTGCAACCCCACCACACCCAGCATTTTCCCTTGCAACCGCAGGAAGTGCTACACCTGCCCCCCACACCTCTCCCCTCACCCCTATCCCAGGCCCCAAGATGACTTTTCACGTCAAGCAGATGTTCACCTGCAGATCCACCAACGTGGTATACTGCATCCGTTGTAACCGGTGTGGCATCCTCTACGTTGGGGAACCCAAGCGGAGGCTTGGGGACCGCTTTGCAGAACACCGCCGCTCGGTTCACAATAAACAACTGCACCTCCCAGTCACGAACCATTTCAACTCCCCCTCCCATTCCTTTGACAACCTGTTTGTCCTGGGCCTCCTGCAGTGCCATAACGATGCCACCCGTAGGTTGCAGGAACAGCAACTCATATTCCGCTTTGATACCATTGGGCTGCAGGGTTCCCATGTGGATTTCACCAGCTTCAAAATCTTCCCTCCCCCCATGGCATCCCAAAACCAGCCCAGCTTGTCCCCGCCTCCCTAACCTGTTCTTCCTCTCACCTATCCCCTCCTCCCACCTCAAGCCGCACCTCCATTTCCTACCTACTAACCTCATGCCGCCCCCTTGACCTATCCCCTCCCTACCTCCCCACCCATACTCTCCTCTCCACCTACCTTCTCCTCTATCCATCTTCGGTCCGCCTCCCCCTCTCTCCCTATTTATTTCAGAATCCTCTCCCCATCCCCCTTTTCTGATGACGGGTCCAGGCCTGAAATGTCAGCTTTTGTGCTCCTAAGACGCTGCTTGGCCTGCTGTGTTCGTCCAGCTCCACACTTTGTTATCTGCAACCACACACTTGCTAGGATGAGCATGTTAATTCTCTCATGCCACAGATGTCACTGTGTGTCTTAGGCATCCTGAAGGAGGAGTGAGGAGGTGAACAATGTGGTGCATATCAGTTAAATGATAAGGATAGTAAGGAGATTGAAGACATGCAGACAGATTTTAAAGAGCAAGGAAATAAAGCATATTGTTGGAAATCAATGCTATAAGAACGTATCTTCATCTATCCTCTCCTGTTGGCATTCTGAACCACAGGCGACATGCAAAGATTTTTCCTTGTGTCACCATTTCTTCTTTTGTCAGTGACCTTAAATTTGTGCCCCCTGGCTCTTGGTCCTTCCACCAATGGGAACAGTCTCTTCCTACCTACTCATAGTACTGCATAATCTATAAAATCTCCTCCCAGCCTTCTCTGCTCCAAAGAGAACTGTTCCAACTTCTCCAGTCTTTCTTCAGGGTTAGGGTTGCTGAAGTAACTGAAATTCCTCATCATTAGAACCATTCTCAGCAATCTTTTTGCACCCTCTAAAATCTAGAACTAGATGCAATACTCTAGTTGAAGCTAAGCAAGTGGCTTAATGTTGTCTTTGTTTTGGTCCTCTGCGCCCACAGTTATAAACCGTTGTATAAAGTTAAGGATTCTGTGTTCTTTATTAAGCTTTCTTGCAACCTGTCCTGCTGGACCTTCAAGGATTTATTTATTTATACACTCAGGTCAATCTGCTCCTGCAGCCACTTTAGAATTGCAGTCTTTGTTTTAAATTAACAATAAAAGCAAAATATAAATAAGAGTCAATGGACCCAAAAAATTAACTCTGTTTTTCTCTCTACAGATGTTGCTGGACTTGCTAAGTTGCTCCAGCAATTTGTTTTTATTTCAGATTTCCAGTATCCACAGTATTTTGCTTTTACTTACATTGTCTTCTTGTTTTCATATCATAACGAATTACTTTCAACTTCTCTATATGAAATTTCATTTGCATTTGTCTGCCATCCCACAAACTTGTCTATATCCTTTTGAATTTTTACACCATCCTCCTGTTGGTTCATAGTATTTCCAGGCTTTGTATCTTCTGCAATTTTTGAAATTATGCCTTTTTCACATATCTAGGCCATTTATATAAAAAAGCAAAGCACCATGAATGCTGTTTTTATTTCACTGATACATATAGGTAGCGGGAAGAACACTTTTTGGAGAACTCCCCAATAACTTCCTCCCATGGAAAACATCCATTCACCAATATTCTGCTGTTGGTCACTCTGCCACTTTCAAATGCATGTTGTTGGAATTGAAGGTAGTGCAGTGGATGTTGTCGACATGGATTTTAATAAGGCATTTGACAAGGTCCCACATGGCAGATTGGTCAAAGAAGTAAAGGCCCATGGGATACAGAGTAATATGTCGAATTGGATCCAAACGTTGGCTGCGTAACAGGAAACAAAAGGTGCGAATGGAAGGCAGTTTCAAGTGGTATTCCACAGGGATCCTTGTTGAGATCCCTGCTGTTTGTTTTATACATTAATGATTTGGACTTGAATGTTGGGAGCACATTTGGGAAATTTGCAGGTTATATAAAAATTAGCCATGTAGTGAATAACGTAGATAATAGCTATAAGCTCCAAAATGGTATAGGTAGTTTTGGTGGGGTGGACAGGAAAGTGGCAAATGGAGTTCAACTCTGATAAATGTGAGGTAATGTATTTTGGGAGATCAAATGGTAAAAGGAAATACACAATAAATGGGAATATACTGAGAGCAGTAAATGAAGTGAGAGATCTTGGCGTGCAAGTGCACAGGTCCCTAAGGTAGCAGTACAGGTTGATAAGGTTCTAAAGAGAGCATATAGAATACTGTTCTTCATTGGCAGAGGTATAGAATACAAAAGTAGGGATATAGTGATGATATTGTTCAAGACACTGGAGTATTGTGTGCATATCTAGTTACCACTTTATAGGAAGGACGTAATTGCTCTGGAAAGAGTGCAGAGAATATTTACTAGGATGTTAATCAAAAACAGAAATTGTTGGAAAATCTCAGCAGGTCTGGCAGCATCCGTGGAGAGAAATCAGAGTTAATGTTTCATATCCAGTGACCCTACCTCAGAACTGATGGTTGCTCGGAAGATGTTGGTTTTTTTGCAGAAGATAGGGTGGGGGTAGGGGATAATGAGTAAACAATAGGTGGAGATAGAGCCCAAAGAGAGCGAAAGATAGTGGGACAAAGAAGTAGATAACAGTCAAGCTAAGAGGATGAATAACAGCTAATGGAAATTGTTAGTGGCTAACAATGGATTGTGTATTATAGCAGACTATGTGATAACCAGAGATAATGGGAACTGCAGATGCTGGAGAATCCAAGATAATAAAATGTGAGACTGGATGAACACAGCAAGCCGAGCAGCATCTCAGGAGCACAAAAGCTGACGTTTCAGGCCTAGACTGATAACCAGGCCTGGAGTGTGGGGGTTGGACGAAGGACATGGAAGAAGTTCAAGCTCTAAAGTTGTTCAACTCGATATTAAGTGCAGAAGGCTATAGAATTCCCAAGTGGAAAATGAGATGCTGAGCTTTAGAGCACTGTAGCAAGCCTGTGACAAAGATTTTGGCCAGGGAACGAGATGTTGTGTTGATGTAACAGGAGCTGGAAAGTCAGATTTTTTTTCAGACAGAATGTATGTGTTCTGTGATGTATTCAGTGAAGTGTTCTGTGAAGTGGTCATCTAGTCTATGCTTCATTCCCCCAATGTAGAGGAGATCACATTGTTAGGAGCGAATGTGGTAGACTAGATTGAGTGAAGTGTGGTAAACTGCTGCTTCACTTGGGAAGTGTGTTTAGGATAATGAGGATGAAGGGAGTAAATGGCTGGGAGGGGGTATGTTGGGAGTGAAGGAAGAGTGGACCAGAGGAAATGATCCTTGTGGAAAGCTGATAAGGGATATTAACACACACGTTCTGAGGAAGGATTGCAGGACCTGAAACGTTAACTCTATTTTTAATTTCACAGATGCTGCCAGACCTGCTGGGCGTCTCCAGCAACTTTGTTTTTGTACAGCATCTGTAGTTCTTTTGGTTTTTATAGTGGAAATTGGTGGCCTGCCTAACCCTAGGATGGTGGCGGCGAGCACGAGGGGGCATAGCTTTAAATTGAGGGGTGAAAGATATAGGACAGATGTCAGAGGTAGTTTCTTTACTCATAGAGTAGTAAGGGAATGGAACGCTTTGCCTGCAACGGTAGTAGATTCGCCAACTTTAGGTACACTTAAGTGGTCATTGGACAAGCATATGGACGTACGTGGAATAGTGTAGGTTAGATGGGCTTGAGATCGGTATGACAGGTCGGCACAACATCGAGGGCCGAAGGGCCTGTACTGTGCTGTAATGTTCTATGTTCTATGTTCTAACCCCAGAATTGAAAACAGATGTCGAGGAAGGGAAAGGACGAGTTAGAAATGGATGAGGTGAGAGGGGGTGGAAATTGGAGGTGAAATTGATAAATGTTTCCAAGTCCAGATGAGAGACGGAAGCAGCACTAGTGATGCCATTAATACACCAGAAAAAGAATTGTCAGTGGCAGCTGGATTAGGGCTGGAACAAGGAATGTTCCACGTATCCCACAAAGTGACTGGCATAACTGGGGCCCATGCAGGTAGCCATGACCACCCCTCTGACCTGAAGAAGGTGACAGGAATTAAAAGAGAAGCTGTTCAGGGTAAGGATATGCTCAGCCAAGCGGAGGAGGGTGGTGGTGGATAGATACAGCTCAGATCTTTATTCCAGGAAGAAGTGAAGAACCCTGAGACCACCCTGGTGGGGCATAGACATGTAGAAGGATTGCACATTCATGGTAATGACAAGGCAGCTGGAGCCTGCAAACCGAAAATTCTGAAACTGATATAAAGCGCCAGAGAAATCGCGATGCAAGTGGAAAAGGACTAGACAAGGGGAGAAAAAAAACCAAATCAACGTAGAAGGAGGTTTTACTAGAATGTTGCCAGGGCTGGGGAATTGTAACTAGGAGGAGAGATCAGAGAGGTTAGAGTTGTTTTTCTTAGAACAGAGAAGGCTGATGGGTGACATGACTGAAGTATACAAAATTTTGAGGGGTAGAGATAGAGTAGATAGGTGGAACCTGTTTCCCTTGACAGAGAGTTCAAAAACCAGAGGCCATAGATTCAAGTTAAGTGGAAGAAGGATTAGAGGGGACATGAGGAAAATTGTTTTTATGCAGAGGATTGTCGGTGTCTGGAATTAATTGCCTGAGTTGGTAGTGGAGACAGAGACCCTCAACGTTTTCAGAAAGCACCTTAACATCATGAGCACAGTCATGTACAGGAAGATGGGATTAGAAAGGGTATCTCGGTGTCTTTGGATCAACATAGACATGTTGGACTGACAGAGTATGTTCTGTGTACAAGATGCATTGTAGAAACACGGTTCTTTCGTTAACACCTTCTGAATCTGCAACAACTTCAACTTAGAAGAACAAGGGCACTAGACACTTGGGAACACCAACACCTGCAAGTTTCTCTCCAAGCTACTCACCAACTTGAGTTGGAAATTTATCACCAGTCCTTCACTGTTGCTCTGTCAATGTCCTGGAATCCCCTCCCTAAGGATACTGTTGGTCAACCTACAGCACAATGGACTGCACCAATTCAAGAAAGCAGCTCACCACCTTCTCAAGGGCAACTACAGAATGACAATAAATGCTGGCCCAACCAGCAACATCTAGGTTCCACGAGTGAAATAAGCCACTCAGGCCTGCAGTGTAGTCGTTAGGGTCTGTAATTTAGTAGTTTGCACTGCTTGGAACGTGGTGGAGGCAGATTTTACTGATGCATTCAATGGTGTGGGCATGTTGGCCTGTTTCCTCACTAAGGATTCTAAACTTTTAAACAAGAAGGCATAGGATGATAGTTTGTATTTAAGTAATGTGAAGGATTATTGAGAAAAAGGCAGGAGATCGACAATGAGTTGAAATGCTGAGGGAGTTGGTGCATAAATAAAAGGCCAAATGGCCTCTCTCTGCTTCATAGCCATTCAATGGTTCTGTGCTTCTCAACTTAGCAGTGAAGAGCCTCTGAGCTAAAGAACAAAGGAAACCACAAAACGTAACCTGTAGGTTAGCATTGAAAAACCGAAGCAATGCAAACAACAAAGCAGATCCCGGTGCTAATGGTGCCCACTGTGAGCTGTGTTCCCTTCCATCACTTTCCATTCTGATTATGTGAAATGCATTAAAAAATGGTGGGGCAATGCCCAAGGTGGGCAGAGTCAGTGTTATTTTGGATGGAAGTGCAAAATCCATGTCTGCTAGGGAAGCAATGGCTGTTAATCCAGAAACCAACTAATGTTCTGGAGAGATAATGGGAACTGCAGATGCTGGAGAATTCCAAGATAATAAAATGTGAGGCTGGATGAACACAGCAGGCCAAGCAGCATCTCAGGAGCACAAAAGCTGACGTTTCGGGCCTGGACTCTTCATCAGAGAGGGGGATGGGGAGAGGGAACTGGAATCAATAGGGAGAGAGGGGGAGGCGGACCGAAGATGGAGAGTAAAGAAGATAGGTGGAGAGAGTATAGGTGGGGAGGTAGGGAGGGGATAGGTCAGTCCAGGGAAGACGGACAGGTCAAGGAGGTGGAATGAGGTTAGTAGGTAGGAGATGGAGGTGCGGCTTGGGGTGGGAGGAAGGGATGGGTGAGAGGAAGAACAGGTTAGGGAGGCAGAGACAGGTTGGACTGGTTTTGGGATGCAGTGGGTGGGGGGGAAGAGCTGGGCTGGTTGTGTGGTGCAGTGGGGGGAGGGGACGAACTGGGCTGGTTTGGGGATGCAGCTCCCTCTCCCCATCCCCCTCTCTGATGAAGGGTCTAGGCCCGAAACGTCAGCTTTTGTGCTCCTGAGATGCTGCTTGGCCTGCTGTGTTCATCCAGCCTCACATTTTATTATCTTCTAATGTTCTGGAGACCTACCTTTGAATCCCCCCACAGCAGATGGTAGAATTTGAATTCAATGAATATCTGGAAATAAGAGCCTATTGATAACCATGAACCCATTGTTGATCGCCAGGAAAACCCACCTGGCTCACTAATGTCCTTCAGGAGGGAAACTGCCATCCTTACCTGGTCTGGCCTACATGTGAATCCAGACCCACAGCAATGTGGTTGACTCTGAACTGCCCTATGGGCAATAAATGCTGCCTAGCCAGCGATGCCCTCATCCCAGGAATGAATAAAGAAAAAAAAATTAGTGTATGGATGAACCAAATTCATGAAGCATACATTTGCAAACTCTAACTACATTTCAGTTGCAATTATTTCTTCACTCATTTGCAGAATCCAGATTGAGCGTGTTTATGTTTCTAATGCTGTCAAAGGCAAATGGCACTGTGTCACTGATGCTTGCAGATCTAACTTTGCCATCTTGGTAATACAAAAATTAGCAGCAATGACTTAAAAGAACGGGAGTGCTGTGCAATAGTGTCCCATCATTTGTAAAACTTCCAAGGGTGTCGTCTAAGTATGATTTACTGGAAACAATGAAAAGTTGAATAATTGATGTAGGCTGTGATGGAAAGAAAGTTGGAACACTGCAGGCACATCCTTTTTGGCATAATATGTTGGGCATTCAGCTGATGTGGTATCTTTACCAAGTTGGTGTTCATGCTGTGGCCAGAGCTGTCGTGGAACAAACAATAGGGCTCCACTGTTTGGAGCATTCTGGGGAAGGATCCTTCGGTATAGTCTAGACACGTGTGCCACATCACCCTGCCATGCTGTTCTCTGCAGAATTGCAGCGGGCATTTGGGGGCGGCATGGTAGCTCAGTGGTTAGCACGGCAGCCTCACAGCACAAGGGACTCCGTTCAGTTCTAGCTTCTGGTGGTCTGTGTGGAGTTTGTGCTCTCCCTGTGTTTACACGGGTTTCCTTGGGGTGCTCAGATTTCCTCCCACAGTACACGGATGTTTAGGATAGGTGGATTGCCTTGGCTAAATTGTCCATAGCATCCAGGGATATATAGTTTAGGTAGGTTAGCCGTGGGAAGTCCAGGGTTACAGGGATAGAGTAGGGTTGAGAGTCTGGGTGGGATGTTCTTTAAAGAGTTGGTATGGACATCTCGGGCCTGTTTCCACGCTAAGGGTTCTAAATTTCTAAACAAGCAAGTATGGCAGTGTGATGGATGCGGAGGAATGGGGAGGACGGGAGTGGTCTTCCAAGAAGTAGCATAAGGATATTGAGGAGGCAGAAACTCTCCTTGTGTATGACAGTACTCAGCTACACATAACAGTACCAGCCAAAGAGGACCAGATTGATAGCTGGTTCTTGTAAATGAGAATTGGGTGCAGCAGACCATCTTGGATTGTCGAATAGCCATTGCCACTATTTTGTTTGTGTTGTGTTTATGTTGTGGGGATGAACTGCAGTCTCTTGGTTTTGCTTGTTTTTACTTTTGCTCGCTGTAAGCAAAAGCTCATGTCTAGAATTGTCCATTTGCTTGTCTGTTGGTGTTGTTCCCTTAATGGACAATGACGAGCTGTGGGTCTCTGGTGTCAGTAATGCCAGCAATCTGCTGTGAGCACTGTAGCTTTGTGGCTGCGGTGCTACTGACGTTGCTGGTGAGGTGCATCACTAGATAGTTGACACTTAACTGGTATCACAGCAGCTTTGAAAAGATGGTGCAGCATCAGGAATGCCAATCTTTCGGCATACATCGGCAGAATAATGATTTGTTCCAGGAGTGGTGCACAGTAAGGTGAAGATAGAATTGGATGAGAGGGATGCCATTGGGACTGGGTACTTAGTTAATGAGGCGAGTTTGGTAAGATGTGATTAGAAATCCTGCTGTACCTTGCTGATATAAACGCTCCAAAAAATGTGACACAACTGGGTCTTTGCCAAAAACAGTTAGATGAAGCCCTTTATTTCTTTTTAGCAAGTGACAATGTCACTCTTCAATTAAAATGTAGTTCACTGATTCAAACTTAAGGAGCCAATTTATTGCAAAGCTTTTAAGTAAAAGTAAAGACTCCTATTACTTACTAACCCTGAAGAAAAAGATAATCCAGTAATATATTCATAAATAGGCAATTTGAAAGTCCTTACAGCCCTTAAGGTTTTAGGTTTTAACCTGAGACTACATTTGTTTAGGTGATGTCCTGTATTCACTGCAGTTGCAAGATTTTGTAGATACCTTTTGAGTTTTTGTTGAATGTTCTAATTTGCTTTGTCTATCAGATGTTGTTTTTCAAGAAGATGAAATATACCGGGAGATAGAAGTATTGAATGCCTCTCATCTCTGTTGTGAAAACTCTATTTTGTCTCTCTGGTTCTGCCTAAAAGTAGTTGTTTGAAATATAGTTCATTTGTGTATTCCTGTGCCTGAGCTCCCATGTCCAGTTTTTCAAGCTAGATAATTCGCAGGCTAGTGTTTCATCCCAAATTGTGAAATGTATCAATAAGACTTTAATTCAGCCAGAAGATAGATGTTCTGTATCTTGGAATTTCAATGCCTTTTGATAACAGTGTTAATTTAGGCTCATCTGCTCCCTGATGCTTTTGCCAGGTGGTTCAACCTTTTGGCCAGCTGTTTGCTGTAGCCATTTTAAGTCTCTGTTTCTTCCTTCTTAAAAATCATTTTAGAGCATGAAGATCGTAGATGTCTTGAAAGCAGATAATAGACATCAAAAATTGCGCATTCATATTTCTCAGGTATCACCAACACTCCCTTTTCAATGCAAGTGTATCAATCCATGTAATATTCCTATAATTTGTTATTCGTCACGTTATCTGCTGTTCTTAATTATTTCAACTCATTTAAGAGTAGAACTACTTGTCTTTCCTGGCTTTTTCCCCGTATACAATAATTAGGCTTTTTGAATAAATTCACTGATCATTTCTAGATTTATCGTATTTTTATTTCAAATCTTTGTGTTGACTGTTCAATGACCTTGGACTTCCACCTTGGATTCTTCATAAAAGTTTATATAGTTTAAAATTAAATGTTTTTGTCCACACAGTAATTGGATTTCAGTATTTTTATTGAATTAATTTGGATGACTGAATAATTGTACATATGGTATATAAAATCCAAGCTAACAACTGCAGTAAAATTGTACTTCATATCCATTTGCTATTGCTTTTGCAAATCACTTCATTCGTTAAGTTTATAGTTTACAAAAACAAGGGCATTGCACAAAGCATGGTGCAACAAAGAGAATAAAGTGGATAACATTGGTATATTTTCATCTAATAATGGGGAATATAATGGTTTTGAGCAAAATCAATTTAGTGAATGGTATCTAAAGCTTTTGCTATAAAACTTATCTAATATTCTGTATTTTAAAGACACATTGAAAAGTTTGTAAAAGTTTGAAAACTGTAATAATAATGGTTCAAGAAAGAATTGAACTCTGCAAATTCCAGTACAGCTGATTTTTGTTTTGAAGGAAGAAGAAAGGACTTGCATTAGTGGATGTTGTAGTTTAGTCACTGTGTAACAGAAGCATGGATCACTAATCCAGAGCACTTGAATTGACATTCCACCACAACATTTTGAGATTTTGAATTTGGCTTCAAAGCAGAAACTGGGAATTAAAACACAAAAGTAGCCATAAACTGGTACTAATAAAATAAAAATACAGGTGGTTCACTATGGTACAGGGTGGGAGGCTTGAGGGGGTTGAGAGGCAAAAAATAAGAGTCTACTGCCTTTTATGGTCTGTCACTGGCATGCTTAGAGTCTTCTATCAGTGTGATGCACGTGTCATTGCTCTCTGAAGTAGCCTAGCAAGCTGCTCAGCTATTTTAGATTAGATTCCCTACAGTGTGGAAACAGGCCCTTCAGCCCAACAAGTCCACACCGCTCCCTTGCAGCATTCCACCCAGACCCGTTCCCCTAATACCCACACACCCCTAAACACTATGAGCAATTTAGCATGGCCAATCCACCTAGCTTGCACATCTTTGGACTGTGGGAGGAAACCGGAGCACCCGGAGGAAACCCGCGCAAACACGGGGAGAATGTGCAAAGTCCACACAGACAGTCGCCGGAGGCTGGGATTGAACCCGCGTCCCTGGCGCTTTGAGGGTGCAGTGCTAACCACTGAGCCACTGCCCATTACAAATAATTGCAGTGATTCAAAATGAACCTAAGCACCACCTTCTCAGGGAAACTGAGGGTGTCTGTAAATGCTAGTGTTGTGCATGACATGTTGACATGTTGTGCATGACAGTTTGAGCATGATCTGACTTTATATAGTATTTCACAATTATTCAAGAACTTTTGAAATATAGTCACTTTGTGTACAGCAAGATCCACAGACAACAGAGACAGGGAACAGGATGATGTGTTTTCATACTGTTTAGTAATTAATGTTATCCATATTGAGCAAGCTCAGTGGCCCATCATTATATGACTCTGCGGGATACTTTATGTCACAGGATTGAGATCTTTGCCATTTGGCGGAATTCCGTCTTTTAGAAACAGAATTCTACCCATTAATGTTGTTTCACAGGCTGGCTCAGGGTAGCTATCATTCAGCTCTTTTGAATGGTTCCAATCTGACAGGCTGTGATTGAGACCAGGAGGGGCCACACCCTCAGTAGTTGCAGCTGCTCCCCTGTGCAGCCTGCAGAATTGTTTGTTGCAATTGATACTGTTTCTGCAGTTGGAGCTGATGTTACCAAGCTGGAGTAAGAACAGGGCTGGGGGCATTGGCATTGGCTCCCGGTATAAGAGTGGATCCCAGGACCCGTTCAATTTCGGTCGAAGCAGAAAACATGAATGCTGATCCGCCTTGGAGATCTATGGAATATGTTGACGTAGTGATAATCGCACTGGGTTGGTAATCTGGCTCAAGCTAATGTCCTGGCCAAAATAAAAACAACAAGTGCTGACAATATCTTTGGAGAGAGAAATAGAGTATATTCTGAATCTGACTTTTCTTCAGAACTGTTTTTCCACAGAACCCTCAAGAAGAGTCATATTATGTCAGGCAATGGTGGAATTTGAATTCAATCAATAAACCTGCAGTTGAAAGCTAATCATAAAATTATCATCAGTTGTTGTAAAAGCCCAATTGGTTCACTAATGCCTTTTAGAGAAGGAAATATTCTATCCTTACATGTTCTGCCCTTACAGGGGAGGCAATAGCCTAGTGGCATGATCATTGGACTATTACTCCAGAGACCCATGTAATATTCTGAGGACCTGGGTTCGAATTCCCCCACAGCAGATAGTGAAATTTGAATTCAATAAAATACATTGAATTAAGAATCTAACAAGGATCATGAGTCCATTGTCGATTGTTGGGGAAAAACCCAACTTGTTGACTTAATGCCCTTTAGGGAATGAAACTGCCGTCCTTACCTAGTCTGACCAACATGTGACTCCAGACCCACAGCAATGTCATTGACTCTGAATTGCCCTCTGGGCAATTAGGCATGGGCAATAAATGCTGCCTAGCCAGTGACACCCTCATACTGTGAATGAATTTTTTGAAAAGTAACACTAGATCTATAGCAACGTGGTTGGCACTTAACTGCCTCTGAAATGCGTGAGCATACTATTCAATTCAAGTGGGATTAGGGATGGGCAAGAAATGTTGGCCTTGTTGGTGATGCCCATTTTTCGTGAAAGATTAAACAAAAACTTGTCACAAATATGAGATTGAAACTTTTCTAAAATAATTTTGTTCTGTGACAGTCCAGTCTGGATTTTCTGTTAAGTTTGATTTCTGTTCACAATTTGTATGTGCTCTGTTTGTTTTGTGCTAGCAGCAGTATCCATATTAAAATTGTTAGGTGTATTTAGATGAAGTAGTGTGCTGGCAAATAGCCTATTTCTGCCCTTTACTGTTCAGCTCATACATGTGTACACAATCATTCATCATTTTATAAAAATAAAATACATCTCTGTGTCTAGATATCTTTTATTGAAGGGAGAAGCTAGGCCAACAGCTGGGATCTGGGGCCTTAGGTTGGGCCTGAATAGTTACTTCCCTCTCCCATTAATCAATGTTTTATAAAGTTTCAAGATTTTGTGTTTAATTTAAAATTGCTTCCCATTATCCATCATCATTGCTGCTTTTGGACTCCAGTTTCCACACAGCTGTGCAAGTTGGGTGAAATCCAGCTGACAGGGAAGATGAAGAAGGAGGAAGATGTGAGCTGAGTTGGTCCTGAGGGGAGAGGGAAGGCATTTATGAGTGGCAGCTGAGAGAGATGGTAAAACATGAGTGAATGAGTTGGGTCTGAGTACAGAGGGAGGTCATGAGTGACTGAGAAACATTTGAGTATGGGGACAGGTCATGAATCCGCACTGGGGAGTTAGATTGGGAATATTGGTGTGTTGGGAGAGAGGTGCTGATCACAATGTGAGTATGCAATTGAAATAAAGAGGAGCTTCACTGAGACTTCTGTCACCATGGGATATGGAAAGTTTGGTTGACACCCCTACCTATGCACATAAAATAAGTTTTTTTTATTGAAATACTTGGAAAACAGATTTTCATACATCTGTGATGTGAAGGTTTATCTTGATTTATATATGTAACTTTAATAATATACTAAATTTTCATAGGCGGCTTTTATTGCAATTATGATTTAGTTGATTTCTAGGGTTGTGTTAATTTTCAAGAGATTATCTATTCCTTCATGGGCTATGGTCGTCAATGGAAATGCCACCCATATTACCCATTTCTAATTGCCCTTTAGAAAATGGCACTGAGTTAAAATGGGGTCTCATTGGAAGGTAGTTTATGAAGCATTGCCATTGACCTTCAGTTCGATTCATACAATATTCAGCAAGATCACGTTCTGTTGTTAGTGTAGACTTCACTTACATGCACCAAATGCATGAAATGCTGAGATTATTTTGGTGGTTGAATACAAATGCATTGTCCATAATCTTAACAGGAATGGTAGATAAACAGAAGTAAAACTAAGTTTCTACTCACTTGAAATCTAGTAAAGTATATGTTCTTTCTGTCTGATATTTCATACTGTGCCTGTTACAACTCAAAATTGGTGACAGTCATTTACTAATTCATTTCTCAGGACAAGACTTGTTGGCTAATCATAGTGAATCTGGCTGGTTTTAAATTTAAACAAAGCCTGGCAGTTAACTGTCAATCATCATTAATAGATACACTTTCTATGGCAATGATTCTACCATCCTGAATCTGCATGTCAATAATGTAGTATTCATATAATATGATTGGCATCATCTGTGAAGAGAAAGCAGAACTAATGTTTTTGGTCCAGTGCCTCAGAATGCTAACTCTGCTTTCTGTCCACAGACGCTGCCAGATCTGTCTAGTTTTTCTAGGAATTCCTGTTTTTGTTTCTGACCTCCAGCATCCGTGGTTCTTTGGTTTTTTTGAATTACAGTATGATTGTTGGTCTTTCCTGGGAAGTAGAAATCTTGTGATAATGGGAACTGCAGATGCTGGAGATTCCAAGATAATAAAATGTGAGGCTGGATGAACACAGCAGGCCAAGCAGCATCTCAGGAGCACAAAAGCTGACGTTTCGGGCCTAGACCCTTCATCAGAGAGGGGGATGGGGGGAGGGAACTGGAATAAATAGGGAGAGAGGGGGAGGCGGACCGAAGATGGAGAGTAAAGAAGATAGGTGGAGAGGGTGTAGGTGGGGAGGTAGGGAGGGGATAGGTCAGTCCAGGGAAGACGGACAGGTCAAGGAGGTGGGATGAGGTTAGTAGGTAGCTGGGGGTGCGGCTTGGGGTGGGAGGAAGGGATGGGTGAGAGGAAGAACCGGTTAGGGAGGCAGAGACAGGTTGGACTGGTTTTGGGATGCAGTGGGTGGGGGGGAAGAGCTGGGCTGGTTGTGTGGTGCAGTGGGGGGAGGGGATGCACTGGGCTGGTTTAGGGATGCAGTAGGAGAAGGGGAGATTTTGAAACTGGTGAAGTCCACATTGATACCATATGGCTGCAGGGTTCCCAGGCGGAATATGAGTTGCTGTTCCTGCAACCTTCGGGTGGCATCATTGTGGCAGTGCAGGAGGCCCATGATGGACATGTCATCAAGAGAATGGGAGGGGGAGTGGAAATGGTTTGCGACTGGGAGGTGCAGTTGTTTGTTGCGAACTGAGCGGAGGTGTTCTGCAAAGCGGTCCCCAAGCCTCCGCTTGGTTTCCCCAATGTAGAGGAAGCCGCACCGGGTACAGTGGATGCAGTATACCACATTGGCAGATGTGCAGGTGAATCTCTGCTTAATGTGGAATGTCATCTTGGGGCCTGGGATGGGGGTGAGGGAGGAGGTGTGGGGACAAGTGTAGCATTTCCTGCGGTTGCAGGGGAAGGTGCCGGGTGTGGTGGGGTTGGAGGGCAGTGTGGAGCGAACAAGGGAGTCACGGAGAGAGTGGTCTCTCCGGAAAGCAGACAGGGGAGGGGATGGAAAAATGTCTTGGGTTTTGGGGTCGGATTGTAAATGGCGGAAGTGTCGGAGGATAATGCGTTGTATCCGGAGGTTGGTAGGGTGGTGTGTGAGAACGAGGGGGATCCTCTTGGGGCGGTTGTGGCGGGGGCGGAGTGTGAGGGATGTGTCGCGGGAAATGCGGGAGACGCGGTCAAGGGCGTTCT
Source organism: Stegostoma tigrinum (assembly GCF_030684315.1). NCBI lineage: Eukaryota > Metazoa > Chordata > Chondrichthyes > Orectolobiformes > Stegostomatidae > Stegostoma > Stegostoma tigrinum. The sequence continues at coordinate 164,366,087 of NC_081354.1, forward strand.
CAATCACCGTGGGGGGAAAGTTGCGGTCCTTAAAGAACTTGGACATCTGGGATGTGCGGGAGTGGAATGTCTTATCGTGGGAGCAGATGCGGCGGAGGCGGAGGAATTGGGAATAGGGGATGGAATTTTTGCAGGAGGGTGGGTGGGAGGAGGTGTATTCTAGGTAGCTGTGGGAGTCAGTGGGCTTGAAATGGACATCAGTTACAAGCTGGTTGCCTGAGATGGAGACTGGGAGGTCCAGGAAGGTGAGGGATGTGCTGGAGATGGCCCAGGTGAACTGAAGGTTGGGGTGGAAGGTGTTGGTGAAGTGGATGAACTGTTCGAGCTCCTCTGGGGAGCAAGAGGCGGCGCCGATACAGTCATCAATGTACCGGAGGAAGAGGTGGGGTTTGGGGCCTGTGTAGGTGCGGAAGAGGGACTGTTCCACGTAACCTACAAAGAGGCAGGCATAGCTGGGGCCCATGCGGGTGCCCATGGCCACCCCCTTAGTCTGTAGGAAGTGGGAGGAGTCAAAAGAGAAGTTGTTGAGTGTGAGGACGAGTTCAGCTAGGCGGATGAGAGTGTCGGTGGAGGGGGCCTGGTCGGGCCTGCGGGACAGGAAGAAGCGGAGGGCCTTGAGGCCATCTCCATGCGGAATGCAGGTGTACAGGGACTGGACGTCCATGGTGAATATGAGGTGTTGGTGGCCAGGGAATTGGAAGTCCCTGTTGTGACTTGTTTTGATGAGTACAGCACGAAAAGCTTTGACAAAATGTCTCTTTTCAACAATACTCTAGTTTTAACCTAATTATATAATTCCTTGTCAAAAAGTGTTCAGACCTTCTTGGCTTTGGTCCCTCTCATCACTGATATGGGGAGGCAGAAGGTGTTTCGTTTAATGCCTCATTTGAAAACTAGCATTTTCAGTAGTATGGAATTCTTTCAGTACCACAATGAAGTGTCAACCAGTGTACATCTCTGAAGTTGGTCTTGAATTCAAGGTCTTCTGACAGATGAGGCACGCTGAAGCTGAGCTGAACTGAGGCTCACCTAAAAGAAGGCAGTGGGGTGGTTTCTTTTGTATTTTGCCAAGCTTGAATGTTGGGTCGTAAGTGTTCTGAAGAATAATCAACTGCTGCTCACTGCTTATGTGTTCACTGAAGGATGGCTGTTTGGAAAAGGTGCTAGAATAATTTCAGGAATGTTCTCTTTCTGATAGCAGAATATTGGACGGAAAACAAATCTCTTTTTTAAAAAAAAACCATGGGTGGGCTGTAATACATATTGTCATACAAGCAGGTGCAATCTTAAACTCTAAAAGTGATGCTTTATAATCCATTTCAAACCACTTGGTACTTTTCACATACTTTAATCATAAAATGCACATTGTTACAATAAACTGGTCAAATTTTGTTGTCCCCTTATTCTTTCAGTTTATTGCCACCTTATAGTCAGATACCTATTGCTGTCTTGCCTATAATGGTCTCAATAGTCCAGTATTCTTAGTTTATATCTGTGACATAATTATTCATTTTTAATGTGAAGTTGGACATTATATTCTTTAATAATGAGATCTAATTGGCTTTCAAGCTTCCCTTGATGTTGTTTTCTGAAATACTTTTAATTTAGCTTGTTTTGGGTTTTCTTCAGACTGGAGAATTAGTACTGGAAATGTCTGAGCTACTGTAATTTTTAGAAAAAAAACTATTTCGGATACTGCACATTAGTGTTGAGATGCTACATTCACAAAACCAAAGAATTGGCTGCCATCACATAATATTCAACAGTCATTTAGTCAAAAGATCATTTGCTACATCCACCTCATGACCTAATGTTACACAGCCATTGGTAGTGTGGAAGATGGCAATCCAAGGATCTAATAAAAAAAGGCTTTATTATTTTTGAAACTTGAGGATTTTATTGAATGCATAAAAATCTATGCCACCAGTATGACATAACAATGAAAATGATTGCTTTTTGCTGGTATTAGGAGAAAGATATTGCTCAAAATATGAGGGGTGAGTTGGATTTCAACAGGAAGTTGGTTTTTGGGCAGGTGGTGAGGGAAAGAATATAAACAACAACCCAACCAACATCATTGATTCGAGTCCTGAGGTATTTAATTCCGCTTCTATTTACGAGGATGGGTGGCTTCAGACTTACCAAAATCAGGCAGCCCAGTGATCATGTAACAGCACCTCAGGATGTATTTGGGGGTTGGGGAGGGCCTCGGTGTGATGATTGGAAAGAAGGAGCCTAAGTTTTTTCTTTCTGTATTCAGTAGAACATAAAACATCACAGCACAGTACAGGCACTTCGGCCCTCGATGTTGTGCCGACCTGTTATACCAATCTGAAGCCCAACTAACCTACGCTATTCCATGTATGTCCATATGCTTGTCCAGTGACAACTTCAATGTACTTAAAGTTGGCGAATCTACTACCGTTGCAGGCAAAGCGTTCCATTCCCTTACTACTCTCTGAGTAAAGAAACTACCTCTGACATCTGTCCTATATCTTTCACCCCTCAATTTAAAGCTATGCCCCCTCGTGATCGCCGCCACCATCCTAGGAAAAAGGCTCTCCCTATCCACCCTATCTAACCTTCTGATTATCTTATATGTCTCAGTTAAGTCACCTCTCAACCTTCTTCTCTCTAACGAAAACAGCCTCAAGTCCCTCAGCCTTTCCTTGTAAGACCTTCCCTCCATACCAGGCAACATCCTAGTAAATCTCCTCTGCATCCTTTCCAAAGCTTCCACATCCTTCTTATAATGCGGTGACCAGAACTGTACGCAGTACTCCAAGTGCGGCCGCACCAGAGTTTTGTACAGCTGCAGCATAACCTAATGGTTCCGGAAATCGATCCCTCTATTAATAAAAGCTAAAACATTGTATACCTTCTCAACAACCCTGTCAACCTGGGTGACAACTTTCAAGGATCTGTGTACATGGACACTGAGATCTCTCTGCTCAACTACACTACCAAGAATTTTACCATTAGCCCTGTACTTTGCATTCAGGTTACTCCTCCCAAAGTGCATTACGTCACACTTTTCCGCATTAAACTCCATTTGCCACCTCTCAGCCCAGCTCTGCAGCTTAACTATGTCTCTCTGTAACCTATAACATCCTTCGTCACTATCCACAACTCCACTGACCTTAGTGTTGTCTGCAAATTTACTAACCCATCCTTCTACTCCCTCATCCAGGTCATTTATAAAAATGACAAACAGCAGTGGACCCAACACCGACCCCTGCGGTACACCACTAATAACTGGACTCCAGGATGAACATTTCCCATCAACTACCACCCTCTGTCTTCTTTCAGCAAGCCAAATTCTGATCCAAACTACTATATCTCCCACAATCCCATTCGTCCACATTTTGTACAATAGCCTACAGTGGAGAACCTTATCGAACGCCTTGCTGAAATCCATATACACCACATCAAGCGGTTTACTCTCATCTGCCTGTTTGGTCACCTTCTCAAAGAACTCAATAAGGTTTGTGAGGCATGACCTACCCTTCACAAAACCATGCTGACTATCCCTAATCAAGTTATTCTTTTCTAGATGATTATAAATCCTGTCTCTTATAAGCTTTTCCAACACTTTACCAACAACTGAAGTAAGGCTCACTGGCCTATAATTACCAGGGTTGTCTCTACTCCCCTTCTTGAACGGGGAGCCACATTTGCTATCCTCCAGTCATCTGGCACTATTCCTGTAGACAATGACGAGTTAAAGATCAATGCCAAAGGCTCCGCAGTCTCCTCCCTGGCTTCCCAGAGGATCCTAGGATAAATCCCATCCGGCCCAGGGGACTTATCTATCTTCACACTCTGTAGGATTTCTAATACCTCTTCCTTGTGAACCTCAAACCCACCTAGTCTAGTAGCCTGTATCTCAGTATTCTCCTCGACAACAGTGTTGTTTTCTAGAGTGAATACTGTCGAAAAATATTCATTTAGTGCTTCCCCTATCTCCTCTGACTCCACGCACAACTTCCCACTACTTTCCTCGATTGGCCCTAATCTTACTCTTGTCATTCTTTTATTCCTTAAATACCTATGGAAAGCCTTAGCGTTTACCCTGATCCTATCCACCAACAATTTCTCATGTCTCCTCCTGGCTCTTCTGAGCTCTCTCTTAGGTCTTACCTGGCTACCTTGTAACCCTCAAGTGCCCTAACTGAGCCTTCACATCTCATCCTAACGTAAGCCTTCTTCTTCCTCTTGACCAGAGATTCCACTTCTTTTGTAAACCACGGCTCCCGCGCTCTACAGCTTCCTCCCTGCCTGACAGGTACATATTTATCTAGGACACACAGGTGCTTTTCCCTGAATAAGCTCCACATTTCTAATGCGACCATCTCCTACAGTTTCCTTTGCTCCCTAAATCTTGCCTAATCACATCATAATTTCCTTGCCCCCAGCTAAAACTCTTGCCCAGTGGTATACAACTATCCCTTTCTATCACGAAAGTAAACATAACAGAATTGTGATCGCTATCACCAAAGTGCTCACCTACTTCCAAATCTAACACCTGGCCGGGCTCATTACCCAGTACCAAATCTAATGTGGCTTCACCCCTTGTTGGCCTGTCTACATGCTGTGTCAGGAAGCCATCCTGCACACACACTGGACAAAAACTGACCCATCTATAATACTCAAACTATAGTGTTCCCAGTCAATATTTGGAAAGTTGAAGTCCCCCATGACAACTACTCTGTCAGTCTCACTCCTATCGAGAATCATGTTTGCTATCCTTTCCTCTACATATCTGGAACTATTCGGAGGCCTATCGAAAACCCCCAACAGAGTGACCTCTCCTTTCCTGTTTCGAACCTCAGCCCACACTATCTCAGTTGACGAGTCCTGAGGAAATTGTAGCCCACTCTGATTTATTCAATGGTAATAAATAATGTACATTCAGACTCTGTTATTGGCCTGATATGTACACATCTGTGGAGAGAAATTAGTTAACATTTCAGGCCCAGTGTCCATTCTTCAGAACCTACAGTAGTTGGGGGAAATAAAGTTGTTTTTTATGCAGAAGATAGGATAGGGGAGTGGTTAAGGACTAAACAATAGTTGAAGATAGAGCCCAAAGAGAGAGAGGAACACTTGGCCAGTCAAAGGAGTGGATAATGGTCAGCCTAGGAGAATGAATGACTGCTAATGAAACTATTAGCAGCTAACAGTGGGTGGTGTGTAATAGCAGACCATGTGACAACAAGGCTTCATATGTGGAGGTTGGGGTAAGGGCATGGGATAAAGTTCCTTAAGCCCCAAAATTTTTGAATTTGATATTGAGTCCAGAAGGCTGTAGAGTTCCCAGGTAGAAAATGAGACAGAGATGTTTGCCAGTGAGCAAGGCTTTAACCCCATTAATTTTCCTGGCACTATTTTCTTAGTAATGCTAATTTCCTACAATTCCTCCCTCTCAATAGGCTCTTGGTTCCCTAACACTTCTGGGGACTGAACAGTGTCCTCTTCTGTGAAGCCAGAGCCAAAGTATATATTAAATTCTCTGCCACTTTTTTGTTCCCTTTTATAAGTTCCATAGTTTCTGACTGTAACGGATCTGCATTTGCTCTGTTAACAGCTTAGTGGTTAGCACTGCTGTCTCACAGTGCCAGTGACCTGGGTTCAATTCCACCCTTGGGCAACTGTCTGTGTGGAATTTGCACATTCTCCCCGAGTCTGTGTCGGTTTCCTCCGGGTGCTCTGGATTCCACCCACAGTCCAAAGATGTGTAGGCTAGGTGGATTGGCCATGCTAAATTGCCCGTTGTGTTCAGGGATGTGTAGATTAGGTGTGTTATAGGGGATAAGTCTGCGTGAGATGCTCTGAGGGTTGCCATGGACTTGTAGGGCCAAAGGGCCTGTTTCTACAGTGTAGGGATTCTACGATAATCTTTTTCTCTTCACATAAAAAATCTTTTTTCAGTCAGTTCCTTAGAACTCAACGAATATGCTCTCACAGTCCATTTTCTTCCTCTTGAATTCTCACGAGCTTGCTGTCATTAGGCTTACTGCTTATTCTAGCAATTTTATATGTCTCCTCTTTGGATCTAATACAATCCCAAATTTCTTTTGTAAGCCATAGTTTAGCTACCTTTCCTGAATTATTTTTGTGCCAAACAGGAACAAAAAGTGTTTGTAATTCTTTGCACGTGTTCTTTAATTATTAGCCATCACCGATCAGCTGTTAACCATTTTTGTAATGTTCCCCAATCCATCCTTGCTGGTTTGTACCTTGTACCCTCATTGTTCCTTTTACTTAGATTCAGGTTGTATCACACGTTTTAAGGAATAGTTAAGTTTGAAGAAAACCAGACCACCTGTGATTGACTTTGACAAGCTGTATGTCATACCTAACCTAGCTGAACGTGCAAATGTTTCTTGCTGAAATCAGGGTATAAAAAAATGGAACAGTTATTCAACAGACTAGTCAAACATCTGCATGCAACTGCACAATGCTGCATCTTTGATGTTCCAGAAACCTCGATCACCATTCCTGACTATGTTCCCCATCAGTAAAGATTGCCAACCTCATGTGATGGCACTGTGGTATATCATCAGAAGAGAAGGCTCTGTCAGTCCTCAATTTTGATTTTAGACCCTATGGTGAAGAAAGCCACCTGATTGAGATCCAATTCCCTTTCACCACTGATGTTCAGCAGCAGCAGTATGTACTATTTGCAAGATGCACTGAAGTAACTCACCAAGCCTCCTTCAACAGTGCATTCCAAAACCATGACCTCCACCACAGAGAAGGGAAAAGCCTGCAGTTGAATTGGACTTGGCTGCTGTTTTCCCTTAAAATTTGACATCACCTCGATTTGCAAATATATTGCTGTTCCTTCAGGGCCGCTGGATCAAAATCCTGGAACTCTCTTCCTAACAACAATGTGGGTGTTAGTACACACCAAGGACTGAAGTGGGTGAAGAAGGTAGCTCACCATCACCTTCTCGAAGACAATTAGGAATGGGCAATAAAAGCCTGCCTAGCCAGCAATACCTATATCCCATGAATGACTAAAAGTAAACAAATCCAGCAGCTGAAATTGTGCATCTGAGAAATGCTGTGGACCGTCAGCAACAGCAGAATTATATTTTACCGCAATCTGTAACTTCAAAGTCTGTCAAATCACTTATTCAACCATAGCCATCGAGCGCAAAGACCAATCCTGATTCAGTGAAGAGTGTAGGAAAATGTGACAAGAAAAGCACCAGGCAGGCCAAAATATGAAACTGAGACTAAACTTCAACATGTGATTACAAACATGCTAAACAGTAGAAGTCACTAGTCAGGACTGAAATGGAATACTTGAGCAAAGTGATCCCACAAACAACGAATCAGTTCAGACTCTCTGCAGACCTGTCATAACCAGATGGACAACTTATAGAAAGAGGATTGTTCATGAACATCCCCATCTTTAAAATGGTAGAATGGAGCACTTCAATACAAAGGGAAGATTGAAACATCTGCAACTGTCATCACCTTGAATTGCTAATTGATGACCTTTCCTGGTGATGCCAACATCACAATGAATTTGATTCAATCCAATGTCAAGGATCACCTCGAGGAACTGGATATAACAATGGCTATGGACTCTAATAATGTTCTAGTGGATATCCTAAAGACGTGTTCTCCAGAGTGCCACATTGCTAGCTGTGTTGTTCAAGTAAGGCCACAGGTACCAACGTGTCGTGGTAGAAAATGCCCAAGTATGTGCTGTCCACAAAAAAAGACAAATTTAATTGGACTTGTGGCCACCATTATAGTCTCGATAATCAGCAGAATCATGGAAAGTGCTGTCAAGTGGAACTTACTCAGCAATAAGCTACTAAAGATATCTGAAGCAAACAGAAACAGAAGTTGCTGGAGAAACTCAGATGGTGTGGTAGCATCTATGGTGAAGAAACAGAGTGAACATTTCAAATCCAGTGACTCCTCTTCTCTTGTGGGATGTGGACATCGTTGGCTAGATCAGCAGTTACTGACCATCGCAACTTGCCCTTGAAAAGGTAATAGTGAGCTGCCTTCTTAAACCAGTACAATCTATTTGGTGTAGGCAGAGTGACCATGCTATTGTGGAGGAAGTTTGAGGATTTTGAGCCAGCAACACTGAACGAACAGTGATATGTTGCCAGTCATGTAGCTTGGATAGGAAATTGTAGTTGGTAGTGTGCCCATTTGTTACTGTTGTACTTCTAATGGTAGAGTTTCAAAGGTGCTGTCAAGGAGTCTTTGTGACTTCTGCAGTGCATCTTATAGATGATACACGCTGCTGCCACTGTGTGTTAGTGGTGAAGGGAGTGAATATTTGTGCATAAAAACCAAAAGAACTGCGGATGCTGTAAATCGGGAGCAAAAACAAAGTTGCTAGAAAAGCTCAGCAGGTCTGACAGCATTTGTGGAGGAGAAAACAGAGTTAACATTTCGGGTCCGGTGACCCTTCTTAGAACTAATGGTGGCTGGGAAAACGTCAGTTTATGTGCAGAAAATAGGGAGGCGGGTGGGGTAGGGAGTAAACGATAGGATAGAGCCCGAAGAGAGACAGTTGGACAGACAAAGGAGTTGCTAATCATCAGGCTGGGAGGGTGAATTGTTGTTAATGGGGACTGTTAGTGACTAACGACAGGGGCTGTGTAGTGGCAGCCCATGTGGTAACAAGGGCTGTGGGGTGTGTGGGGTGGGGGGCTGGGACATGGACGAATTTAGGCCCTAGAATTATTGAACTCAGTATTGAGTCCGGAGGGCTGTAGGGTCCCCAAGTGGAAAATGAGGTGTTCCTCCAGTTTGTGCTGGGCTTCACTGGAACACTGTAGCAAGCCAGAGACAGAGATGTTGGCCAGCAAGCAAGTTGGTGCATTGAAATGGCAGGCAACAGGTAGTTCAGGGTCTTTTTTTGCGAGCAGAACGTAGATATTCTACAAAGCGGTCGTCAGGTCTACGCTTCGTTTCCTCAATGTAGGGGAGACCACATTGTGAGCAGCGAATGCAGTAGACTAGATTCTTGGAAGTGCAGGTGATGTGTTGCTTCACCTGGAAGGTATGTTTGGGTCCTTGGATAGTGGGGAGGGAGGAGATAAAGGGGCAGGTGTTGCACCTTCGCCAGTTACAGGGGAAGGTGCCGTAGGACTGTGGGGAGGTGTTGGGGGTGAAGGAAGTATGGACCAGGGTGTCCCGGAGGGAATGGTCCCTGTGGAAGGTGGACAAGGGAGGGGTGGGGAATATGTGTCTGGTGGTGGCATCTTGCTGGAGGTGACGGAAATCGTGTCTGATGATCTTCTGGATGTGGATGCTGGTAGGATGTTAGGTGAGGATAAGGGTAACCCTATCACTGTTGCAGGAGGGAAGAGAAGGGGTGAGGGCAGAAGTGCAGGAGATTGGCTGAACCCGATTGAGGGCCCTATCAACAATGGAACTGGAGAATCCTCGGTTGAGGAAGAGTGGACATTTCGGAGGCCTGATCTGAAGATATGTGACAGAGTGGCCTTGTTACCACATAGCCTGCCACTACACACCCCCTGAGCTTTTCCAGCAACTTTGTTTTCGTTCCTAAATATTTGTGTATGTTGTGCCTGTCAAGCATACACTATTGTCCTGGATGGTGTCAAGCTTCTTGAGTGTTGCTGGAGCTGCACTCATCTAGGAAAAGGGGAAGTATTCCATCTCAGTCCTGACTGGTGCCTTTTTTGATGGTCGATAGGCTTTGGGGAATCAGGAAGTGAATTACTTGCTGCAGTAGTCCTAACTTTTGACATGCTGTCGTAGCCACCGTATTTCAATGTCTTGCCAGTTCAGTTTCTTGTCAATGGAATGCCCAGAATATTTATGATGGGGATTAACAAATGATAATACTGAATTCAGACTCTAATGATGATCATGAATCCATTGTCGATTGTTGGAAAAACCGATCTGGTTCACTCATACACTTTAGGGAAGGAAACTGCCATCCTTACCTGGTCTGGCCTACATATGTCTCCAGACTCATAATAATGTGGTTGACTCTTAACTGCCCTCTGGGATGAGCAATAAATGCTGCCAGCAAGTGACATCCTTATCCCATGAATGAATAAGAGATGTCAGGGCTGATGGTTAACCTTTAGAAAGATGGTCATTGTCTGTTACTAGTGTGGCATGGATATCACTTGCAACTTGTCAGCCCAAGCTTGGATATTGTTCACGCCTTGCTGCTTTCAAATAAAAGGAGTTTCCTTAAAAGTCCTATGTGTTTATGATAGGCTTCTCAAAACTTTAAAAAATTTGACTTGCAAATTTGGAGTCATGTTGAACTTGAAACATTGGCTTTTATTTCTCGTTATATGGATTTTGCCTGAACTGCTGAGTTTCCCCAGCAAAGTTTGGAGCTGGATGAACACAGCAGGCCAAGCAGCACCTCAGGAGTACAAAAGGCCTGCTGTGTTCATCCAGCTCCACACTTTGTTATCTTGGATTCTCCAGCATCTGCAGTTCCCATTATCACTGACTTTCTCCAGCATTTTGTTTTTATTTTGCAAGTACCATGTATGCATCACCAGTTCTCGGTGAGTGTTACAATAGTGGCCAAACAGTGCATTTAGGACTACGACTCATCTATTGCACCAGCTTTTTGCCTCTTTTTGGCAATAATACTATGTGTGTATTTAAAGGCTTGCTATCCATTGATTCAAGCAGCCAAATGGGTTCATGAGACACCTGCAATAGCTGCTCACCCATTCTTCAGTGATGAAACAGATGTCCAACAATGAAAGATAAGCCCAGTTACCAATTGCAGATGAAGTTGACCTCTGTCTGACTGCATAGAATTTTCATAGACCTTTAGCTCTTTTATAAGTTCAATTCTTGAACCAAATTATGCGTTAAAGACAATGGTTTTTTGAAATCATACAGGATTTCAACATTTATATCAAAACTTTTGAATTAGTGCAGAGATTGCTTGCATTTTCAAATGTTTTGTTCAGGAAACATACTTTCCACAAATTTTAATTAACTAATTATACTATGTGCTACAATATGACGACTGGATAATAAGATACAGGGTTAGAATTAGTGTGATACAATCCTTAATAATGCTTATTTTAAATTTGGATTTGGTATGTTCCTCATTTCAGGTGCCACTACTGGAGTAGTTCGAAAATTGGTAGTACCATCAATCTTGGTGCGGACAGTGAGTCATTGTATCACAACGGTGCAAACTTCATCCCATTGGCTAATGATGAAGGGATTCCAATTTCTTTCTTCTTGGTCCATGAATCAGTTTCTTCTAGTAATTCAAGCAGATCTAAAAGTGAGTGAGATCTTGGTTTCAGTTCTGAACAATTAATTCAGTCTTAAGGTGGAGTGAGTTCTGTTGAAGTCATTCTGTCCAGCCTTTGATTTAGAGTGTCGTACTGTTTGATTATATTCACATTTGCTGAGATGTGTATGCAGGTAATGTAGTTGGTGTACTTTTATTGAATGGATCACATACTGGATCCATGGTAGCCATAGTATCAGCATTCTAAACTTCTAAATGTATTGAGGCTTTTTGTTAAAAGTTGGGTTATCTCCTCCACATTAATAAGCAGTATGGCTAAATATTTATCACTGTTCTTAAGCTTGTTTTTAAACCAGCAAAAATCCACATGTAGGATGTTTGGAATCCAAGCGTGAATCATATTTTCATTAACACATACTGATTTGTTAAGCTTCTTTACAGTACGGTTAAAATTGGATGTGAGTGAACATGACAAATGAAAGGGATGCTGCCTTGAACTTTTCTACACCATTGATTAATGCTTATCATTTTTTTAAATGTAACATAGCGGCAACTATTACTTGAAAGAGGAAGATACATTTTTCTGCAGCTGGACAAAACTGATTTCATTATGTATCTGCTACATAGATCACATAATAAGGAATTAAAGGATTAGTGGGCTGGATTGATAGATTCTCATTTGCATGTTTCTGAGGTGTTACATCAGTATAATAGAAGTCATAAGCCACTAATGATGTTAGCCAAAATGCCTTAACAAAATATGTTTTCGTATGGCATTCTATTTGCTGTATTATGTCAAATACATAGTGTGCCACTTTTTCTTCAGTCCCTTTTCTTTAGCTGTAAATTAATAGAGAAAATTAATTTAACTAAAAAATAATTTTGATCTACTGCAAAGATCCAATTGCTGATTGTGGAACTCGTTCTGTTTCAGAGTAAGACAGTGTAGCTCTGTATCATTGTAGCCATAAAAAAGCATGGCATAGTTAAGACCTTACTTACTTCTTTATTCCAGATTCCAGAATCAAAATCTGATATAGACCTGAGACTTAGAACATAGAACATAGAAAAGTACAGTACAGTACAGGCCCTTCAGCCCAAGATGTTGTGCTGTGGAATAATCCTAATCCAAAAATAAAATAACCTAACCTACATTCCCCTCAATTCACTGCTGTCCATGTGCATGTCCAGCAGTCGCTTAAATGTCACTAATGACTCCACTTCCACAACTACCACTGGCAAAGTATTCCATGCGCTCACAACTCTCTGGGTGAAGAACCTCCCTCTGACATCTCCTCTATACCTTCCTCCTAACACCTTAAAACTATGACCCCTCGTGGCAGTCAATCCTGCCCTGGGGAAAAGTCTCTGGCTATTGACTCTATCCCTGCCTCTCATTACCTTGTACACCTCGATCAGGTCACCTCTCTTCCTCCTTCTCTCCAGAGAGAAAAGCCCAAGCTCAGTCAACCTCTCCTCGTAAGACAAGCCCTCCAGTCCAGGCAGCATCCTGGTAAACCTCCTTTGCACCCTCTCCAAAGCCTCCACATCTTTCCTATAATAGGGCGACCAGAACTGGACACAGTATTCCAAGTGTGGTCTCACCAGGGTTATGTAGAGCTGCAGCATAACCACGCAGCTCTTAAACTCGATCCCCCTGTTAATGAAAGCCAAAACACCATATGCTTTCTTAACAACCTTATCCACTTGGGTGGCACCTTTGAAGGAGCTATGCACTTGGACACCAAGATCCCGCTGTTCCTCCACACTCCTGAGAATCCTGCCTTTAATCCTATATTCAACATTTAAGTTCGACCTTCCAAAATGCATCACTTCGCATTTATCCAGGTTGAACTCCATCTGCCATTTCTCAGCCCAGCTCTGCATACTGTCGATGCCTCGCTGAAGCCTGCAATAGCCCTCGATACTATCAACGGCACCTCCAACCTTTCTGTCATCAGCAAACATGCTAACCCAGCCCTCAACCTCCTCATCCAAGTCATTTATAAAAACTACAAAGAGCAGAGGCCCAAGGACAGAGCCCTGCGGGACACCACTCAGCACTGACCTCCAGGCAGAATATTTACCATCTACAACCACTCTCTGCCTCCTGTCAGCCAATCAATTCTGAATCCAGACAGCCAAATCACCGTGTATCCCATACCTCCTGACTTTATTAATCCATTTCATTGAAGTATATATTGCGATGCTATTTTACATCACGTTTTTCCTGTAAAAGTATAAATAAAATTTCTCTACTACCACAAACTATTCTTACAAAATCCTTCTTAATACAATTTTCTTTTTAATCTACAGTAATACAGTGAATATGATATGCTGTATAATAAATATATAATAATAATATAAAACGTAAGTGATGGAAGTACTCAGCAGGTCAGGCACTTTTTGATGACAGAGTAATAAGACAGTATTGTCCAGGACCACTTGGATTTTGCAGAAGTATGGGTTGAGGAACGTAATTGAGTGGGAAGAAAAGTTTCTTTTTCCAGAGATGAGTTGAACGTTCGCCATTATATTCTCAGAACATTTCTGGTGGGTTGGCTTTCCCAGCTGATTGATTTATGTAATGTGATGTGTACCAAAATACAGTGAAAAGCTTTGTTTGCTGGTGGAATAGGCAGATCATAGTAAGTAAAGGATGTACAAATCAAAAAGACTGAGACAGAGGCATACTCATTATATTGCACAGGGTGTGTGCAACGTGAGATCAACATAATTTTTACAAATTTAGAATTTATGTTTAAAATTGTACAACAGTAATAAGAAATGTTAGAGATAGATCTGCTTTAGGGAGCTCGCAAGGAGTCATCTGGTGTCGGCACCATCTTGCATCTTTGTAGTCAGTGAAAATCTGTTTTGTATTTAAAAGCATGTCATGAATACTTACTAACATCCAACCAGCTGAAATTGAATTCATGGAGGCTGTCCTAGTAGACAAATTAAAATTGGCAACTTGTCTGAACAAAAATATCTATAACATATTATGGGACATCTACCTGGCAATGTAAACATCTTCCTCCAACTGTGGTGTGTACATATGCCTTCACCAACATTGCTCCTAAGCTGCACAGCCACTCAGAAAGTCTGCATACAGCAATTGGTGTGCTGACACTGTGTTGCAGCAGTGATTTTGGTTCTGGAAGTCGTTGTCGCTCATAGACCTCAGAGGCCCATGCAGATGGAAACAAGATTAGTGGGAACACTGATCTTCTCTACCTGACTCCTTCAGAAAAAAACTTTTTTTTAAACAAATGCCCAGAGTGTTAGGGTTGAACCCTCTCCATGTTAATTAGCTCATGAAACATGATCGTCATGTGTCATCTGATCTGATGTTGTTAAACACTCAGTGTTAGGAATGAAGCTTGACAAGGCCACCAAGCCTGTACAGGTGAATCAGCAACATTGTCTGATCCCAACAAACCTGAGGTAAGCATGCCTGAATTCAAAGGGGAGGTTCAACTCAAAAGGTCATTATTTGTGATTACGTCCTTGTTCCACGCAAGTCTTTGGTGAAATGCTATCAAAAGTGTATGCTCTCCTAGAGTGATAAAACGTTATGAGTTGCTCATTGTTGCTGGTCCTTTTATGTATTAGATGTGTGAGAGGCAATACCATGTGTTGCCAGTTGAGATACATTGATAGCTGCAAAGAAGTGATACACCTTAATTTCACTTAATGCAGCCAATCTCATGTGTGGAAGTTCCCTATTGTGTCAACTTGGCAATGCCAACTCTCTCTCAGAGGAGCATGTGAAGTATTAAATAGACAGTGGCATGTACCCTTGCAGACCACAGCAGTGCATTCATCCTCTTGCAACATTGGTGCTAGTTTTCCTGAGCCACCCATGGGTACTAACCTCAATAGACACGTCTTTCCAGGCTGCCTTTATATTGTCATGAAAGCCTTTTGTTGCCACATTTTACTTGGCCTCTTGTCATTCCCATGGTAAGGCTGATAAGCAGAGGTTGGGTAATGGTTCTACGTCTAGTGCAGAGTGTCCAGGTGGCTTTAAAAATTTTTTATTCATTTGTGGGATGTGAGCATCACAGGATGGCAGCATTTTATTGCTCACTGCAAGTTGACCTTGAGAAGGTGAGCTGCCATCCTGAACCACTACAGTCTGTCTGATGTGGGTTGACCCAAAATGCCATTAGAGAAGGAATTCCAGGATTTTGATCCAGCAACAGTGAAGGAATGTCGATATATTTCCATTCAGTTGTGTTAGTGGCTTGAAGGTGTTCCCAAGTATCAGCTGCCTTTGTCTTTCCAGGTAGAAGTGGTTAAGAGTTCAGAAGATGCTGTGAGGATCTTTAGTAAATTTCTGCTGTGCATCTTGTAGATAGCACACAACACTACTACTGAGCGTCATTGGAGGGAGTGGATGCTTGTGGAAATACTGCCATCCGAATTGGTACCTGAAACTTAGAACTTGGCATGTGCTAGCAAGGCAGAGAGCTTCGTGTCTTCTTATTACTATAGTTTGGCATTTTACTTGCTCATCAACATGAAATGAATTGAATAAGAATGTAGCAGTGCAGGAAACCCATGTCTTGTCCATTAACCCAAGGTCCTCTTCCCTGGCTGCTTGCCTCCTCACTTTGTCTAAAGCAAAGCTTCTGCCCGTAAAGAGACCATTTCAGGTTAAATGACCTTACATTAGAATAATAATTCTAACTTTATTTATTCCTACTTCCCAGATCTTCCTCATGGAATCAGAATTGTACAGTACAGAAGGAGTCTGTTCACTTTTCCTTGGAAAAGTTACCTTCATCCTATTCCTTGTATCTTTAAAAAATTACTTTTTTCCTAATATTTTCCATTTTTCTTTTAAAAGGTGTTGTAGTCTTTGTTTTCACTTCTCCTTCAACTGTAGTATTCTGTATCTCAACAAACATCCACTTAAAAGAAAACCTTATAACCTTTGGTCTTATCTGAATGAATCTGTTCAGTATCCTCTTCACAATCTTAACATCTGTTTTGTGATTGGTCACCCAAAACTGAACACAGTTCCAACCAAGTCCATACTTTTCTAATTACCTAATTTCTAAAAATCCTTGACCACTACAACTAGAATGACAAGGGCAGCAGACAGATAGGAACAACATCTCCTGCAAGTTTCCCTCCAAGCCATACATCATCCTCACTTGAAACTACATTGTTGTTCCTTCACTCCCATAGGATTAAAATCTGAAATTCCCTGCTTAATGGCACTGGATGTATCTCCACCAGATGGTATGAAGTGGTTCAAGGAGGTGGCTCACCATCACCTTCTCAAGGGCAATCAGGAATGGGCAATAAATGTTCATCTTGCTAGTGGTGCTTATTTCCATGAATTAATTAAATAAATTACCTGATAGCCCAACAGAGTGATATTCCAGGGGTGACTCAGTCCTTGAGATCCAATTTCATGGAATGTATTTTATGCTTAAAATCCCAAAGGTACTGTTTGTTGATTTAGCAGCAGTAATTTGTGCATGAGATAAATGATTTCTTAGCTAATTGCTATTTCAAGAATGTTTATAGACTTCAGTTCTTTACTTCTGTTCTGATCATTATTGTAGGAGTGAATTATAACCTCGACTTAATTTTAGTGTTTCAATATAAAATTCACTAACAGTATGAAAGTAGTGTTAGTAAAAATGTTAGAGAATTAGATTTTTAATTCTGTATTTTCATTACTTTCAAATTCGACATTCTGCAGTGGTAGGATTGGAACCTGGATTCTTGGGTCTCTGAGTTAAGCGATAATAGCAAAAGGCTATCATGTCCCCTGAGCTAAAGGCCCTGACACTGGTAATATGTCCTGGTAGCGCAAAAATATTATGCACATGCTTCCGTTGCCATTTTTCCTGCCCTCCTGCCTCTCAGCCTGTCTTAAGATGGCTGGTAAAATCCAGCCCAATGTTTCCATCTCTGGCACCATCTTTCTCTGTTTAGATTCAGCAAGTTCTGTAACTTTAATTTCCATTATTTAGGTAGAATTTTTTCTGCATTGGGTGTCACAGACTGGATACAGAACTGCAGCCCAAGTGATATTTTGTATCAATTTATCTTTACTTCTGTGCTGCTTATTTTAAGTCACTCTTCATAAAACCAAAAGTGCCATTAATTCTTTATATGGCAGGCAGTAGTCATCAATATTCTTATAGTTTATTCTCTAATCAATATTGCACATTATCAGGAAAATAAAGTACATATTGAAAGTAATGTTGGTATTTAAATTATGTAGATTTTCCATTTCTTCTCAATAATATGCAATAGGAAGTAATATACAATTTAACCAACATTTAAGCATTTTTTTTAAAAAACAGTTTGCACCAGTTTTCTCAGAGGTAGTAAGAACTGTCGATGCTGGAGTCAGAGATAACACAGTGTGGAGCTGGGGAGACATAGCATCAAGGCAGCATTAAAGGAGCAGGAAAGTTGATATTTCGGTTCGGGACCCTTCTGCAGAAAACCCCATTTAAGAACAAGGGTCCCGACCCAAAATGTCGGCTTTCCTGCTCCTCTTATGCTGTCTGACCTGCTGTGCTCCTCTAGCTCCACACTGTTTTATCTCACTCCAATTTTCTGCATACTTTAGCAGCACTTGCTGACACTGATTTACTAATATCAATCTACTAATTACAACTTTAGTAAAATTACTATCAAGCAATGGTTACCATGAAAAATCAAGATTACCATAAAAATTCACCTGATTTGATAGTGCCTTTTGGGACAGGAAATCTGTCATCCTTATTTAGTCTTGTTTATATGTGGCATCAACTCCAATCCAGTGTAGTTAATTCTTAACTGGCCTAGCAAACTACTCAATGATACCACAGTAAAATCACTCCAGCAGTATCTTCACTGCATGGACTGTGATAGTTCAAGGGCAACAAAGGAATGGAAGTAAATATAGGCTTTGCCAGAGCGTTTTGTGTGTGTGTTTTGAAGACATGCAGTATGCAATCTCTTGTAATGTAGATTATTTGGACTGTCAAACAACCTTTGACAAAGTCCCACATAAGACATTAATGTGTAAAATTCAAGTGCCTTGTATTGAAGGTAGTGTTTTGAGATGGATAGAAAATTGATTAGCAGAATGGAAACAAAGCATAGGAATAAATGGATCTTTTTATAAATGACAGATTGTGGTATACCGTAAGGATATATGCTATTCACAATTTATGTTTATGATTTTGATGAGGGATCTAAATCTAATATCTCAGAATTAACAGATGACACGAAGCTGGGTGGCAGGGTAAGTTGTGAGGAGGATGCAGGGATGTTGCAGTGTGATTTGGATAGGTTATGAGTGGATAAATTTAGTATAATGTGGATAAGTGTGAGATTTATCCATTTTAGTTGCGAAAACGGGAAAACAGATTACTATTTGAATGACTGGAAATTGAGAGAGCGGAATATTTGAAACCAAAATGTCCATGTGCACCAGTTACTGAAAGTAAGCACATAAGTGTGGTAAGCAATAAAGAAGGCACACTGTATGTTGGCCTTCATAGTGAGAGGATACAAGTACAGAAACAAGGATGTCTTGCTGCACTTACACAGGCTTGTTGATGTTGCCACGTCTGGAATATTGTGTCCAGTTAGTGGTTGGATCCTTCGATACTGAGGAGGGAGGAAGTAAACAGGTTTTACAGCTTCTACAGCTGCTGGGGAAGGTTGCATGGGGCACCCTCATTTCCTGCTTGGGAACTCTGCAGCCTTCTGCACTCAATATTGAGTTCAACAACTTTAGGTCTTGAGCTTTCTCCACGTCCTTTTTCCAACCCCAACACTCCGGGCCTTGTTATCATACAGTCTGCTACTACACAGAATACCATTGTCGGCCATTAATGGGGACCATTAATACCTATTCATCCTCCTATCCTGACCGTTATCTATTCCTTTGTCCAACTATTGTTTTTCTTTGGGATCTATCTCCACCAATCATTTCCTCCTCACTGCTTAACCCCTCCCTGCATCCTACTTTCTGCATAAAAACCAACATTTTCCTAACTACCATCAGTTCTGAGGAAGGGTCACTGGAGCCAAAATATTAATTTTGATGTCTGTCCACAGATGCTGCCAGACCTGCTGAGCTTTTCCTGAAATTTCTGTTTTTGTTTCACTTTTTTCCATATTGTTTTGTATTTGTCACATCTCTTCATACTGATGTAAACTGTATACAGCTTGTTGTAACCTCCTTATATCCTATTAACAATTTACTTTCTTATCTATCTTTGTATCGTCAGTTAATTTGTAAATCATACCTTCCATCCTTTCATCTAAGACATTTATGGATATTGTAAACAGTTGAGATCTCAGCATCAATCTCTGCCGTACACTATTCATAATGTCTTGCCAAAAATAACCATTTTGCCAATTCTCTACTTCATGCTAATTAGCCAGTCTTTTATATATTACAACATATTGCCCCCTATACCATGAGGTTTTATTTTATGCAGTAATTTTTAATGTGGCACCTTACCAATTGCCTTTAGAAATCAAAGTACAATTCATCCACCAGTTCTCCTTTATCCCCAGCACATGTTGGGTTCTGAATCAGTACATTGATTAGGACATGACTTTCACAAAACCTTATTGACTTTGGCTGATTGTCTTCAACTTTTCCAAGTCCCCTGCTGTAACTTCTTTAGTGATAGACTCTTTAACATCTGTAATTGGGAAAATGTTAAGGTAACTGACCAGCAGTTTCCTGCTTAACCTCGCTATCTTTTTGATTGAAGGAATTACATTTGCTGCCTCCTGGTCAAATGGACCATTATTGAAACCAATAGGTTTTCAAAAATTAAAATTTGTGCCTGCTCCTTCTTCTTAAGACCCTCAGTTAAGTCCATCTGTCCACAGGCTCCAAAAACTTACTCAGTGCAACTCTGTTGATTGTGATTTTCTTGGCTTCCATCAGTTCTTCCATTCCCAAGAATCATATGGTATAGAAGAGACTCTCATTCTGTACAGCGAAAAATCTATATTAATCATTGTAGCATTTTGCCCGTAGCCTTGAATATTATGAAATGTCACATGCTCATCGAAGTACCTTTTTAAAGGTTATGTGGTTTCTCACCCCTGCATACTGAATGGCTTGGACAGAGTGGATGTTGGGAAGACATTTTCATTTGTAGGAGAGACTAGGACCCGAGGGCACTGCCTTAGAGGAAAGGGAAGACTTAATAGAACGGAGATAAGAAAAAACTTCTTTTGCCAGAAAGTGATGAATCTATGGAATTCACTGCCACAGAAGATTGTTGGAGGCCAGGTCATTGAGTACATTTAAGACTGAGATAGATAGATAGGCTGGATGAACACAGCAGGCCAAGCAGCATCTCAGGAGCACAAAAGCTGATGTTTCGGGCCTAGACCCTTTATCAGAGAGGGGGATGGGGTGAGGATTCTGGAATAAATAGGGAGAGAGGGGGAGGTGGACCGAAGATGGAGAGAAATGAAGATAGGTGGAGAGGAGAGTATAGGTGGGGAGGTAGGGAGGGGATAGGTCAGTCCAGGGAAGACGGACAGGTCAAGGAGGTGGGATGGGGTTAGTAGGTAGGAAATGGAGGTGCACCTTGAGGTGGGAGGAAGGGATGGGTGAGAGGAAGAACAGGTTAGGGAGGCAGAGACAGGCTGGGCTGGTTTTGGGATGCAGTGGGGGGAGGGGAAGAGCTGGGCTGGTTGTGTGGTGCAGTGGGGGGAGGGGACGAACTGAGCTGGTTTTGGGATGCGGTGGGGGAAGGGGAGATTTTGAAGCTGGTGAAGTCCACATTGATACCATTGGGCTGCAGGGTTCCCAAGCGGAATATGAGTTGCTGTTCCTGCAACCTTCGGGTGGCATCATTGTGGCACTGCAGGAGGCCCATGATGGACATGCCATGTAAAGAATGGGAGGGGGAGTGGAAATGGTTTGCGACTGGGAGGTGCAGTTGTTTATTGCGAACCGAGCGGAGGTGTTCTGCAAAGCAGTCCCCAAGCCTCTGCTTGGTTTCCCCAATGTAGAGGAAGCCCCACCGGGTACAATGGATACAGTATACCACATTTGCAGATGTGCAGGTGAACCTCTGCTTAATATGGAAAGTCATTTTGGGGCCTGGGATAGGGGTGAGGGAGGAGGTGTGGAGGCAAGTGTAGCACTTCCTGCGGTTGCAGGGGAAGGTGCCGGGTGTGGTGGGGTTGGAGGGCAGTGTGGAGCGAACAAGGGAGTCACGGAGAGAGTGGTCTCTCCGGAAAGCAGACAAGGGTGGGGATGGAAAAATGTCTTGGGTGGTGGGGTCGGATAGGCTCTTGCTGATCAAGGGGTACGTGCAGAAAGTGGGAGAATGGGTTGAGGAGCTTATCAGCCATGATTGAATGGCGGAGCAGACTCGATGGGCCGAATGGCCTAATTTATGCTCCTATATCTAATGATCTTATGATTAGCCCTCCAATACAGCGCATTCCACCTTCCCAGTACCCTCTGGGTGGAAAAGTATTTTCCTCAAATATCGTCCTGCCTTTCACCCTAAAAGTATTCCCCCTCCTTATTAACCCTCCTCCCACCATGGGAGACTGTACCTTTCTATCTACCTTGTCCATGCCACTCATACTTTTATGCACCTCGATCAGGTGCTATCTCAGCCTTCTCTGCTCCGAAGAAAACAACTCACGTTTATTCAGCCTGTTTTCATAGCTAAGTTGCTGCAACCCTGGCAGCATTCAGTGAATTGCCTATGCATCCCCTCCAGTGCAATCACATGCTATTCTTAGTGCAGTGACCAGGACTGCACATGATACCTCCTGCTTTGGCCTAGCCAAGGTCCTGTACTGTTCCAACATAACTTCCCTATTGTTATAATCTATATCACGATATAGATGTGCTGGTGTTGGACTGGGGTGGACGAGGTCAGAAGTCTCATGACACCAGGTTATAGTCCAACAGGTGTATTTGAAATCACAAGTTTTCGGATTGTTGCCCTTCCATAGGTGAAGTGAGAGAGAAGCCCACAGGCACGGAATTTATAGGCAGAGGTTTGTTATTCAGTTGACATTTTACTCACACCATTCAACACTCTTGATCACCGCCAGTGATCTATTATTTGGCCTTTCAACACTCCACTTTGTATGATTTTTTCATCGCTCAGCCTATAACTTCTGTGCTTATCTCTTAATCTCTCCCTTCACCTGACAAAGGGATAACATACCGAAAGCTTCTGATTTCAAATAAACGTGTTGGGCTATAGCCTGATGTCGTATGACTTCTGATCTAATCTACACCATAACTAATAAAAGTTGTGTCACATATGCCATCTTAACTACCCTACTAACCTGCCTTCTGGGATCTGTAGTCAAGCATCCAAAAATCCTTTTGTTCTTCTGAGCTTCCTAGTGTCCTGTCATTCAATGAGTACTCCCTAGTTTTGTTACTTCTTCCAAAGTGCATCATTTCACACATTTTCTTTTAATTCCTGAAAATAGTCTCGGACATTGAATTTATGGTATTCTACGTCCATTTGGATCTTTTCGGCTCTGCCCATTCAGCGTTAACGCTTTCACCCTCACCATCTTTCCATTCACTCATCCTTCATTTTTGTCAACAGCATTAAAAACATCATTTTTCAGCTGTCTTCTGTTTCGAGGAAGTCATTGGATTCAAAACCTTACGTCAGTTTTTTACTTTTCCAATAACACCAGACCTGCTGAGTTTCTCTAACACTGATAATGGGAACTGCAGATGCTGGAGAATCCAAGATAACAAAGTGTGAAGCTGGATTAACACAGCAGGCCAAGCAACATCTCAGGAGCATAAAAGCTGACATTTCTGGCCTAGACCCTTCATCAGAGAGCCTTCATCGTGAAGTGTCTAGGTCCGAAACGTCAGCTTTTGTGCACCTGAGATGCTGCTTGGCCTGCTGTATTCATCCAGCTTCACACTTTGTTATCTGAGTTTCTCTAACACTTTGTTTTTATTTCTTTTCTTTTTTGTTCATTCACAGGATGAGGATGTCACTGGCTAGGTAACATTTATTGCCCATCCCTAGTTGCCCAGAGGGCAGTTAAGAGCCAACCACATTGCTGTGGATCTGGAGTCACATGTGGGCCATACCAGGTATGGATGGCAGTTTCTTTCCTAAAGGATATTAGTGAACAAGATGGGTTTTTCCCCAACAATTGTCAATGGATTCATGGTCATTGTTAGATTCTTAACTCCAGATAATTTATTGAATTCAAATTCCATCAACTACCATGGTGGTATTCGAACTTGGGTCCCCAGAACATTGTCTGGGTCTCTGGATTTTCAGTCCAGCAATAATACCACTAGGCCATCGTTTACCACTTATTTGACTAGTAGTTTAGCCTCACATGAAAAAGTTGGAAATGATATACTGATAGTCATAATCTCTCATAGAATTAGTTTTTTCAATTTAAGTGAGAAACTTGGTAGGTGATGACATAGTGGTATTGTCACTAGACTGTTAATCCAGAGACCCAGGTGATGTTTTTCTGAAGAAAGGTCTGGGCCCAAAACGTCAGCTTTCCTGCTCCTCTGATGCTGCTTGGCCTGCTGTGTTCATCCAGCTCTACACCTTGTTATCTGTGATGTTCTGGGAACCCAAGTTCAAACCCAGCCATGGCAGCTAGTGGAATTTGAATTCAATAAAAAAATCTGCATTAAGGATAATGATCATGAAATCATTGTCAGTAAAATCTATCTGGTTCAGATGGCTTCACCAATGTTCTTTTGGCAGGGAAATTGCCATCCTTAACTGGTCTGGCCTATATGTGACTCCAGACCGCAGCAATGTGGCTGACTTTTAACTGCCCGCTGGGCAATTACGAATGGGTAATAAATGCTGGCCTATCCTGCAACACCTTCATCTTGTGGATGAATTTTTAAAAAAGTTATTTACATTGTATACTGCATGTATGATTTATTTGATAGACAAACAGGAAGTGTGTTGATACATTAAGGTTAGAATGTGCAATAAATAGGCGTTTGTGGTGCTAGGGTTAATAAAAGTCCCAAGCATTAATCTCCATCCACAATACTAAATGCATTTTCAGTTATTTTCAAATGATTGCATGATGTTTAATTATATCCTTATAACTCCATTCAAAACCACTTGGTCAAAGGCTGAATTAAATCCAATCAGGATTGATTTCCTGTCAAACTGATGCATTAATAAGGCCATTCGGGACAGTGGGACAATGTGAACAACCAGATTAAACAATCACTCAATTTACATTTACGAACTCAACTGGCACTCCCTGCTTCAAAATCAACTATTATTGGCACGCTTGGCGTATATTCCAAAATCTGCTTTGATTTACTTATAACTATGCTGTCCGACCTACTATTAAAAGTAGTCAATAATAACTAAGAATTCAGTGACCTATTCACCCTTACACTTTACTTCAGCTATAATTATTAACTGTAGTTGATGGGATGACCTTGAACTAAGAGGAGAAAAACGATTTATCAGATCAGAGGCTTCCAATGATCTGCATAAAATGTTAATTTACAGAGGGTAAAAAAACGAAACTAATATTATTTGCAATTAAAGCTTCAATATATCCGTCACAGTATTTTTATATATATGTCATATATACCACACATACATTATTATCACCAATGATGTCAACAAGCATATTTTTATTATAGAGTTATTCCCTGTATGTTTTGAGATTCTAATCACAACCCTCCTTCCAATTTGAGGTTTTTCTTACAGTGAATTATCTATAGAAATACTTCTTATGAATCATTTTATAGCTCAGAAATTGAAGCATTCGAACAGAGTCACGTACGACTCAGTCTAAAATAGCAGTGTCTGTAAGAAATGCACTAAGTGTCGTCAGCAAATTTTCAGGCACAAGTTGGCATGTGGTGCAAGATTTAGAAGCAAACAATAGGCTCTAGCTCAAAGAAATGGAAGACTGGCAACTTAGTTTTCCTAACTTCACATTATTCAGGAAATCTAAGGAAAAGCAAAAAATTTTGGTGAGGTTGGTCGTGGTTTTATCGCTGTACCATTAATCCAGAACCTCAGCCAATATTCTGGGGACAAAAAGATGTAAAGCTGGATGAACACAGCAGGTCCAGCAGCATTAGAGGAGCAGGAAAGCTGACGTTTCGCATCTAGACCCTTTTTCACCACCACCTGCAAGTTCTCTTCCATGCCACTTACTATCCTGACATAGAAATATATCGCCATTCCTTCGCTGTTGGTGGATCTAAGTCCTGGAATTTCCTCCCTAAGGGTATTGTAGATCTATCTACAGCATGTGAACTGCAACGGTTCAGTAAGGCAACTCACCACAACCTTCTCAAGGGCAACTATGGACAGGCCTGAAATCTCAGCTTTCCTGCTCCTCTGATGCTGCTTGGCCTGCTGTGTTCATCCAGCTCTACACCTTGTTATCTCAGATTCTCCAGCATCAGCAGCTCCAACTATCTCTGAATATTCTGGAGACCTGGGTTAGCACTCTGCCAGAGTAGGTGGTGGAATTTGAATTCAGAACAAATAAAGAATCTGTAATTATGAATTTACTGATGATCATGAGGTCTTTGTCGATTGGGGAAGGAAATCTGACATCCTCACCTGATCTGGCCTAAGTTTGACTCCAGAGCATTAGCAACTGCCGTCTGAAATGACCTAGCAAGCCACTCAGTTTTATCAATCACTATGTCTGAACAAAGAAATGAAACTGGATGGGCCACTGGCATCGACCATGGTAAGGATAGCCCTTTCAACCTTATAAAATCCTCCTTAATCACTTCTGCGGGCTAGTGCCAAAATTCGGAGAGCTATTTTTCAGACGAGCCAGCAATAGCCTTGACATAGTCACAGTCATGGAATCATAACCTTACAATGTCCCAGATATCACCATCACTGTCCCTGGATATGACTTGTCCCACTGACTAAGTAGAGGTGGCGGCATAGCAGTATACAGCTGGGCAGGAGTTATTGTGGAGGTTCTCAACATCAACTCTGGACCCTATGCAGTCTCACACCTTCAGATTAAATGTGGGCACGGAAACTTCCAGCTGATTACTGGGTACTGTCCTTCCTCAGCTGATGAATCTGTACTCCTCCATGTTGAACAACACTTGGAGGAAAAACTGAGGGTGGCAAGGAGTCAAAATGTACTCTGGGTGGGGGATTTCAGTGACCACTACCAGGTGTGGCTTGGCAGCTGCACACTGATCAAGTTGGTTAGGCCGTAAAGGACATAATTGCTAGATTGGGTCAGCAGTAGGTGTTGAGGTAAAAACATACTTGATCTCATCCTTGCCAATTTGCCAACTGCAGATGCATCTGCCCATGACCACCACATAGTCCTTTTGGAGACAAAATCTCACCTTTACATTGAGAATACCTGCTGTAATTCTGTGTGGCGCTACCACCGTACTAAGTGGGACAGACTTTGAACAGATCTAACAAATCAAGAACAAAAACAAAGTTGCTGGAAAAGCTCAGCAGGCCTATCAGCATCTGTGAAGGAGACAACAGAGTTAACATTTTGGGTCCAGTGACCCTTCCTTAGAACTTAAGATTGGGCATCTATGAGGTGCTGTGGACCACCAACAATGCAGAATTGTACTCCAGTATAATCTCATGGTCCAGCATATTCTCCACTTAATCATGACCATCAAACCAGGGGATCAGCCCTCGTACAATGGAGAGTGTAAGTGAGCATGCCTGGAGCAGCACCAGGGATACCTAAAAAATGAGCTGTTAACCTGGTGAAGCTACCAGACAGCAAATTTGCATGCCAAACAGCATTGGCAAGTGACAAACAAAGCTAAGTGATCTCACAACTAACGGATCAGATCTTAGCTCTGCAGTCCTGTCACATTGGGTCATGAATGGTGGAAGACAATTAAACAACTCACTGGAGGAGAAGGCTCCACAAATATCCCCATCCACAAATATCCCCATCCACAATGACAGAAGACCCCAAAATATTAGTGCAAAAGATAAGGCCAGAGCATTCACAGCACTCTTCACAGATGTGTCAAGTGGATGATCAATCTTGGCCGCTTACAGTGGTCCCCAGCATCACTGTTGCCAGTATTCAGCCAAGTCGGTTCAGTCATATGATATCAAGAAATGGTTAGAGACACTGGCTACTACAAAGGCTATGGGCCCTGACAGCATTCCTGCAATAGTATTGAAGATCTGTGCTCCAGACTTGCTGCTGTCCTAGTCAGGCTGTTCCAGTACAGTTACAACATTGGAATTTACTCGACAATGTAGAAGAATTGCCCAGTTACATCCTGTATGCACAAAAAGCAGGATAAATCCAACCTGGCCAGTTACTACCCCATTAGTCTATTCTTGATTATCAGTAAAGTGAAGGAAGATGTAATCAACAGTGCTAACAGTAACCTGCTCAGTGATGCCCAGTTGGGTTCCATCAGGCCCACTCAATTCCTGACCTTATTACAGCCTTGGCTCAAACATGGACACAAGCGCTGAATTCTCGAGCCCTTGACACTAGGACCACATTTGCCAGACTATGGCATCAAGGAGCCCTAGCAAAGTTGGAATCAATGGGAATCGGTAGCAAACTCTCTCATTGTTGCTCTCTGCCACATAGGAAGATGATTGTGGCTGTTGGAAGCTAGTCATCTCAGCTACACAAAATCTCTGAAGGAGTTCCTCAGGGTAGTATCCTAGGTTTAGCTATATTCAGCTGCTTCATCAATGACTTTCCGTCCTTCACAATGTCAGAAGTGGGATGTCCACTGGTGATTGCATCATGTTCAGCACCATGCACAACTTCCCAGATACTTAGGCAGTCCACATTGAAGTGTAGTAATACCTGGACAGCCTTTGGGCTTGGGCTGATAACTGACAAGTAGCATTTGCACTACACAAATACCAGATAATGAGCATTTCCAAAACAGACAGACTAACCATTGCCCCTAGAAAATCAATGGCCTTACCATCTATCAACATGCTGGGGTTACCATTGACCAGAAGCTCAACTGCACTTGCCATGTAAACACTGGCTGCAAGAACAGGTCAGAGGCTAGGAATACTGCAGCGAGTAACTCCCTAAAGCCTATGCACCATCTGCAAGGAAGATATTTCCCACTTGCCTGGATGGATGCAGCTCCCAACAACACTCAAGAAACTTGACACCATCTAGGTTAAAACACTCTGCTTGATCGTACCATATGTACAAGCATCCACTTCCCCCCATTACCGATGCTCATTAGCAGCAGTGTGTACTGTCCTCAAGGTGTACTTCAGAAGTTCGCCAAATATCCTTCGACAGCACTTTCCAAACTCATGACCACTTCTAGATAGAAGGACAAAGACAAACGCATACGTGGGAATAACATTACCTGCACGTTTCCCTCCAAGTCACACACCAACCTGATTTGGAAATATATCACTGTTGCTGGATCAAAATCCTGGAATTCTCTCCTTGAAGGCATTGTGGGTCTACCTATAACACATGCAGCAGTTCAAGAAGGCAGCTAATCACCACCATCTCAAGCGCAACTAGGGACAGGCAATAAATGTTGGCCCAGCCAGCAATGCCCATGTCTTAAGAGTGAATAAAAAAGCAGATTGTTTTTGCACTGTAGTTCATCTGGTATAAGTATATCCATCCTGGTGTTAGGAAATGAGTGTCAGGATTTTAATCTAGTGACAATGTGATTCCAAGTAAGGATGATATGCAGCTTGTTTGGGAACTATTCATTTGCCAACCTTCTTAAGACCATAAGACATAGGAGTGGAAGTAAGGCCATTCGGCCCATCAAGTCCACTCTGCGATTTAAATCATGGCTGATGGGCATTTCAACTCCACTTCCCTGCACTCTCCCCATAGCCCTTTATTCCTTGTGAGATCAAGAATTTGTCGATCTCTGCCTTGAAGGCATCTAACGTCCCGGCCTCCACTGCACTCCTTGGCAATGAATTCCACAAGCCCACCACTCTCTGGCTGAAGAAATGTCGTCTCATTTCCATTTTAAATTTACCCCCTCTAATTTTAAGGCTGTGCCCACAGGCCCTAGTCTCCCCGCCTAACGGAAACAGCTTCCCAGTGTCCACCCCTTCTAGGCCTTACATTCTTCCAGTTGTAGAGGTATGGAGGCTTGATGGGGGCTGCCAAAGAACTCCTGGTAAGTTTTTCCAGTGATCTTGAAAATAGATGATAATCAGTCCATTGTGCCTATGCTGACTCTTTGATAGACATTCAAATAGAAACGTAGAAAATAGGGGCAGGAGTTGGCCGTTCAGTCCTTTGTGCCTGCTCTGCCATTTAATGTGATCATGGCTGATCATCCAACTCAATATCCTGTTCCTGCTTTCTCCCTAAACCCTTTGATTGTTTTAGCACTGATACTATATTTACCCCTAACTGAAAACATTCCATATTTTGTCCTCAGTCGCTGTCGGCGAGAATTTCACAGACTGACCACTCTCTGGGTGATGCCTTAGTGAGACCACATCTGGAAAATTGTGTGCAGTTTTGATCACTGTCAGAGCAGGAGCTCTTTCCCTTCATATAGACTCGTAGCGTCATACAGCATGGAAATAAAACCCTTTGGTCCAACTCTTCCGCACTGACTAGACATTCCAATCTGATCTAATCCCATTTGCGAGCATTTGGCCCATATTCCTCTTTAACCCTTTCTATTCATTTACTCATTCTGATGCCTTTTAAATGTTGTAATTGTACCCACCTCCACCACTTCCTATGGCAGCCTG
Source organism: Stegostoma tigrinum (assembly GCF_030684315.1). Lineage (NCBI taxonomy): Eukaryota > Metazoa > Chordata > Chondrichthyes > Orectolobiformes > Stegostomatidae > Stegostoma > Stegostoma tigrinum. The sequence continues at coordinate 164,396,063 of NC_081354.1, forward strand.
TTCTATACACGCACCACCCTCTGCATGCAATAGTTATACCTACAATCATAGAGTCCTACAACACGGAGATGGGCCCTTTGGCCCACACAAGTCCATGCTGACTAAACCTGCACTTGGCCCATATCCTTTGAAACCTTTCCTATCCATGTATTCATTCAAATGCCTTTTAAATGTTGTAAATGTGCTCACCTCAACCACTTCCGCTAGCACCCATATGCGTGCCACTCTCTGTTTAAAAAAAAAAGTGCCCCTCAGGTTCCCGTTCCTCCAGATCTCGATTCCCCAACCCTGGGAAAAAGACTGAGTGCATATACCCTTTTCATGCCGTGCCTCTCATGATCTTACATGCTTCTATAAGATCCCTGCCACCCCAACCCCCTATGCACTAAAGGAAAATGCCCAAGCTTGTTCATCCACTCCCTATTATTCGGTCCTTTTCAACATCCTTGAAAATTTCTTCCGCACTCTTGCCAGTTTAATAACATCCTTCCTATAGCAAGGTGACCAAAACTGAACACAATACTCTAAGTGCAGCCTCACCACCGTCCTGTATAACTACAACATAACTTTCTTAGTTCTGTACTCAGTGCCCTTACTAATGAAGTCCAGTGTGCCAAAAGCCTTCTTCACTGCCCTGTCTACTGTGACTCCACTTTCGGAGAACCATGCACCTGAACTCCATGGTCCCTCTGTTCCACTACATGCCTTAAGGCGCTGCCATTTACCATAAAACTCCTAGCTTGATTTGACATTCCAAAATGCAGTGCCTCACACTTATCTATATTAAACTCCGTTTGCTATTTCTTGGCCCACTTCCATAGCTGATCAAGATCCTGCTGCAATTTCTGGTAACATTCCTCACTCTCCACAATACTACCCATTCTAGTGTAATCCGCATATTTACTAATCATGCCTTGTACTTTCTCATCCAAATCATTTATATAGATAACAAACAGCACTGACCCTTGAGGCACACCACTAGTCACAAGCCCCCAGTCCGACAAGCATCCTTCCACTATTATTCTCTGTTTCCTACCATCAAGCCAATTGCATATCCAGTTTGCCAGCTGTCCCTGGATTTCATGCAATCTACCCTTCCAGAGCTGTCTACCATGTTGAACCTTATCAAAGGCCTTACTGAAACCCATGTAGATTACGTCTACCGTCCTGCCCTCATTAATCTTCCTGGCCACTTCATCAAAGAACTCTAACAACTTTGTGACGCATAATCTCCCACACACAAAGCTATGCTGACTATTCCTAATTCAAAACCTGTCTTTCTAAATGCATATATATCTTATCCCTCAGAATTTTAAGTAACTTACCTACCACTTAAGCTTACTGGTATATAATTCCCATGCTTTTCTTCTCAGCCCATCTTAAATAAGGGCACAATATTCGCTACCCTCCAGTCTTCCAGGACCTCACCCGTGGCTGACACTGATGTAAATATTATCAACGAGGGCCCCTGCAGTTTCTTTTCTAGCCTCTTGTAGGGTTGTTGGATATACCTGGTCAGGGCCAGGCGATTTATCCACCTCATATATTCTAATACTTCCAACACCACCTCTACTGTGATATGGACTATCCCCAAGATATGACCACTAACTTCCCCAAGTCTTCATGTATTTCTCCATGGTAAACAGAGGAGAAATATTCATTGAGTACCTCACCCATCTCCTGCAGTTCCATACATACATGTCCACTTTGTCCCATGAGGGATCCTGTTCTCTCTCTAGTTATTCTTTTTCCCTTATAGAATCTGTTTGGATTCACCTTAATCTTCTCAGTCAAAGCTATCTCATGCCCCCTTTTCATCCTCCTGATTTCTTTCTGTAAACTCCTGTCTCCCCTTTTTACCGTCAGGGATTCCCCTTGACCCCAGCTCCCTATTCCTGAGTCATGCCTCCTTTCTTCTAGTCAAAACCTCAATATTTCTTGTTACCCAGGGTCCCTGTTCCTTCTACCCTTGTCCCTTTCACTTCCACCAGAACATATAGACCTTGAACTCTTGCTATCACACTTTTGAAAACCTCCCACTTGCCAAAGGTTCCTTTGCCTGCAAGCAAACTACTCTAGTCAACCCCTGCAAGCTCCTGTTTTAATTCCATCAAAATTCATCTTGCCCCAATTTCGAACTTGAACCTGTGGACCAGTTTTGTCCTTCTCTGTAATTATTGTAATATTAATACAACAATGCTCATTGGTCCTAAAGTGCTCCCCCACTGTCACTTCAGTTACCTGTCCTGCCCTATTTCCCAAGATTAGGTTAATTTTTGCCCTGCCACGAATCAGACCCTCTATATACTGCTTGAGGAAACTTTCCTGAACACTTGTAACAAATTCCACCCTATCTACTCCCTTAACACTATGATTTAAAATCCTCAAGTGCTTGTTAAATCTTTCTCGTCTCATCTTTAATCTATGCCCTCTAGGTTTGGACATCCCTGCCCTAGGAAAAAGACTTTGACTATTTACCTTATCGATGCCCCTCATGATTTTATAAACTTTTGTGAGGTCACCCTTCAACCTGTGCCGCTGCAGGGATAAAAACGCCTGCCTATTCAGCTTGTCCTGGTAACATCCTTGTAATTCTTTTCTGCACCCTGTAAAGTTTAACAACATCCTTCCTGTCATCAGCAGTAGGCTAAGGTTCAGGGTTAGCAGTGTTAAGGGCAAAGAATGAGATGAAACCCTGACAGAAATACTGAGAGCTTTCTTGATTAAAATTGGATTGATTCTAATCCAATGAGGAAAGGTGCACCAGTCCTGGAGAATGAAGTGAGGCAAATTGAAATACAGCAAACCTTTTATTAACTGGCACCTATGGGACCAGGAGCGCACCAAATGATCAAATATTCTGGTTCATCAAGCCATCCACATAATCAATGTAAAAACACACCCTAAGTAAAATAAATGTAATGTAGGAGGCATGCACTGTATTACTTTCCTTCCGGCAAATAATAATTTAAATAAAACTTGCCAGCAGAGAGCCTTCCCACTTGCACCTTCAACTGACCACTCAACATCTTGGAGGTCGTGATAATGTAGTTTACCACCAGTATTTCAGCGATATAACTTTTACTGATGAACACAGCAGGCCAAGCAGCATCTCAGGAGCACAAAAGCTGACGTTTCGGGCCTAGACCCTTCATCAGAGAGGGGGATGGGGAGAGGGAACTGGAATAAATAGGGAGAGAGGGGGAGGCGGACCGAAGATGGAGAGTAAAGAAGATAGGTGGAGAGAGTGTAGGTGGGGAGGTAGGGAGGGGATAGGTCAGGCCAGGGAAGACGGACAGGTCAAGGAGGTGGGATGAGGTTAGTAGGTAGCTGGGGGTGCGGCTTGGGGTGGGAGGAAGGGATGGGTGAGAGGAAGAACCGGTTAGGGAGGCAGAGACAGGTTGGACTGGTTTTGGGATGCAGTGGGTGGGGGGGAAGAGCTGGGCTGGTTGTGTGGTGCAGTGGGGGGAGGGGACGAACTGGGCTGGTTTAGGGATGCAGTAGGGGAAGGGGAGATTTTGAAACTGGTGAAGTCCACATTGATACCATATGGCTGCAGGGTTCCCAGGCGGAATATGAGTTGCTGTTCCTGCAACCTTCGGGTGGCATCATTGTGGCAGTGCAGGAGGCCCATGATGACATGTCATCATGGGCCTCCTGCACTGCCACAATGATGCCACCCGAAGGTTGCAGGAACAGCAACTCATATTCCGCCTGGGAACCCTGCAGCCATATGGTATCAATGTGGACTTCACCAGTTTCAAAATCTCCCCTTCCCCTACTGCATCCCTAAACCAGCCCAGTTCGTCCCCTCCCCCCACTGCACCACACAACCAGCCCAGCTCTTCCCCCCCACCCACTGCATCCCTAAACCAGTCCAACCTGTCTCTGCCTCCCTAACCGGTTCTTCCTCTCACCCATCCCTTCCTCCCACCCCAAGCCGCACCCCCAGCTACCTACTAACCTCATCCCACCTCCTTGACCTGTCCGTCTTCCCTGGCCTGACCTATCCCCTCCGTACCTCCCCACCTGTACTCTCTCCACCTATCTTCTTTACTCTCCATCTTCGGTCCGCCTCCCCCTCTCTCCCTATTTATTCCAGTTCCCTCTTCCCATCCCCCTCTCTGATGAAGGGTCTAGGCCCGAAACGTCAGCTTTTGTGCTCCTGAGATGTTGCTTGGCCTGCTGTGTTCATCCAGCCTCACATCCTATTATTTTGGAATTCTCCAGCATCTGCAGTTCCCATTATCTCTGATATAACTTTTACTGTGCCGGTTCATAAGTTGACGGTTAAAACAAAGTTTGCTGCATTTCAGTGGGAGAGCATATGGGGAACAGTGATTGTAATATCAGTTCAGAATAGTTATGGAAAAAGATCAGGAGCAATCAGGTTTAAAGATATTTGGCTGAAAGAAGATTAACTTCACTGAGTTGAAAAGGATTTGGTTCAACTGGATTGGATTCAACAATTGATGGGCAGAACAGCACTTAAATGATGGGAGGTCTTCGAAGAATAGACTATTTCCATTGGGAAGGAAAGTGAAAGGGCATTTAAGACTAGAGCCCCTTGGATGACTAAAGATATAGATCTGAAAATGAGCTGTCGCCAGAAACAATGTAGAAATGGGTAGGAAATGAGCATTGTAGCACCACATTTTCTGAAGAAGGGTTTCGACTCAAAACACTAGCTTTCCTGCTCCTCTGATACTGCTTGGCCTGCTGTGTGCATCCAGCTCTACAACTTGTTATCATAGTAGCGCCTGCTGACATGTCAGTTTCCTGTCAACATGGACTGCATACTGGGGATCACCAAGAGTGAATGTAGGGCAGAGTTGGATGGGCCATATAAGTAGGTAGACAGCGCAGAGTGGACTGCCCAATATTTCCTCCACTATCTTGGGCCATTTTAGAGCCTTGGCTTGCCACTGATAATATGCGGGGAGGGATCTTCTGCTCTAACACTGTGCTCCAAGGATAATCTGCCAGTGGCAAGACCTGTTCCTGCTGTCTCCTCACTGAAGTTCCCTCCTCCTCTTTCTAAACTCTAGTGAACACAATTCTAACCACTCCAGTCTCCCGTCATATGTCAATCCTACCATCCCTGGAATCAGTCTAGGACATGTTTAGTTTACTCCCTCCATAGGTAGAACATTCTTCCTCAGATAAGGAAACTGAAACTACCAATAATTCTCCAGGTTTGGTTTCAGCAAAGTCTCACTCAGCTAAAGGCTCTAGAATTCTCTACCTCAAAGTGGCTGAGGACTAAACATTGAATGATTTCAGTAGGGAGTTAGATATAGTTCTTGGGGCGAAAGGCGCCAAAGGGTATCTGGAGGAAGCAGGAATAGGATACTCAAATGGATGATCAGCCATGATCAATATTAAATGATGGGGCAGGATTGAAAGGCCAGATGGCCTCAGTTTTCTATGTTTTTATTAGATTGTCTGTAAAGAACCAACAAAGGCACGATGAGCTGATTATCACCCTTCTATTCCATATCATTCTATGACTCATCTACAGATTGTCAGTCCTACTCATTTCACAGGCCCTACTCAGTTGAAACGAGCCCATGATTTCTATATTTATCTATTGTAAAATTGCTTACAGTAGTTTTGTAATTTTCTGCAATTTCTGTACTTTTGGAATCAATGTTTAGAGAATAGTCTTATTGTTGCTGCGAAGCCCTGTGTGGACTGATTTCATTCTAAGTTGGAAAACTGTTCATCATCTTCCTAAAATCTTACAAATTTGCTGGTAATTAATTACAAATTTAGTTTGGCTTCCAGACTCAGAGATAAATAATTCACTTTTTCAGAATGAGTGATGTGTACAGAGGATGCTGCATGTGAAGCTTGAGCATTTCATTGTTCTTTAACACCCTCCCCCCCCACCCCCCACACACACTTAACTGATCGTTCGTAACAACAATCAGTGTTCTTTTATGTGGTCTGTGAAAGCAAAGTAACAGCAACAAATGTAGTAATGCTGCAAAGTAAATGTATCACGTGACAAAGGAATTGGGAATGATATGTAATTCTGAAAGCTCAGAGAAAAATTAAAAGCCCGTGCAGTAATGGGAATGAATTGCTACATTGTAAATCAACAATCATTTTGACTCATGTTTGTTGCATGGAAGTACTCCCTAAAATATGTTAGAACATGAATCGGCCCGAGCTCTGTACTGTGCTTTGAAATGCTTCAGCATTATATTAATTCCTGTGTTTGACAGTGTGGAGTGCCAATTTCCAATTTTTTTTGCTGAATAAACACTAGAAACTAGAATTGCATCTGCCGTGCACTGCCAAAATTCTCATTTTGGTGCCAGGCAAGAAATTATTTTGAATGAGCACAACAGATGAGACATGGTGGCTCAGTGGTTAGCATTGTTGCCTCACAGAATCAATTCTAGCCTTGGACGACCGTCTGTGTGGAGCTTTCACATTCCCCCTGTGTTTGCATGGGTTTCCTCCGGGTGCTCCATTTCCTCCCACAGGCCTACGTTGTGCAGGTTAGATGGATTGGCCATTTAAAATTGCCCATAGTGTCCATGGATGTGTAAATTAGGTGGATTAACCATGGAAAATCCAGGTTTACGAGGATAGGGTGGGGGGGGGGGGTGAGTCTGGGTGGGATGCTCCTCGGAGAGTTGATGTGGTCATGTTGGGCTGAATGGCCTGTTATCACACTGTGGGGATTCTATAATTCTATGGAGTGTTCCATTTTACCCCATGAATCTGCTCTGTTGTTCAGTTGGATGGTGGTAATGTAGCATGACCCTTTTTATAAAATGGTTCAAGCGGCATGGTGGCTCAGTGGTACTGTTGCTGCCTCGACAGCAACAGGGACCCAGTTTTGATTCCACCCTCGTGTGACTGTCCGTGTGGAGTTTGCACATTCTCCCCGTGTCTGTGTAGGTTTCCTCTGGGTGCTCTGGTTTCCTCCCACCGTGCAAAGATGTGCAGGTTTGGTGGATTGGCTATGCTAAATTGCCCATAGTATTCAGGGATGTGTAAATTAGTTGGGTTATAACAGGATAAGTATGAGTGGGATGCTCCTAGGGTCAGTGTGGACTTGTTGGGCTGAAGGGCCTGTTTCTACACTGTAGGGTTCCTATGATTCTATGAACTTGCAGGTAGCAAACCACCATCTGTTAACAATTCACAACTCTCTGCATCATGTAAAAGTCAACACAGCTACTTAATGTCATTGATATCATACATCTAATGTTCACAATTTGGGTGTACATTCTCCTGGCGAGACGTTTTGATTCAATTTCCTGAGATCGACTAATCTTGGTGCCAGGTATGGTGAATTTTAAAAGGAGTTTGGTTGCCCGTGGTCCCCAAAAAGTGTTCAGGAAATAGCTACAAGGGCTGCCAACTGTGGAAATGGACTTTGGGAAAGACCCATCATAATGATCAATGACTGCAACACAGCTGTTAAAACAGCAATAAAATAAACGTCAATCCAGCTTTTATTGCCTATTCATGCCAACTAATGCCACTTTATGACCTCACACCCTCATTACCACTCATTAACTATTCTGTTCAGTCCATCAACCCTGCTCTGCCATTCAATAGGATCGTGACTGAACTGCCATTCCTCACATCCACTTCCCTGCCCTTTCCTCAAAACCCTTGATTCTTCTACTGATCAAGAATCCATCTATTTCTGTGGGTAGCATATTTAGTGAGCTGGTCACACCATAAGTAAGGACTACACAGGTGTGAAAGCATTGAGTGACCACCAGGAAGACTTGCAAGTGTAGGCAGGCAGTGTAGGAGCCAACTGCAACTATCCGCCTCGCAAACAGATGTACTGTTTTGGGCACTGTTGAAGGATGGACCCTCAGGGGAAGCAGCAACTCCCAAGTTTGTGGCACCATGGTTTGCTCTGCTGCACAGCAGGGGAGTAAAAAGACTTCGAGAACTTTAGTGATAAGGGACTCGATTATAAGGGGAACTGGTACGAGTTCTGTGGCAGCAAACGAGACTCTTGAATAGTATCTTTCCACCCTGTTGTCAGGGTGGAAATGTCTTATAGCAGCTGCAGGCCATTTTAAAAATGGTGGATGAACTGCCAGCTGTAGTGGATACCGATGATGTAGCTAAAAACAAAATGAGATCCTGCAGCAGGAATTTAGAGTGTGAGGAAGTAAATTTAAAAAAGTGACTACGAAAGTTGTAATCACTGGATTACTTCCATTGCTACATTATCACTAAGTATAGGAACAGGAAGATAGGTCAGATGAACCCATGGCTAAAGGGAGGGAGGTCTTTAGATTTTTGGATCATTGGGACAGATCCTGGAGTAGGTGGTACCTGTACAAGCTGGACAGGTTGTGCCGGAATTGGAATGGGTCCATTATCCTTGTTCAGAGGTTTCCTCATGCCCTTGGGGAGGTTTAAAACTGATGGGGCACAGAGTAGACGTTAAGTTGGAAGCAAGGCCCAAGGTATAGAAGGAATGTGAGGACACTTCAGTAGGTGGAGAAGACAGGCAGGATAAGGCACATGGGACTCTAGAAAGCCATATTGCATCTATTTTAATGCAAGGTGCTTGACTGGTAGGATGATTGAACTTAGAACATTGATCAGCACATGGGAAAATGGTGGCGTTGCAATCATGGAGACATGGTACATGGTGGAAGGGAGGACAGGTCTGGCAGCTCAACGTTCAAGGGTATAATAGGTTCAAACGCAGTATGGGGAGGTGAGAGAGATGGAGACATTGTATTATTGATAAAGGAAACTGCCACTGCAGTAATGAGGGAGGATATCCTAGAAGGATCTTCAAATGAGGCCACCTGGGTAGAGCTTAGAAATAAAGAAAGAGTGATTACCTTGTTTTTGGATGGCATAGACATGGGCCTGTTTCTTTGCTGATGATGGTATGACTTAAATATGTACAAGGACTCTGTCACAGCTCTCTGTGCCAATGAGTTCCAAAGGCTGTCAACAGTCTGAGAGAATAAATTTCTCTTCTTCTCAGTCTTAAATTGACACCCTTCAATTCTGAGAGTATGCCCTCTGGTTCTAGTCTCTCCCATGATGCGAAACTTCCTCTCAGCCTTTATGACCAAATAAAAACTAAAAAAACTGCAAATGCTGTAAATCAGGAGCAAAAACAGAAGTTGCTGGAAAAGCTTAGCAGATCTGATAGCGTATGTGAAGAATCATCAGAGCTAATGTTTTGGGTCCAATGACCCTTCCTCAGAATTAACTAATATACTATCCAACTTGTTTAAACTTTCTTCATATGACATTCCCTCTCTACCAGGTATCATCCAAGTGAACCTTCTCTGAATTACCTCCAATGAGATGAAATCTTTCTTTTAATGCAGGGTCCAAAACTGGTCACAGTACTCCAGATGTGGTCTCATCAGCACCTTGTACAGCTGCAGTAAGACTTTACTACTCTCATACTCCAACCCCCTTGACATAGGCCCTTTGGCCCAACAAGTCCACAACAACCCTCAGAGCATCCCACCCAAACCCATTTCCTTATAGCCCACCTAATCTACACATCCCTGAACACGACAGGCAATTTCGCATGGTCAATCCACCTAGCTTGCACACCTTCGGACTGTGGGTGGAACCCGGAGCACCCCCACGTAGACACGGGGAGAATGTGCAAACTCCACACAGACAGTTGCCCAAGGGTGGAATCAGAACCCAGGCCCCTGGTACAGTGAGGCAGCAGTGCTAACCACTGTGCCATCATATCAGTGTGCTAGTTTTCTGTGTCTCATGCACAAGTATCCCCAAGTCCCTTTGTGTTAATATTCTGTTCTTCAGTTCTCCCTTCCAAAATGAACAATGTTGCATTTGCTAACTTTTTGCCCTCTTACTTAACCTATCAATGTCTCTCTGTAAACTGCTTGTATCCCTCTCACAACTTGTCTTGCCACAATTTTGTGTCTTCTACAAATTTGTCTATAGTACATCCCCTTCTTTACTCTAAGTCATTAATAAATATTATAAACAGTTGTGGTCTCAATACAGATCCCTGTGGAACCCAGTTGGTCTCAGGTGGCCATCCCAAAAAAGGGGGATTTGAACCCAGGTCCCCAGGACATTAACCTGGGTTTCTGGATAAACAGTCCAATGAGGCCATTACCTTCCTCATAGTTTCTACCTTCTTAACACCACTTTAACAATTTTAAATGCATGTAGGGCTGACAATCAAAATGTGAGCTGATAAGCATCCCACAATGATGTAGAAGGATTGTGAAATCAGACTTGCAGTACAAATTCTATAATGATAACCCTCAGGCTTATATCAACAGGCAAAGCAAACTCTGCAGACATTTCAAAGCTTCAAAGATTAGGAGACATAAATGCTTTGACAGTTCCTGGAGTTCTGAAGATGTGTTTATATAGTAAATAAAATGTTGACTGTTTATCCACAGATGCTGCGAGACCTGCTGCATTTCTCCAGACCTTTGATTTTATTTTAGATCACCTTCGTCTGTAATAATTTGCTTTTCTGACATTTCCCTGATAGTCCCAATTCATTTACCCACATTTTCATGTCCTCTTTAACAATCCACATTGGTACTAGATCTCTCCTAAAAATCATCTCACCTCTTTTAAAGGTGTTCCCTGCACCATCTACAAGATTGCAATATTTCTGCAAAGAACTCCAGCAGCCTTAGTTCTTCTCCTGAAAGGTGTAAAACCAACAAGTCATGCTTTTGATATTCCATTAGTGAAAATTAGATTTGCTTGAAGGCAGCTACAATTTGGAACCTGCAAATGTTAATGTGAAACACAGATGAATGACTGCCACCAGTACCCAATAACAATGGTGGGTTCTGGCTGTGAGAGTGGGACTTCCAGTGCTATTTTGGCTACCCAGTCTCTCATTGTGAATATTCAAAGAATTCTCTAGGTTAAAAAACCAAGCTTAGTTTGATCAATGAAATTGGGGTACAGTGATGTAGTGGTAATGTCACTGGACTAGTAATCCAGTGATTAAGCTACATTCCAGGGACACGGGTTCAAATCTTACCATGGCAGTAGGTGAAGTTAAATTTGATTCATAACGTTTGGAATTGAAAATAGTTTCAGTAGCTGTCCCTCTGAAGTTGTCATTAGTTGTTAATTATTGTAAAAACTAACAAGTTACTTATGTCATTCAGAGAGATAAATCTGCAGCCCTTTCCCAATCTCACCTATGTGTGACTGCATTCACATGGTTGATTCTTAACTGCCATCTTGATTGTTGAACAAGTTGCTCAGTTAAGGGCAGTTAAGAATTGGTACAAATTTTGCTCTGTCAGCAAAGCCCACGTTGCATAAATAAAGAAGCGAAGACTAACTGCAGCTCAGATTAAATCTGGTCTATTCCTGACGCAAACATGTTTATCTGATAGTTGTATATTTTTATGTTTTTGTGTGTGTATGTATAAAGATCTAAAATGTTTTGAGTTTGCTGATAACATTTCTTTTCGAACTAGCTTCTCAGGGTTATGGCATCAAAGATGTTGCAACTTGCAGAAACCTTGTGCTTTGAGGAAATAAATAGCTATGAAATCCAAGAGACTTTACCGTTGGTTCAAGTATCTGCATTATTGAAAGAACTTGCCAATGTTGCAGCGATCTTCAACGTAAGTAATCTTGCTTTTAAATTAGTTTGTTTATTTCAAGTAATTCATGGGATGTGGGAGCAGCTTGCAAGACCAGCATTCATTACCCATCCCCAGTTGTCCTTAACATGATTGGCTTGCTAGTCCATTTCGGAGGGCAGTTAAGGGTCAATCACAGTGCTGTGTGTTACATTTAGGCCAGTCTGGGTAAGGAATGCAGATTTCTTTCCATAAAGCGCATTAGTGAATCAGATGGGTTTTTATTACAACTATTGCTCTTGGTCACATGAGGTAGCTTTTAAATGCAGATTTTGCAGAATTCACATTTCACTATCTGACACGATGGGGTTTCAAACCTTTGTCCCACAACATTTCACTGGGTTTCTGGATTACTGATTCAGCAACACTACCGTTAGACCACTGCCTTCCCCTAATTCTTGAAAGGTTAAATGAATAAAGAGGAAAACATCTGAAAATAACCAATGGTACTTTACTTCGTTTCTACTTTGCAGTATCACACAAATTGTATTCTCCATTAACAGAATATGGCCGACAAGCCAAAAAGTCACAGCCAAAAATGAATTTCTGTACAGTAGCAAGTAGTAGTTTGCATATCCCAATGACTGGAAGACTGTATCAAACAACATGTACCTTTGACTTGTCTGCAGCAGGTAGCGTGAAAACTGTTCTAAGCAGACACATTTGCAAAATTCAGAACGTAGTGTCCAGTATTTGATGTGGTTCTTGTAGTGGACTACGTGTAGTATTCTAACCGAGCTAAGAATCATACCAGAAACCAGTTTAAAGAAATCAGTCAGCCCAGTCTGATTCATTTGAACATTCATAAACAGGTCCTGTTCTTAGCAGGCAAAGAGAATAATGTCACATGTTGTACCTTTCTGAAGATAGTTTGCTTGTGTTTCAGTCCTGATGTGTGCAAGACAAAAACCTTCATGTCCCTTTCCAGGAAAATTTCAAACAATTATGACCTAAATGAGTTGATGCATGGTTGTTTAACTGCCCAATCTACTTTAATGACAAAATTCATTTCAAATATTCTTACATAAATAATTTTACTTAAAACTAGACAACTTACCACAATAAACAATATGGAACTGGACTTTAACTCAGAGGTGACAAAGAAGTGGAAGCATTGGTTTAATGTCAGGAAACTCAACATATCCTGAAGGTCCTGTTGAATTTAATTACAGGACCATATTAACATTTGTTTTTCTTCATTTTTGGGTTGTAGTCAGTCAGATTGGGAAGTTGGGCCTGGAGATTTGAGACCTAGCGGCCATTATGTGAGAAGTTGAAGGCCTACATGATTGGACATTGGTTGGGAGACCTGGAGAAAGAGATGGGAGGAGTGGATGTATTGGTTAGTGGATCTGATTGGTTATTAGGAAAACACTTACCCATAGATCCAGCAGTCCTTGCAATCTTTTAGCTGCTGACTTCCAAAGTTCAAGAAACCTAGCAAGTTGGAATTAAATTTGAAATTAGAAATTAGAGATCAATATGACTTTCCCAAGAGATTCTTAATATGAGTGCCCCACGTTTCACACAAAGAGTAGTTAAGGTCTGAAATCCACTGTCTGAGATTGTGATGGAGGAGGCTTCAATCAAAGCATTCAAAAGGAAATTAGATTGTCATCTGAAAAGGAAGAATGTACAAGGCAAATTGCTTGTTTAGAGATGCTGTACATGTAATAGGGCAAAAAGTGTCTTTCTGTGCTGCAACAATTCTGTGATTCATTAGGTTAACTTTAATACAGCCCCTCATGACATAAAACATAGTGGTGATCCCATTTATTAAGGCATCCCACGTCAGCTTCCCAACAGTTTCAAGCTACCTCGCCAGTTTGGTTGGAGTGGGAACGTTGGAGATCGTGGCCTTTGGCAGGGTGATATCATTTCACAAAGCCAAGGTGTTACAGCACTGAAAGAGGCCATTCAGCCCATCTTGCCCAAAAGACTTGTTAAATGAGCATTGTCTCCCAGTGCCAATCTTCTGTTTTTTCTCCCATAGTTTTGTTTGCTATTTTTATTTAAATAATTGTCCATTGCCCTTTTGCCTACCTCAAATCGAGCCTGTCTCCTCCACATTACCAGGGCATGCATTCATACCCTAACTGCCTACTGTCTGAAAAAATGTTTCCTTGCATCGCACTGGCTTCTTTTGCATATCACTTTAAATGTACACAGAGATAAACAGTTGGCCTGCTGTGTTCATCCAGCTCTCGGCGCAATCTGCCCGTTAAACTAGTAGAGCTGGATGAACACAGCAGGCAGAGCAGGAAAGTATTTTTGTTCTTGTTACTTTTACAAGTGGGAACAGTTTCTCCCTATGTCACCAGCTCATCATTTTGAAAACTTCTGTCCAATCTCTTGTTAACCAAATTTCCTCCAAGCAGAATAGTTCTAATTTCAGTATTTTCCCATAGCTGAAATTTCTCATTCGTGGAACCATTCATATCCTTCTTAAAATGTTGTGCCCAGAACTATACATAGTAATCCAGCTGAGGTCTCACGAGTGCCTTCTCCTTAATCTCACTGAAGCAATTGTGACTCATTACCCATGCTCCCATTTCAATGTAATAGTGAGTCAGCCATGAAATGTGGGACTTCCAAAGTCTTGAAGAAGGCACAGAAAACTTTTTTCAGATTTGTCAACAGAGTTCAGGAGGATTCATTGCTCTGTGCCTGATTGAAGGACTGGGCAGTAGGAATTGGAGGAGGGTGGGGTGATGCTAGAAGCTACACCCTGTGGTCACCTCCAGCATACTTGATCACAATGCCTAACCTCTGTCTCCCCTCCACTCATTGCCTCCACCCTCACACCCACTTCCAACCTCGGCGATGACTATCCTGCTGTCTCCACCTTGCGTTCACTGGCCTTTGGTCTCCTGTCTGTCTTAAATACTAGCCAGTTGTGGATGAGTTTCCAATATCTGCCACTGCCCTTGCATTTGATGACAGCACTTGGAGCCTTAATTGACCAATTAGAGTCTGGCAGATGTCAGGCAAGATTACTGCCTCCATGGACCTCCACAGTGGTTAACTGACAGTGGCCACAGATTTGAGTTATAAGGAGAGTTTGGATAGGTTGGGATATTTTTCCCTAGAACATAGGAGACTGAGAGGTGACCTTACAAAAGTGTGTAAAAGCATAGGAGGCATAGATAAGGTAGAAAGCCAACAGCTTTTCCTGTGATAAGGGAGTCTAAAACTAGAGGGTGTAGGTTTAAGGTGAAGGGGAGAGATGCAATTGGGTTCAGAGGGGCAATTTTTTTACACAGAAGATAGACAGTGTCTGGAACGGGCTACTGGTACGGGCTGCCAGAGGTAGTGGTGGAAGCGAGTACAATTTCATCATTTAAGAAACATTTAGACAGGTACATAGATGAGATAGGTATGGGCAGATATGGATCAGATGCAGGCAAATGGGACTAGTTTAATTTAATGGGCAGATTGCGCCGAGAGGCTTGTTTCCATGCTGTAGATCTCTATGACTTTAAGTGCTTGAAGGAGCAGTGTGAACTGATGGGAATCACCACTGTTTCGCTATTGGTGAGAGCCCTGTTAGTCCAATAGGGTCTCAGCCATTATTACTACTTAAATTACTAAACTGAATCTTGGTTTGTTAACCAGCCTCCTTCCCAATTCCTTTTGAGCCAGTATTGCGTAGGCTGGGATTACGATTCAGATCTTTACCATTTTAACTTCCCACCTGACCCAAACCACTGTTTTCTTTTGGGTGGGGAGGGTGTTAAAATTCCTCTAATGGCAATAATAAACTAGTGTTAATGATAGTGGATAGTTGGGTAGATTGCCCAAAGTTTACTTTAAACTTCAGACGAAGGTAAAATGGAAACAACTACCTAATGCTCGCTGATGCCAAAATAACACTTTAAAACCACTAAAGAACCTCTCATTAGAATCTCTGCAGTGGCACTTAGATTTCCTTCGGTTTCGTGGGAGGTTCATTTCTATAAGCTGGCAATTGAAATAATAATTGTTCATCAGGCTTCCAGGCACATGGGTATTCCATTGAATTCTTTTTGGAAGACTAGTTGAAATTTGGGCATGAAGGAATGAAATCATATGACACCAATGACTTCCCTACAAGGGAAAATAACATTTCTGCATCTGCACTGTCAAGTCCCTAAGAATCTTGTGTGTTTTAATTAGGTTTGTCTCATTCTTGTAAACTTTAAGAGTGCCGACCCAACCTACTCCACGTTTTCAGACAAGAAAATGTCTCTTTAACTGGGATCAACCATTGAACTTTGTGTCGACTGCTTCCGAAGTCAGAAATCTTTCCTTAGGGAAGGAGACTAAAACATTTTTCCATCCCCACCCCTGTCTGCTTTCCGGAGAGACCACTCTCTCCGTGACTCCCTTGTTCGCTCCACACTGCCCTCCAACCCCACCACACCCGGCACCTTCCCCTGCAACCGCAGGAAATGCTACACTTGTCCCCACACCTCCTCCCTCACCCCCATCCCAGGCCCCAAGATGACATTCCACATTAAGCAGAGGTTCACCTGCACATCTGCCAATGTGGTATACTGCATCCACTGTACCCGGTGCGGCTTTCTCTACATTGGGGAAACCAAGCGGAGGCTTGGGGACCGCTTTGCAGAACACCTCCGCTCAGTTCGCAACAAACAACTGCACCTCCCAGTCGCAAACCATTTCCACTCCCCCTCCCATTCTCTTGATGACATGTCCATCATGGGCCTCCTGCACTGCCACAATGATGCCACCCGAAGGTTGCAGGAACAGCAACTCATATTCCGCCTGGGAACCCTGCAGCCATATGGTATCAATGTGGACTTCACCAGTTTCAAAATCTCCCCTTCCCCCACTGCATCCCTCAACCAGCCCAGTTCATCCCCTCCCCCCACTGCACCACACAACCAGCCCAGCTCTTCCCCCCCACCCACTGCATCCCAAAACCAGTCCAACCTGTCTCTGCCTCCCTAACCGGTTCTTCCTCTCACCCATCCCTTCCTCCCACCCCAAGCCGCACCCCCAGCTACCTACTAACCTCATCCCACCTCCTTGACCTGTCCGTCTTCCCTGGACTGACCTATCCCCTCCCTACCTCCCCACCTACACCCTCTCCACCTATCTTCTTTACTCTCCATCTTCGGTCCGCCTCCCCCTCTCTCCCTATTTATTCCAGTTCCCTCCCCCCATCCCCCTCTCTGATGAAGGGTCTAGGCCCGAAACGTCAGCTTTTGTGCTCCTGAGATGCTGCTTGGCCTGCTGTGTTCATCCAGCCTCACATTTTATTATCTTGGAATCTCCAGCATCTGCAGTTCCCATTATCTCTAAAACTACTCAAGTTATTTTAGGTGTGATCTAACTAGTTTTGGCAAGACCTCCGTATTTTTATACTCCATTCCCTTTGAAATAAATACCAACATTCCACTGCCCTTCCGTATTATGTGCTGAACCTGGACGCTAGCTTCCTGTGATTCATGGATGAGGGCTTGAAAAATGCTGCTGAAGAAATTCGCTCATAACAGTCGTCTTTGAGTTTGGGTAAACATTTCTGGCATCGTGCCATTATTTTAGAAGCTTGACTCATTTGATTCTGCCAATGAAGACTGGGACGAGTATGTGGAAGGAATGTGATTTCTTTTTCTGGGCAAATGATATTAGAGCAGATGAAAAGGGATAAGTAATTTTCCTGACAGCTTGTGAACTCTGAGACACTTTCATTCTACTCAGCAATCCAAGAGCCCAGAGAATCCAAATCGGGATTTTTGATTGGGTTAGAAAGACTGGCAGAAGCATATGACTTTGGTTTAACCCTTAATGAGATGCTGAGAGACCATTTGGAATGTGAGATTAATGATGTAGCCATGCAAAAGCGCCTACTAGCTGAAGCCCAACTGGACTTCAAACAGGCATTACAACTGATGTTACCATTGTAAAATGCAGCAACTGGAGCATATGTATTGCAAGATATACCAACGGAAGTGGACACCCTCGCCAGTCTGATTGAGCTTGCGTAATACCACTTGCGTGAAGGCAACTGCATAGCCTCACTCAGGACAAACCCTGAACAATGAGACTCTAGGTCAGCCCACAGCAAAACCCCAAAACAAAGCCAAGATAACAAGGTGTGAAGCTGGATGAACACAGCAGGCCAGTGCTCCTAAGATGCTGCTTGGCCTGCTGTGTTCATCCAGCTTCACACTTTGTTATCTTGGATTCTCCAGCATCTGCAGTTCCCATTATCTCTGATCACAATCCAAGCCTCAGCCAAATGGTTAAAATTTTCTTCAGAGATCCGCGCCAGCAAGCTGTTGTAGTTGCTGTCAATATGCAGACTCAAGACTGTAAAAGAGCCCCACTAGACCTAAATTGGGTAAGAGAACTCTGGTCATATACAGGACAGCGCACACCTTGGAAAGTCAACCTACATCTAGTCTGGAACAGTTAAATTGCTTAGCAACATCCAAATCAGAACTGATCATAATAAACGTCTGGTTAAATGGTCACCCAGTTATTGATACCAGTACGGCCATTTCAGTGATTGCAGAACCAGTCTTTAACAAAGTTCGCTCTGGACTCCAACCCTTAGGTTTGCACAAGACCTTGGCTGGACTGCAAACCTATGTGGGGGGGCCTATACAGATTAAGATTACAAGTTCAGTTCTGGTCTCTTATAAGAAACAGCTGGTGCAGTTACCACTGAAGGTCTAGGAACTACCAAAGGAGCCAAGGCCACCTTGCATGTTGACCATAAAGCAATTCCATCATTCAACAACGCCTACCCAATGCCATTTGCCTAATGATGCAAAGTAGAGGCAGAAATCAGAAGACTGGAAAGCCAAGGAATCATCAAACCAAGCCACTTTGTGGAAAAGGCGGAACCGGTCGTACCGATTGTGAAGCCTGACAGGCCAGTTCACCTTTGTGGGTATTTTAAACAAACAGTAAAATGCTTTTTTTGCAGCTGGATAACTACCTAATCCCTTCATAAAGGATTTATACGCAAAACTGATTGGGGGGCTGCCCTTCATGAAGCTGGACATGAGTCATGCGTACTTTTAATTGTGGTTTGATGCAGATTCCCAGAATTATACTACTATTAACACGTGTAAAGGTTTGCACCAATATATGAGACTGTTATATGCGGTATTGTCAGCCTATGCAATTTTTCAGTGGACGATGGAGAACATTTTACAAGGTAAGTCCCAGGTCACCATTTATCTGGATAATGTGCTAATAATGGGGAAGACCAGTAAGGTGCACTTAGAGAACTTGGACATAGTTCTTAGACAGTTTTGTATGGGCGCTGTACTGCTTAGAAGGGAAAAAATGTGTTCCAGGCACCCCGTGTGACCTTCTTGGGCTATGGAGTCAGCATGACTGGGTTGCACCATTTAGAAGATAAAATGAGGGCAATCAAAGTTGCCCCAGCTTGCAAGCCTGCATCAGAGCTTAGATCTTTCCTTGAGCTGGTGAATTATTACAGAAAATTAACACATGACCTGGCCTCCATCCTTGCACCTTTACGTCAACTCTAAAAACAAAGTGTCAGCCTTGGAATAGTCACATATCCAAGACATAGCTTTCAGGGAAGTAAAGAAACAGTTATTCTGTAAGTTGACATACTATGATCTCAAGCAGGATCTGGTATTGACATGAGATGCCTCAGGGTAGTACTAGCTCATTGGTGGCCCAATGGAGAGGAATGACGAGGATTTTGGCTAATGCAGAGAATAAATATGTCCAGATAGACAAAGTGGACTTAAAGAGGACAAGACAGTGTCAATCCTAGCTTCAGGCTGAATTCAGCAGTGGGCTGTAACACTAAGTGCATAAAATTATGAGTTGCAACATGGTCTGGGGGGGCCAAATAGCAAATGCGCATGCATTGAGTTGCCTCTTGCTGGCAGATACACGACTGGTGGTACCGCCACTGGAAGAATCCATAATGATTTTAAATTTTATGGACTCACTTCCAGTCACAGCTGAAAATATCAGACTTCAGACTTAAAAAGGCCTGATCCTGGCAAAACTGAAATAGCTGGTGGTAACAGGGCAAAACAAAGGGCCGTCACAACCAGAATTGAAACCTTTTTGAACCTGGAGAGACCAAATCAGAGTAGAGGATGGCATATTATCATGGGGAGCAAGAGTGATTGTCCTGAGCAAAAGTTGGTACCGGGTACTGGCTGAACTCAAATAGGATCATCCATGGGTTTTCAAAATGAAGATATTGATGAGAAGCTATGTCTGGTGGTCAGGATTGGATGCAGCCATAGCAGTCCCTAGAATGCCAACAAGGACAAAAAGCCAGCAGCTCCCCCATATTGGTGGGAATGGCACATAAACCCCAGAATTGATTACACATCAACTGTGCAAGTCCTTTCATGGGCACAATGTTCTTTGCTGTTGTGGATGCTCCCTCAAAATGGCAGGTTGTACATAGAATTGATTTGTCAAATACGGGGACAACAGTAGAAAAGCTATGCGCATCTTTTGCAATACATGGACTCTTTTCTTTATTCATTAACGGACTGCGGGCATCGCTAGGCAACATTTATTGCCCATCCCTAATTGCCCTAGAGGGCAGTTGAGAGTAAACCACATTGTTGTGGGTCTGGAGTCACATGTAGGCCCGACCAGGTAAGGATGGCAGTTTCCTACCCTAAAAGATGATAGTGAACCAGATGGGTTTTTTGAACAATTGACAGTAGATTCACAGTTGTCGTTAGATTTTGAATTCCAGATATTTATTAAATTCGGATTCCACCATCTGCCTTGGCAAGATTCGAACCTTGGTCCCCAGAGCGTTAATTGTACCACTAGGCCATCACCTTCCCCTGGAAGTGTTGATCACAGATAATGGGCCATTGTTTACCAACAGGAGTCTTGTGTACTTCCTGAAGTTGAATGTATTTGACATATAAGGAGAGTTCCATGCCATCCATTATCCAATGGTCTGGCAGAAATCACATTCCAAACTTTGAAAGCAGGTTTAAAGAAACCAGTTCCTGAGATAGTAGGAACTGCAGATGTTGGAGAACCTGAGATAACAAGGTGTAGAGCTGGATGAACACAGCAGACCAAGCAGCATCAGAGGAGCAGGAAGGCTGACGTTTCAGGTTCCTATTTGACTTTAGGACCAGCATTCACGCACCTACAGGAATAGCTTCAGCAGAGTTGCTAATGGGGAGAAGACTTTCCACCTGGTTAAATCTGACCTTCCCAGACCTCGGGTGGGAGGGGCTGTAACAGCATCAGGAATGCCAATATCGGGCATGACTCTACTAAGCAAGACAGATGGTTTACTTCTTGGGATGAGGTTTGGCGTAGGAAACATGGGAATGACCCTGCATGGGTAAGAGACATTGTCGATGCAAGCTCAAGACCAGTGACATATAAAGTTCAGGTATGTGCCACGGTCCCGAACAAGCACATTGGTCAAATGAAAGCTGCAAACTTGCAAATGGTGCAAAAATATTCCTGGCTTCTTGACAGCGTTTATGACTATTCTGGAACCCGTGGGTTCTCCCCCTCTGTCAAGCATTGAAGATATCTTGGAATCTGAATTGGACACAATGCATGTTACCACCTTGATGTTAATGCCACCTGAAGAAGAAAATGAATTTCTTCCAAGATGCTCTGGGTGCAAGGTGAACTACTGTGCAAGACATGCCGCCTGTATCAGAGTCGGAATTGGAGAAACCTGACCCAGTGCTAAAAAGCACCAGAAGGAGCTACAAAAAAAACTGACCTATGTCCTTAAAGGTGGGGAAATGTAGCGATTGTAACAAGGTCAACCAGATGGACCTCATAGATTATTCTCCCCGTGTGTGTGTGTGGATTTCCTCCAGGTGCTCTGGTTTCCTCCCATAGTCCAAAGATGTGCAGGCTAGGTGGATTGGTCATGCTAAATTGCCCGTAATGCTCAGGGATGTGTAGGTTAGGTGGGTTTATAGGGAGATGTGTCTGGGTGGGTTGCTCCAAGGGTTGGTGTGGACTTGATCAGCTGAAGGACCAGTTTCCGACACTGTAGGGATTCTGTGATCTATGTTATAATATGAGTTCCGTGATTGGGGCAATTGTCTGGTCCAATCAGAGAGCCCTGTCTGAAAGATAAGAACAGAAGTGTCTGACATTTTGTTCAGTCTGAGAGCTGGTTTTGAGGCAGTTGGATTTGTGTCAAGGACTCTCCACGTGTTAATAAAGGGGGATTTGGTGCTGGGATACTGGCCTGTATGGAGTTAGTTCAGTTTTTATGTTAACAATCCTCTGCTTTGAACACAGATGAATCAGAATGCCACTTTCATTACTTAGTCCAAACAGACATGTTTCACCAACAAAATGGAAATGGTAAATAAAAGTAAAATACTGCAGATGACGGAGAACTGAAATAAAAACAGAAAGTAAGAGAGAAACTTAGGTCTGCCAGCATTGCTTTTATTTAAAATGAAATTAGTACAAAACTAGTCAAAAACTAGAATGCATAGGTTTAAGGTGAGAGAGAAAAGATTTAAAAGGGACCTAAGGGGCAGTTTTTTCATGCTGTATAGCTCTATGGTTCTGAGTACCCGTATTTAGAGTCATAGAGGTATAGAGCATGGAAACAGACCCTTCTTTACAGCCCTTTCAACCTGGGTGGCAACTTTCAGGGATCTATGCACATGGACATCGAGATCTCTCTGCACATCCATGCTACCAAGAATCTTACCATTAGCCCAGTACTCTGTATTCCTGTTACGCCTTCCAGAGTGAATCACCTCACACTTTTCCGCATTAAACTCCATTTGCCACCTCTCAGCCCAGCTGTGAAGCTTATCTGTGTCCTTCTGTAATCTGCAACATCCCTCCCCACACAACTCCACCGACTTTAGTGTCATCCGCAAATTTACCAACCCATCCTTCCACGCCCTCATCTGGGTCATTTATAAAAATGACAAACAGCAGTGGCCCCTAAACAGATCCTTTTGGTACACCACTAGTAACTGAACTCCAGGGTGAACATTTCCCATCAGCAACCACCCTCAGTCTTCTTACAGTTAGCAAATTTATGATCCAAATCGTGAAATCACCCTCAATCCCATGCCTCCATATTTTCTGCAATAGCCTACTGTGGGGAACCTTCTCAAACGCTTAACTGAAATCCATACACACCACATTAACCGCTTTACCCTCATCCACCTGTTTGGTCAACTCCTCAAAGATGTCAATAAGGTTTGTAAGGCACAATCTATTCTTCACAAAACCGTGTGGATTATCCCTGATCAAATTATTCCTTTCTAGATGATTATAAATCCTATCTCTTATAATCCTCTCCAACACTTTACCCACAACCGAATTAAGGCTCACTGGCCTATAATTACCAGGGTTGTCTCTACTCCCCTTCTTGAACAAGGGGACAACATTTGCTATGCTCCAGTCTTCTGGCGCTATTCCTGTACTCAATGATGACATAAAGATCAAAGCCAAAGAACACTCTACACTCTCCTCCGTAGCTTCCCAGAGAATCCTAGGATAAATCCCATCTGGCCCAGGGGTCTTATCTATTTTCACACTTTCCAGAATTGCTAACACCTCCTCCTTATGAACCTCAATCCCATCTGGTCTAAAAGCCTGTATCTCAGTATTCTCCTCGACAACATTGTCTTTTTCCTGTGTGAATACTGACGAAAAATAATCATTTAGCGCCTCTCCTATCTCTTTGGACTCCATGCACAACTTCCCACCACTGTCCTTGACTGGCCCCAATCTTACTCTAGTCATTCTTTTATTCCTGACATACCTATAGAAAGCTTTAGGGTTTTCCTTGATCCTACCTGCCAAAGACGTCTCATATGCCATCCTGGCTCTTCGTAGCTCTCTCTTTAGATCTTTCCTGGAGGGAAGCCAGAACTATAGACAGTACTGCAAAATTAGTCTCACCAATGAACTGTATGACCTTAAATGAACCCTAACTCCTGCCCTGAATGGTCTGAACAAAGAAGGCATGCGTACTAAATGCCTTCTTAATCACGCTGTCTATCTGTGATGCAACTTTTAAAGAAATATTTACCCAAACTGCTGGATCTCTGTTCATTAACACTCCCCAGGGCCCTACCGTTAACTGTACAAGTCTTGCCCTTGTTTGTTTTACCAAAATGTACATCTCACATTTATTCAAATTAATCTCCATCTGCCACACCTCAGTCTATTGGCCCAATCGATTAAGATCACTTTGCAATTTTAGATAATCTTCTTTATTGCTAACTAAAGCACCAATTCTGGGATCATCCACAAACTCCATGACCATGCCTCCTCCTATTTTCTAAACGGTGAGAAAATTCGTAATG
Organism: Stegostoma tigrinum; assembly: GCF_030684315.1. NCBI lineage: Eukaryota > Metazoa > Chordata > Chondrichthyes > Orectolobiformes > Stegostomatidae > Stegostoma > Stegostoma tigrinum. Next base: position 164,419,998 of record NC_081354.1, read on the forward strand.
CAGAAGTACAAAGGGATCTGAGAGTGTTGGCCAGGATTTTCTAAAAGTTAACTTGCAGGTAGAGTCCGTGCTTAAGAAAACGAATGTAATGTTGTCATTTATCTCAAGAGGGTTGGAATATAAAAGCAGTGCTGTGCTTCTGAGACTTTATAAAGCTCTAGTTAGGCCCCATTTAGAATACTGTGTCCAATTTTGGGCCCCACACCTCAGGAAGGACATACTGGCACTGGAGCGTGTCCAGTGGAGATTCACACGGATGATCCCTGGAATGCAAGGTTTAACATACCATGAACGGCTGAGGATCCTGGGATTGTATTCATTAGAGTTTAGAAGGTTGAGCGGAGATCTAATAGAAACTTACAAGATAATGTATGGCTTAGAAAAGGTGGATGCTGGGAAGTTGTTTCTGTTAGGTGGGGAGTCTAGGACCCGTGGGCACAGCCTTAGAATTAGAGGGGTAAATTTAAAACTGAAATGAGGAGACATTTCTTCAGCCAGAGAGTGGTGGGCTTGTAGAATTCATTGCCACGGAGTGCAGGGGAGACCAGGACGTTAGATGCCTTCAAGGCAGAGATCAATAAATTCTTGATCTCACAAGGAATCAAGGGCTACAAGGAGAGTATAGGAAAGTGGAGTTGAAATGCCCATCAGCCATGATTTAAATGGCGGACTGGACTCGATGGGCTGAATGGCCTTACTTCCACTCCTATGTCTTATGGTCTTATGGTCTTATTTGCATCCAAATCACTTATTTAAATCACAAACACCGGTGGACCTGCAGAACACTGCTGGTCATAGGCCTCTAGTCTAACAATCAACCCTCCACTGCTATCCTGTGTCTCCTAACATCAATACCATTTTGTATCCAATTGGCAGGCTGTCCCTGAACCCCATGTGATCTAACAATTTATTTGATTTATTGCAGTCCCATGTATCTAAGTATAGAGAAATTCTTTGTTTTGCAAGCAGTACTGGCAGATAATAGCAAACAGGGACATAGAGATCATAAGATGCATAGACAGAGTGAGGCATACAGATTACACTGCACAGGAAATGCACAAAGCAAGATCAACACCCAACATTATTTGAATTTCCATTCATCAATCTAATAATGGCTGGAAAGAAGCTGTTCTTCAACATTTTGATGTGTGTGTTCAAGCTTCTGTATCTTTGCTTGATTGAAGAATTTTAGGAGAGCATTACTGGGGGGAGGGGTCTTTGATGACGTTGGCAGCCTTTTTGTGGCAATGAGAAGTGTGCATAGAGTCCCATGGGTGGGAGGTTGGCTTCAGTGATTGGTCTAGACTGTCCACTAATATCCCTTTAACCATTAAAAAAAAGGCTAAAAAGCATTTATGTAGATAGAATTTTTAAGATTTTTTAAAAAATCTTTTTTTAAAAGGGTCCTTTTTTTTAAAAAGTTATCCTTTCGATTGGCATAAACGCAATAACTCATTTTGCTTTGAAAGGTAAGCTGGTTGTGAAAAGGGAAATAGTGGCGTCAGTGGTAAGAAAGTATTAATTCACGATGCATATTGCTTTATCTTAATTTTTTCATATAGAGAATATACAAATTAGAGAGAAGACTGCAAGTTGGAAAAGTGGTTGGACAATAATACCTGATGGTTTGAACAAGACTTTCTGTTGGGGCCCTTAGAATAAGGCTCCTAGATCCTTTTCCCCATATCTCATAGGAACAGGAAGAAGCCATTCAGCATGTCAAGCCTGTACCACCATTCAGTTAGATCATGGCTGATTAGTGGCCGAACTCCATGTTGTGGCTTATATCCCTTAATACCTTTGCTTAACAAAAATGTATCTGTCTCAGATTTAAAACTAATGACCGATCTTGCATCATCTGCTGTTTGTGGAAGAGAGTTCCAAACCTCTACCGTCCTTTGTGTGCAGAAGTGCTCCCTCATCTCTCTCCTGAACAGCCTGACCCTAATTTTAGACTCTGCCCCCTAGCTCTAGAATCTCGAACCAATAGAAATCGTTTATCTTTATCTGCTGCCCTTTCCTTATAACATCTTGAAGACTTTGATCTGTTCACCCCATAACCTTCCAAATTTGAGAGAAAACATACTTAGTGTAATCTTTCTAAGGTTTTAACGGAGATTTGTAGCTCAGGTTGTGGATGGTATGGTTGGTTGGCTTGCCGAGCTGGTTCGTTGTTTTTCCGTAGATGTTTCATTACCCTGCTGGGTAACATCATCTGTGCAGCCTCCGATGAAGCGCCAATGTGTTTTTTTTTCGCCGTTATTTAAACTCTGGAGTCGGTTCAGCTGGATTACCTCACTTCTGGTTTTTCTTCGCAATGGAGTGTATGTGGCACTGAGCTCTGTGTGTTAGTTGATGGCTTTTTTTTGTGGACTACCAGATTTCTAGGAATAATCTTTCCTTATAATGTAACCCTTGATGTCCAGAAATCTTTATTGTAAACCTACGTTGTACTCCCTCCAAGACCGATGTATCCTTCCTAAAGCATGGAGCCCAAAACTGCTCGCAGTTCTCCAAGCCTACTCTATCCAGGGTTTTGTGTAATTACAACATAACATGTCTGGGTAGAAAAGCCAGCATTTCATGAATTTACTTGATTGTTTCATCCATCCAGGACTGCCATCTTTTTCCATTAAAATATTCCAAAACTTCCTTTGCGTTCTTGATTGGCCCCAGGCCATCAGACTTCTCTCTAGCCCATTCCAAATTACAGAGCCATCTTTTAATGCCATCACCAGCATTCAATGATAGTAAGTGGGCACTAAATACAAGATGCCCTGCAGCAATTTGCCAACCTTCCTCACCAGCATGTTCAGAGTTTGTGATCTCTACCACCTAGACGACAAGGGCAACAGATTTATAGCAACATTAGCACCTGCAAGTGAGCACACCATCCTGACCTCGAATTATTTTCCTTCACTGTCAATGATTCAAAATCTACAACTTCCTAACAGGATTGTGGATATACCTGCACCAAATGGATAGCAATAGTTTGAGAACGCAGCCTATTCACCACTTGAAGGTAATTAGGGATGGGCAGCAAATGCTGGTCTTGCTAGAAAAACATGAAATATGCCATAAAACAATTGTTTAAAAAAAAATCAAGACTTTATTTCCAGTGTCCCCTGAACCCATGCAACATCCGTTGCTTCTAGACTCTGAGATCTCTCTCAGTATAAAAACCAAAAGAACTGCAGATGCTGTAAATCAGGAGCAAAAACAAGGTTGCTAGAAAAGCTCAGCAGGTCTGGCAACATCTGTTGGGGAGAAAACAGAGTTAACGTTTCGAGTCCGGTGACCCCTCTTCAGAACTGATGGTGGCTGGGAAAACGTCAGTTTATACGCAGAAAATAGGGAGGAAGATGGGGTAGGGAGTAACCGATAGGATAGAGCCCAAAGAGAGAGAAAGACAGTTGGGACAGACAAAGGAGTTGCTAATGATCAGGCTGGGAGGGTGAATAATTGTTAATGGGGATTGTTAATGACTAACAACAAGGGGTGTGTAGTGGCAGGGTATGTGGTAACAAGGCCTGTTGTTGATGGGTGGGGGCCTGGGACATGGGAGAGTTTAGGCCCCAAATTATTGAACTCAATATTGAGTCTGGAGGGCTGTAGGGTCCTCAAGTGGAAAATGAGGTCTTGTTCCTCCAGCTTGCGATGGGCTTCACTGGAACACTGTAGCATGCCAGAGACAGAGATGTTGGCCAGCGCGCAAGATGGTGCATTGAAGTGGCAGGCAACAGGTAGTTCAGGGTCCTTTTTGAGAGCAGAACGTAGATATTCTGCAAAGCGGTTTCCAAGACTACGCTTTGTTTACCCAATGTGGAGGAGACCACATTGTGTGCAACGAATGCAGTAGACTTGATTCTTGTAAGTGCAGGGGAAGTGTTGCTTCACCTGGAAGGTATGTTTGGGTCCTTGGATAGTGGGGAGGGAGGAGGTAAATGGTCAGGTGTTGCACCTTCGCCAGTTAAAGGGGAAGGTGCCGTAGGACTGTGGGGAGGTGTTTGGGGTGAAGGACCAGGGTATCCCGAAGGGAACGGTCCCTGTGGAAGGCAGACAAGGGAGGGGAGGGGAATATGTGTCTAGTGGTGACATCTTGCTAGAGGTGATGGAAATGGCGCCTGATGATCTGTATGTCTGTCAGTATGTCACCTGGATCTCAGACAACCTCTACTAATGATCAAAATTAATGTGATATATTTCTTAGAACTCCTTTCTCGAGTAGTCCTAACATTCACACACTCACTCCCACCCATACTCCATGGCTTTATATGTTGGGGACATTTTGAGCAACGCTGGAACCTGAGACCTGCCTCCAGATATTCTTCGATAACAAGGGTCTGGGCCTGAAATGTCAGCTTTCCTGCTCCTCTGATGCTGCTTGGCTGCAGTGTTCATACAGCCCTACACCTTGTTATCTCAGATTTTCCAGCATCTGTGGTTCCTACTATCTCCAGATATTCTTCAATCTATCTGTTGGAATACTAAGTAGCATTGCAAATGGCCCTTACAAACTCTCTGACTCATTATGAGCATTTGACATGAGAGCTAGAAGTAACATGGAGTATGCCTTTTTTGTTCTTCACGTATTAATAACCATACCAGATGAATGTGAGAATGAATGTAACTTGGAAATTAGTGAATGTACCTAAAAATAGACAAACAGCCATGGTTATGAGCTGTACCCTGAAGTACAATTAAAATTTAACCTTACTTAAAAATAATTACATCTCTTGTGCTTAAGAGTTCATAAATTCACCTTTCCAGAATGGTTTTGCATGCTTCCTGGAAAAGACTTGTTGTGTCATATAATAGCAACTGTACATGTGTGCATGCAGATGCCAAATAAATTGCAAACATCACTGCAAATTATGTTCCTTTTACAGACATTCCCAATAAAGGTACTGACTCTTTTTTCAACCAGCTGTAAAAGAATGGCTATTGATTTATTTGAACAGACGATGCCTGTGGGAAGGCAGTGGAGGGTAAATTTTCGATCAGGTAAGTACGTTTCTCAAAAATGCCTTGTTTTGACATTAATTGTAATATTTATATCTTAGCATTGTTAAATTTATCTGTACCTTGTTGTGCAGGTAAATTATAGAGGTATGGAACAGTACAGCATAACAGAAATACCTTCAGCCTATTGTGCTTGTCCCAACTCATTTGATAAAGTAATCCAATTAATCTCATCCCCTGATTCTACTTAGTCCCACTCTTCAATACAAAATTTTAAAGCAGAAAACCTTACACTCAAAATCCCATCAACAGGCTCAGTGCTTGGAAAACAACAATGCGAGCTGGGAAAGAGTTAATTTCAGGAAGAAGCAAAAGTTGGAGTTCATTCCTACAAAGGGGAGTGCCGTGGCATGGCTACAGCTGTCTAAACTCCTTGAAATTAGGATACAGCTGGAGCATTATTGAGCAGCAATTTACACTCTCTCGGCAGCCTACCAATGTTTCCACAGGGTTGATGAGCTGAAACCTATTCACATTTTCTCCCATGCTGTACACTGTCCTTTTTTATTCCAAAGACTCTTCCAATATGTCATCACCCTCAGCATCTCTAATGTTTTGCTTTAATCCCTCGGAATATATCTGAGTAGCTACAAATTCAGTAGCGATATTACAACACTCAGAAAGAGTCAGTCCGTCTTGTTAGACATCAAACTGTTATTCCAGTTGCCTAATTATTAAATCTGATTATAAAACAAAATGTAATTTAGTTATCACAATCATATCTAGTCATGATTGATTTTTGCTATACTTTAGTAATTT